>NC_068317.1:7075874-7808999 GCF_025860055.1 Xyrauchen texanus
TCCAAGTATTTTGTTTATTTGTTTATCAAAGTGTTATTTTTTTATTTATCCAAGTTTTTTTTATTGATTTTGTTATTTAATTTATTTGTTTATCCAAGGTTTTTTTTATTATTATTGATCTAGTATTTATTTTTTTAATCTATCCAATTATTACATTTATAATTTATTTTTTTGTTTAAGTTATTTGTTTATCAAAGGTTTTTTATTATTTATCCAAGTTTACTATTTATGTGTTTATGTGTTTATTTATTTATGTACTGTATATATTTATTTATTTTTATTTTATGTATTTAATGTATATGTTTATCCAAGTATTTTTATTCATTCAAGTATTTTATTTATTTATTTACTGTATTTAAGCTTCCAAGTATTTTATACATTTATATTTATTCATCCAAGCATTTTATGTATTTGTTATTTATCCAATAATTAACAACACAGTCAACTGTCAGCAGACCATGTTTATCGCTGTTGCAAATGCATCACTATTAAAAACTATTTTGGGTGGACTGGGTAGCTCAGCGAATAAAGATGCTGACTACCACCCCTGGAGTAGCTAGTTCCAATCCAGGGTGTAATGAGTGACTGCAGCCAGGCCGCGGAAAAAAGAATGAAGCCTCCACACTCGCTTTGTCTCCACGGTAACGCGATCAACAAGCCACGTGATAAGATGCGTGGATTGACGGTCTCAAACGGAGAGGCAACTGAGATTCGTCCTCCGCTTCCGGATGGAGGCGAGTCACTACACCACCAGGAGGACTTAGAGTGCATTAGGAAGTGGGCATTCCAAATTGGGGAGAAAAAGGGAAGAAGAAAAAACTCTTTTGAATTATTTATTTTAATGTATTTATTTTACCTTGTGTAGCTTTGTTCATGGTTTTTGAGGATGATTTTTGAGCATGTCACTGTGTCATGCAACCTTTCCATGTTGGCATCTGCTTAATTTGGATAACTTCTTTCAATTGAATTTCAAGGTGAATTTGCAGCAATACACTGTAGAGTTTGATTGGACTACGCCATAAAAAACACTTTTGGGAAGTGTTTTCTCCTCTTTTTTGATAAGACTATACATTTAGGGATTCTATTACAAGTATAAGGTTACCCGCATATGCATTTTATTATTTGCATTTAGCATTGTTTTTTTTTCCAGCTGCCTTCTGTGTCCCAAATCAGAACAAACCTGCAGCCCATGTTTTGGGTAAGGACTCACCAGTAGAGAAGCACTGGCTTATGTAATTGTCTCGTCTAGAACCTTTAAAATGTTTTGCTGTTATGTAACAAAAAACAAAACAAAAAAACAGTTTGTCCTCTACCTCCTTTACTCAAGAAGTAAATACCTTTATTGTGGTAAGCATCAGACCTGAATGATGGGCAGATTTTGAAGACTTCTTTTTCTTTGTTTACAGTTGGATAACCGCAAATGAAGTTGGGAAGTCTGCATAATACCAACCAAAATGCCTGTTTGTCTACCAACCAAAATATCACAAGGTCGTCTGTCCACTACACTGCCCTTTCCAATTCTAATTTTGTGTTTGATTTCAAGCCAGTCCACCATTCAACCTCATCATGGCACATCGAACAGCCAAGGGAGGTGCTTGTTGAGTTCCTGTAATTGAGGTGCACACCAGTGTTGGGGAGGCTACTGTGAAACTGTTATCAGAGTCTTGATCTTGTGGTCTTGGTCTCAATATAAACAAGGTCTTGGTCTGGATTTGGGTCTCGTTACTTAGTGTCTTGGTCTGGATTTGGGTTGCGTTACTTTGTGTCTGGATTTGGGTTGCGTAACTTTGTGTCTTGGTCTGGATTTGGGTCGCGTAACTTTGTGTCTTGGTCTGGATTTGGGTCGCCTGGATTTGGGTCGCGTAACTTAGTGTCTTGGTCTGGATTTGGGTCGTGTTACTTTGTGTCTTGGTGTTAGGAATTCCTTGTCTTGTTTCACTGTTGCCCTTTGTCTGCCACCTTTGCATTCCTTAGTTTTCACTTTTGTCTTTTGGTTAGCCTTCGTGTTCACTTGTCATTGTTTAGAACTACACTTCCCAGAATCCACCTGCCATCTTCACTGCCATTTTGTTCATTGTTTTCACCTGTATCTCATTCAGTCATCACTCACTGTGTATTTAAGCCCTGCTTTTTGTTCACCCCTTGTCGTTTGTTGAATGTTGTTGTTAGCCTGGTATGTGTTCCCTGCCCGTGTTTTCTAGTTTTATGTTTTATTTCCCCATTGAGGGTTTTTCCTTTGTTCCCGTGTTTTGTGTTTTGCCTGTTTGTTTATTTAATAAAGTTGAACTGCGATTGGATCGGCATCTCCTCGTCTGCTTCGCTGCCTCCATTCGTAACAGAACGAACGACCAAACATGGATCCAGCGGTTCGAAAAGCGAGCTGTCAGCTGCTCAGCCTTAGTCAGGGAAATCGTCCGGTGGAGGACCACATCCGCGATTTCCTCGTGATTGCGAGTGCCACCGAATTCCCTGACTCCGACCTGGTGGGGTTTTTCCGCGCGAGCCTGAACAGTGCGCTCAAGAAGCGGTTGCCACAGGCAACGCGCGGCTGGACGATCCATGCGTTCGTGGAGGAGACTCTGCTGGCCTGCGGTTCACCGTTTACCGTGGGCATCATCGAGGAGAACCCTGCCACTCCTCCCACAGTGGTAACTCTCCCTTCGCCCGTGGTTCGTCCCTTCACGCCTACCACGGCCAACGAGCCAGCGTTGCCAGCTTCGTCCGCCCGGCGGAGGAGGAAAAGAGGAAAGGGTTCTGCTCCCTAGTCTCCGCCTGCCACGGTCAGCGAGCCAGAGCCCACGCCTGCCCCGGTCTGCGAGCCAGAGCCCTCGCCTGCCCCGTTCAGCGAGCCAGAGCCCGAGCCTGCCCTGGTCTGCGAGCCAGAGCCCTCGTCAGCTACGGTCAGCGAGCCAGAGCCCTCGCCAGCCCCTCGACCGTTCCCGGGCTAATGCCAATAGCCTGGACTGACCAAAAGCCAGCGCCAATGGTCATGCCCGTCCTAGAGCCTGCGCCCCTCGAGCCTCCCGAGCTTTCCAGAGCTCCGCCTCCCGAGCTTTCCAGAGCTCCACCTTCCGAGCTTCCTGAGCTTTCCAGAGCTCCACCTTCCGAACTTCCTGAGCTTTCCAGAGCTCCGCCTTCCGAGCTTCCTGAGCTTTCCAGAGCTCCGCCTCCCGAGCTTTCCAGAGCTCCGCCTCCCGAGCTTCCTAGAGCTCCGCCTTCCGAGCCTCCCGAGCTTTCCAGAGCTCCGCCTTCCGAGCCTCCCGAGCTTTCCAGAGCTCCGCCTCCCGAGCTTTCCAGAGCTCCGCCTCCCGAGCTTTCCAGAGCTCCGCCTCCCAAGCCTCCCAGGGCTCCGCCTCCCGAGCCTCCCAGGGCTCCGCCTCCCGAGCCTCCCAGGGCTCTGCCTCTCGAGCCTCCCAGGGCTCCGCCTCTCGAGCCTCCCAGGGCTCCGCCTCTCGAGTCTTCCAGGGCTCCTCTTGAGCCTTCCAGGGCTCCGCCTCTCAAGTCTCCTGAGCCTCCCAGGGCTCCGCCTCTCAAGTCTCCTGAGCCTCCCAGGGCTCCTCTTGAGCCTCCCAGGGCTCCACCCCTCAAGTCTCTTGAGCCTCCCAGGGCTCCGCCTCTCGAGCCTTCCAGGGCTCCACCTCTCAAGTCTCCCGAGCCACCCAGGGCTCCTCCTCCCAAGCCTCCTAGGGCTCCGCCTCCCAGGGCTCCATCTCTCAAGTCTCTCGAGTCTGTCAGGGCTCCTCCTCCTGAGATTCCCAGGGCTCTGCCTCTCGAGCCTCCATCTGCTCTGCCTCCTGAGCCTCCCACGGCTCTGCCCCCTGAGCCTCCCGAGCTTTCCATGGTTCCTCCTCCCTCGGCTCTGCCTCCTGAGCCTCCCACGGCTCCGCCTCCTGAGCCTCCCAGCTCCGCCTCCTGAGCCTCCCACGGCTCCGCCCCCTGAGGCCTCTGAGCCTCCAGAGCCTCCTACGGCTCCGCCTCCCGAGCCTCCTACGGCTTCACCGCCAGAGCCTTCCAGGTCACCGCCTTTGTGGCCTCCTCCCAGGCCTCCTGACCCTGTTCCCATCCTGTGGCATTCCCCCAGGCCTCCTGACCCGGTCCCTGTCCTGTGGCCTCCTCCCAGGCCTCCTGACCCAGTGCCTGTCCTGTGGCCTCCTCCCAGGCCTCCTGACCCTGTTCCCGTCCTGTGGCCTCTTCCAAGGCCCCCTGACCCAGTCCCTGTCCTGTGGTCTCCTCCCAGGCCTCCTGACCCAGTCCCTGTCCTGTGGCCTCCTCCCAGGCCTCCTGACCCAGTCCCTGTCCTGTGGCCTCCTCCCAGGCCTCCTGACCCAGTCCCTGTCCTGTGGCCTCCTCCCAGGCCTCCTGACCCAGTTCCCGTCCTGTGGCCTCCTCCCAGGCCCCCTGACCCAGTCCCTGTCCTGTGGCCTCCTCCCAGGCCCCCTGACCCAGTCCCTGTCCTGTGGCCTCCTCCCAGGCCCCCAGACCCAGTCCCTGTCCTGTGGCCTCCTCCCAGGCCTCCTGACCCAGTCCCTGTCCAGTGGCCTCCTCCCAGGTTCCCCAAACCTGTCCTTGCCCGGTGGCCAGCTTCCAGACCACCTGAACCTGTCCTTGCCCTTTGTGCCCCCTTGAACTTCCTGCCTGCCATCTGTGCCCCCTTGGACTTCCTGCCTGCCATCTGTGCCCCCTTGGACTTCCTGCCTGCCCTTTGTGCCCCCTTGGACTTCCTGTCTACCCTTCGTTGCCCCCTGGACTGCCTGTCTGCCCGTCGTTGCCCCCTTGGTCTGTCTGCCCACCACAAGCTCCCCCAGTCAATGGACATTTTTTGTTTTATGTTGATCATCTGGAATCCGATCCTTGAGGGGGCTATGTTAGGAATTCCTTGTCTTGTTTCACTGTTGCCCTTTGTCTGCCACCTTTGCATTCCTTAGTTTTCACTTTTGTCTTTTGGTTAGCCTTCGTGTTCACTTGTCATTGTTTAGAACTACACTTCCCAGAATCCACCTGCCATCTTCACTGCCATTTTGTTCATTGTTTTCACCTGTATCTCATTCAGTCATCACTCACTGTGTATTTAAGCCCTGCTTTTTGTTCACCCCTTGTCGTTCGTTGAATGTTGTTGTTAGCCTGGTATGTGTTCCCTGCCCGTGTTTTCTAGTTTTATGTTTTATTTCCCCATTGAGGGTTTTTCCTGTTTGTTTATTTAATAAAGTTGAACTGCGATTGGATCCGCATCTCCTCGTCTGCTTCGCTGCCTCCATTCGTAACACTTGGTCTGGGTCTCAACACTAAAAGTCCTGGCCTGGAACTGGGTTTCGTCTTATGGTCTTAGTCAAAACAGCAGTGTATTACCAGTGCATTAAATACAATAATTATTTCAACCAATAGTTAGCATGGCATCTTCACAATTACTGTAAATTTACAAGTACTTCTACCTGTGTCATCTTGCATGCTTCAACAAGCACTGTCTTGCTCATCACTAGGTCTAACAACACATAGCAATCATTAGTGATTTATGGTTATAACTGCCATTTAGAGGCTATGACATTATTTGCGCTAGCCGCAGGAACTTATTGTTACGCTGCGGGAGTTGTTGGCGGGAGTGGCCAGTATTCTTCAGAGTTGTTGGTGGGAGTAGAGCTGCACGATTATGACTAAAATCATAATTGAAGATTATTTCCCTTGATATTGTAATCACTATTAATAATATTGATGAATATAAATGTATTGCATGCCGTATTATTTATGTAGCTACACATCTCAAACAAGCTGAGAACTGTTCCTGAATTAGCTCATTGCTGTTCTGTGCATCAGTAAATCAAGACTTCACACAGTTCCTCTTAGCAACATGAATTATATACAGAAAACGAGCAAAGAACACTCCTGTTATAATCAATGAAGCTGTCTACACTGCATGATAAATATCTTATTTACATACTTCCTACATCTTGTTGTTTATAATGAGATAATTCGAGAGAGTGCAGCAGCAGAACTCAGTCTGTGAGCACGCTCTGAGTGGATTTCTTCTGTGCCGGTGACTAACTGTACGCAACCACTGGTGCATTTTGAGTGAAGGGAAGCGAGCGTTTTAAATGAATTCCTATGGAAGTCAAGCTTCATACTCGCATGGTGCATTTTGGGACTGACAGCGGTGCGGAGAAGGCGGTGATGGCGGGTTGAGAGCATCAAAATCAATCGATTTCTCAGCTTTACTCAAATGAGGAACAAAAAACATGCTGTCGGCAGTCAATCACTGAGCGCTGGAAGCAGTGATATCTGTTGTAAGCACTTAAAGTATGCCTTTAATGCTGTAGTTTCTGCTGGATTCAGTGCTTTAATCACATCATGTGTATTTCTGACTTCGAACAGACTTCAAATGATGATCGGATGCGTTCATTGTGGCAATTCTATGGTTGGTTGAGCAAAAATTTCATAAATCAACACTGTTTGTGCGTTGTGGGCATTCAAAAACTAAGCTGACATCTTTCCAATTGTAATCATGCATATATAAGATGATATTATTGATCGTATTCTGAAAACAATGATAGACAAAATGCACTGGTTTGCATATTACAAACACGTCCCAAAGCGGTAGCGTGTTGAGCGGGGGTCTACTTTTCCGCACCAGTAGAAACGTAAACACCTCTGATTGGCTGTTGCATTCATGCTCTCAACAGACTTGTCTGTGATTTTGAAAAATAAACATTGTTATTTTGTTATATTAATAGTGCACTTGAAACACAATTAATTTATAATGTTTATTTACTTTACACTTTTCTTTTATTCATTTTCTTGGGGAAAACCTGAAACAAAAAGTTTGATTGTTGACTTGTTTTTCCTTGTTCAATTAAGAAAATCAATTAAAAGGTGTTAAAACAAAACTGAATATTATAAATGATTGCTGCAATAAATTCAGCATCTTGGTTCAAAATGTACAGCCTGGTTCTTGGACCGACAGGTCTTGGTTTGGGTCTTGGTCTTGGGGATAGGTCTTGGTCTGGATCTGGGTCTCGAGGGGTCTAGTCTTTATCTGAGTCTGGATCTGAGGGGGTCTAGTCTTGATCTTGGTCTTGGGGGGTCTGGTCGTGACTACAACTCTGACTGTTATTCATCAATTTAAGTTTAAAGGTTCAGGTTTCCATGGAAACCAGGAACCATGGTCTCTACATAAACACATTTTAATTGTTGCAAAAATTTATGATGGTAGTCGCTTGTCAGTAACTCAGCAGAATGGTGTCACTGGAACATTCGGTAACAACGTGTCTAAACAGCTGAGCTACTGTCACCCTACTGAAAAGGGTAGTTATGTTAGTAGTGTTAGTTAGATACCCCGGTACTCTCAAACCCCAAACCATGCATGTACACAAAGTCCCCGGCCCCTGCATTTACTGACAATTTCACGGTCCCTTAAAAAGTGGGAGGCACATATACAAACTATTGTAATTCCTACACCGTTCACCTGATTTGGATGTAAATACCCTCAAATTAAAGCTGAAAGTCTGCAGTTAAAGCACATCTTGTTCGTTTCATTTCAAATCCATTGTTGTGGTGTATAGAGCCAAAAAGATTAGAATTGTGTCGATGTCCCAATATTTATGGACCTGACTGTATATGGAGAAATGTGACCTGGACTGTTCAGAGTGAAACATTTTCAGGATGAAATGTTCTTGACAGGTTTCGTGAGATTCATTATAAATTTATTCAAAAGCAAAACTATACACACATTAAAATGTAAGATGATTATTATGCTGTCATATGTTTGTGTAATCTGTCCCTTGCAAGAGTCTGAACTCATGAGCCATTTGAAGTCGGCTCGTTGCTAAATAATTTCTTTGGTTAAAATCCTGTTATTTTTCTGTCTTTTTTGGGAGTACAAAGGCAAGAGTCTCTAGCTCTTTTGAGAATGTGGCCCTGAAACTACCACAAATTGTATTAACGTCATCCTGTCATTACTCATGGTAGGTTATGTCTTTCAGTGGAGAGTGGATGCTCCCATTACATTTTGAACTCCTGCCAGAATGCTACTGGTATATCAGAGCATTGGTAGTTGGATGAGGAAAATTTGACTGAAGACAGACTTCCATCAAAGCTCTCCAAAATCTCAATCACCGCTATCGGTTTTCCACTTCTATGAGGTCTACATGCGTTAGTGTACTGCCAAAACCTTCCGCCACATGGAAATGAATTTGAGACGTGATTTGCTTAGAAACCAACCTAACAAAATTACCACAAATTTTAATCACTTCCAAATTGTATACATGCTACAGTATTATTATGAATGTATTTACAGCTATCATTAGTTATCCTATACTTCTGATCGGTCGATCATATCTTTCTGCATACATTTGTTTTGTATAGACCTAATGACTGCTTAACTCTGCAACTGACCGTTGTTCCAGGCAACTGATTTCCTAAATAGCTGTGCTAGTTTAATGTCTCTTATATTACTCCCCACTTCTACCTCCTCCATATATTAAAATATTTTTAAGTCAAATCATTATTTACATATACAGTATACATATACATAATATACGTTTTCAAAGTAGCTTCCTCAACACTGATTATTCTTTGCATATCCTATATCTCATATATAATAACATAGGTGTAATGTATTTAGAGATCAAGGCTATGGGATATGCACATGAGACAAGTTTCTTAACTTTCTCCAATGGAGGAAACGGGAGCTGGATAACAATCCAACATAAGTCTCTTTATTTTCACAAACACTTGTAGCTTTTCAGCCAACACTCAAACACACACACGAGGAGAGGGTGAGGACTGCCCACTTGATGGCCAAACACTCCTTCTCGATTGTGCTGTACTTAGTCTTTCTCATCAAGAGCTTGCGACTAATGTACAACACAGGGTGCTCCTCCCCCTCCAGCATCTGGGACAATACCGCTTCCAAACCCCTGTCCGATGCGTCTGACTCGCCATGGGACCTCAAAGTAATTTAGAGCTCGATGTGGGAAGTAATGCAAGAAATGTATCTTCCGATTCAAATTCCTGTAGCCGAGTATCCCTATTATACAGCCGGCTTTGACGTTCTTGAGCCTGGAGCAAATTCTCTTGTGTTAATTGCCTAAGATTAGTTAATAGTTCATTGAGTTTTGCTCTCAGATCAAGGACGTATTGAATAAAATTTTTTGCTGTTTGAAAGTCCCTCCTCCCAATTTTCCAGTAGGACATCGAGCTCGTCACATGGTCGATGCCCGTACAATTATTCAAACGGGGAGAACCTCCATGGAGGCTTGTGGGACCTCTCGAACTGCAAATAATAGGGGCTCGAGCCACTTGTCCCAATTTCGAGCGTCTTTGTGCACAAATTACAAATTAAATTTTTTTAGTGTCTGATTAAATCGTTTGACCAAGCCATCCATTTGGGGGTGAATTTAATCCCCAATAATTCATACAGTTCGTGTAGTGTACTTGATATAAACATTGTGCCTTGATCAGTGAGGATTTCTTTTGGAATCCACACTCGGGAGATAATCCTGAAGAGTGTCTCCACAACACTACATGCTGAAATGTTGCGCAGAGGCACTGCTTCCAGATATCGGGTTGTGTAGTCCACCAGAATCAACACAAAGTGATGCCTGTGTGCCATCCGCTCTAATGGCCCCACGAGGTCATAACAATTAGTTTGAAGGGGACCATAATCAACAGAAGGGGACACTATTGGGGTGGCTGGTGGATTCATCAGCTGACCATCACGGCATGTAGCACACCATCTGTGAACATCCCCATGAATGCCTGGCCAATAGAAACGGGCCATTAGATGGTACAGTGTTTCTTCATGCCCTAAGTGACCCGCCATCAAATTATATTTCCTGATTGCTCTTTGGTGCTAACAATTGGGTTGTATCTTCCTTTGTCTGAGCAACCTGTATCACTCGATACAACCGATCCTTGATTATTGAAAAATACAGATATGTGAGCGTGATGTCTATCTGGAGATGTTGACCATCAATCACTTTCACTTGATCAAAGGTG
The DNA here is from genome assembly GCF_025860055.1 of Xyrauchen texanus. NCBI lineage: Eukaryota > Metazoa > Chordata > Actinopteri > Cypriniformes > Catostomidae > Xyrauchen > Xyrauchen texanus. The sequence continues at coordinate 7,085,862 of NC_068317.1, forward strand.
TGCCTAAGGGTCTCGTCTCACATCTGCTCCAGAGGGAAATCCCCTGCAGGGAATCCTCTAAGGCAGGGGTGTCAAACTTGGTTCCTGGAGGGCAACAGTCCTGCAGAGTTTAGATCCAACCCTAATTAAACACACCGGAAGCAGCTAATCAAGGTCTTGAGGAGTTCTTGAAGATTACAAGGAATTTTGGAACAGGGCTGGTTTATAACTATGCAGGGCTGTGGCACTCCAGGAACTGAGTTTGACAACCCTGCTCTAAGGGCAGTGGAAGCCAAAACTTCCCCCTCCCTTACGTAATTCTGACACAGAGCTGATGTAAAAGGCCCCAGCTACACCACCCCTCAATTAAGCAGTAAATGCCAGCCAATTCGTACCCAAGATTAGTGGATGGGTGATGTGGGGACTAACCTCAGCCTCTACACTATGCTTTTGTCCCCGAAATTGAATGATGACCATCACTAAGACTGAATCAAGCAAGGGGAGGGTGAGGAAAGGGAGAAAGAGGGAGAGAGAGAGACAGAGAAAATGGCTCGCCGTCCTCCGGATATGGCGCTATATGGTCCTCAACCAACTGGATCACCTCCTCCGGTGACGCCGGATGGTGGCACTGGACCCACTCTGCCGTCACCTTCAGCAGTTGGGAGAAGAACTGCTCCAGCACCACGATGTTGATGACGTTGTTGGCGTCGCTCTCCTCCTCAGCCAGCAACCACCGCTAGCAGGTGTCGTGGAGCTGTTGTGTAAAAGCAAATGGGTGACCAAACTCACTCAGTGTCGGTGTGCAGAAACGCTGGTGGTGCTCTTCCAGGCTGTGGCCGACCAGTTTCAGGATGGCTTTCTTCATATCAGAATACTCCAGGAGGTTGGAAACTGGGAGTTGTGCTTCCCCAGACAGCAGCGGTAGCATATGGACTGGCCACTATGAGTGCGGCCACTTCAGGGCTCTGTCTGTGTGCTTGAAGAGCTCCAGGAAGGTCTATGGGTCGTCCTGTGGTTTCATCTTCGTGAGCGTCACAAGGGGTCCTGCTGCTGCTGGGGTTATGGCTGAAGCCCCCTCCTGGGGCAACACCCGCCGGTCCTTCACTTGGGACTGGAGGAGCACCTCGAAACACTTCCCCTGATCCTTCCGCAGCTCAACAAGGGCCTGGTTTCGGCACCACTATGACAAGGTTCTTAACTCTCTCCAAAGGAGGATGTGGGAGCCGGATAACAATCCAAAGTAAGTCTCTTTATTTTCAAAAGTTTCTTTCCAGTGAACACTCAAACACAGCTTTGTGATTCTCTTTTTATTTAGGTGGTTTCTTGCTCTCGGCAGTCAGTAATTCACTGCACAAGACCCACTGTGATCAACGCAAACCATGATTTTCCTAATTTCAACCCAGATTTAATATATTCTGGGTCATATTTTTTTTTACGTGGTGTAGTTTTGTGCATGTTTTTTTGAGGACATGTCACGCCACTGGTCATCTGATTAATTTGGCTAGCTTCTACCAAATGACAAATAACTTTGCCGCAAAATACAGCAGAGTTTGGTAGTTGGTAGTCAGTGGTTGCTAGTTTTAATATTTGCATTTGCCAATGTTTTTCCAGAACAGACCTGCAACCCAATTTTAATACAGCACTACAGTATATGGAAAACAGCATGTCAGTCTAATTTCTATATTATTCTGAGCTTTAACATAAGCAAAGCATTGAAGAGTTTGCATCAAATTTTACATTAAAACACAAGGGGGAGCCACTGGATAATAGCACCCACCAGTAAGCAGTACCAAACTGATGTTATAAAGTTTGAAACACTGCTTGGTCCTCCTTATTAATGGAGTGTGATGGCTGTGCTTCTTGTTAGAGACGCCAGTGATGTACGACAATCAAGTGCCTCTTTAAGACAGCAGAAAGAGGCAGAAGAACATGCTTTACTAAGCAAAGTGCACTTCAGAAGCACTCTGAGTTCTCTGCCAGTTAGTAGTGGACAGTGTCTAATTAGTGAAGCTTGCATTTGAACACTTCATTCAGCTGTTCTGAATACCAAGAGAAGTATGTAGCCACATATGATGCTAGTCTTTCCCTTTTCTCTTGTTATTCCCTCAGTTTTTCTCTTAGGCCAATATATTGTACTGAGATTTTCTGGTTGAGTACCTCTCAAAATCTTCACAAATCTATATAGCAGGCTTTCACTAATGTTTCTACCTTCAGGACCTTGTCGAGTATTGATTGAAAATAAGATAGGCTGTAAAGAAATAGTATCATAAATAATTTAGAAGCACAGCAGCTCAATACAATTTGCATGGCTGGGGCAGAATACTCAATTAGAATATAAGAGTTTAGTGCCAACAAATATTTTCCACAAGAGATAATTTACATCAGTTTTCAGATGTCAGTTACATCAGGGAGATTTCCTCTAATGTGAAGAACTGAAACGCAGTTACAGAGAAGAAAACAAACAAACAAACAAACAGGTAGGGCTTTCAAATAATTGAAACATTTAATCAAATTAATTGCATATTATGCTGATTAATAAATCAAATTAATCTCAAATGATCACATAAATCAATAAATGCCCACAAACTTAATTTTTATTAAAGGGATAGATCACCCAAAAGTGAAAATTATCTCATTTACGTGCCCTCATAATATCCCAGATGTGTATGACATTCTGTCTTCTGCTGAACACAATTCTTTTTCCCAGAATAATGTTTAAAAGAATATTTCAGCTCTTTTGGTCCATACAATGCAAGTGAATGGTGACCAGAAATGTAAAGCTCCAAAAAGCACATAAAGGCAGCAAAATATTTGCTCATTCGACTCCAGTGGTTTAATCCATGTCTTCAGAAGTGATGTCATAGATGTGTTTTTTTTTTCTATAAATCTACACTTTCAAACAGCCTTCCTAAGCTTCCTCTTCTCTCCAGAGTGTTCTGCTTCTTTTGTTTTTTTGTAATTCACATTCTTCATGCATATTACCACCTGCTGGGCAGGGAGAAGAATTTATAGTAAAAAAGGACTTAAATATTGATAAACATGAGTGTTGCTGTTCAAAGTTTAAAAGCAGTTCAACTTTGAAAAATGCATTTTGTTCAATTCTGCTGTGCTCCATCATGCTGTTCTGATGCAAGAACGCATCCTGTGTGAATGGCTCCTTTACTCATTTTGGGCTGACTCGCAAAAACATGCTTTGCATTGATGCACTGATGGTAACATTTCTTCACAGAATTTACACATGGGACAGGGGGCATGAATAAATACATTTTAAAAAAATATAATTAATTAAAAATAAAAGAAGTCAAAGGAGTAGTTCACACAAAAAATAAAAATGTCCTAATTTACTCATGCCCTTGTCATTCCAAACCTGTATGACTTTCTGTCCTCTGCAGAACTCAAAAGCAAGAAACCAAAAACATGGGTTGTTTTTATTACTGAAAAAAGAAAAAAACATTCGAGCCACAGTGAGCTAGTTTCTCTTGATGCGCTCATAAATGTGTAATGGACGTTGAGATTTTCACAGAAAAATGTATTAAATATCCTCCTTTTGTTTTTCACCAAAACCTATTGTGTTCCCTTAGAAGACTTGGAATATGATGCACGAGCCGCATGGAGTCCTAGTCTTTTTTGAAGCTTGAAAATGAGTTGCAACCAACTTCCATTGTATTGACAGAATTTGCATTTTTGGGTGAACTTTCGTTTGTTATAACACAGAACTCACAATAAGCAAAGGGTTAAACTGGGTTCATTTACATTATTTTGGAGGGTTTGCACTTGTGGCTTGTACACATTTTGGGGTTTTATGAATCGAGCGCATGGCTGTAATTTGATCGTGTAGAACTCTCTTTCCCCCTGGCCTCTGGCCTGTTCAGCTCCTAGAGGGACTTATTAAGATCCATATTTCTCTAGCAGACTATGTCAGAGATTTACACAAGCAAGAACACCTGGTATCAGTGTTGCCAAGGTGTTCATTAAGGGTCTTGTTTGGTTGTTTGTTGAAACAGACTGCAGACAGTCTACTAACACATGCACCTGGTCATCCATTAGGCCTGTACCTGAAAAAAAAGAAAAGAAAAACGTCTATAGTAAGCACTTCCAGTGCCCAAATATGTGCCACTTTTGTTTGGGCAGGCAAAGAGCACACATTTCCACCCAACTGTCCACTTAAATATGAACTCACCCTCTTATCATATCATATCATATCTTGTACCCCACATAACCTATTTTACTTTGTTTCTGTATGGAACACAAAAATGTGAATTATTGAAGAATATCCACTTGCTTGCCACACTTTTCCCTCTAATGAAAGTGAATGGGGACTGTGAATGTTAAGCTCCAAGCTGACATAAAAGCACCATAAAAGTAGTCTATATGACTTGTGTGCTGTATTCCAAGTCTTTTAAAGACAAATGATAGCTTTGTCAAAGATATACATCATTGGTTCTTACAACACATCTAAAGACAGCATATTTGATTTGAGCGTAAAAGCAGAGGGGAAAATTGTCAGTGAACAATGACTTAAATTTTATTCTGTTTCTCAAAAAACAAAAAAGGTATCAATTGGCTTCAGAAGACTTGGAATCAAAGCAATATTGTCATTTTGGAGCTTGACAACTCCAGTTCCCATTTACTTTCTTTATATGGAGCAGCAGGATATTCTTCCAAATTTCACCTTTTGTGCTCAACATAACAAAGAAAGTCAGGTTTGGAACTACATGGGTATGAGTAAATGATGAAAGAAAAAAATCTATTTTAAGTGAACTGTTTCTTGAACCATGACACATGCAAATGAAAAGAAATACAAATTAAATTGGCCTCTTTTAGCCTATCCAAATATATTAAGCAAATAAATTGAGCAAAAAATGTCTGCATACCCAGAGTAAAACTTAAATGCACAAATAAAGAAAAATATCCTTTAACTCAGCTAAACAAACTTTTGTGTTCTCATTGAAATCTCTGTGTTAAACAGAAAATTATGGATTTGTTTTTTCGTATTCAGACCCTCCTTTTGGAGGCCTCTGCTGTCCTGCACACTGTAAGCACATGCCTGATAGGAGAAACATCTGTCAAACCTGTAATCTGAGCCCACAAGTAACAGTTGCTGCTCAGTGACTGGAAAGATAGAATTTCAGTATAAACACAAAACTAAAACATCACTAATACAACAAGCAGCACTGCGACACGACATAAGCCATTTCAATGACAAGCAGTTACAACATTTCTATCATTAATGGTCCATCAATGCAAAGGTTTTGGCATTAAAATATGCCAAACTGACTCCTTTTTCCATTTCTTGTTCTTCAGACAAAGTATTCGTTATTTGCTTTTGTGAAAAAAACAAAAAACAAACATAGTGTTAAATGGCTTGTTCACTTTGTGATTTTTTGGGAAAATCTTTCAAACAGAAGTGCTAAGGCAACAACATTAACTGCATGTCACATTTCTGAGAATGCAAGCTTTCATTTGATATATGACAAACTTTAATAATCATATTAATATTTCTACCCCATTACATTTAGGTGGCACTCTTTTGCAATGCAGTTGTTTTTAGGCCCTGTTTTGCTGTTTTACGTAACAATTGCAAAAGTTATGGTATTCTATGAAAAGTTTAGATTTCTTTTAGCTAGCTCTGTCTAATGTTAATCTTACCAAATCATCAAACTTTTTTCCAGACTGTTCTACAGTAGAAGTCTGCTTATTCAACCTATGATTAAAACCGGTTCTTACTAAATATCTTTAAAGGGATAGTTTGCCCAAAAATGTAAATCCTCTCATTAACTCACCCTCATGCCATCACAGATGTGTGTGAATTTCTTTCTTCTGCAGAACACAAATTAAGATTTTTAGAAGAATATTTCAGCTCTGTTTGTCTTCACAATGCAAGTTAATGGTGACCAGAAGTCAGAAGGTCAAAAAAAGCACATAAAGGCAGCATAAAAGTAATACATATGATGCCAGTGTTTAATCCATGTCTTCAGAAGTGATATGATGGCATGGGTGAGAAACAGATCAATATTGAAGTCGTTTTTTTTGTTGTTTTTTTTACTATAAATCTCCATCTTTGACCAGCAGGTGGCTAAATGTGAAAGTGTAGATTTACAGTAAAAAAGTACTTAAATATTGATCATTTTCTCACCCACACTTATCATATCACTTCAGAAGACATAGATTTAACCACTGAAGTATTATGGATTTATTTTATGCTGCCTTATTGTGCTTTTTGAGCTTCAAAGTTTTGGTCACCATTCAGTTGAACTGTATGGAACAAAAGAGCTGAAATATTCTACTAAAAATCTTCATTTGAGTTCTGCAGAAGAAAGAAAGTCATACACATCTGGGATGGCATGAGGGTGAGTAAATGATGAGAGAATGTTTTTTTTGGGATAAACTATCCCTTTATGCAAAAGTTGGAGACCTCTTTTTTTTTTAACTGACTTTATATAATTCATTTTAGTTTATTGACTCAATTCATAACAGTAATAAGTCCTTTGAACATTAGCCAAAAATAAGATAAGGAACATTTGGCATGAGACCAGCCACTTTGTTTAAAACTTTTGTGCTTTATATTACCAACATACATATATATGTTAATTTAGCCAGTGACAGTTTAGTTTACAAATTCAGTGCACATGCAATTCAAGGACAGACCACAGAGATAAATTATTAATTTATTAAATAATATCTTGTTTGGAGAGCACCATATTGTATGTAGAGAGTAAAATGAGAGGGTATGCACACCACATTTAACATCGCAATTCACACAAGCCAGTGCTGGCTGATTGTAATTTCGTTCATTGTATGTCTATGGAATTTCCTCATTCCATAAATATGCTATTTGATTGACAGCTGAATGAGGTTTAAAGTCTTAGTTAGTCCTAGTTTTGCTTGGCATTTGTACATGCCCCCAAACAATGTCCTGCATTAGTAGTATTGGTTTATAGTGGAATAGATGCCGTAGACAAGACAACTGTCTACTTTTGCACTGTAATTGTTAAGTACATTTTTATGGGATTTAGCATTTTCCTTTTTTATGAGGAGGCAATATGGGAACCAGCCAATGGTGTACACAAAGAAAAAAGCATCATAAACATATTATATAATGTAAACATGCTAAAAGGTTACGTGAGGGTTCATTTTAGGGGTAGGGAACAGAAAATCTCATTAGCTCAGTTTAAAACAATAGAAGACAATGGCAAGTCCTCACCATGACAGAAAACTCATGGGATCAGGGATTATGAGTGTGTTACATTAACCAAAAAATTGCATTAAAAAAGCTTTTACAAGCTGTAAATGTCATAAATTATTTATTTTATTAAATACATGCTGTACATACATACATTAATTATTTAATGAATAACTTTGGCATAAACATCAAAAGACACCCAAGAAATGGTTAACGCTACCTTCACATGAAAAATGGAATGGAATAAAAAATAAATATTTACATATGTTTTACATATTTAAATTACACATGTAATTATTAGAATGAATTCAGTTTTGAAATATAGTAATATACTTTCAAATATGTGGCCTTTCAGTAAAGTTGCAGAAATAAATAAATCTAGACAGCAGCAACACCCAGTTGCATTATTCATTTCCATGTTCTGGACAGAACTCATTGTGGCTTTTTCCCTTATTGTAATTTGCATATTGTAATAACAGACCAAGAATTTCAGGCAAATACCAGAAGAACAGCCATCTTACTTTTCCTCCTAGCAGAATGAGACTGGACGTTCTTATCATCTATATTCATACAGGACAAAAGGTTTTTAAATTTCAAAGTCAGACTTTTACATATTTTAGGCAGTAAGGGTTGCAGTTTGTCCATTTTTTTTTCAGGCCAGCGCTGGTAGAATATGAATAATTGTATCTCAGCTAATGGTGAAAATTCAATTAATTTGACCCACTATTGGTACTGCATCAAAGTATGTCCTCTGGTCAGCACTGCTAAACACGAACAAGAACCTAATACCAAACCAAAATGTGAGTGGTGCTTTCCTGTTCAAAACTAGCCGCCACTGTGGTAGGGTGTCAATGGTGGTTGCAAGAGCTTTGCAATGTGGTTTCTAAGGTGTTCTAAGTAGAGGCCGCTCACAGCGAACATGTTTTTGCGTGCGTCTGCTCAGTTATTCCATTGTTTTCCTATGTAAACCCATGTTGAATGGACGTCTATGACTGCTGCACCGCATCTCGCTGTTTCTTCACTGTCTTGCGCTGGACCGGCACCTTGTTGCCTACGATGCTTACATAAAACTCCCTATTACAACAATGCAGGTTAGAAGAAGAAATAATAAAGAGTGTTCACTTGTTTACAGGCCATGCTGCTTTACCTAAACACCGTCTTGCCTTAGTAAATGCCAGCATGAGTTCACGTTGCCTTCTCAGATTTCTCTAGCATAGATATTTCCCTAATGCTGTATTGTAAGTACCTCTCAGGTCCCTCTTCATATTTCACACAATTTATTCTGACATACTACTGTATATGCATGCAGATTTGGTTTGTTCTAGATTAATATTTTTCATGAACTTTGTAGTTCTAAACACAAAAATGTAACTCAACTTAAACTAATTTGCTCTTCAGGATTCTCTTCAAACTGTTGCTCCACTTAACATAATCATACATGAAAATCGACATGCTGCTTCCCAATGATTATGAATATGGTGTCCATGGGGTGCACAACACAACAAAATTAGTAAAGCAAACAAAAGTTGAAAACACAATGGAGATAAACCACAGCATAAATAAATTAAGCCACAACACAACAGAAACGCAACAACACAAAGGAAATAAACCACAACACGTCCGCAAAAAAAAATAAAATTCAACAAAATTATAAAATAAATAGTTTTAAACACTCTTTTTATGTGTGTGTGTGTGTGTGTGTGTGTGTGTTGTGGCCTAATTATTGTTGTGCTTTGGCTTATTTTCATTGTGTTGTGTTTTCAGCTTTAATTTGCTTTGCTAATTTTGTTGCGTTGTGCACCCCTGGGCCACCGTACATGTTCCCTGAAGTCAACCCCAATACTGCTGAATTACAGACAAGCACATCAGTCAAATGTATTCGCCTTTCCATCTTTTCACCAAGTGAATCTGGTGTTTAGCTGCTTAAGCCTAGTGCACACTACACAACTTAAACTTGTGTCCTGTGATGTCTTGAGTCTTTGGTCTGCGACGAGAAATCTCTTTCACAACCCAACGGTCATGTAGTGTGCACACTTGTGATAGTTTACATTAGTGGGCAATGGAGGATTCAGGAAACAACGAAACAGGGTCAAGGTCAGTCTTTTTAATTGTTTGTTCTTGCACACAATCGACGGCATCCGTCGATAAAATACAACTGGCAGACAAATGAAAGCACTCGTAAATAATACAACACTCTCTCAGTTCGCTGTCGTGCTTTCTGTTCACTCTCTCTCTCTCCCCCTCTGACACTCTGGTGTGACTTACCGCTCTCCCTCTCCCGCAGACAGACACATGACCACACCCCCCATGTCACATACCCCCACTGGTGACTAAGGCTGGGGCAACATCCGGCCTGCCTACTCCCCCATGCCACATACACCCACCGCCGACTCAGGCTGGGGCTACAACTGGCCTTCCTATACCCCCCTCATTTCTGGAAAGAAAGTCAGCCACAACCATCTGCGCCCCCGGTCTGTGGATCACCTCAAATTTACCAAAGGGTGATCCACGTGTTAGTATCCTTCATGTGGTGGAGCCACTGCAGAGGAGCATGACCAGAACAGAGGGTAAAGGTAGTAGCAGACCCAAGTGAAATCCCAGATCCCTAACTTTCACCTGCCCAATTAAGCACTTCTTCAGGTTGGCCATAAATCCCGTCTGTTGCAGCGCTCTTAGAACAGCCCTCAGATTTTGCATATGCTGCTGCCAGTCCTTACTGTAAATTATAATATCGTCTAGATATGCAGCGGAATATGCCGTATAGGATCTGAGGATCTTGTCCATGAGGCGCTGAAAAGTGGGAAGGGCTCCGAACAAACCGAAAGCAGTTTTTCCTCAGGATATTGGAGTTAAAGGGATCTGCCAATAACCCTTTGTTAAGTCCAGCATCGAGTAAAACTGAGCCGTGCCCAAACGATCGAGTAACTCATCAATTCGTGGCATTGGATAAGCATCAAATCTGCACACCGCGTTCACTTTCTGGTAGTCACAGATTAGGAAGAGGCACCAGAATTACCAGGCTGGCCCAATCACTGTGCGACTCTTGTATTACGCTCATTTCAAGCATTGCCTCTAATTCTTCCTGAACAATCTTTTTCTTGTGTTCAGGAAGGCGATAGGGGCGGCTACGAACCACCACCCCCGGGGTGGTCTCAGTATGGTGCTCTACAAGGTTTGTGCGACCGGAAAGGGGAGAAACACGTCTGCGAATTCCGCTTGCATCCGGCAATGTCCGTAAGCTGCAACAATGAGAGGTGGTCTCCACAAGGGACCGGGGTGAACAAATTTTATTTGGGAGTCACCTCTGGCCCGAGCACTGCCCTCTCCGGAACTACCATCACCAAGGCTACAGGCACCGCCTCCCTCCATAGTTTGAGAAGGTTGAGGTGTTAGATTTAACATGCCCCTCCCCTATCCGTTCGTCTCACTTCGTAATCAAGATCTCCAACTCATCGTGTGACCTCAAAGGGTCCTTTCTACTTAGCGAGTAATTTGGAGCTTGAAGTTGGCAGCAATACAAGTACTTTATCTCCCTGTGCGAATTCTCCTGTGTTACCTGCCCCAAAGTTTTTCTCTAAGGTCAAGGACATATTGAATTTGGTTTTTGCTATTCGAAGGTCCTTCCTCCCAAGATGCCCATACAGTAGCTCGAATTGGGAAAACCCTGTGGAGGCTTGCGGGACCTATTGTACTGAAAACAACAGGGTTTCCAGACAATTATCCAATTTTTTGTGTCTTCGTGTACGGACTTATGAATCATGTTTTTCAAGGTCTTATTAAACCAACCTGTCAATGTGTGGGTGATAAATGCTAGTACGAATCAATGTAATGCCTAATAATTCATACAGTTTGCGTAGTGTTCGTGACATGAATGTTGTGCCTTGGTCAGCGAGGATTTCCTTTGGAATCCCCACTCGGGAGATAATTTTGAACAATGCCTCCCCAACACTATGTGCTGAGAGGTTGCATAGGGGTACTGCTTCTGGATATCACATTGCAAAGTCCACCAGAAATAATAAAAAGCGCTGGCCACGTGCAGTCTACTCTAATGGCCTGAAAAGTCCATGCCAATTCTCTTGAAGGGGACCTCTATGACGCTTTTGGGGTGGCCGGTGGATTCACCAACTGACATTCACACCATTTGCATATATCACCATGAATTCCTAGCCAAAAGAAGCAGGCCATTATATGGTTCAAAGTCTTTTCGTGACCTAAGTGGCCAGCCACTGGGTAATAGTGAGCTGCCTGGAAAAGTTGTTTCTTGACGGCTCTTTGGTTACTAATAGATGCATTGTATTTTTTTTGGTCTGAGTGTCCTGCGTCACTTGATACAACCGCTCTTTAATAATGGAATAGTACGGATATGAGAGCGTGACATTAGGATGGAGCTGTTGACCATCAATTACTTTCACCTGGTCAATGCTTGAGGGACTCATCATGCGACTGCTCCAGAGGGAAATCCCCTTCAGAGAAGCCCCTGAGCATGGGAATTCCAACGTCATCATGACACGGAGCAGATCGTCGCCGACCCCAGATCTGCCTCCCAACCATCGCGTTGCATGTCACACACCGAGACACCACTTTACAGGACCTATCCACACATATTACCCTCAACATAAACCTGAATGAGTGGCTGCACACCAGCTCCTTTTATATCCACATGTCCAGGGGTGTGGCATGCAAATTCCACTCGCCAATATTCATCTGCATTTTCCCAAACATCATAGGTGTTTGGGGATCCCAAGGGTGACCCCTAGTGTCACTACACTGACACAATGTCTGGTTCCCCCATCAGGGAACGGGGGTTACAACAGTAACCTACACGCTTTATTTTGTTCTAACCGGTAACCTTTTGGAAAGGAGGCTGAGGAACTTCTGCACTAGAACAACATTTCTTTGCTCAAAACGAACCAAATTTAAAAACATTACATTTTTTGTCCTTGTTTTTGTAGTTGCTACACACTGTCTGCAAACAGTTGTGAAGTGCACGCACCTGCACGACAGAAAACAAGATTGTGAGTCACAGGGCTCATACTGCAAGCCGTGTGTTGTGTGCTTGGCTTTGGCAATCTTAGATACATGAGATCTAGTCCCAGTTCACTCTGAGACACAGTTTTGGTCCTGTGGAATCCAGGAAGTCATCACATTCACAAAAATAATGGTGATTGGGGGCCTACATGGCTTAGCAAGTAAAGACGCTGACGACCACATCTGGAGTCGCAAGTTCAAATCCAGGGCATGCTGAGTGACTCCAGTCAGGCTTCCTAAGCAACCAACTGGCCCAGTTGCTAGGGTGGGTAGAGTCATGGTGGGTTAACCTCCTCATGGTTGCTATAATGTGGTTCTTGCTCTCAGTTGGGCGCATGGTGAGTTTTGTGTGGACGCCGCGAAGGTAGCGTGAAGCCTCAACACACGCTACGTCTCCGCGGTAACTCGCTCAACAAGCCACGTGATAAAATGCATGGTTTGACTGTCTCAGACACGGAGGCAACTGAGATTCGTCCTCCACCATCCGGATTGAGGCGAGTCACTACGCCACAACGAGAACTTAGAGAGCATTGGGAATTATGCATTCTAAATTGGGGAGAAAGGAGGATAAAATAAAATAAAATAAAGGTGAGTGCAATTTGGATATTGACTTTTGCTCTAAAATTACATTTCTACTGACAGTTAAGGTTTAGGGTCTGGGACAATTGGTAGAGTTAATAAAATATGCATTCCATTTGACAGTACAATGTGATTTAGCAACTGTAGCAGACCTAATGTTAACTTTAACATGTTTCAAACATGTGAAATATGTATCACCATAAACAACATTCAACATGTTAAAACTATCCTCATGGTCACCACTCCCTATATGCATATTACACAGTCTGCGTAGAGCTCCAACTCCCTCGGGGGGCACCATCTCCACCGGCTGCCCTTCCTCACATGTTATACAGTATGTTATCCAAGAACCCGATAGCAGTCGCAGAATCCAGACGATTACATTGCTGCTCGCACCACATCAGATTATCACCATGCAATCCTCCCATCCCCCTCCATGACCTCCTATCCCAGCTTTATATGCAGAGACAACCATAAGTAAATCATTTGTGGGTTTCTAGGATGCTGCTGGTGGGACCAACCAATGGAGTGAAGGTGTGGAAACCAGGAGGATGGCACCGGTCAAGCTGGTGACCCTGAGGGACCTGGCAGTGGACCCAGAGACCAGGGTGAAGCAGGAGCCCAGGGCGTGGCTTGCAAAAGACCAGGAGACCCGCATATGCCAGGAGATGGACAGGGTCGGCAGTGGCTGCTGGGGATTGGACTGGGTCATCGTTGACCTCTGGACAGATGAATAAGTCGACAGCGAACACTGGGGAAGGGTCAGACTCAGTGCCCACTCATCAACGTTCTGTCATTAATTTCATTGATGAGATTAACAATAGATGCAAAAAATTTATCTTGACTATCTATAATCCCTTGCATCCACATACTGGTATACAATATCTTTCAGGCCTTCTTCTTTCAAGTTTTCTCAAGACTCTAATCAATGTAAAATGTTTAGGGGACTGGGAAGATACATGATGTAAACCTGAAAGTGGAGGTTATAGATATTGGTATACAGAAATGACTGAAATATGTCTGCTGGCTTGGAGTGAAAACCTTGTGGTTTGGTAAAGCAGTTCTTTCACACTAGATCTGTGCAGCATTAGATCTATTATACAGCCACACTACAGTCGCAGGAGATTTACGTCTTTACAGTTCTCTCCGTAAATCAGCAAACCAGCCCAGATGTACATCCAGCATGCAGAATCATCTGTTATATATTCTCTATAAAGTCTTTTTCCTCATTCTATTCCACCTTCTCTCTTTGGGACTCATCAAGGAGGAACAGTCAGTCAGTTTTACAAATACCCCTGCTATTTAAGATTGAGGGCCTCTCACCCCATACACTCACTCTTACACTCCTCCTCCTGCTCTCAGTGTATGTCATCGAGAAGACTGACAGCTAATGATGAAATACGAGTGGGTGATTTCTCGTCACCAGTCAGGGTTACAGTCTTGAGACCCCATGGTGCGGCAGGGAGAACAGATGTGCAGCAAGATTTGTTACAGCTCGTAACTTGCCTCTTGCCTCAGGCCACAAGCTCTGCGAGTCAGCATTCCCTCCCACAAGCTCTGCGAGTGAGCACTATTTGTTTACAGAGTGCTGAACGTGTGGGCTGTCACACTGTACTGACTGGCAGCGGCATACGGCCGACTCCATCTCTGGGATTACAGGCAACACGCAGAGAAAAAGAGACGCAAGATGCATTTTATAAAATGTCAAGGCTACCATGTGCTCTGAAAACATAGGAGGTATATGATTCCCATCGCAATTACAGAAAGTAAAAAAAAAAATAAAGATACTGTTAAAAAAATGTAACTGCAATCATTTACCCTCAATTTGCTCCAAATCTTTTGGATTACATTTATGCCGCCTTAATTTGCTTTTTGGAGATTTGGACCCTTTTGTCTAGCATTGTATAGACACAAAGCTGAGATATTCATCTAAAAATCTTTGTTTGTGTTCAGCAGAAGAAAGTCATAATCATGTATATCTTTTGATGGCGAATAAATTATGAGAATTTTCATTTTAGGGTGAACTATAATAATGAAATAACTTTTATGAGGAAATTAACTACTTTTCCATGACACATTTTAATGACGTAATCAAACATATAAGTAAATATAACAGTACAATATAAAACTGGATTTCAATTAATTGATTTTAAGTAAAATAATCTTTTTTATCTCTGCCCCCTTCTGCATATCGCGGCACCATTTTGTGGCCCGTAACGTGGTGGCTCATTTCAGCTTAGTCCCGGTTCTCCCGAAGTCCAGTCCACCCTCTGATGCAAAGTGCATCTGCCCACTGTGAAAATGCCCGATATGCCAGATTACCAATCCAGCCCTGGTTGTGAGAGCAATGTGTGCAATCCGGAGTTGTTGTACATTGTGGATATTGAACAGAAAACACATGTGGTCAGAAATAATAGTTTGATCAACAGTGGTCAAAGTGAGGAGGCATGGCTCCAAAAGGCCCACATAGAGCTGACACTGATACTCCTGATAAATGTCACATTATGTTGACATTTTATTATCCCGTGAGGGAAAAGTGTCACAAAATGTGCTAGACATCACACACATGCTCATGTCAATTTTTTACTCTGAAATACAGGCAGATGTGAACACCAGCAATACAGCCACAGCAAATTAAACAGTGTGCCTTTAAGCTACCGAGCACACAGAGTTCAGCAAATTAATTGGTCTTGGTGGCGACAGCTCTCAAGCTCTCTTCCATACTTCATGTCTGTAGTGTGGGTTAATATTCTGCTTATGCAATTCTCCGTAAATCAGGTGAAAGGGCAACTGGCATTTTCCGTTGGTAAAGTGCACAATTCAGCATTGTACACCAGATATTACTGTGAAAAAGTGAATAAACAGCTAGGTATACACTTCAATGAGAGGACATATACACTTCAATGAGAGGACACCAGATGTCATTTTAACTGTAAGTTGTGTGATTATTATCTGCAATTTTGTCTGTTTTTGGATGAAAAAGTATGCCTGAAATAAGTTTGAACCCTCATATTAAGATATTATTTTCCAATTAAATTTGTCCAATTTCTGTGCCACATGTGAAAAGAATTGCAAAAATAATTACAGTTTTCAACATGGACATCTATAACTACGTATGTTTTCCTCCAAAGAATGTTTTTGCAGAAATAAAGGTTTAACATATTCAACTTTTTAGCAATATCACTGATGAAAATGCAAATTGTAGATAAAATTTCACAAGGGTAGACATCATTTTTTTCATTTAACTGCAGCACAACCAGTCAATTCTATGTTGATACTTCAAATGTTGCAAAAAATAAAACACTTTTTGGACTGAAAAATGGCATTATCGCAATTTTTCTTTTGAAGACTTTACATGAAGTGCACAACAAACAGTAGTGCAGAGGTACACTTGGACCAATGAGGGGAATTTCCAGCCTGTGAGCCCTTTAATTATCGTTGCTTAAACTCTCGGAGTGTCTGAAGTGGATGCTTATCCCCTTCAGACTGGCTGTTATGGCTGGCTGCATATAGACTAATGCATGTTTATTTCAAGCATTTCATGCTATCAGTTGAAACTGCAGCCCTTTGTTTCGCAAAAATGTTTTCCAGAAGGGCAAATAAAATGACATAACGTGAACGTATTGTCCATATTTTAATTCAAGAGTGTAATATAGGATTACAGTTTCATTAATGTCACCTGTTCTGTTGTATTTTTGCCAGGTATTCCAATCAATTCCAATCAATTTTATAATCCCAGATACAAATGAGCAATTGCTCCATTTCAACATTGTCTTCTTATATTTTGTACTATTGCAATCATTTGTGAAATTAAAATCGCCTCAATACTCTCTCCATTTTACAAACATTTGGGGACATCTGGGACACAAAAGATACACAATTTGACTCACGGGCAGATTTCTTTTGCGATAAACCAAAACTTATGTGACAATGTATTTTTTCTTTTTTAGGAGGATGTCATCACATACACCATTTTATTGGTAAAAGGCCAATTGAATGGAAATGAGAAGAAGCAAATTTAGCAAACATTTATTTTATACATTTTAACTTTGTTGATAACAGAACAGAACAAAAAGTAGATGGAAACTTAGTTTATAATACATGGAGAAACCTACCCCTGTGCATTTCCCATGTTTATTTATTTATTTTTTCTCCCCTAATTTCTCCCAACCTCGTTGTGGTGTAGTGACTTGCCTCAATTCGGGTGGCGGAGGACGAATCTCAGTTGACTTATGCCTTATATCAGTTGTCTGAGACCATCAATCCATGCATTTTATCGTGGCTTGGCAGCGCTCGAACCACATTATAGTGACCATGAGGAGGTTAACCCAACGTTACTATACCCACCCTAGCAACTGGGACAATTGGTTGCTTAGGAAGCCTGACTGGATTCATTCAGCACGCCCTGGATTCAAACTTGCGTCTTTACTTGCTGTGCTACACAGGCCCCCCGCATTTCCCATGTTTATACATTTGGGGATACTAACATCATACTGTAGAGCAGAGGAGGGCAGGGCCGAGCTGGAACAGCGCACGCACGGTCCCCAATCAGCCTGATGGTGGCGCGTGAGGGATAAAGGCGGCTGAGGATGACAGAGGAGAATTACTGGCAGTTGTGTCTTTTTATTTAATTAAATATTATTTATATTGTTAAGCCAGTTCTCTCCTCCTTGCCCATCTAAACCCCCTTACACTGGTGCCAAAACCTGAGAAGGAGGAGGGATGCACGTTGTAGAGTCCTTGACACTGCCGTCCACCCAGGGGAGCGCCGCTGCCATCCGCTGGGGGACGGAGTAGCCCGACCACCCGGATGCAGGGACTCCCCGACCGTCTGGGGCGATGGAGTCGATGCCAGGGGCAGAGGAGTGTCCCAACGTGCCTCTAGAAAAGTGGAGGGGCATCTGTCTGCTGGGGGTCGGTGGTTGACTCCGGTCTGCCCGGGGAGGAGCAGCCGTCATCCGCCTGAGAGGGTGGAGGAGTGATCGAGGACTGCGTGATGGCGCATCAGAGAACCAGTGAATGAGCTTCTTTTTCTCTCTCTCCACTCTCTCTCGCTCTGTCGCTCCGTCATGGCCTTTCCCTCACCTATTTTGTTTGGTTTTTTTGTTTTCCCCTCCTGTCTCCTCCCAGGTCAAGGAATGACCCGCTGGCATATGGGTGCAAGGCAAGCACTCATTTTTAACAATTTGACTCGCTGTTGTACACCCACAATTTCTTGGCACATGGACCTCCAAACAACAACAAAGTGGTTACAAGCCCATTACTTAGAAATTATTTGGCAAGTTTCATTCAAGATTTCCCCTAAGAATTTGCAGACATGTTTTCCCTGCCATGTTCTTTTTCAGCCATTTTAATCCAGGAAACCACTTTACATGTCCTTTTGAGGTTGAAATGCTGCCTTCATTTGATTTACTCTGTTTCCTTTTCTCCACACTTCTTAAATTGAATAAGGGATTCATTCAGTCCTCCTCATCAAATGGGTTTCTCCTGCTCTTTAACACTAATATAGGTCAGCTTGAAGTTATGGAAAGGAAATACTGAGCCAGTGTTCATCAATTCTGAGGAAAGACCTTTATAGAAGTGGCTCCGCTGAAAAGTTCGTAACATTCCTGAGGCTGAATGCTTGAGGAATAAATCCATTCCTGTCTTCCAACCATGGGCATCATTTACAAAGCAATCGCATTGACAATGACATTGATTTAGTGGTTTAACTGCAAAAAGGAAAATTGCATGAGAAAAAGTTCCTGTTGGGGGCTTGAGGTTCCAAGTTTTGCTTCTTAAAACGATCCATTTAGTACAGTTCTACATTTTCACAAATGTAAAAAAAAAAAAAAAAGTCTCATTCTCACCCCGTTTCTCACTTCCTCATAAACACAAATGCACAACCATAAGCCTATTTATCAGCCTTAATACAGTCAAAAATGTATCAATGCTTATTTTTTGTAATATAAAAAAGAATTTATTCAATAATACTAATAATATTGTGCATGAATTTGTGTCAGAACATTCTAGCAGAAGTAACTCATATTATTTTAAGATAAGGGTTCAGCATTCATTTGGGCAATGTATGCACAATATATGGAATTTTGCAAAACCGAAAAGGGGGAAGATGTGGAAAGTAACAAATTACAACTACTCTCATTAAAGTACTTGAGTAAGTATGTACAGTATTATTTATTTAAGTATAAATAAATAATAGTGTTTTTACTTGAGTTGATTAAAAATGAAGTATACAACTTCACTACAATAATTTGTCACCACAATTACAAAGTAAAAAAAAAACTAAAAAACGTAACATTTCTGTATTTTTGGAAAGAAGAAATGTATAAGTGCTAAATCTGTTTATAAACTAAAACGGAAGACCGCAGGGCACAGCATTATGAACACAGCAGCTTGCATAAACTGTAGCTGGTGTCCTCTCTTCTCTAGATTCTCCAAGACTTTAAGTCCTATCACTATACAAGAACTGTAGTACTGTGATTTTCTGCATAATTAATTTGATTCAGTAAAGGACCCGTTCATTCAGGTACGAGGGAACCGTCTGAACACGTTTAACCACTGATCAAACTTCACTTGTTTTTAAGGTAGGCAATGTTTTAAAGCTAGGGTGTGCAATCTTTTCCAGATTGTATTTTTGTTATACTGGTTGAAAGTCTCTTCACATCCTGAAAGCAATCAATCATTTAAGCGGTCTAAATGTAAAAAATTAAATAAAATATATATATATAAATGCTATTTCTAGCCATTTTACATGCACATGTTACCAGACATGATCATATTTTTTTATCAAGGAAATTCACGTTGGATCATAATTTCTTTTGTCTAGTAAGACCTTTGATATTAGGGCAAAAATCATATTCTTGATAATAATTTTTTTATTGTTTTCCTGTAAAAATATCTAAAAATCCATAAAACAAGATCAATTAGATTTATCATGTTTTAGAATCAACACTGCATAAGATATTTTTTTTTTTTTTTTTTTTATTGTTTCTTTCATACATTCAACATGAAACAAATAAGAACAGTAATTGACAGGACAAAACAAAAAAATAAAAATAAAATAAATAGATAAAAAAAAAAAAAAAAAAACACAAAGAGAGAAAAATATATATTTTTTATTTTTTTTTTTGGATAGATTACCAAGAGGGTAAAGAAGGAAGGCTATGTGTGTGTGTGTGTGCTAGAATGGACATTACCATGCGTGTAAGTTTGTGTATGATTGAGTATTTTGTGTTGAAATGTTGGAATCAGCAGGATTGGTATAGTATGAATTGTTATAATTAAATTACTGTGTCCTAGTTATAAGAGGGAATGGGTTGGGTTGGGTCAGGCTCAACGGATCTTTCCTCTGACTGTTCCAGCCCTCACCGGGGCCAAGGAGCATATTAATCCTAAGAGATAGGGGGAGTGAGGCTTCGAACGCGCGGGGTTGGGGGGCTGGGGACCTGATCCAGAGGCAGATATTTGGGTTTTTTAGGGAATGAATTTGTCTTACTGTACTGACAGAGTTTTTATAGTCAAAACAAGTGAAAAAAAATCTACCAGTGCTGAAGAAGTAATCCAAAGTATTTAGAATACGTTACTGACCTTGAGTAATCTAAAGGAAAACATTACAAATTACATTTTACAGCATGTATTCTGTAATCTGTAGCGGAATACATTACAAAATTAACCCTCCCATCCCTATTCTAGGGATGGGAGGGTTAGAATAGAATAGAATAGCCTTCATCTCTGTAAAACAATAGACTTTATGAGAAAAAATAATTTAGAAATATGTTTATTTTTGCCTATTTTTAAAAACAAAATTTGACTTGCATGTGTAAAGCAACATGTAAGAACTCAATACCTCAGCAAATGGGGAAAACCTCCACTGTATTGTGATTTACACAGGTAGTGCATCCATTTTCAATTGTTCTAATAATAAGAACATTATTACAGAGTACAAAATTAGCACTTTAAAATGCTTTTGTAAGGAATAGGTGACACAGTTTATGTTTGCCATTACAGGTAAAGAAAAAAAATATCACTTAAAACAATTATTTCAAACTGTAATAATAATTTGCAATTAATGATTTTGGCCATATTTTTGATCAATTTAATGCATCCTTGGTGAAAGGAAGCACAAGTTTCTTTCATGAACAAAAAATTTATTTGTGCTCTAAAAATGGAAGTATATAACTTTTAACATAATTACTTGAGTAGTTTTTCTGCAAACTACTTATTTACTCTTACTTGAGTCATAATATTTCTCAATACTTTTAATAGTACTCAAGATAATTATTTCTTCAGTAGCAGTACTTTTACATAAGAAAAACAAAATAAAAAATCAGTACACTTTCCACCACTGTAAGGGAGTTATATACCCCAATGGTTTGATTTTTAGAGTAAGTAATATTCAACACACCATGATAAAACTGCATGTAGCCTGAAACAAATGTATAGCCTAGAAAAGTCTCACTGTAAAAAACATACCAGGGGGAACCTACAGTACCAGTATGCTTAAGTACACTTTATCAATTTCCCTACATTTGGACAAGTAGTTGAGAGATACTGATGGTAATGCCATTGTTGAATAGCACATTGTAGAATATACAATTCTTCTTA
The DNA here is from genome assembly GCF_025860055.1 of Xyrauchen texanus. Classification (NCBI taxonomy): domain Eukaryota; kingdom Metazoa; phylum Chordata; class Actinopteri; order Cypriniformes; family Catostomidae; genus Xyrauchen; species Xyrauchen texanus. Next base: position 7,107,235 of record NC_068317.1, read on the forward strand.
TTTTATTTATTTATTTTTTACATAGTTTGAGATCTAGGTCATCCATCCTTGTGAAACTGTCAGATATGCTTTCCCACAAGCCTGTGATTGGTCAAAAGATAGGATTTCCTCAGGGAAGACTTTGTGACCTGATTCTTTCACAAGCATATCTTGAACATCCAGAACCGTGTCCTAAAGATGCCCTCAATGATATGAACCAATGGTCCTGCACAGACACAAACCGCAAACTGCAGCCTAAACGGCATCTTTTATGGAGCACCTTTAGTGGCTTTGCGAGTATACTTTATTGTTGAACATAGTCCTGGGTTTACATTTACAGATACTCTTCAAAAGAATAACACCGAGAGCTTTTTAAGTGGACCAAAGGTCAACAATAACCTAGTTCTTTGAAAGTGGTTTAGTACTCTTTTTAGTCCACTTTATTAGTAAATCAGGTCCCAGGCCACTTTCCATTCATGCTGGTGTTGTTTAAAAATCCAGAACAGTAGAACCACCAGATCTGGTAATTACTAACTTGGTTTGTTTCAAGAGTCTGTGTGGGTTTCTTGGGATTCATATGTAAACTGTCCAAATGATTCGCCTTTAAAGTGAACCAAACCAAGACAATTTCAGGAGGTTGTCTGAGTACGGTTTGCTTTCAGTCTGCAATTTGAATGGGTAATTATGTCTGTTGTTAACAAAGTGGTCTGGGCATACTTTATTTTCACATTTGCATAATACAAAACATGTTTATCCCTGACAGGTGGTACACTGGTAATGCTAAACAATATTCTATAAATGGATATAGTCCAAGTCTATTTGTAGATATACATTTATTTGTGTTTAACCGTATGTTGTTTGTGAATATGACTAATCTAACATGACTGAATTTGTTGAATTTTGCCTCTAAATATGCACCGATCAGCCACAACATTAAAACCACCTGCCTAATATTGTGTAGGTCCCACTTGTGCCACCAAAACAGCAACATAATAGCATTCTGAGATGACGTTCTTCTCACCACATTTGTACAGATTGGTTATCTGTGTTACTGTAGACTTTGTCAGTTCAAACCAGTCTGGCCATTCTCTGTTGACCTCTCTCATCAACATGGCATTTCCATCCACAGAACTGCCGCTCACTGGAGGTTTTTTTTTTAGAAAGATAATCGCATGGATGATTGTTGGTGCCAGACAGACTGGTTTGAGTATTTCTGTAACTGCTGATCTCCTGGGATTTTCACACACAACAGTGTCTAGTATTTACTCAAAATTGTGGACCTCTGCAAGTCTGGTTCATCTTTGGGAGCAATTTCCAATTGCCTGAAGGTACCACGTTCATCTGTACAAACAATAATATGCAAGTGTAAACACCATGAAGGAAGGAGATGCATTCTGTCTCCTAGAGATGAATGTAGTTTGGTGCGGAAAGTTCAAATATATCCCAGAACAACAGCAAAGGACCTTGTGAAGATGCTGGGGGAAACAGGTAGACACGTATCTATATCCACAGTAAAACAAGTCCTATATTGATATAATCTGAAAGGCTGCTCAGCAAGGAAGATGCCACTGCTCCAAAACCACCATAAAAAATCCAGACTAAAGTTTACAAGTGCACATGGGACAAAGATCTTCCTTTTTGGAGAAATGTCCTGTAGTCTACTCAAACAAAAATATAACTGTTTGGCCATTATGATGGTTATGTTTGGAGGAAAAAGGGTGAGGCTTGCAAGCCAAAGAACACCATCCCAAACGTCAAGCATGGGGTGGCAGCATCATGTTGTGGGGGTGCTTTGCTGCAGGAGGGACTGGTGTATTTCACAAAATAGATGACATCATGAGGATGGAAAATTATGTGGATATATTGAAGCAACATCTCAAGACATCAGCCAGGAAGTTAAAGCTTGTCACAAATGGATCTTCAAAATGGAAGATGATCCCAAGCATACCTTCAAAGTTGTGGCAAAATGGCTTAAGGACAACCAAGTCAAGGCATTGTAGTGGCCATAACAAAGCCCTGACCTCAATCCCATAGAATATTTGTGGGCAGAATTGAAAAAGCATGTGTGAGCAAGGAGGACTACAAATCGGACTCAGTTACACCAGTTCTGTCAGGAGGAATGGGCCAAAATTCCAGCAACTTATTGTGAGAAGCTTGTGGAAGACTACCCAAAATGTTTGCTACCAAATACAAACAAAGTTTATGCAAACTTCTGACCCACTGGGAATGTGATAAAAGAAATAAAAGCTGAAATAAATCATTCTCTCTATTATTATTCTGACATTTCACATTCTTAAAATAAATTGGCGATGAAGTGGTCACATATAAGCATGCATGCCACTCTCAGACCCCTGAAACCAAGTTTGAAACCCTCCTTATAGAAATAAATGATGTAACCCTTTAAAGTCCTTACTTTTCAGTGTAAGCATTCTCAATTATGTCAGACAATCTCTCATCATCTCTCAGCCGGCAGTTTACAAATCCTTCATTGTGAAGAGTGTTGTATCTTATAATAAATTGATACACTAATACTTGGAGGCACTTTGTGCATGCCACAATATCTATATCCTTCTTTTAAATTTAATTAGGTTTGTACCAGGAAAAAAAGAAAACCTCTGCCACACAGACAGACACAGGTGAAGCTTATTTTTTCTGCTTCCTAGAGCAATATTGAGTGAGTTGAAATGCATCGTGCTGGAACAACTGGAAAAACAAGGCAGAGATTAGTGAAGGTTGTGGTCTTTGTAGATTTGCTTTAGCTTGTTTAAGCTTTCTTTCAAAGTAGGGTAATTTAATCTGCTTTGAAAGACATCAAGTGTGGAGGACATAAAAGACAAGCATTTTTCATTCTTAGTGCTGGCTTTTAGTTAGAGAAAATTTGTTTATCACCCTGAAAGAGCATGGGGAGTATGGTTTTGTGGCAAAACCTAGTCTGCTGATTCATTGTCTGTTGACTACATAAGCAAAGTCTACACAGACTGTATATTAACCGAGATGAAACTCACAGGCTGATTTGAGTTCCCCCTTGTTTACAGTCACACATGCATGCTACAAAAAAAGTTCCTCCTGTGAAATGCACAAGTGACACGTAGATTTGGGCATTAATTTAACAGTGTTATTCTAATGACCACATATTTAGCGCACACAAATATTAGGTCAAAAAATATTTCAGAATTTTCAGTACTGAATACAATATCTGTTTGCAATCAGTGTTTCTTCAGAAATACTGATTGCAGTCAGAAGACGGGGAAACCTCCTTGAAGATGATGACAATTTGTTAAAACTGTCTTTTGGCTTTCTGCTGAAAGTGGAATAGAGATGGCAGTCGAAGACGAGGAGACACAACATGCGATGCATGTTTTGGATGCAATATTCCATTATTTTGACAAAGATAATTAGTGTCTTTTGGGAAATAATGGTTCCATTTTAAATTCAGTTGCTGCCGTGCAGTGTACCTTAAATCCATGAAGGGATCCACATCCACAGTAGCCTCAAAGAGACGTAAATCCTGGTCGAGGCAACATCAGGTCAACACAATAGGAAGCTCACAGCAGTCCAAAGTTTAAAAGGTGATCCCACATCGCAATGAAGAATAAATAAAGTAGTGCTCAGACTACAAAAACTAAAAACTTCGAGGCTCAGAAAATCTGCATTAGCAGTAAAATAAACAAAATAAAATTTAAATGGTGAGAGAAGTGGCAGCCAAACACGCCAGAGTTCCATATCAACCTAAAGGCAAGGGATGAAGTTTGAAATTACTTTTTGTGTTAATCAACATTATGCAACAAATGCTGTTGATTGAGCTTATATTTTATGCTCCTAGTAGGACTCAATTTAACACATTAATGAAGTGATTCATTTTATGGAAAGTAATATGAAAAACATATCACAGGTATTTCTGTAATTAGGATTGTTACTACCAACAAAGCAATTGAAGCTTGATGTACCACCTTTATGCAGTAGAGGGCAGTCAGCGCAACTCCAGCTGTACAGGCAACACACCTCTTCAAACCAACAGGAGTAGACAGCACAGACTTCCACAGATGACGTGCTCTTGTGCTCAAAGGCTATTTAGACTGTTTAGACTGTCTATCCAAATCTGATTTATTTGTGCATATCAGATTGGAATCCGATCATATTTAGCAAGTCAGAACAGCAAAAAAAATCACATGAAATATGATTTTTAAAAATCTGTTTCAAATGACTTTCTTATGTGGTTTGTAATCCCATTCAAATCACATTTCTGTAACTGCGTTTCAGTCTGACCGCTCTGATCAGTCTCAAGTGGCTTTTTGTCATATTTCACTTTATCACGCTACGAAAAGACACGCTGTACGTTACACATTGTTGCAGGAAACATACTGTCTGTGGTGGCAGAAATAAGCTGTTTGGTGGTGGAGTGTAGGTCTAGCTGAGAATATTATTAATGGAATCTGAGGTTCGACAGCCACATTGTTTCATCAAAGCCACTGCTTGTCTGTCTGCTGGACAACACACCACTTTGAACTATGAGACCGACAGAGACAGCTGCACAAAATAAAGCGCAGAGCCGAGGCTACACATTGCCAATGCTAAAATCTCTATTCCATTCTTCTTCATGCTGTTTTTTTTTGCATACTAATGCAATGTCATTGCTACAGCAACCAATGCAGATGTGCCAGAAAATGAAGATAGCCACGGCACAGAAATCAGATCTGATCAGTTGCGATACACAGTGCGCACAGCCAATCATGACGATCGGTTTCCGATCGGATACACAAAAAAATCAGCTTGGACTGACAGTCTAAACATACCCAAAGACAGCTGGACTGAGAACAGTAATGACTAGAGACTCTGAAAACTAGTGAGATGCAACACAACCAAAGTGAGACTGATTAATTATTCAGTTCATCATGTGTTCCGCCCTGCGGCATTGAGTTATATTTCCTAGTCGGACCCGTTTGAGGGACGGACCTGTTCGTGCATCAGCGCGGAAATCATTCACGAGTTTGCTTCATTACAGAGCTTAGTCAGATCTTTGTCTGTAAGTAATTACACGTCAGCATTGTGAAATACTGTGTGAGGTACATGTTTACTTTCAGTAGTGTATTTTATTACGTTTGTGACTGTTCCGGTTTTCTCGAATTACGCTCGGGTTTGAAGCCTTTTGTTTTGCTGACGCACTGTTTTTCAGTCTCGGCGCTTCGCCTCATGCTAATTAGTGGGTTTGTTTACATATGTTAATTCTTATGGATTATGCGTGTAGCAGTGTGTTGGTGATAATGCAGATATTTGTTTAATTTCTGTACATTAAGAACATCTGTAGCTTGTTGTGTAGAAGTGTTTTACACAACAAGAGAATACTGTGTAACCTTATTGAGTTACTGGGTAACTTTATATTTTATTGTGTAAAGACCACAGACGTTACACTTTTGTAATGTTTATTTTCTGTTTATTCTTTCAGTCTTACAGACTTAAATGGAGAAAAACTTAAGAAATAAAACTGAGGAAGAAAAGAGTGAAAAAGATAAAACATCAATCCTCAACAAGACTTCTGGAGTTTCTCCTCTTCATTTTGCTGTTGACTATCTGTCTAGCCGTACAAAGCAGACATCGTACTGCGAGGGCAGAATATCATGTAAGTCGATTAAAAATTGTAATCACTTGACAGCTCTAGTTTATTTTTTTTACAACATTCTATGTAGGAAATTGCATTTAAAATATTTTTTAAATAAAGCGGCTATTCTTGCTAAGGCTAATTTCATTGCTAGTATTTTACATAACTAGCTTTTCCAAAGCAATTTTATATCTAGGGTTTTAGAAGTACACTTAACTGTGGGCTGTGCGTAGTTGTGGCGCAACTGTTCTGTAAATTCACGTACACACCCTTCCATCCACGGCATAATATTGCTTCCCTTACAGGCGTGGAAAAATATGTTGTGTATCCTTAAGGCTTGAGGATGACTTCTCTGCCTGTCAGTCTGAACTTGACATCAATTTGCAGACATGCAATACACACATACATACACACACTACACTTCCCTCTAGGAAAAAAAAAATAGTGTTGCATTAGTAGGAATTCTGCCTCTCTATCAGTTTGTTAAGGGTGTCCATTCTCTTACATAGTTGCAAAGCTTGTACGCCTCTAGCTTGGAGACCTTCTCTCTGAGCATTGCATCATAATCTCATATTAACCCTGCAGAAATAATTCAATATGTGACACCCGAGCCACATGTATAGCAAGCATGATGCTTCTCTCTTTCAACCAGAATGATCAGGTAAATTTTTTTAGAACTTTCATTATGTTGAAAACAGTGCTTTGAGGAGTCTAAAATTTGGGGTATGCTGATGCATAAGCTGTGTATTTAATGTTTAGAAACCTCTCCAAACCATTGCTCATCACTTATTTATAATGGCTTGTTTGCCTTGTCAAACTGTGGGCTTGCTTCTGGTGCCAAAGCGTGTGCCCCAATCTACGCTTTTGCATCTCACAGGGCTAACCCGTATTAATATTTCACATAGGCAACGCAAACCAACCCATCAACATTTGATTGGCAGTAAATATAATTTCTTATTCACATTATTGATGTATTGTTGTGAAGGGCATGTTGCCCTAAAACATTTTTAAAAACAGTTGTCCATGAGAACTGTAATTTAATAAATGCTTCTTATGTCAGTTAAGAGATCAGGAGGGAGTTGCTTCAAGGCACAGATGTACCATGAATGAAAAAGTTTGACATTTTCTTTTTGGTGATATTAAACAATTACCTTAACTCAAGATGAGGTACAAACTAATTCAAGGTCGCTCCCAACTTATGTTATGTTTAATTGCTGGTGTGCTGGTGTTTCCACCAGGCTGCTGAATCTTAGGCAGCAAGATTTCTAGGTGTAAAGGCATCCATTGTGGTTAAGCCTGACTACATGGAAAAGTGTGAAAGCTCTCAAGATGGGAGGAAATGAGCAGAATTCATTGCGTCACAGAAGCTTTTGTCTTAATCAGACTTTATGCCAGGACTTGTGTAAGAAAAGGAAGTGTTTGATTATGTCTTAATGTCTTTTGCTCTGCTGGAGGCCAAACCATCACTCTTCTTTGGCTGAAAAATCAAAAACACCATTTACCCGTTAGAGAAAAAAATCATGATCAGATAACATTTGGCTGTCTGATATAAAGTGCATAGTATTTAAAAGATGGATGTAATTAGGACCACACTTGTTCAAACATTACATTGCAGCCTTTGGAAAAACAGGGATTACTACGGTACATACCATAAAGACCCTATGAAATTGCTTGACGAGTGCAGCTTTCATTCCTGTGTTGATGTATTTCCTATTAAAGGGGTCTTGAAATACTATTTTTGTTTATAATTATATTATCTTCTCTGAGGTCCCATGATAATGTCAGTAACCTTTTCTTGCACCAAAACTGTCATATTTTAGTAATAAATTGGCATTTTCCACCCTGTTTCTGGCCCTCTGACTGAAACACTCAGTTTTGTCTTCAGTGTCTCCTATACACATCAGTGTAAATGCCCACTGCTCTGATTGGCTAACATCATACAGCCCCTCAAATTCAGCCATATTTGTAACTCAATCGAAAGGGAATAAACAAGCTCCACAACATTATAAAACTACATTTCAGGGTTTACAACAAAGACAAAGCACATCAAACAGTCATGCCATTTGAAATATTAATAAATGAAACTGATTACTCAAGGTTTTGCTGTGAAGTCCAAAGGCCTGTACCATGAAGCCGGTTTAGGTGGGTAACCAGGTAAGTTTAAGATTAGTTTGTGCCAACCCTGGGTTTTAGGTACCATGAAAGTAGCTTGGCTATAATCGTGTTCGTCGCCATGGTATCTTATGCTGCACGGCTAACCTGCTCTGGGGCAGGTTATGTTCTGGATTCGAGATCTCAGACTGAAATTTGACCAATCAGCTGTGAGCAAAGTCACATCTAGGTGACGTAACTAATTCCCAGTGTCTGTTGCAACGGCTTCGCCTTTTCACGTTTTCTTCCAAATCCTGTGGACATCTCCACGCAAATTGTAAGATGAGCACTTTGCAGAGAAAGAGTTTTTAGGGACAGACAAAATCCCCTTGCCTTTCCTGATAATTACTTGTATGAAAGATACACATTTTCTGTGGAAGGAATCTTGTATCTTTGTGAACTTCTTGAGCCACACATAACAAATGTGACAAGTCGAAGCCATGCCCTTACTGTACAGTAAATGGTATGTATTGTGTTGCGTTTTTTTGCAAGTGGTACATACTTGTATCCGGTCGGTGATGCAGAGAACCTAGGGAAAAACATGGTTTGTCGAACCATTCGTAAGGTAGTCCTCGCTCTGCAGGGGTACATAAACAGCTTCATTGTGTTCCCTGTACATTTATCGACCATGTCCATAAAAGCAGGCTTTTATAAAATTGCCAGTAAGATAGGGTTGATAGGGTGACATCACATGTCACATCACAAAACGAATTTAACCGTTTACATTCACTTTTTTTTCTTTTTCAGAAAACAGATTTCACTTAGAGCACGTAAATGTATTATACAATACAGGTGAAACTCGAAAAATTAGAATATCGTGCAAAAGTTCATTAACTTCAGTAATTCAACTTAAAAGGTGAAACTAATATATTATATAGACTCATTACAAGCAAAGTAAGATATTTCAAGCCTTTATTTGATATAATTTTGATGATTACAGCTTATGAAAACCCCAAATTCAGAATCTCAGAAAATTAGAATATTACATGAAATCAATAAAAAAAAGGATTTTAAATACAGAAATGTCGGCCCTCTGAAAAGTATAATCATGCATATGTACTCAGTACTTGGTTTGGGCCCCTTTTGCATTAATTACTGCCTCAATGCGCGTGGCATGGATGCTATCAGCCTGTGGCACTGCTGAGGTGTTATGGAAGACCAAGATGCTTCAATAGCGGCCTTCAGCTCTTCTGCATTGTTTGGTCTCATGTCTCTCATCTTTCTCTTGGCAATGCCCCATAGATTCTCTATGGGGTTCAGGTCAGGCGAGTTTGCTGGCCAATCAAGCACAGTAATACCATGGTCTTTGAACCAGGTTTTGGTACTTTTGGCAGTGTGGGCAGGTGCCAAGTCCTGCTGGAAAATGAAGTCAGCATCTCCATAAAGCTTGTCTGCTGAAGGAAGCATGAAGTGCTCTAAAATGTCCCGGTAGACGGCTGCGTTGACTCTGGACTTAATAAAGCACAGTGGACCAACACCAGCCGATGACATGGCTCCCCAAACCAACACAGACTGTGGAAACTTCACACTGGACTTCAAGCATCTTGGATTGTGTGCCTCTCCATTCTTCCTCCAGACTCTGGGACCTTGGTTTCCAAATGAGATGCAAAATTTGCTCTCATCAGAAATGAGGACTTTGGACCACTGAGCAACAGACCAGTTCTTTTTTCTTTAGCCCAGGTAAGACGTTTGACATTTGAAGCCCATGTCCAGGACCCGTCTGTGTGTGGTGGCTCTTGATGCAGTAACTCCAGCCTCAGTCCACTCCTTGTGAAGCTCCCCACACATTTGAATGGCCTTTTCCTGACAATCCTCTCCAGGCTACGGTCATCCCTGCTGCTTGTGCACCTTTTTCTTCCACACTTTTCCCTTCCACTTAACTTTCTATTAATGTGCTTTGATACAGCACTTTGAGAACATCCAACTTCTTTTGCAATTACCTTTTGAGGCTTTCCCTCCTTGTGGAGGGTGTCAATGATGGTTTTCTGCACAACTGTCAGGTCAGCAGTCTTCCCCATGATTGTGAATTCAACTGAACCAGACTGAGAGACCATTTAAAGGCTCAGGAACCCTTTGCAGGTGTTTAGCTGATTAGAGTGTGACACTTTGAGCCTACAATACTGAACCTTTTCACAATATTCTAATTTTCTGAGATTCTGAATTTGGGGTTTTCATAAGCTGTAAGCCATAATCATCAAAATTATATCAAATAAAGGCTTGAAATATCTTACTTTGCTTGTAATGAGTCTATATAATATATTAGTTTCACCTTTTAAGTTGAATTACTGAAATTAATGAACTTTGCACGATATTCTAATTTTTCGAGTTTCACCTGTACATGTTAAGACAGTACATGTCGCCTCCTCCTTTCCATTGAACTACGTTACAGATTTATAAGCTGTTTTCCTCATGGGGACTGACAAAATGTCCCCACAAGGTCAAAAATGTCAGGTTTTACTATCCTTATGGGAACATGTGGTCCCCACAAAGTGATAAATACACGCTCACTGTCACGTTCCTGTGTTGTTTGCCCCGTGTTGTCTGTTTCACATGCCACTTTTCACGTTCCATGTCACGTTTCCTAGTTGTCTGCCCCATGTTTTCCGTTTCACCCATCACGGATCAGATTCCATGTCATGTTTTCCTTGTTGTCCGCCCCAAGTCTCACTGTCCTTGTAGAAAACTACAATTCCCACAATTCCCGGCCTCCCTCACTGCCTGCACACATCACTGTTCTCACCTGTGTCTGGTTTAGTCTTTATTGTGTCCTTGTGTATTTAAACCCTGTTTGTTCCTCCATTCCCTTGTCGGTTGTTGTATGTTGATATGTTGTTCTTGTTCGCTCAAGGTTCCTTTTTCGTTGTGGATGTTTTGCTGTCTGTTCTACCCGCTGTGTGTTCTTTTGTATTTGAGTTAGTTTTTCCCGTCGTGGACTTTTCTTTGTGTTTTGCTTATTTGTTATTTTGAAATAAACCACATTTGGATCCTTACCACCCGTCTGCCTTCTCCTGCTTCCCGCATTCATAACACACACACACACACACACACACACACACACACGTTGTGTTTCCATGTTTTATGGGGACTTTCCATAGACATAATGGTTTTTATACTGTACAAACTTTATATTCTATCCCCTAAACCTAACCCTACCCCTAAACCTACCCCTCACAGAAAACTTTCTGCATTTTTACATTTTCAAAAAACATAATTTAGTATGATTTATAAGCTGTTTTCCTCATGGGGACCAACAAAATGTCCCTACAAGGTCAAACATTTCGGGTTTTACTATCCTTATGGGGACATTTGGTCCCCACAAAGTGATAAATACACGCTCACACACACACACACACACACACACACACACACACACACACACACACACACACATATATTAATCTTCGTGTCATTTAATAATACATTTAAAATCAAAAGTTGTAACTGTTAACATTAGTTAATGCACAGTGAAGTAACATGAGTAACATGAACAATTGTATTGGATTTAATATTAACTAAGATTAATAAATGCAGATAAACTATATTGTTCATTGTTAGTTCATGTTAGCTAATATATTAACTTATCTTAACAAATACAACCATATTGTAAAGTTTTACCATCATATACATGCGCAAACACACGTACATCATACATATACATAATTTTACATTTTACATATAGAATGTATTTGTTTAACTTGCGCATTAACAGAATCAGCAATCTTTCTTCAACAGACTTCTCTTGCTTTGGCAGCAGAGACAGTATTACTGCATGCTTGTAATACAGTTTTATATTCCTCATATTTCTTCATAATTATTTCTTGCTCCTCAGCAGATGGAGGCTCTTGCTCTATCCATATCAAACGTGATTGGTTGTTCGGTACCGATGTCACTCTTTTATATACACGCGTGCATGGATTAATCATAGCTTAAGGATCAAAGCCTGAGTTGACAAAGAAAATTGATGAGCTGATTCAAGGTACCAATAAAGCCTGATTGCATCGGTTTGGTTTTGTCAACTCAAAATTAATCCTGTAACCCTGTAACTGTGCACCAGTAAGCGGAGCCAAGGGTGTGATGACACGTGTTGGGGGGCGTGTAAATACAACTGAGCAATGTCTCGTGATATAACGATTACACAGTTTTCAAAACGAGACTTTTCAGAAAGATGGGAATTCTAAATGCTCTTTTTAGACTGGGGGTTGTTATTTTCCATTTCATTCTCAGTTATGCAGTCTTGGGTGAAGAGGGAGTAGAGGACTGGATTCAATGCACAGCCCTGTGGTACATCAGTGTTCAACGTGAGGGTGGAGGAGTTGTGTTTGCTGATCCTATCAGACTGTGGTCTGAAGTGAGAAAGTCCAAGGTCCAGTTGCAGAGGGAGGGGCTGATGCCAAGATCAGTGAGCTTGGAGATCAGCTTGGATGGGATCACAGTATTGAAGGCAGAACTGAAATCAATGAATGGCATCATAAGTAAGAACAACGGGGCAGAAATTGTTGAGGGCCACTGCTGCAGCATATTTTGGTACTGGTACAATGGTGGCTGTTTTGAAGCAGATGGGGACAATGGCCTTGGCCAAGGAGAGGTTGAAAATGTTGGTGAAGACACCAATCAGTGAGGACCACAGGACATACGTTAAATGATTCTATGCATATTTTTCACTTAGAATTAGAAGTTCTTCCCTCAGGTCGGTGATAACATTTAAGAATGTTAGAGTCTAGCTTCAAAATGTATATGTCAATGTACTGTATATATGTTATAACTGGTGTGGAAACAGGACAAGACAGACGAAAGGTGCGGATCCAAATGCGGTTTTATTAAGGTTGACACAGAAGAAACAAAAGGTAAACACAAAGGAAAATCCATGATGGGAAAACGGGAAACTAAACAGCACGAAACAGATTAAACACGATGAAACAAAACTCAAACATAACTAAGAACTCGGGTAGGGAACACAGACCAGGCTGACAACATTAAAGAAATGAACATCCGCGAACAGCAGGGTAACCTCGGACGGTACTGACAGGGAACAGGGTAACCACGAGGGAACACGAATAACACGAGTAGAAACAGGCACCGACATGAAACGTCATAAACATACAAACATCGATCGACAGGGACTGAACAAAGAACTGGGGTTTAAATACACAGACAAAGTGGAGACTGAACAAGACACAGGGAATTGTGGGAAATGTAGTTTGGACAAAGACAGTGAAACGCGGGGCGAACAACAAGGAAAACATGACATAGAGCGTGAATGGTGACGGGTGAAACGGAAAACACGGAACAGACAAGGAAACGTGACATAAACGTGATAGTGTGACAGAGAACACAGGGCAGACGAACAGGAACGTAACAATATATGAGACATGGGACGATAAGTTAATATGCCTATAGACAATATAAACATTGCAAAAGCATTTAGTTTATATCACAGCCATGAACCATTATTTGCTACTTTGGTATTAGCACATGGACATTCTCGTTGTAGAAAGAATTTGATAGGACAACATTTAGATACGCCGATGAGCGCCAGATAATGTGATAGTATCAATATTTTTTATTCCTTTTATTTTTTCAGAACAGTGTTTCATTTATTGTTTATTTTTACAGGGACAATGCACAATTAAAAGTAATTGCGCCAGAATTAGCTAATAGCTAGTTTACATCTGCTGTCCCTGGGCAGGAAAACAAATAAAATAACATACATTACATATACCCCACATAAAACATCACAATACATACATGTACAGAATATAAAATTTAAAACCAGAATATAAAACAGATAATATACAACACAGTCATTAGTGGTTGCAGATCTGTTGTGATAGTAGCCAGTACTTAAGCTTTTTTTAAAAATTGAGAAGCTATTGAGGCTTCGAATGTTTGTAGGTAGGGAATTCCACAACCCCACTACTCTAACTGAAAAAGCTTTTTGCCCAAAGGTTGTTTTTCTGTACTGCGGTACCAAATCTCCCCTGGCAGATGCTCTAGTCCTACCTGCACTTCCATTATGGATCACGCATCCCTGAAGAGGGGGTGGAGCAAGGTTATTAATAATTTTGTAAATCAGGCACACATCAGTATAAAAAACAAAATTATTCATATTTAAAAAATTTAACCTTTTCAAAATAGTACAGTGATGGTAGTCCCTTGGTTTTTTATCTAACACTTTCATAATTTGTTTATGAAGGGAGTACACAGGCTTAAGTGTAGTTGCATCTGCTTGTGACCAAGTTGTTATGCAATACGACAAGTGAGGTAGAATCAAAGTATGTACTAAAAGAAGTGCAGCTGATTCAGAGAGCTGGTGCCTGATACTTTTAAAATTATTCAAATTAAATTTAACATTATTTATTACCCTGTTTACTTGCTTTCGCTAGCATAGATGACCACGCAGCCACAAAAGTCAATTTTGGATTTCATGGGTTTTTTTAAGAAAAAGGATGACAAACAAGATAAAAAAATATTTAAAAAATTATAAAATCCACAAAGCAGTATTACTATATATATATATATATATATATATATATATATATATATATATATAAATCCATGCCCAAGAGGGTTAAAGCAGTGCTGGAAAATAATGGTGGCCACACAAAATATTGACACTTTGGGCCCAATTTGGACATTTTCACTTTGGGGTGTACTCACTTTGGTTGTCAGCGGTTTAGACATTAATGGCTGTGTGTTCAATTATTTTGAGGGGACAGCAAATTTACACTGTTATACAAGCTGTAAACTCACTACATTACATTGTAGCAAAGTGTCATTTCTTCAGTGTTGTCACATGAAAAGATATCAAATATTTATAGAAATGTGAGGGGTGTACTCACATTTGGGAGATACTGTATATATATATATATATATATATATATATATATATATATATATACTGTATGCATGAATTTTTTATTTTTTTGTATTCATATTTTTGTGGCGCATCGTTAAATCAAAACATTTCTTTCTCTTATCCCTTTTGGTCATGACAGGTCTAAGAATCTGAACATCCTTTCCCTAAATTGGTTAGGATTCTCGGAAACTCATTCAGTAACTGATTTGTGAGAGGAATCAATGCAGACACAAGCTAGCCAATGTGTGTCCCAACTCAAAGCATTTTGTTTTATCTGTATGAGACTAATCATTCCATCAGCTGTCCATGACAGCACTGTCACGCTCCCTTACACCGCAGTCTAAACGACGCCATCTTGCTGAGTCTGTTTCAGTTCAATTCATAGAGATCCATATCATTGCATTGCCCAAACCATGAATAACTGCATGAGTGTATCTCCAGGTTACCAAGGCAACACAATGCCATGCCAAGACATTTCTGGGAAAAACTTTCTTTATCATCAAACAATAAATAATTAGGAAACACTTCACATTACAATATTACACATTACAATGTACATGTACATTTTCGTGTACAATACACATTAAATATTACACACATTACATATTGTAATGATAAACAGTGTATTTATTAGGAGTCCAAGAAGATTATTAAATACAATTCAGAACTTCCAGTCTATCTGTTGTGAAAAAAAAACATGCACTATAAACTATTTATTTAAACAATCTTTTGCCATATATGTTTGTATGAAGCAACATAAAATGCCGTGGTGAACTACTTTCTTTATTCATTTATTGGCAAGTAATATTGCTTTTATGCAAATGTGTAAACATATCAAATTCGTTTTTAAAATGTGTTATGTTTAAATGTATTTCTGTTCCACATAACTGAGTGTATACTTCAAAGCTGGTGTTTGTTTCTCTCTCAATCTATGTTTTATTCTGTGCATTCAGCCCATATGAGAGATTATTATCATACACGCTTGCACTTATTTTGGATATCCTTCTCAGCAATGTGAATGAAAGGCTTTGTCAGTGCCTGCTCATGCTTTCTCACTTGGTGGTCCTGCATCATGCTTGGATTGTATATTATGTTTACCAAGAGGGCATGAGAAATGACTTCCCTGGAGACTGAGGGAGGTGGTCTGCATGCAGATTGCAGACTGCTGGAGTGACTCGGCTGACAGGTCACCACAGGACTCGCTCAGAGTGATTGGCAAGTGAGGAAATGAGCCATCATGTCTGTCCATTTGCCCTTTAATTGTGTTAAATGTGTACATTGAGAAGGCGAAGTTCCCCAAATGCTTTGACTTTTCCACACTTGTTTAAGTATAAGTTCAACTCCTCTGTGTTCCCACACCTATTGACCAGTGAATTTGCATTACTTTTCCAAATATTAGGGATTGCTGAATAAGGATTTAAAATATTTTTTTTAAAATACATATAAATGAAAGTGGGGCAATATATAATAATCAGAATAAGAATGAGCTTAAATGCCAAGTGTGTTCACGTACACAAGGAATAATTTTTTTTTGGGTGATAGGAGAAGCAAGTGCACACAGAACATTACAGTGAGACACAGAATATTAAACAAGGTAAGAGTAGAAATAGACACAAATAATTGGACATATAACAGAATGGCGTATGTACATGTGCAAGTGGTCATATATGTGCAGAATAGGGGTATGTACAGTTCTATCGGGAAGACACGCAGGCTTCAGTGAAGTTTGAAATGCCATTTATTTGATAGATGTAAAACGGGAGGTAATGTCTCTCTCTTTGGCGTAGGCCCAGTCCGGCAGTCCGAGGGAGTTGTACCCGGAACCGTCATGTCCTGCCGGAGATAGGAGGCAGGGGCAAGGAGCCTACCCCCCTGTGGGACAGGGCTCAACTGGTGGTGGTGGGGAGGTGGAGGTTGCAGTGTTAGCACACCGAAACAGCAATGTGATAGATTGTGAGCGGACTTATAAAGCAATGGCTTACGTGCGATTGGCTAGGAGTTACCCAGCTAATGATGTGATGATGTACACCTGCTGGTCTTCCTGCTAGAACTACGCTCCACTTCCATTTATTGAATTAAATATGAGTGAATTTACATATGTACATGAGATATTTATATCTCTCAGCAGTCTTGACTGTCCATTGTAGTTTCCTTCTGTCTGATTTGGTGGCTGAACCAAACAATGGAGTCCATGTGGGTGTCCCACTTTGGGTCCTGAGAGATGGGGGGGTTCTCCTGAAGTCCACTATCATCTCCACTGTTTTGAGCGTGTTCAGCTCAAGGTTGTTGTGACCGCACCAGACAGCCAGCTGTTCAACCTCTTGTCTGTGTGCAGACTCGTCACCATCACGGATGAGACCAATAACCATGGTGTCATCTGCAAACTTCAGGAGGTTGACGAGGGTTCCTTTGCAGTGCAGACATTTGTGTACAGGGAGAAGAACAGTGGAGAGAAAATGCATCCCTGAGGAGCACCAGTGCTAATAGTGAGGGTCCCCTGTCTCACTAGCTGCTGCCCATCTGTCAGAAATCTCTTGATCCACCGACAGTTTGTGGTTTGCATGGAGAGCTGGGTCAGTTTGGATGAGAGTGATAAGGCATGGTGGTATTGAAGGCTGAACCAAAATCCACAAATAGGATCCTTGCATAAGTCCCAGGTATGTTGAGACGTTGCAGGATATAATGCAGTCCCATGTTGACAGTATCATCCACAGACCTGTTTGCTCAGTAAGCAAACTGAAGGGGGTCTAGCAGGGGTCCAGTAATGTCCTTCAAATAGGCCAAATCTGTCACGGTCCTGTCACTCTCTCAGTCTGGGTTTTGGTCTGACAAGACCGTGGCATCATCGGCCTATGTCTGTCTTGTGTTTCACTGTCAGTATTTGTGTGAGTGCATGGTTTCGGTTGAATTCCCTGCCGCTCTTCATTCCGTCTTGTTTCATGTCGGGAGCATGGTGTCTGGATCCTGACTTCCTGTCTGGTTCAGTTTCAGTCTGTGTTGGGATCCGGACACTCTTGCTCCATATCTGTCTGTTATTGACGTGGGTGAATCGTGCTTATGTCACCTTGGCAGCATGCACTTGTGTCAATATACTTTCTGTCTGGCGAACATGGGTGCATCTCATGTTGCGCACCTGGGACTCAAGCTACCTTCATGGTCTAAGGTGTCGGGTGTGTGTGGCCAAACTCTAGCACAGGTGTCCTGTCTTGTTTCTGTCACCTGTTGCTTGCATTGCGTGGCATGCTTTGTTTGCCATTGCTATGCATTCTCTCGTCTTGTTTGTCAGTTGGCACAGGTGTATATTGCCTCATTGTCTTGGTGATGTGCGATCATGATATTCGGGTGTTTTGTTGTCTTGTGAGAGCACGTGGCTTTGTTTTGTGTCTGTATCGGCGCGTGTATCTCTCTGTCTTACGTCATACCCCGCCTCCTTGTTTGCTTATTATTAGTTCATATGCCTCATCTGTCCCATTAACCCGTTTGATTTCTCGCCCTATTTTAATCTTCCAGTCGACGCAATCCGCTCTGAAAAGCCAGAAGCCTGGCAGATGTAGCGTGCTGTCCGTGGTGTCTTCATTCAACCAGGTTTTCATGAAACACATTGCTGCAGAGTTAGAAAAATCCTCATTTGTTTAAGTGATAAAAGCAGTTCGTCCATTTTGTTGGCAAGGGAGCAGACATTCGCCAAATGAATACTCGGTAGCGGTAGTTACAAAGCTTCAAGTGTGCTGGCGTGCTTACCTCGCTTGCATCTCTAGGGGCACTTGTAGAATGCCACTGGTCCTCCAAATAAGATGTCTAATAAAATGTCAGAATAATCCATAACCGGCAAAAAATTATCAGGTATGCTCTGCTGAATATTCAGCCGTTCATCCCTGGGAAAGAGTGACAAAAAACATGACAAACTAACCAAAGTAGCAAAAACTCTAGAGAGCTCCACACTGAAGCAGCCATCCTCGACGCCATCTTGTTATTGTTATATATACAGTTAAATAAAAAAGGGAAAATGTATATTCAATATAGTTTTTTATTCCCTATTGAAATCCTGAAAAAGGACTTTTAAAAACATTGTAGCGACTGGGGGAATCAATGAAGGAATCATTAACTCGGCAGGTTCCGAACAAACAAGAACTTACTGTTGAAACTCCCCTAATTACTGAAATAGCGCCAACTAGTCTCCACAAGCACAATAAATGTATTGACAAAGAGACAATGAACCATTGACAGAGAACCGCATGTGACATCCGCATGCTCACCACGTGCTTATTGTGTGGACAGGAAGGGGGAAACTTTTGAACGTAAAAATGTGTGTCTTTCTTATAAAGCCTAAAAGGGCTTAGTTTTAATGAAATATGTTGTAATCCCTGTGTGCTATGTATTTTGGTGTAGATCAAAATTAGTAGAATTGTTTAGTAGTGTAGGAGAACTCATTATATCTAATAAGAGGCTTTATATTTAATAGCCTGAGTGTAAGAATGTTAAACCCACTTTTAAAGGTACCAAATATACCTTTCTTGGTATCAAATTAAACCTTACGATTTGTCCGAGCTGAATTAGAATATAAGATCTCTGTAGAATGATATTACGCGATGTTTTACTATCTTTTGAGTCATTCAGCCCAAAATCTCTTACTGTCATAAACATGCAAATGAGCTTTGACAAAGGAATCATTCTCCTGTCCCAATGGAAGAAGAATTTTACGACCTCCAAAGGAATGTTCAGAGAAGTGCTGACCCTCACTTCATTCTCTTACTGAGAAAGAGAAATGAACCCTGTTAATCCTATATATATATATTCTATATATCCATGTGATAAATATTGACATGTATCTAATGTGCCATCTCACATTTTCCCTTAAATGTGCTTGATCTATGTTTTCTTGCAAACTAATGGGTTAATGTTTCAGACTTTGCATACTATGGTTAACCGAAATCATATGTGTGGCATATTTGGTCTCTATAACTTGGTATTTTGAAGATCGAAATGACTGTGTACATGATATGTCGATAACAACAACATATTAGTATTACAAGTATATTTCCTAGTTTTCTTTCTTGCACATGCTATGAGAAATGTGAGAACAAAGAGCAATAAACCAAATTCCCGCCTGGAACCCAAACCCTTCTCATTGGTCGAGCCAATGAGAGGTGGGACCTGTTCCCTGAGGGTATAAAACTACTGCGCCCACTTCCTTCTCTCTCTTATCTCTCTCCTCTCTTATCTCTTCGCTCTCTTATGCTCCTCTGGCTTCCTGCCTCTCTTGCCCTCTGAGCCTTGTGCTCTCTCACTCTCTTGCTGAATGATGCCAAACTAGAAGGCCCCAAGGACTCCCAAGCGTGTGCCAGGCTACGGCCTTGTCTCTGACTCCCACTGGTTCTCCCTCTCTCATCAAGACAACATCATCAAAGATCAACTCAAGCCATCAACAAATTGCATCAGGACAGTTTAATTCAAATGGGACATGCAAGTATCAAACTTAGTCTCATTATTTGATACATTAAGTATCCTTACCCCTTTCTAAAAAGGGCGTGTCAGAACTAATATGATGGTTTGCTCAGGCTGTTGATCTGCTGAACTTCAAACAATGCTATAACTTCTTGCCTTCCTGTATTCTGCTTCAGCCCTCTTTCCCTTGGTAAACTGTATGCATGTATGTATATGTATGTTAGAGTAGTTTAAATGTTTAGTCTAGTTAATAAAGTCTTGTTCATGTCACATGTAAAGTTGTCTGTGTCTCAAGCTCATATCTAAAGTCACTAATCATAGATTTTGACTACTTGCTCTTAATACTTAGTAAGAAAGACATTTCCCATGCCCCGGAAATGTACCTTTCTATTAATTAATTAATTAATAACCAATATTGAGTGTTCACGGGATGAACCGAGTATTTGGTTGTAATGTTAATGTAGCTACATCAAGTTAACCCGATTAACTGATCCAAGTATTCATAATCGATTATAACAAGTTATGATTGATTATTAATATTTCATAGAGCTGATTCGCGACAACATTTATTTTGAGATTACACTAACAGAGTGCTATTTATGGCAGATATGTTTATAGTTGTAAATATTATGCACAATTACAAATAATAAAACACAAATACTTTTTTTTTAAATTAAAATTAATATAAATAAAAGAAAAATATGAAATAACTAGAAATAAACAGACATTTTAATTTTGATGAATAAATATTTTACAACTACAAAAATAACTAAAATAAAAACAAAATTAAATAAAAATAAATATATAAAAATAAAATATAAACTAAGAAATAAAAACAATAAATTACAAAAAATAACAATTATAAAAATAAATACAAATAAAATAATGCTAAACTAGTGTTTACTAAATGTTTATACTATAGAAACTAGCAGATTAAATATTTTACAGCTACAAAAATAAATAAATAAAGAATAAATAAAAAAAAACATAAATTAAGATAACTAGCAATAAAAACAAAACAAAAAATATTATTGTTATTGTATTTATTGATTAAATAGTTAGTAAATAAAATATAATGTCTATATACTAAATGTATAATATACTAAAAAGGTCTTCAAATCACAATTTAAAAATTCCCTGATTTCCCATGATTACAGGATCCCTGACTTCAAGATGAATAATCTCTAAAGGTCATTTTTGCAGCTTGAACATCTCTGAAGGGTGAATTGAGACAAGATAAACATGACCAGAAGGACTTAGGTCCTTAGAAGTAGTCCTATACACAACCATCACCTAATGAAAAGGCAAATTCACAATTTACACTTTTGTACATAATAATTTCCTTGACGCAAATCACAAGTTTGTAAGAGTCAGTAGCTCAATGGCATGTAATTTTAGTGAGGTGGAAAAGAGTGGTTTCCCATCTCAGGTGTCTCAAACCTTTCATCAGGATTTGCTTTCACCACGCGGGGCAGCAGCGTAACAGTCCAGGATCCCTATGGAGGAAATGTGGTCAGCCCAACTGTTGCTAGGGACAATGGGCTTTTCACATAGTCCGAGCTCAAGACAGATGTTAGTGGGATTCCAGGCTTGCTTGTCCTCTGGTCGAACAAGCCTGCAGGGCCTAAGGTAGACCCCCCGCCCAACGCGAGTAGATGGATTAGAGCGGCCCCAAGATCTGCTGATTGTTTCACGCCCAAACACAGTGTGGTCTGACAAATGATGGGTTACAAAGGTCAAAGACGGAGTTCCAGCTCCTATTAGAGAGACGTTTGAGCTGTCGTTAGGTGAAGCTTGTGCTGTAATGAAGGCTTGAATGACAGGTGGTGACTGGAAGGTTGGCTGCGATACAGAATAACTTTATATGCAAAAAAACATCTGATGACAAAATGACCATACAAAGCCAGATGGTGTTGTACAGTGAATGATGTGACAAAGGAATGTGTGTATAATAGACACTTCTCACCCTGTGTAGCACTCTCCGAGTTGTCAAAGTGTGATTTTTCAAGTTGGGAAATTTTCATCGCAGAGGATGATTTTCGTCCCAGAGGATGATTTTCAAGGAATATTTCTGGTTTATGCAAGTTAAGCTTAATTAACAGCATTTGTAGCATATTGTTGATTACCATAGAAATTGTGGAAATTGACATGCACCTCATTTATTAAAAAAGTAAAGAAGCACTTACAATGGAAGTGAATGGGGCCAGTTCATAAATGCTAAAATACACACTGTTTCAAAAGTATAGCTAAAGATGAAAACATTATACATGGTATTTTAGTGTGATAAAATTTATTTTCTTATTTGTGTAAAATGATATCCAATACTGGTATTACAGGGCTTTGTTGTCATGGCATATTGGATTTAGCCTCACACAATAAAATAATTTGAACACATATAATGTTTATCTTGTAGCTATACTTTTGAAATGGTGTGTATTCTGGCATTTATGGACATGCCCCATTCACCTCCATACTGTTACCACATTTGTTTTTCAACCTGGTCTCATAGAAAGTTGTAAAAATAGTACGAGATGCAAAATCTTATGATTTGGATCGTACAAAAACATATGAGTTTTAGACCAACCAACTTAATATGCTTCCCTCGTTATGTTCTAAACCCTGATATTTCTGTTCTTCTGAGGTACACAAAAGGTATTTTGTTGCAAACCTAAACCTAACAATAAAGTTTAACACCTTACACAGACCCGGTCTAAACATAACCATGATAGTAATTTAAAAAGCCCAGTTGTGAAAGAGAAAATCTAAGTTTTGAACAAACATTTGTGTTTATTTTTTCCTCATTTTAAACCCAAACCCCATATGGTCTAGGTATGAGCCATACCAAAACCTTACCTTACAGTCGAACCTTACCATACCTTACTATAATTTAAACAGAGTGTTTATTTGCACTCCAGTGTAAATAGCATCTGCCAAACAATGCAGATATTTGTACCCCAATTGTCTGCTGGAACCACAGAAATATATGACAAACTAAACAATAAGTGTCACTGCAGTGACGTGTGGTGTAAAGAGAGTGTGAATGTTTTTTATCCCACTCTTTTTGCTCTTTTTGCTGATTTCCTGTTTCCACTCTTAATATTTCCTTTAACACTACTTAAAGTAATATATACAAATTAATAAAAATGTCGATTTCATCGCAGTGATTTGGTCACGGTGAATATTGAGGAGTGCAGAGAAGGGTTTGATCTGGTGGTGGGGTCTGTTGATCGCACTCGTTCCTGCGGCTCGGTATCTCTTGTGTGTAGATTGTATTTTCTAGGTTACTGTTGGAACCTCCGTTCCCTGATGGAGGGAACGAGATGTTGTGTCAAAGAAGCAACACTAGGGGTCTCTCTTGAGAGCCTCGCGCATCTCTGAACTTGAGAAAAGGCCAATGAAAAATTGGCAGATACAACAGTAACCTAGATGTCCCCCCGTCTGTCGCTCACTTCGCCATTGTGTCGAAGAAGCGACACTAGGGGTCCAATTTTAATCACGCCATGCGCTGATCTGAGCGGACCAAAGGGCTATGGAGGAGTCATCAAGGGAGCCGAGTTAGTGGGATCTCCTGGGATAAGAGCACACGATATTACCTCATTGGAGGGAAAGGGCGCTAGGTGCAAGCAGTACACCTGGTCAGTTGTTACCACGTTACCAAGTTCTACCGACTCGGATCTGAGAGAACACGGGATGAAACCGACTCAACCCTGAGATTGTAAAATCTTGTAAAGGTATTGGGTGTTGCCCAACCCACTGCTCTGCATATGTCTGCTAAGGAGGTGCCTTTGGCCAGTGCCCATGATAATGCCACACTTCTCGTCGAGTGTGATCGAACCCGCAAGTGGGTGGGCAAGGCCTGGGTGTGATAGGCCAATGCTATGGCGTCAACCACCCAGTGAGAAAGCCTCTGTTTGGAGACAGCTTTCCCTTTCCGCTGTCCACCAAAGCAGACAAAGAGCTGCTCAGAACGTCTAAAGCTCTGCGTGCGGTCCAAATAGATACGCAAAGCACGTACCGGACACAGCAACGAAGGGGCTGGGTCTGCCTCCTCCTGGGGCAGCGCTTGCAGGTTCACTACCTGGTCTCTGAAGGGAGTCGTAGGAACCTTCGGCACATAGCCCGGTCATGGTAATAGGGTGACGTGAGTGTCTGCCAGACCAAACTCCAAGCAGGTGTCGCTGACAGAGAACGCTTGCAGATCCCCGACCCTCTTGACGGAGGCGAGCGCAATCAGCAGGGCCGTCTTCAGGGAGAGGGCCTTGAGCTCAACTGATTCTAGCTGGCTCGAAGGGGGGTCTCTGAAGGCCCAAGAGAACCACTGAGAGATCCCAGGAGGGGAACCGGCTTGGACAAGGAGGGTTCAATCTCCGGGCACCTCTAAGGAACCTGATAACCAAGTCGTGCTTACCTAAAGACTTGCCGTCTACTGGGTCGTGGTGGGACCCAATAGCAGCAACATACACCTTCAAGGTGGAGGGGGACAGCCTCCCCTCCAACCTCTCCTGTAGAAATGAGAGCACTGACCCGACTGCTCATCTCTGTGGGTCTTTTGACCGGGAAGAACACCAATTTGCGAACAAGCACCACTTTAGGGCGTAAAGTTGTCTGGTAGCAGGAGCTCTGGCTTGGTTGATTGTGTCTATGACAGCAGGTGGTAGGCCACTTAGATCTTCCGCATCCCATCCAGGGATCAGACGTGGAGGTTCCAGAGGTCTGGGCATGGATGCCAGAGGGTGCCCCATCCCTGAGAGAGAAGGTCCTTCCTCAGAAAAAATTTGCCAGAGAGGGGCTGTCGCGAGGAGCACGAGATCCGAGAACCAAGTCTGAGAGGACCAGTATGGGGCCACAAGAATGACTTGTTCCTCGTCCTCCCTGACCTTGCATAGCAACTGTGTACTTGCACAGCCCACTGGGCCAGCTGTGTGCCAGCATGTCTGTCCCGAGGGTTAGCCTCGTTCGGGAGTACCAGAGCGGGCAGTGGAAGGTCTCTCTGGAGGCGAACAGGTCTACCTGTGCCTTGCCGAAATGTTCCCAATTCAGCTGGACCGACTAGGGGTGGAGCCTCCACTGTCTGCTGGGCGTACTCTGTTGTGACAGCATGTCCGCTGCCACGTTGAGGCTGCCCGGGATGTGAGTCACTGCTGGCTCCAAAGGAGGAGACGGTGGGCGAGTTGTGACATGTGACAGGAGCGTATGTCGCCTTGACGATTTATGTGCGCTACCGTCACGGTGCTGTATGGTTTGAAAGTCTGGCGGCAGGTGGGGGTGATAAACACACATACCCGTCTCGGGACTCGAGCATATGCATCAACCCCAGTGGCGCGACCGCCGCGGAGGATGCCATATGCCCCAGAAGCATCTGGAAATGTTTTAGATGGACCACCGTGTCTGGCCCGAACAAGGTGAGGCATTCCAGCACTGACTGCATGCGCTCGTTGGTGAGGCGCGCTATCATTGATTAGCAGACGGAGCAAGGCCCGTGCTGTTGGTGCGACGGGGCATGATATGAGAGATGGCCTCCGTCTGCTTCTTCACCGCTGAGAACTGCTGGGTGAAGTCCTAGACGGTGTCGCCGAAGAGAACGAATGTCTTTTATGTCAAGTTTCAAGCAGTGGACTCCACTGCATCAGCAGCACGATTAGAGCGATAGGCTTTGTTTTATATTGCTGCACATTTTGCAGTTGAACTATTGTGTACCCTGCAGACAGTATCCTTACAGAGGCATCCACTAAATCCTTTGAAGCAGTTAAGCTCAATGTGTGAACTGCACACTGTTCGTGTGCACAATTTTTATAAATTTTTATAAATGTATACATTTTTCTTAAAAATGAAATGATCCCTATAGATCCAGTGGTTAAATACTAAGGTAGACCGCTCCGTCTTCACCTGGCTGGCTAGTAGCAGTATCAGTTCTGAGTGCAACCCTATCCCTCCCCCTCTCTTCTGAAATCACATGAAGACTTACTCAACTCATTTAGAAGGAAAAATGTAAACGATAGAAAAAAAGAGAATGATTAGGATGATCAATAAATTATCAATTTACTGCCATTGCCTTGTTAATATGAAACCATGTATCTATAAAAAAGTAACTGGAGTCTGGAGTCTATGAGTATTTTAAAATGTACTTTAATCATCGTAATTGTTATTATTACGTTATCCAGATTTCATGTAATTCGTTACTACCCAGCACTGGTGGTAATATATTAACCTAATTAGGCTAATTTTGTGGTTACTGTACATTTACAAAAAATACCATGAAACTATGGTTACTGTTGTAAAACCAAGGTTATTTATTCTAAGGTGAATTAGGTTAGGATTAGGTTTAGGGGTAGGGGTTAAAGAAGTTAAAGAAGACTCTTAATAAAAATAAAAACACACTGCAGTGATGCCCAAATATGTACCTACCATTATTTGCACAAAGGGTGCACCAGGGTGCAAATAGCACGGAAGTAAGGTAATATCAGGAATTAAAAGGAGATGAGGGATGTGATTGTTTGGTCTAAAAAACACATGCATTTTTTACACCAACAAATTGTACGATTTGTTGATATTTCCCAATCTCATACACATTACTCTGAATTGTCATT
Organism: Xyrauchen texanus; assembly: GCF_025860055.1. Lineage (NCBI taxonomy): Eukaryota > Metazoa > Chordata > Actinopteri > Cypriniformes > Catostomidae > Xyrauchen > Xyrauchen texanus. The sequence goes on from NC_068317.1 coordinate 7,133,849, forward strand.
ATTTTTATATATATATATATATCAGATCTTTATTACAGCACATGTGAGGACAGTGTTTTAAACAGATGATGTGTAGTTTCATTCGTAGATGAAAAGTTACCATAATTTAAGTGATTTTTTTAGTATTTAAAATAAATGTATCTGATTAACTTTAATGCTGACATCTTAACTGAGATACATTCAAAAACCCTAATTGTATTTGTGCCAGGAAAATACAGCTGTGATGAAATTACAAATTATAATAGGATAATTATACTATATTAATTAAGGGATTATGTAGAATCAGCCGGTTGTTTTCGCACAATAAACCCCCGGCAGGTTGATCAGGACCACAACGCAAAGTGGAAGACTCTTCTATCACCCTGAACAGATTTATTTTGCAATATAAATTGGCTGACTGTTCATTATCCTACTTATTACATGGCTACTAACCAAATAAATTGACATAAAAGACTACTTGCCACATAAATAAATCAATGCACATGAAACATTTATTTGACTCTATTAGCTTAATTGTAAAGATTGTACAGTGATCCGAGAAGTAGTAAAGATGGCTCGTAATACCCGGATGAGCAGTCTGATACTTGGATGTGCAGTTGTTACTCCGAAATATCAGACCAATAGATGGCACCCTTGACCAATCAGAATCGATCGATTGTAAATTACCGTCTGCATAGCTGCTATATTCTCCATGGTTCCTTGCTTTTATCAGTTTTGTGTTTACATTCATTAGAACTTGTGTCACTTGAGAAATGTGTAAAATTCACACTTCCTACATTTTATGCCTCCGCCACTAAGGAAGACCCATTCTGCAAACAGATAACATCAAGCAAAAAAAAAAAAAAATTGGTCTGTCTTCCATTAGCAAGATAAGGTTTCGTTCAAGACTTTACATGCATGTGCACAGAGAGAGAAAAAAAACAGCATTATAGTGAGCCAAGCATGTGTACATTCAGAACCTTGCATTCATTTTTGAGAAACTGAAACAAGGGAGGGGAACGTCGAGACACAGATATAAAGTGGTCTCAGTAGATCATATGTGGTTACTAATGCATGTTTTATTATTGTATAGTATAATTTTACCAGAAATATGATTTACCCAAGTGCACAAATGCAGACGTGAATACTTGGCTATTGCATTGTAGCTTTCGCAATAACAAACCTCCGTATTCAAGGAGGCGGTAAAGTTAAATGCTAAATGCAAACTTGCTGCAAATTTTCACCAGACACTTTAACTGGCCAACACACAAACAGCTTGTCGGCTGGGCTCTCTCTCCCTCACACTCTGAGGAATGACACTTTTATTTCCCCCGTCTCTTACTGCGAACACAGAAACAAGCAATTACCAGCAATTCATCTCAGGTGAGAACCCTTACCGCTTACTCTCTTTCCAGACGAACGCTCGACCATGCCCTCTCTTCCACATACCCCACCGCCCGACTCAGGCTGGGGGACCATCAGGACTTCCATAGACATAATAGTTTTTATACTGTACAAACTTTATATTCTATCCCCTAAACCTAACCCTACCCCTAAACCTAACCCTCACAGAAAACTTTCTGCATTTTTACATTTTCAAAAAACATAATTTTGTATGATTTATAAGCTGTTTTCCTCATGGGGACTGACAAAATGTCCCCACAAGGTCAAAAATTTCTGGTTTTACTATCCTTATGTGATAAATACACGCTCACACAGACACACACACACACACACACACACACACACACACACACACACACACACACACACACACACAGCTTTCCCAGATGGGTATCTTCACTCAATATGCCTCTAATCCAAACAAACCTTAACCAGAGACAGAAGCTTACACAGAATAATGCCTTCCATTAAATGGACGCACATTTTTGCCAACTGTCTCTCTCCTGTCCACTTGTAAGACAGACAGTGAACACAAATATTAGCATGGCTTGATGGCCAAGCAGAGATTTTGTCATCTAAACTATCTCAATTTGCAGCTTCCAACTTCCCATTTTTTTGACTTTTTTGCATTAGCTTTGCCCACAGAGGGTCAGTCTGTCCAAACAAAATGACAAAGCGGTGCTGACTGATGATCTAAATATACGTTTGAGATATGCCTTTTTGCACATGAGTGAAACATCTTTCCCCACCCACTTCCACTCCTGGGAGCAGTTTATGTCAAACCTTTAACTCTCAAAAGCCTGCATCAACAATCAACATCTACACCGTTTTCTGAGACACCCCATGAATAGATGTTCATATATGAACCACACAGTGCTACTGTATATTAATTAGGGGATTTTGAATGAATGCATTAATTATTTATGTTATTCAGCATAAGAATGTAAATGGGTTATAATGAAAATGTAAGCACATTTTTCTCTTTAAAGCCCTGTGAAATCAAAATTGTGGTCTTTTGGTCCAAATAAGTTAGTTTTGATGCAATCTAAATGTTAGATTAATCATACAAGTTGACAAAATGTACTTCTAGCAGATACACTTAAAATGTTCAGTCTTTCTCTTTACCAAACGTTTTGATGTCTAAACTTAAGCTATTGGCTATCTAAAGACTATTGGCTTTGATATGTCCTGGATTTTTATTATTCTACCTGAACTTTAAATGAACTATTGTTGGTGTAACCTAATGTATTCAGGTTGATTCAGTCATATACTTATTTATTTATTTTTTTAACTTGAATAAAACATATTAATTTAGATGTTGCCACATGAAGAACCATTAAGGTTGCCAGACAAATTTTATTTTAATTTAATACAGTATATACAGTTATTATTAAAAATGTATATGTAGTTATATCAACATGCATAACAAGGACAACTTTAATCCAATACTTGTCAAATAGTGAGCATTTGAACTTAAATGTTATAAATGCTTAATTGATATACTTCTTCATACTTATTTAAATAAAAAGTCCTAAATTGCCCTAATGTCCATTTTACATTAAAGGATAGTTCACCCAAAAATGAAAATCCTCTCATTTACCCACCCTCATGCCATCCCAGATGTGTGTGACTTTCTTTCTTCTGCAGAACTCAAATAATGATTCTTAAAAGAATATTTCAGCTCTGTTGGTCCTCACAATGCAACTGACTGGTGGAACAGAGCTTTGAAGCTCCAAAAAAGCACATAAAGGCAGCAAAAAAATAGCCTAAGCCATACATTTTCCACTCTGCCCAGTAGATGGCGATCTGCACAAATTATGTGACTTGCCAAAAACAAAAGAAGAAGAATGTGAAAGCGGAAGTGGAGATCGAAAGTAAAAAATAACTTAAATATTGATCTGTTTCTCACCCACACTTATCATTTTCATTTTTGGGTGACCTATACCTTTAAGGTACATTTTCACAGGCTACTTGTTAATGTAGATTAAGTGTTATAAAGCATTTATAACAAGTTAGGTAAAATGGCTCTATTTGGCAGGAATTGCATGAAAGTCACCCTTTTTATACATGTTGTTATAACAACAGTGATTTATACTGCATTAGTAAATTAATTATTATTATTTAATAATTTTTCATAAATGTTTTATTTATGATACTCAGCATTGGAATATAAATTGATTATTCTGAAAATAAATGTAAAGAATGCGAAGCATTTTTCCCAATGAATTTTCAGATTTTATGCAACTTAAAACATTCAGTACATTTTTGTAAACTCAACTTTAATAATAACTTAATTACTAATTTTGCACACACACACACACACACACACACACACACACTTGTTTTTATATAATTGTGGGAACTCTCAACATTTAGTGTGTTTAATAAGCCATTTCCCTTATGGGGACTGCTGGCTGGGCCACAAGTTAGGTGATCCTTGTGGGTACATTTGGTCCCGCAATGTAGTATAAGCACACACACACACACACACACACACACACACCCACCCACCCACCCCCACACGCACGCGAACACACACACACCCCCACACGCACGCGAACACACACACACACACACACACACACACACACACACACACACACACACACACACACACACACACACACACACACGCGAACACACACACACACACACGCGAACACACACACAGAGAAACACACACACAGCCTGGCATAGGGTCATAATTTTCTTGTTGGAGAATTATAAATCGGGGCTCTCTTTGCACAGCCAAGTCACTGAAAAGGGGATGGAAGAGATTTGAGGAATGTTTTTACAGCTGTATTCTTTCTTACAGCACGGGAAGTGAAACAGCATATCATCACAAGAAGAAGCAATTAACAGTCTCTCTTTGTGGACAAGGAATGAGACAGCTGAAAGTTGGGTGAAACATCGGGGGCAACAACCTCTAGATCCCTCTCAAAGTTTGAAAAGGTGAATAAACTATGACAGATTTTTCATTTTTGGATGAATTATTCCTTTAACAGGTAACTGCAGTCAGCCTGCTGCCAGTTTGCCAGTAATTTGATTGTACTGAAGGACTAATACCATTTGAAGTGAGCTGGGGCCTAGGCCTTAGCAAGGGGGTACGGGCTACCCAAGTAGTGGTTGAAATGCGGTAAGACGAATGAAGTTGACGGATGAAGCAGACACCTGGTGGTTTTAGCAAAGGAGCAGAGAATTAGAGCATTGTGACCCATCAGCTATCATCAGCTTGGGTCACTCAATGACAGCCCCTATTAGACATCCCGCTGCGCAACCCGCAAATGTCAGGCGTCGTATTGAAATGGAGGAGGGCTGCCGGCAACTCGGTGGGGTCGTGTCGAGAGCTTTCCGTACCAGTGACCAGGATCAAGGCCATCCAACCGCGCCCAGCCCGATGCTTTCTGTCACTCTATTATATGGCATGGGCGGCGTGTTTCATGCCTGGTAAATGAGGTGACAAGGAAAGTAAACCTGACCTTGAGATGAAGGGTCCACCATGCTGCAGGGTTTCAACTTCTCTACAATTAGGAAAAACAGTGCGAACCAGTTATATTAAGCACTGAAAACTAAAATATAAAACGTAATAAAAACTGCAATTGTAAATGGACTAAGACTAGGGGTCATATCTTGAAGGTTACTGTTTTACAATCAAAATACTTTTTTCTGTACCTTTAAGACTTGCTGGCATGGGGATTATCTGCTGTAGTAGATACGACAATTATAAACTGTGGTGTTCGTGAAATGTTTTGGAAATGTGTGTAGATTTGAGTACAGATAAGTACAGATTAGTCCACAGAAATAGTCACAAAACAAGGTAAAATAGACATATATTCTATATATAAATAAATATATGTAAATATATTGCCCAGTAGTGGTGAGCAGTAGGATGACAAGTAGAGAGCAGGTCAGTCAAGAACAGATCTTAACAGTGGGTGTTTACTGTCAAGTCTTAAATTAGAAGCAGCACCAAAACTGAGTGTCAAAATGAGGGTGTAAAATAATAATATTTAACAAATGTATGACTTTTTGCATAATAAATGCAAACCTTTACTAATATTATAAGTGAAAAAAAAAAAAAAAAAACATGCTGTGACCCCTTTATGAGGTAGTGATGCAGACTGCGAGACATGCCTTTTGTGGTCAGTCATGACTTTCCCATCTGTATGCATTTCTATGGCCTTTATTTTGGTTACACTGGCCAAATAAAGGAAGATGAAGTTGTGTAAATATTTACCAGTTTGTAATGTCTGAACATCTGAATGTCTGAACCAGTTTGTAGTGACCAAACAATCGTCTGCCCCAGTTCTTCTTCCTTCGCTGAAGAAACTCCTGAAAGCCCATGTTCCTCAGGAACATAAGTGATCTTACAGATTCAAAATAGTGTTTTAGTAATTCATTTATTATGATGATTTAAAATAGGTCTAGTTTAGTTAACAAATGTAATAAAGGCTGACACTTAATGGATTTTCAGTTGTCAATTTGACAGTCAACAACAGGATCATTTTTAATTGTTTTTGTTAACATTAGCAGTGTGTTTGGTTAGAATTTTCTCACTGTGAAGTCAGAAATGTTGTTAACTTTTTTTCTTTAGCTTAATTCGGTCTGTGCTTACCAAAATGTAAAACACTGCCCCCAGTGGCCAAAGATTTAAGTGTTGTTGGGTAAATAGTCATGTTTGAGGTCCATTTTCTGGGTGAAATGTCCACAGATGGGTGCCAAAAGCGAGTTGCTTTTAGCTGTATAGGATGTAATACAGTGAAAAGGAATGCATGCTATATAAACTAAACCCCAAACCTAAAACTAACCATCAGTGGTGTAAAAATTTATGTTTGAGGGAAAAATGCCACTTCTGACTGATTATGTAAATGTGTTTAATTCACATTTTAAACACGGAATCTGAATCTAGGTCTCGCATGCTGCTGATGCAACGAAACGAAACTTGCGCAAATCCTGCGATTTGTTCCTGTGAATTGCATATCCCTGTCATGGCTCTCTTGAGATTGTCGTTTTGTTTTGTATGTTTTGTAATTTTCTCTCCATCGTGTTTCGCAGATGCAGCTGGCATGCATGATCAGCATTTCCATGGGAACACTGATTGCTCCGGGGGATCGCTGATCATGCCACTGCAGAGCAAAACCTGTTCTTACTTAATTCGCTCCTTTCTTACGCATGTGTGTTCTCAGTACTTTTGCTTGATTGTTGTTTGATGTTGAGGACTAACCTCACGCTCTCTACCTAGTTGGTCCTGTCTCGTGTATCTGTTGGTTGCTCACGTGTCTGGTGTGTGGTTGCCTTCCAGTATTGATGCGTGTCAGCTGGTCTTCCACAGATGATAACTTGTCTCTGCCCGCATGTCGGGGGTTAAGTTCACTTTTCTCTGCTGGGCATTGATCTGCATCTCACTAAGCTTCAACTGAGGATTTTTTGCAGAAATTTGGCTAGAACTGATCTGGGCCTGTCTCCCTCCGTGGATCTCCATGCCGGGACCCTGTGAGCTCGCTCGATTTCCAGCTTAAGGCCTGTTATGTCGAGAAGGCATTCTACCTTTTATATGTTTTAACACTTTCATCTACTATCTAAAACACAAAAGTCTTATTTTATCAGGTTTCCTTTTATTTTTACAAAGTTAAAGTTTTGTGTGAAATTGATAAATATCATGCTAAAAGAAAAATTAAATTTTTAGCAATGTTATGTATATATATTGTGTAATATCATTTATACATAAACTATATATATATATATATATATATATATATATATATATATATATATCTCAGCATTACATTGGCCTGTTGGCATCCTGCTCTGTAGATATCGACATCGGCCATTAAAAAAAAAACATGGATGTCAATGGAGAAAGAAGCCTTTTGGGACCACATAGTGTAGTTCCAGCATCTATCAGCAGGGGTTAAATGGCCTGGTCAAAATAATATGGTTGGTCACTCAGCTGACAAGTACCACCACCAAAAAAAAAAGGCCTGATAAATTCCAGATTACACCATCAGACTAGATGAGCTTGGCCAGCTAAAACAAGCAAACCACTCTAGCCTGGTTTAAGCTATCTTTTCAACAGGGAAGCTACTAATTTTGCATGTCTAATAGCTTTTAACTCCCTCAAGGCAGTTGTGTATTCACATTAATTTGCCCAGGTTTCTGCTAATAAATAAATAGAAAATTGTAAGATAATTAATTAAAACCACTTTTAACAAGGCAGAGTGACACATTAAGGTTGCTAAACAAGTATTTGCACACCAGATCTGTTGGAATTACTTTATGAGTCTGTCCAAATGAGCCTTTTGACCAGTCTTTAACAGCAGTCTCTTTAATGACACGGCTGTTTATGCAATCTGTGTGGTTCGTTTACACTGACGTTCACTGAGTCAGGGGATGAGGTGCTCGCACATAAGTGAAAAAATTGAGTTCTATTTGAAAGGAAAATAAGCAAATGTCGGGTAAATTTCAAACTGTAATATTTTCTTTGGATTCTGTGTGCGTGGCTCTGTCCAGAAAGACTGTCTAAGTACCGTAGAGATGTTTTTGATATATTTTTACATAATAACTTTGGTAACACTTTATTTTGATGGCCCCAAGTAGATATTTAACTGACTATAAGTGACTATTTAACTGACTATAAGTGACTTATCAACTGGCTTGCTATAGCTAGTAAACAGTGTTTCAACAAACATTCAGTAGACTATCAACAGCCAGCATAGCAGCAAAATAACAGCTTATCGACAGACTTGCTATAGCTAGTAAACAGGGTTTCAACAAACCTTCAGTAGACTTTCAGTAGCCTGTATATAGATCTTTATTAATGACCTTTTAATGAACTGATGCTCTCAACAATAATGCAAGTAGGTGTAGCGTATTTAGGGGTTTCAATTTAAGTTTGCTAACTGGTTAGTGCGGTGGTGTTGTGTTATGCTATTAGCTTAGCCATACTGTGTTTACAATAAACAAATAAACAGTGATCAGTTAAAGTGCCCAGATTCTCAAACCAATATATCCAGCGAATTTGGTATGTACACCGTACGGGTTAAAGTGTCGGGTACGTTACCATTGTTTGTAAAGGAAACAGTATGTGTGAGCTACAAATTAAATTAAATGGTCTTTCTACATTAATATGTAAGGCAATTTATAATGGAAGCAGTTGCATTTGACAACCGTTATAATTTAGATAAATGACAATTAATAGATTATTTTCTGAATAAATTCTCCACCATTAAAATTGTAATACAAAGTCTCGTTGCATCAGCTCACAATTTCTACTGTAGGGAATTAGCTTTAATAAGAGACGTATGATTAATTCTCTCATTGGAGTAATATTATTCTCATGGCTTATTGACAATAATATTACACATATAGGTGTAGATTTGAAGATAAATCTTTTAGAAACAGGGATGAGATTATTTATCAAAATATACCACAGTCAACTTATCATTAAAAGGGAAACATGAATAATAACCTGTTACAATTAATTATGAACATTTGGATCGGTTAACAGAATCAACTTGAGGTACCTGAATTAACACTACAATCAATTTATCTGTTCGTCCAGCGAACACTCAGTATTGATTGTCTATCAATTCTCTGAAAGGATAATTTTCATGGCCACACAAGAGTAACTCTTTCTTAGCATGGAGCTGAGATCGAATCGTTAAATCTACATTGATTTACAAGCAGACCAGAATCAACTCGCAAGAATGTACACAAAAGTTTATTTAACTAAAACACGAACACATAACTAATCTAAACTAAAACATACACACAAAATCACTCATACATGGGAAAGGGAAGACTTAAAATAAAATGAATCCAGAACAGAATAGGGGAAATGCAGTTATGAAAAGAGTCATTTTGACCATCTGAGAGAACCATCGAGCTCTTAATTTAAAAAGCACCTTATGTTACAAAGGGGTTTACAGCTTACACTAAAACTATGTTCAGTTAGTTACTAGTACGATTCTTGCAATTGCCTTGGCTGTTGAGAGAGTGCATGGATGTAGTCCCAGGAAAAATACTCAATGGTTCCTTGGGTCGATGGTGTGGAAGGTGCATCCAATTTCTTCCTTTTTGAATGAAGAAATTAGGATGAACTCTGGCGTTCATTGACTCTATGGCCCAGGTAGTTGCACATGGCTTGAGGTGTTGAGGCCTGCCAGCCTGCAACCTCATACAATGCATGCTGTCAGAATTATATATATATATATATATATATATATATACAAACCATTGTGCAGGATGTCACACAAGGATTCATTTGGTAGGAAACATGAAACTATATAATTTGACATTAGCTGGTAGTCCTGTCATAAGTCATGCATAAAAGACTGTAATGATCTTATACACAATGTCCTGGGGATATACATGTGGAATTATAGACAGTTTGTATTTGACAGTTTGTTTATAATTTAATGAAGAAAGGTCTGTTGTTCTGAGCTTTGTGTCCATTTCCTATGGGGGACAGGAGTGAACCATGCGTTCTGCATTCCTTTGCTGATAACAATCAGTGGGGGAGCAGACATTAATGGAGCCTGCGTGGGCCTCTGCTTGCTACAGTCTTGAGACATCTGTTGGCTTATTCATTAAAAAAATTTATAAATGTGTGTTTGATTGGTCCAGATGCTACATAGGTCATTAATATAGATCTATATACAGGCTACTTAAAGTCTACTGAATGTTTGTTGAAACCCTGTTTACTAGCTATAGCATTCCAAGTCACTTATAGTCAGTTAAATATCTAATTGGGACCATCCAAAAAAAAGTGTTACCACAACTTTAACCCATAAAGATAATGTTAATTGTTATCAAGTCATTTTAAATTTGAAGGTATATATCTTACATGCTGAAGGGGACATTTTAAACATGACATGGCTCGTTCATACAGTATGAGAACAAAAATGCTGATAGTAAATGTAAATAAATATCTGCAAGTCTAAAATGAAAAATCATGAAAAAGATTTCAGTTAGCAGAGCTAGCCAGCTCAATGTCTACATGACAAATGCACAACACCCTGTATACATCAGAAGAGAGCAGCATGTTGCGCCAAATGCAAATCAATCCCATGATACTGTCTACACTGGAAGCGTCGGTTGTGGTGCACCTACAGTGGATGAATACCCTGTTCTATCGCTAGTGCGCTGAAGAGCGATATATATATATATATATATATATATATATATATATATATATATATATATATATATACAGTATGTGCTGCATGTAATTAAGATAGATGTACAGAGGTCTTTTTTTTCGTTTGCCAGAATCTTTGCAATTGGACAGTACAGAGCATTCCAGATGTAGAAGAAAAGACTGACAGATATGGTATGACTGGGACAACCTTTAGCATTTTCTGTAATAAACCAAAGTCATGCTTGAGTGACCATCCATCAGGTCCAGGCCTAAGCACATAGTCAACAAGTGCCATGTAATTGCTTTACGAAAGCAGGCTCACTACAGGTGAAACTCGAAAAATTAGAATATCGTGCAAAAGTTCATTAATTTCAGTAATTCAACTTAAAAGGTGAAACTAATATATTATATAGACTCATTACAAGCAAAGTAAGATATTTCAAGCCTTTATTTGATATAATTTTGATGATTATGGCTTACAGCTTATGAAAACCCCAAATTCAGAATCTCAGAAAATTAGAATATTGTGAAAAGGTTCAGTATTGTAGGCTCAAAGTGTCACACTCTAATCAGCTAAACACCTGCAAAGGGTTCCTGAGCCTTTAAATGGTCTCTCGGTCTGGTTCAGTTGAATTCACAATCATGGGGAAGACTGCTGACCTGACAGTTGTGCAGAAAACCATCATTGACACCCTCCACAAGGAGGGAAAGCCTCAAAAGGTAATTGCAAAAGAAGTTGGATGTTCTCAAAGTGCTGTATCAAAGCACATTAATAGAAAGTTAAGTGGAAGGGAAAAGTGTGGAAGAAAAAGGTGCACAAGCAGCAGGGATGACCGTAGCCTGGAGAGGATTGTCAGGAAAAGGCCATTCAGATGTGTGGGGAGCTTCACTATGAGTGGACTGAAGCTGGAGTTACTGCATCAAGAGCCACCACACACAGGCGGGTCCTGGACATGGGCTTCAAATGTCAAGCGTCTTACCTGGGCTAAAGAAAAAAAGAACTGGTCTGTTGCTCAGTGGTCCAAAGTCCTCTTTTCTGATGAGAGCAAATTTTGCATCTCATTTGGAAACCAAGGTCCCACAGTCTGGAGGAAGAATGGAGAGGCACACAATCCAAGATGCTTGAAGTCCAGTGTGAAGTTTCCACAGTCTGTGTTGGTTTGGGGAGCCATGTCATCGGCTGGTGTTGGTCCACTGTGCTTTATTAAGTCCAGAGTCAAGCGCAGCCGTCTACCGGGACATTTTAGAGCACTTCAGGCTTCCTTCAGCAGACAAGCTTTATGGAGATGCTGACTTCATTTTCCAGCAGGACTTGGCACCTGCCCACACTGCCAAAAGTACCAAAACCTGGTTCAATAACCATGGTATTACTGTGCTTGATTGGCCAGCAAACTCGCCTGACCTGAACCCCATAGAGAATCTATGGGGCATTACTAAGAGAAAGATGAGAGACATGAGACCAAACAATGCAGAAGAGCTGAAGGCAGCTATTGAAGCATCTTGGTCTTCCATAACACCTCAGCAGTGCCACAGGCTGATAGCATCCATGCCACGCCGCATTGAGGCAGTAATTAATGCAAAAGGGGCCCAAACCAAGTACAGAGTACATATGCATGATTATACTTTTCAGAGGGCCGACATTTCTGTATTTAAAATCCTTTTTTTTATTGATTTCATGTAATATTCTAATTTTCTGAGATTCTGAATTTGGGGTTTTCATAAGCTGTAAGCCATAATCATCAAAATTATATCAAATAAAGGCTTGAAATATCTTACTTTGCTTGTAATGAGTCTATATAATATATTAGTTTCACCTTTTAAGTTGAATTACTGAAATTAATGAACTTTTGCACGATATTCTAATTTTTCGAGTTTCACCTGTACCTAGCACAGTCCCCTTGTGAGATAACCGGCTGACTCTGCAAATTCCCCTGATGACTTGGGCCGTAAGTAGTTGATGGCTGCACTGATATCTGGAACAAGGTGTTGCAACCAAAGAATACTTATCTGTGGTTGAAGATTTCTCTTCTTCACCAAATACAGTAAGGGAAATTTCTGTCTCATTAATGTCCATTGTTGGGGAAGCTACTTTGAAATTGTTGTTTGCCAAGCTGCAAACTTAGAATTCAGAATAGATAAACTACAGTCAAGCTACCCTTTTGAAAAAGTAGTTAAACTACATTAAAGCTACTTAAGTGGGAAATGTCTTTCTAAATATAGAACTATTCCATTATTACAAATGTAGTTTAATTAGAGCCGTCTCACATTTAGCGAAAATCTTAACAATGAGTGATTCATTTTCTGTGGATCTTTTGCACATATCTTGCAATTTGATTTACTTGATGGTAGTATAAATCAGTTCAGCACTTCATTGGATCTAAGTGACATTCCCCTGGCCTTTTAAGGTAACGGTATATCATTTTCATTCTGTCAGCTGGGGTTACATGATGATTGCTCTGTACATAAAGCACATGACAGCAGTATAGATTTCTGTTCTCACAGTACAAGATATGCTTTCAGCAACACTCCACCCCAAAAGCTCCATCCATATCTCCAGGCAGTGACATTTATTCATTCAAATTAAGGAGCACTATGCATTTCGCATCTCTGATCAGTGTATTATGGGAGGACACTCTGTATTATTCAAGTCAACATCAAAAATTACTTTCTTAATATATGTTTCAGAATCAGAATCAGCTTTATTGCCAAGTATGCTTACACATACAAGGAATATGTCTTGGTGACAGGAGCTTCCAGTGGACAACAATACAATACAGCAACAAGATAATAATAATACATAATTAAAATAAAATAAAAATAGAATGAAATGAAATACAAATTGAATAGAAAATAAAGTATATATAGAATACCCAATAAGACAGTATATATAAATGTAGCAAAAAAAGAAATGTACTCTCACTTTCAACTGCTTTTATGTTCAGCAAACTTAACATGTGTAAATATTTGTATGAAAATAAAAGATTCAACAACTAAGACATAAACTGAACAAGTTTCACAGACATAAAAATCAAAGATTGCTTGCAGTGACAACAAACTCAGTTCGATGATTCTGTGACACACCGCCCCAGACCGTGATGGACCATCCACCTCCAAAAAGATGAAGAAGGGGTTTTACACCCCCTACTTCTTTGAACCCAAAAAGGTGGTGGGTTGTAGCCAATCTTGGACCTGCGAGTGCTGAACCGGGCCTTTCAAGACTCCTGTTCAAGATGCTGATGCAAAACGCATTTTAGCAAGCATCCGGCATCAAAATTGGTTCGCAGTGGTAGACCTGAAGGACGTGTATTTCCATGTCTTGGTTCTACCTCGACACAGACCCTTCCTTTGGCTTTCGAGGGTCGTGCGTACCATTACGAGGTCCTCCCCTTCAGTCTGTCCCTTTCAAGTCGTGCCTTTACATTTACATTTATGAATTTGGTAGATGCTTTTATCCAAAGCGACTTACAGTGCAGTTATTACAGGGACAATCCCCCTGGAGCAACTTGGAGTTAAGTGCCTTGCTCAAGGGCCCAACAGTGGCATCTTTGTGGTGCTGGGGCTTGAACCCCTGACCTTCTGGTCAGTAACCCTGAGCTACCACTGCCCCCTGCTTCCTTTACTAAGGTCATTGACACCATCGCAATAGCATATCATGCCCAGGACATGCCATCCTCCTTGAGGCTGCGTGACCACTCTACTAAGAGTGTGGCGGACTCCTGGGCTCTGACCAATGGTGCCTCTTTAGCAGACATCCGTAGAGCAGTGGGCTGGGCAACACCCAACACCTTTGCGAAAGTCTATAATCTCCGGGTTGAGCCGGTCTTGTCCTGTGTGTTGTCAGGTACGAGCAGGTAAGTTCCGGGACCGCTGACAGGGTGTACCGCTTGCGCAGAGTGCCATTCCCCTCCTCTGAGGTGAAGACGTGGCCTTTTACTCCCAGTCGTGTTCACAAAGTAATTTACCCTGGCTGTCCTTCCTCCTTAGCTGTGTACTTACTAGGCCCTGTACTGGGGTAGGTGCTCCACATGCGTGGGTTACCATAGGTAACCCTGTGTGATGTATTTTCTGCAAAATAGTTTCCCCGTTGGTAAACTGAGACTTCCTTGGGAAGATGTCCCTCTCACCATGGTCACCATGTTTGTAGAACTCCTCCCCACACAGGTAGGACCTTCCACAGAACTCCACATCAGATGCTTCCGACAAGTTTAGGAATGCCCCCTGTCACCGTGGTGACCTCTATATGGTCCCCAGCTGAACGATTTAGTTCCTTTTGGGGAGAAAAAAGAGAAGAGGCCATGGCTGGGTCAGCCGGTCCTTATTTGAGGGCAGTCGACTCATCCCGAGGTGCAGGGGACATTTATGATGCCTATAAGAACATAAGGGGGAGGTAACGTGATGGCCGGGTACGCTGGCTACGAAGCACACAGAGGTCTGCCCATCATAAAGATCTGTTATTTGGATTTTTGCTAACTTATCTTTTAAATACAGTGTCCTGAAACAGGGATGTTTATTTTTTGCTGAGTTAATATATATATATATATATATATATATATATATATATATATATATATATACATACACACATACATATACATATATACATATATACACATATTTACATATATATACATACATACACATACATAGTGCAAATTTCAATACAAATCTGTTATATACAGTGCAAGGGAATGTAATGGCAGAAGAGGTATGATGTGCTGGATAAATATAAAAATACTTAACTGTGAATTGCACATAATTATTGCTCAATGAGGCAATTTTAATTGTTCATGATATGGATAGCCTGAGGGAAAAAACTGTTCCTGTGCCTGATGGTTCTAGTGCTCAGAGTTCTGAAATGTCGGCCAGAAGGCAACAGTTCAAAAATGTAGTAGGCTGGGTGAGTGAGATCCAGAGTGATTATTCCAGCCTTTTTCCTCACTCTGGAAGTGTACAGTTCTTGAAGGGAGGGCAGGGGGCAACCAATAATCTTCTCAGTAGTCCGAACTGTCCTTTGTAGTCTTCTGATATCCGATTTTGTAGCGGAACCAAACCAGACAGTTCCTGAAGTGCAGCAGACAGACTGACTGCTGAGTAGAACCATAGCAGCAGCGTCTATGGCAGGTTGAACTTCCTTAACTGACTTAACCTCTGCTGGGCCTTTTTTTAAAGTGGAGTCAATGAGGTGGTAGTGCCCAGGAATCTGACTCCATTGATACCACAGTGCTTTTTAGAATGGTGAGGGGGGTCAGTGTTTGGGTGTTCCTCCTAAAGTCCACAATCATCTCCACCGTTTTGAGCGTGTTCAGCTCCATGTTGTTTTGACTGCACCAGACAGCCAGCTTTTCAACCTCCCTTCTATATGAGGACTCATCGTCATCTTGGATGAGGCCGATGACAGTAGTGTCATCTTCAAACTTCAGGAGCTTGACAGAGGGGTCCTTGGAAATGCAGTCATTTGTGTACAGGGAAAAGAGTAGTGGGGAGAGCACACATCCCTGGTGGGCACCAGTGCTGATTGTACAGGTGCTGGAAGTGAATTTCCCCTGTCTCACAAGCTGCTGCCTGTCTGTCAGAAAGCTGGTAATGCACTGACAGATAGACGTGGGAACAGAGATTTGGTGTAGTTTAGTCTGGAGTATAGCTAGGATGATGGTGTTGAAAGCCAAACTAAAGTCCACAAAAATGATCCTTGCATATGTCTCTGGTGTGTTCAGATGTTGCAGGATATGAGGCAATCCCATGTCAACTGCATCCTCCACAGTGATCCTCATGGGCACCATTAGGGAAAGTTCAACAGCCTCCGTGGCTGTGGGCACAGACAGTAACAGTGGAAATATCTCCTTGGTCAGAGGCACTGGCAGTAACAGGGGAACGGCCTCCATGGCCAAGGATGATGACAGCGGCAGGGGAATGGCCTCTGTGGCCGTAGATGCTGGCAGCGGCAGTGGAATAGCCTCCGTGGCCTTGGACGCTGGGACCAGCAGAAGAACGGCCTTCATGGCCATGGACGCTGGCAGTGGAATAGCCGCCGTGGCGCGCAGCAGGGGAATGGCCTCCGGTGATAGGTTCGTCACAATGGACCATCAGAACTTGCCGCTTGGATGCCACATCGATATCCATCAAGTTCCCTTCGGCTCCAGAATCCACCAAAGCAGAAAGAGCGTGACGAAGTGTACGAAGTGCAACAAGAACATCATTGTCCCACATGGCAGTTCCCCAATCAGCAGCCCTTCCGGTGAGGAGCAGGATGACGTATGCCACCACAGAGGGCTGTGACGTGAATAACAAGGAACATTGTGAAAGGAATGTGTTGCATGATCCCGCCTCACCTGAAAACGGTTTTGGAGGAGGGATAAAAGCCTCTGAGGTTCCAGAAATGTGGGGAACTGCCTGAGTCGGTGAGGGTGCTTCCTGAGTGAGACCCACATTGGGAGGATGGCGGAGATGTTGAACGACAGAGGTGAGCTCAGTTAGCTGTGACACTATAACCTCCAGAGCCTGGTTAGATGCAGAGATTTGATCCCACTGACGTCCCAGCCTGAAAAGGTGACAGGATCATGACAGATACGTATATATTTTGTTTCACTTTGAATATCTCTTGCCTTCAGAATTACATAAAAAAAAAAAAAACAGAAGTAAAATATGTGGCAAACTGCATTTCTCATTTAATTTAAAGAGGATATTGCTCATTTTGATATCTGTAGCTACTTTTTGTTAGGAACTTATGATGTAACTAGCACAACGTTCCCCAACACTGGTTAGGACAAACAAATGAATGAATAGCAAGTTGCTCTCCCTGTTACTCAAATGAAAGAGTGAGAACACAGAAGTATGAAAGACATGTGATGAATACTATTGCAAACTGGCTGGCCTGGTTGCTGTAACTGTAACTTGAACACATGTTTTTGCTGAGGAGCTGAAAGATGGCACTCCCAGGGCCAGAGTTGACTGCCTCTAACCTTGAACAAATATAAAACAGATTTATCTCCACAACTTTTTTTTTTTTTTTGCATAAGAAAAGGACACAAAAGAGACCTTGAGGCAGCAGCAAATTGTTTATTTTCTTTGGAACATTTCAAGCATTGAGAGATATTCTCCTTGCTCAAAATGCCAGTTACATTTCTTGACACTTAGTATGCAACAAGCTCAACTCTTGTTTCCTCAAACTCTTAATAAGTCGACTTCAGTGGGCATCGCTGGGGTGTACACAGTGTTAGAAAGTAACAAACTAAAAGTAGCTACCCTACTAATGAAACTTATATTAACAAAATTTCTAGTAGCCTGACAGTAGCTCAGCTATTTTCACAATAGTGTAGCTTTTCATCTAGTTAAGTTTCTACTTTATTTTAGGGGATATTTACACTAGGTCACATGCATTTTTGCTGATCGGACATCTATGTGATCATGAAAAGACTAAGTGTAAATACGCTCCCAGATGGATTCGAGACGGATATAAATCCAATCACTCAAACCACTCTCGAAATGGTTTGAGACACATTCCATTCGAAACTCGGTGAAGTGTAAATGCATCTGGCTGTTCAAGCTACAAATGTAAACTTTATTCTGCCCAAACAGCAATGTCAGCATACGAAAAAGCAAAATATAACAGCTGTTACATAGTATTTGCATAAGGCTCATATCATGCAATAAATAATAGCCTAACAAATTAAAAGATGGATGCACATTGTGGGACATTTTTCTTCATTTATTTGATGCAGATCACCAACAAAACATAAACTAAACACTGACAATAGGCTCATGAAGCATCATACCAACAAAAAGCCCAGAGGACAAAAATATACAGGTCACGCAAAAACACAGATACCACTCGCGGGGCAAAGTCACATATCATAAATCACATATTTTAAATTTTTTGCCCAGCACTAGCATAATCAGGGAAGTGAACTCAGTTTAATCGGCATATAGTGTGGGAATTGAAGATCGGATTTAAATCCATTTGGCAGAGACAGATTGATGGGGCCAAGTGTAAATAGAATGTGTTTATTCAATTTGACAGCAATCCGTTCAGTATAAAAATGCATGAACTGACCAAATGTAAATACCCCCTCAAAGAAGTGTCTTCTTTTTTAAGTTATTTTCTGCTTTTATGTTAATAATAGTTTAATGTCGCCCAAATTGAGATCTTTATTGTTTTGTGTCAGTTCTAATTGCAAAAGTAATTCATATAATCAGATATTTTCTACAATAAATATTTTCTCTACTAATTCTCTAGTAATTTTCATTACTTTTTGTAAGTAGATTGTAATTAAGCAAACTAAATTTTTAGAAGCATATAAAAGCATAAACTTGACTAGTTTAAGTTCTACCCTTTCCTTCTGTTGTATTTATAAAAGTTTTAGAAAGGTTTGCAAAGCTATTTTTAAAGACGGCTGAGATTTTCGCTTTCACACACTCAGGCCTTCAAGCACACTGTTGCCAGAAAGGGGATCGCAACAAAATACCACCGCAACAAAATACCACCGCAACAAGATCACTGCACAAGTGAGTCCCGTTACAGCTCCATTAATGACACCAGATGACCCATGTGCTGCTTTCAAGAGAAGATTCCAACAAACATTCCTGCATGCAAGATGCAGTTTCAATTTTAGGCAATTGAACTGTTCTGCAACATGAGCTGCATTCTTATAGTTAGATTTGTTTTGCATTGCAATTCTTCTAGTCTAAGACATAGAGTTGAGTTCAGAGAATTCAGAATATTTTGGCACAGGTCATGGCACCATAAAACAGATACATATTGGAATGAACTTGTCACTCAATTCCAGGAGGCAATAAAGAATGATCCAGATCCCACAAGGCAATATTTCAGTCATCAGTCCTCTCCAGCCTGCCTGCCTGCCTGCAGGCAATTTGGGTGTCATTAAACTATTATTAACATAAAAGCAGCAAATAACTGTCAGGCAGGCAGGCATGCAGATAGTGCTACTAGGTGGTTGCTAGGGTGTTCTGGATAATTATTAATACTTGTAGTCTTTTAGGGATTTCTAGGTGGTTGTAAATAGTGGGGGGTTGCTAGGGTGTTACTAGGTGGTTGCTAGGGTGTTCTGGGTGGTTATTAATTCTGGCAGGTTGATAGAGATTTGTTTGTGGTTTGCTATTGTGTTGTGAATGGTTGCTAGGCAGTTGCTAGGGTGGTCGGTATGGTTGATAGGATGCTATGGGTGGTTGCTAAGGTGTTCTGGTTCTCACTGTAGTTTTGCTTGCATGACAGACAGACAGACAGACAGACAGATAGATAGATAGATAGAAATAACTACATGCATTGGAAGCAATAGGTGTCAGTCATGTCCATGCATGGCTACAGCAATGTGTTTAACACATACTCTCTAAAACGGGTGAAAATCGTTAGAAATAGAACAAAATCAGTCCTCTGTTAGGAACACCCTGGGACCAGATGAAATAGGAAAGGAAAGCAAATTCATCAAATGACAAGCAAATAACACATTGCTGAAATAAAGTGTGAAGGAAGAGAGGAGGGAGAGGGTGAGAAAAATAACCTGGACCATAGAGGGAAAACATGAAGTTCATGGGGCCAGCTAGAGGTGGCAGGCTAGCCCCCACTGGGGCCCGTTCCCATACATTGTGTTAATTTGTCTGTTTGACAGACTCAGCGGACAGCCTACTGGAAGTCTGCCCAAACCGCTCAACTATTTCCTGAATGGGACTCCCTCCTGACACCCTTCACCTCCTCTGCTCTCTCTATCATTCTACCTCTGTCCTCCCCTCTGCACTAAAGGTAGAGACATTTAATCATGTTTACATTGATTTTACAGCATGATTAAAAAAAAGTTCAAAAATTAGGATCCAATACACAGCTTTTCTCATGGTTACAGCTTTATGATATTTGTCTGTTCATAACAGATCTTGTCTGATTCATCTTCACAATACATAGTCTTGTGATCAATACAATCATTTTTTAAGTATTCATTTGATATTTGAAATGAATATTTTTATTCATTACATTTTAATGAGAACTGTATTTTTACATTTTCTAAAGAAAATGTGAATGTTGCCTGTGCAAAACTTGCCACCACGATTCTAGGGTGTTTATCTGTGGTTGCCAGGCTGTTGCTATTCCATTGCCATAAGGTCTGAGCTGTTTTAGTGGTATTATGTGGTTGTTTGAATAGTTGAATGGTTGCTAAGGCATTTCTAGGTGGTTGCTGTGGTGTTCTGGGTGGTTTGAAGGTGATTGCTCACTAGCCCAACTCAAACACCCCATCCCCAATCTTATGATATCTGACATTTACTGAGACTTGCTACTGCTGAACAAATACACAGATATACTGAGTAAAGCATGTGGACATGCTACTATTGCTGCACAGTCAGACCAAACTCAAGACATGCAGCATCCAGCATGTAGCACATGCTGCTGCACAAATAGATATACAAACAATCCTCCAACAAAGCAGGGAAGCTGCATAAAATACATAGCACATAAACACAAAACTAAACTCCCCAACCAAGCAGATATAACACCAAGACTCTGAAGAGCCATGTGCACAGTGTATGCTAGCTAGGTGTGCCTTTGCCACTGGCCAAATGGTGTAACGCTACAGAACAACATTTTTATGAGTGCTTGGGCCTGTTGGCCTAATGGCTTAAACAGCTAGTGACCTGACTCATAATGTGTACTTGGAACAGGAATGCCCAGAGCTTATTTAACTATTAACTTAATTTAGACTAGCTATAAATTGGTTTATTTAATCTATTGACCTAAAATAACAATGTGTGCCAGGCCAGATTTGGCTAAGGTACCTTTATGTGTTTCATGGCCAAAGCAGACCTTACTGTGCAAGCTGGTAGAAGAAAATTCCCAGCAACCACCTGAGCAAATAGTGTTTTCAGAGAAAATCTCTTGCAGTGCACTGCAGGTATTACAGATTATCTGCAAAAATCATCTTACACCATGATAGCTGACTGGCTTAACATGTTTAGCTTACCAACAATACATCCTGGTCAAACAGATTCATCAAAATGATCTTGCTGGTTTTTCTAGTCAACAAAATAGCTATGCTGGTCCATCACCAAGATCGACGTTAAACCAGACTGCACCAGCATGGAAATTCAAGATGGGCAGAACCTTATCAATACTCTAAACTTTTAATTTACTGCTTCATTAAACCACTTCAGACATGTCACTCCACATTTGGACACTTGGCAATTTGGAACAGCGTTGTGCTTGGTTCAGTAATTTGGCACCCTTGTGTGTGAGACTTTGTTTGGATAACAGAAGCTGTGTCCAAATTCTTGTACTTTCAATGTATACTGGGTTCGAAGAAGAACAAACTTCTCGCCATTTATAAAATACATTACTTAGGTATGCAGTAAGACACTACATTTCACATTTTCACTAAAATATTGCTAAAATTCTAATTATATTTTAATTTTAAAGACATATTTTAGTTAGGGGGAAAAGTGACAGTACAAAACATCCACTTTTTTTTATTAACACTGTCTACTCAATCCACAAGAGGGCAATCTTGTGAATTGAACTCCTCTCAACTTGACACAGCATTGTAAAAATGCATTGCTTATGCTGCGAAACACAGATGAGAGAGAAAGATGCAATGGCAAAAGACCCCAACCTAAGAGGCTGTTCACACCAAATGCATTTTTTCAGTTGTTTTTCCAATTCCAATTGTCAGCTGGCAGAGCATGATGCTGCCAACTGAAAAATAATGGATTTGATTCCCAGGGTCCAAACAAACTGATAAAATGTATACTCTGAATGCAATGTATGTTGCTAAGTTTAAAAGTGTTTTCCATATGCATAAATGTAAATGTTATTCTATGTAAACTTTGTGTAACACATGTTTTTTTTAGATGCCGTGTCAAGTTGACTAGAACAAAGAGCTGGGTTCATTTACTCGATAGGAGAGCCGATTGATGGTGTTAAAAGCCTAAATGAAGTCAACAAATAGTATAATTTCATAAGTCCCTGGTCTGTCTATATGTTGAAGTATGTATGCAATGCAGACCCATATTTACGGCATCATCCACAGACCTGTTAGATTGATAAGCAAACTGCTGGGGATCCAGAAAAGGTTCAGTGATGTCCTTCAGGTGGGTTAACACCAGTCTCTCAAATGACTTCATGATCACAGATGTCAGAGCAATAGGTCTGTAATCATTAAGTCATGTGATTTTGGGTACTTCTGCAGCTGGGAACTTCAAAGTGCTCCAGTGATGTGTCTGCCATCTCCTGCCATCTTAGAAACATTGTAAATGGAGCTTTACATCTGTGTGAAGGTTTTTAGAGCAGGATGCAATAAATTGCTTGCCTAGATCAGGATATAGCTGGAATAGTCCCTAATGCCTGGTATAATGGCTTTTGAATGCTTTTAACTGCACAGAGTCTAACTCATAGCCATATACAATATTGCCACAAACCCAATGGACTCTATACTGTGGCTCTTCTCCTTGCAGGCTTTTCGACTGCTCTTCATTACTTAATGACCACTGGGTTGACCACCTCTCTCTAGGTGGAGCAATGGGGGTTATATAATGAAGCCCAGCTGACCACCAGACACCAATTAAAACTTCTTTAAATCGTACTCCAACTGACACAGCTCCATAAATACACAGTTTGCATCGCCTGGTAACAGTTTGTGATTAGATCTCAGTTAATAATTTTAGCACCGCCAGGGATGTGTATTATATATTTAATGCAGGATTACAGAGGTTAAGTAAAGGTGAAGCTGGTTGGGAATGGTGCCCAGTGCAGTTTTGAAAGAGGAAGATATGTTTTAATGAGATCAGTTTGACATAAAACTAAGTCCTGGTGATGTTTGAATTGATATTGGCAAGTATATGAATTCCAATGCAGCAAATCACAGAGTTGATTTGCAAGTCTGCAATTCATCCTTAAAACTAAAAGGGAAAGCAGCGTGCAACTTTTATTTGACAGAAATTACATTATTTAGCAACAAGTATTTTGTTGAATGCAATTTCATTTTTCTGGTGTTACAAAAACTACTAGCAGGACAGTAAATTTAGGAAAATTATCTAAACATCTAAAAAAAAGATGTGATATATCGTATTTGAGAGGCACAAATACTTGCACATAAATACATATTTAATATCATTACTACAACTACTCCTACCACTAGTACTACTAATAAAAATAGTTATAAAACATAATAAAATAAATAACAATGAAACTTAACAGAACATACCTAACAGCAGGAAACCTCTTCCTTCTGTCAGAACATTGTAATAATGTTTCTTTTAAACATACACAGTGCTTGAAATGGGCAGTACGCAGTACCTGCACTTCTATAATTTAGTGTTGAGTACCGTCTCCCACTACGATGTATTTTCTTTATTTAATGTAAATCAGTGGGTGATTTGACATGGCCTACCAATCACTTTTATCTAGCCTTTACTACTTTTGATAAAATGGCATCATACTGTCACAGTCTAAAATCCAAGTGCTCTCAGCGGTGAGTTTAACAACTCTCATCAGCACATGCAACAGCATCATCGGCCGTCAGAAGTGATCCGTGGTCCAGCTGCAGACCAGAGCACGTGTTTTTAAGCTTGACTGGGCATACAGTAGTTCAGTCACACTGCTCTCCAAAACATGAACCAGCAACTTATGGGCTCATTTTATTACGCCTTATTCAATCGAATGCATTTATGCAAATTGTTTAGCTGCTGGGTGCTGTGAAAACTACAGAGTTAAAAAAAAAATACATCACAGCTCTTACTGATGTAATGTCAGCTCATATGCACAACCTTTTTTCAACAAAAGATACTGCAAATCGATGATGAAAAAACCTTCAAAGAAAATACAGAAAAGTTCACTTTTATTTTCAATGCAATGCAAATATGAAGCATCACTGAACCTGCATACATGCATATTTACTTACTGTGTTTGGTTCAATATGTCATGTGTCTAAGCATTCTCAATCCAGAATATCGTGAAATCAGTTTGTTCTCCGTTTACTAATGATTATCTGCACAAGTATCTGGCTCCGGCTAATTTTCCAATCATTGAATGGGAGGATTATAGAGAAAAAGGAAGAACAGGCATTGCTCTTTTTCAGTTTTACACTTATTTTATTTAAAAAACATCTCTAAATTAGATTGCAGCTGTTTTCTTATATGGGTTGATATTGTCAAAGATACTGACTTTAGCAGATTTTCATTCTCAGTTTTCATAAGCAATAATCCTACATTGTTAAAAACATTTTTATAAAGTTAATAAAAACCTTTGTTTGTTGAGGGTGTAAGGTCATGTCTGGTCTTCAGCCAGATCTATTATTAGCATATTATTTATCTTCATATTATGATTATTAGCATATCATAGTTTTGTTTTTCATAAAATATTCTAAAATATTGAGTTTAATACTAACAAGGAGAGTACCTGCACTTTTTTGAGTCATAATGGAATGTCATATTTTTTATAAAATATTGTGCAATATTTTTATAAAGACCATTCTATATTTTCAAAGGAGAAATGTTGCTATATTTTTGTCACATGTTTGTGTTTTTGTTCATGTTTTCAGGTTTTGATTTCATGTCTTTTATTTTGTAGTTTAGATTCTCTTCCTTGTTCCTGATCCTTGTTTGTCATGTGATTTCCCTGTTTGTCATGTGACCCTCATGTTCCACCATGTTTATCAGTCTTGTCTTTTGATTGGTTCTTGTTTATTGTCTTGTTATTATGTTCATTAGTCATGTCCTGTCATTGGTTCATGAGTCATAGTAATGTTATCTTGTTTATTAGTTTAATCTTATCATTGGTTGTCTTGTCAACTTTGTTACATGTTTATGTATATAAGCCCTGATGTTTGCCACTGTACTTTGTCACCACTCCTCCAGCACTTGACACTGTTGATCAGAAGAGGCTGTTGTTTGGATGCACTTTAATTGCAACAGGACAAGACTGGAAGGAATAGAATGGGTCTCGGATTGCCAGACAAAGTTGGAGAAAGGCGCATGGCATGAGCTGGTTTGTAACTGGGTCGAAAATATAGGATCTTGGTATGAGGAGAATAGAATGGATGACTGTTGGAGGTGAAAGGGATCAAGGTTGAAGGAGAAGGTAGGAAGAATTAAATAGGAACAAAACTAATATGTCAAAAAAGGAATCTGGAAGAAAATATTTCTGAGGAAAATTAACATACAGTCCAGAGAAATGTGGAAAAGGAAGAATTCAAAGTAATTATTGTGTTTAAGATTAACATATACAATTAAACCAGAATAATTAAGTAAAAGCCTGACCGAAGCAAAGCAAAGCAGGCACGTTGAATTGCACAATTAACTGAAAGTGCAGTGCTGCCGGCTCTTGATGCTTGAAGGGCTTGCACGTGCTGCACAAGTCTGTTGGGTATACTGCAGTCTTGTCACATTTTAACATTTTGTTTAGCCTCCCATTCAGCTCATAAAAACAAGCTGCAAAGTCATTAGGAAGGATTACATCAAGATGTAGATTGGAAAGCTGGTGCAGAATTTCATATATATATTTATATATAATAAAATAGTCTACTCCTCTCTTGCCATTGCTGGCGTGCCAGTGATTACCCCTCTGTGTGCCAATGCTGGCAAGCGTGCTATAGGTTGCTGAACCCTGTCCTAGATAAATTCTGAGCTACCAACTTGGAGCATACGTTCCACCACCATTAAGATGTTACAAATGACAAAGGTATGGATGAGGAATGTGGAGAATATGTGAAAGTCAAGGGTTGTAATTGTGGTGGGGATCACAGTGTAACATATGGTGGATGTGATGTAAGGAAAAGAGCAGTGGAAATCCATCAGATTAAAACAAAGAACAATATAAGCTATGCATAGGCAGTGAAAAGAATTCAATGACCGAATAGAATGGGAGGAACTGGAAAAGATGAGAGAGTCTTGGGATTAGGAAGAGAACAAAGGAACCAAAGAGAGATAGTGGTGAGTGTGGATAATTTAATTTTGTTCATGGCTTTTGTCATTAACTGTACTGAAACACAAACCAGAGAAAATTCAAGTAATCGTGAAAGGTGCTGAGAAATACTTTACAATTTTAATTTGAACAACTCTATAAGAGGCTTGAATCAACTTGGAAACCTTCCAGACAAAATGTAAGGAATACATGTTTTACAATGGAACACAAGAAGCTTAATAGCAAATGGACAGGCGTTTAAAGGGTTTATTAATGATCATCCCTTGATGTAAATGATGATGACGTGAGAACCCAAGTGCAATATTTATTTATGACTTGACTTGATTTGACCTGAATTGACTAGTTACCACAAACAAGAACACCTTACACAATCAATACAAGACTAATAAACATGGTGGAGCATAAGGATCACATGTCAAACAGGGAAATCACATGACAAACAGGAACAAGGAAGAGAATCTAAACTATAAAATAAAAGACGTGGTATCAAAACCTGAAAACATGAACAAAAACACACAAGCACGTGACATTTTTCAAACCGAAAAGCTCGTAAAAGTTTGCTTATGTTTTGTCCCATGTCTCAAGAATCAGTTTCCAGTTTGCTACAGTAATCATGTGTGAAGAATTCTCTCTTTCAACGTATCTCTGTTTGTGACCCCCTGTCAACTCATGCTAATGTCAACTTTTCAAACATTCACACCAAAATAATTCCACAAACACACACCTAAAGATCAGTACTGTCAAACATACACACACACTCTACTGAACCGTGAGCAGTTGGGGGCCAGTGTCAGATGAGGTTAGCACATAGCCAGAGGCAAGATGGCATAGTGAAAACACAGAGAAGCAGTGAAATAGATATGTGTGGGCATACAAACACAAACAAATACACACACACACGCACACCAGTTGAACAGCAGTTGTCCAGTATACCTGGATTCTGCTCATGGTGAAGGACACGGTGGAAAACGATGCCATGAATAAATTATCAGCAGTGGACATGTGAATATTCACTTCCCCTTCTGATATAAACAAAGGCTTGAACTGGGTTGTGTTCAAGTGGTGTACCTGGACTGTTATAATTAAATGCAATGCCATTTCATTTATGCAGTGAAATACATTTCATTCCAGATGGTTATTATTACAGGTAGGCTAGCTTGACCAGTGCTATATTAAACAGTGAAAATGTCTCGGGTTACTTGAGTGTAACCCCTGTTCCTTGATAAAAGCGGAAAGAGATTCTGCGCTGATTTAGCGCTTTGGGAACAACTTTATGTGTGACCAACTGTGAATATGTGTGCAACACGTCAATGAAATTGACCAGAATTTATAGCCTCTGCTGGTGATATCATCAGGATGCACCTGTAGCAGGGCTATAAATGGATGCGTCACATGTGCATCGTCAGGTATTTTGTCTGAAGAGCAGTCCTGGAGCATCCTCAGTGTGGCACTGAAGCACAGCATCTCATTCCGCTTTTATCAGGGAACAGGGGTTACATTTAAGTAACCCGAGACGTTCCCTGTCAAAAAGCTACACTTTGATGCTCCGCTGATTTAGCACTTTGGGAACGAGAATACCCACGCCGCACGAGAGGTCTCAGACATGAGCTTGTGATGTCGACTCAAGGACATAAGAGCCCGGAGTGGTATGAACATCCAATCTATAAAATCGTATGAATGTGTGAGGAGAGGACCAGCCTGCCGCATCACAAACATGCTGCACAGGGACACCTCTAGCCAAGGCTTTAGAGGCGACCTCTCTGGTAGAGTGAGCCATGACACCTACTGGCGAACCTTGACCATGCACCTCGTAGGCCAGGACAATAGCGTCCCTCACCCAATGCGACATAGTCTGCTTGGTGGTGGCCGCCCCCCTGTTGCGGCCCCCATGGCAAACGAATAGTTGCCCTGACTTACGCCACTGGCTAATATGGTGGACATAAATCTGAAGGGCATGGACTGGACAAAGTATGTGAAGACTTTACTGCTCCGGCGTTGTAAACGGCGGGGAGCAGAAGGCTCAGAGAATGACCGGATGTACAGTCGAGAAAGGAACCTTAGGCAGGTAGTCAGGATGAGGGTGCAAAATTGCTTTAGCCATTCCTGGGGCAAAATCTAAGCAGGCTGGCAAGACAGACAGAGCCTGTAGATCTCCAATAATTTTTAGAGAAGTAATTGCCATAAGAAAAACCATCTTGAGAGTCAGAGGTTTAACAGATACTGACTCTAGAGGTTCGAAGGGGGTCTCAACCAGACCCTCAAGGACTATTGCTAAGTCCCATGAAGGGATCCTGGTCCTAGCAGGAGGTCTCAGTCGCATTGCTCCATGAACAAAGTGAGCGAGCAGAGGATGTCTCCCCAATGTCACCCCGTTAATAAAGGTGTGGCAAGCCGATAGAGCGGCCACATAAACCCTGAGAGTGGCGGGGCATGTGCCTGCTGACAATTTTTCCTGCAGAAAGTCTATAACTGCAGCAATCCACCATCTTTCAAAGCCCCCCTTCAGGGGCCAAACTTGAAGGTTCCACAGCTCGGGCTGGGGATGAAAAATTGTCACCTGCACTTGGGACAGAAGGACCCTCCTGTCCGGAATCGCCCAAGGCAAGCCGTCGAGGAGAGACATTATCTCTGGGAACCATACCCTGTTCGGCCAGCACGGTGCTATCAGTAAGAGGCAAGACCCTTGCTGGCGAACTCTGGCCAAGTCTCCCGGGAGCAGAGAAACCAGAGGAAACGCATACAGGCGCATTCTGGGCCATGAATGTGCCATCACGTCCAGACCTAGGGGGGGCTGGGTGACTCAGAGAGAAGTAGAGGGGACATTGCGCGTCTGTTGAGAGGCAAAGAGGTCCACTTCTGCCCTGTGATAACTACATTCATAGGGTCACCAAATAAGCCAGAAGGCGAAACTGGGGCATCAAGAAGGAAAATTTGCCCTTGTCTCTGAGGCCTGACAGGTTGAGCCATAAGTGTCTCTCCGTGCTGACTAAAGCAGACATGGACTGGCCAATGGCATGAGCCGTTTGCTTGGTCGCATGGAGAGACAGATCCGTGGCTCAACGAAGCACAGAGAAAGCCTCTTCGTCGACTGTGGTGCCCGCACTCAGGTCCTTCAACAGATAAGCCTGGTACACCTGTAACACTGCAATAGTGTGGAGGACAGCACCAGCCTGACCTGCTGCCTGATAAGCCTTCCCCACAAGCATGGAGGTTGTCCTGCATGGCTTTGTGGGGAGAGTGGGTCTCTTTAGTGATGATGCCGAGCCAGGCGAGAGATAACCCGCAAGTGTCTCTTCTACCGGTGGCATCACCGAATACCCCCGCGCCTCAGCACCCACGATAGTCGAATATGTCGACGTCGAGGGCACGAAGACACGGGAAGTATAAGGTTTCCTCCGTGAACGAGAGAGCTCATCATGGAGGTCTTCAAAGAAAGGAAGGGACTGATATAGCATTCCCTTTCTTTTTTTTTGGCCACCAGACAGAAATCTGTCTTCTAGTTTGGAGCATTTGGGGGTCTCTTGTTCGTGTGGTCAGTCTAACGGTAGCCTGGCCACAGCCCGAGTAACCTCCTCGAGTAATTCCTCAGCCGCTTTATTATTGTGAGTGGAATGTTCAGAGATTCAGCGCCCCCCTCGTGAACCAAAGCGGTTCTGAAGCGTGCTTCAGGCTTACGAGAAGGATCAGCTGAATCTGGGGAGAGAACGAGCGATAGGAACGGCAAGATCTATGCGAGAGCCCCACGATGAAAGAGTGGGCGCTGGCACTTGGAAGCGAGACGAGTGTGAAGCATTTTGACTGTAAACAGATCGCAATGCTCGCACCCGCCCCAACGCAAGAGAAGCATGCTCTTCCCCCAAACACACAAAACAAAACTGGTGTGTGTCTGTTTCAGCCATAGAGCGTAAACATGGGAACACACACCACTTGATTTGTTTATCAGTCATTCTTTTTCTTCTTTTTTTTTAAAAAAGAATTGTTAGGCAGTGCGCAGAAACCTATCTCCTAACAGAGGAAAGTAGAAAGTTCTGACAGTCAAGAAGCACAACACATACAGAATGATCTGAAGACAAAAGATCTGACAATGCACCTGTGACACATCTATTTATAGCCCTGCTACAGGTGCATCCTGATGATATCACCAGCAGAGGCTATAAATTCTGGTCAATTTCATTGACGTGTTGCACACTTATTCACAGCTGGTCACACCTAAAGTTGTTCCCAAAGCACTAAATCAGCGCAGCATCAAAGTGTAGCTTTTTGACAGGGAACCAGCATGCAAATTATCCAAAACATATCTTATACTGGTAACTAATTAATTGTTTTTATATGGTAATGTAATCAGCTAAACCGAGCTTAGCTGGGAAAATAGCCACAGAATGATCTGTATGTTTTTGTATCAGTGCTTGAATTGAGACGGTACACTGTACCAGCAACTGTGACAAATTTACATCACAGTATCAGCAACAACTCAGCAGCTCTTCTGTGATGCCACTACTGTTGCCCAGAGGGGAAAAAAATATGTTATTATGTAGGTCTATGTCTTTGTTTATATCTTTTGTCTATGTGTTTCTATTGAGGTGTTTATTGAATTTATTAAAAAGGATGTGTAAGTGCTTACACATGTTACATTAATTAAATGTCAGTATGAACCCAGATTCAGGAGCATGTTACAGTAATTTTCAGGAACTAGTTTGAAAGTGCCTGTGGCCACTTTACACTAAATACTTCCTCTTCACACAATGCACCAGTCACATAGAGCTCATCCTTGCAGTATACAACCCCACCTTCACCCATACAAACACTGACCTCATATCCAGGTCACACTGATAACTCCAGTTTCATTTTAGCTCTTGTCACATCAAAAAGGCAATGAGTGAAAAGTGGGAATCTCCACCCTTTATAGTTTTCAACATCATAGTACAGGGAAAAGACTGCCTGTGTTAAAAACAACAAAAAACAGCTTTTGTTTGACTTAGCTGATAAAAGCTGGTTTAGTTGATCTGCCAGTCTGGCCAGGCTCTATTCAGCAAGAAGCTGCTGCTTATTTGTGCTTTAGGCTTTTCACAAGTTTGCCTGTCCATATCATCTTTAAATGATAAAGGGTAAACGTATGTGGCTTGCTGTCTGCAAAGGAGGGGCTCGAGAAAGAGGCTCAACTCTAGCTCTGACTCGAGCTCTAAATGTACCCCCCTCCCTAGGGACTCCTTAATATATTGAGGAAGCTATAGAGCAGGAACTATTGGAAGGTTGAGAATGGAGATGGAGAGGTGGAAAGACTGTCGCTAGAGTGAGGTAAGCAGTGACATATATACTCTGCAGGTGATTTGGCAGATTAGATGAGCAAACTCCTCCTGAAATTAAGTTTAAGAACTCCACTTGTCAGATGGTCTAGCTGGTCTACCAGCATGGCTAAGTTAGTCTTCAACTGGTTTAGCTTGCCAGCCAAGTAGTCTCCCAACTTGACAAGTTCCCCAAACCCCTCAAAATCCAGCAAAGCAGACCAGCCAAACCAACTTGCACTGATTAGGAGACCACTTATCAGCTGGTCTAGCTGGTTTATTAGCATGGCTAAGCTGGTCTTTAGCATGTTTAGCTGGCCAGCCAACTGGTCTCCCAACCTGACCAGCCGACAAGTGTCGCAAACTCCAAAAAAACAGCAAAGCAGAACAGCCAACCCAACTTGGCCTGATGAGACCACTAGGCAGCTGGTCTAGCTGGACTACCAGCATGGCTAAGCTGGTTTTAGCTGGTTCATCTGGACACCCGAATTGTCTGGCAACATGAGAGCAAGTGTCCCAAACCCCTCAAAACCAGTAAAGCAGACCAGCCTCACCAACTTGGTCTGATAAGGAGACCACTTTTCAGCTGGTATAGCTGCTTTGCCAACATGGCCAAGCTGGTCTTCAGCTGGCCAGCCAATTGATCTCCCAACCTGACCATCGGACAAGTACCCCAAACCCTAAAAACCAGCAAAGCAAACCAGCCTAAAAACTTGGCTTGATTAGAAGACCAGGTAACCACCTTAGAATGGTTTAAGCTGGCTTCTTCAACAGCCTCTTGTTGGTCTTTAGATTCTGAGAGACTTCCTTAGTCAATAGTAGCCCAGCCAATAGTAAAGTGTGTGTATATCAGTCAGGTTCTGCTCTGCAAAATTGGATTCTTGAGGTTTATAGAAAGAGGGTTTGGTGGAGTTGAATGCTATGTGTTGACTGAGTCTTCTTTGTTGACTAGTCATTGTTACTGAAATAAACATGGCCACATTTTTGTGTTAAAATACTCACTTTTTCAAAAGTATAGCCAATAGACATAATGTGCATTTAAATAAGATTTTAGTGTGACAAAATCACTTACTAACCTTTTCTGTGTATAGTTATAGCCAATTTTACAACTTCGTTGCCATGACTATGTAATGTCAGCAAACCCTAAAAATGACAATTTAAAAAAATGTACAGCTCAAATTATACATTTGTTTTAACAGAAGAATTAATGTAAGTGCTTTTATAAAGTTATAAACTTCACATTTACACTGCTGGTAAACCCTCCAAAAATTGCCCACATTCACTTTCATAGTAAGTGCCTCAATGTTGTAACTTCAATATTTTCTGTGGCATACAAAATGCAAATTAAACATGTGGTTTGAAAGTATAATTTTTTTTTCTCTTTCCACAAGGGAAACCAAGTCAAAAGGTGTATTCTTGTTTTACACGTTCTGTACATTAAGGTACTAAGTGCATTCTGTGCACACTTGACCTTCATTTCCTAATGGACGTAAAGGTTGGCTCGGAATTAGATAAGGGGATTCCAGTCCCCCTTGTGTCCTGGTTGGATTTGGAGTAGGAGTGGTTTTGGCAGTGACAGAAGTCCCAAACATGTGGAGCAGTGTTTAATTCTCAGCTATTTCAAGCTGGGGTCATCTGTTAATGAGCTCTACTCTCACAGCGCACTCGTTCCCCACAGGGATAATGTTGATTGAGGAAAAAAAGTTTAACTCGGTAGAGGCAGTCTTTATTTCTGCTATAAACTTTTCAAGGTCACATTCTCTCCGCATTCATGTCAGGAACTCCAGGTTTTGAGTTAGCAATACACATTAAAGGGTGCTTGCAGTCACTAGTGATGGGAAGATCCAATCATTTTGAGTCTCATTCAGCAAAATGAACAAATCTTTTTTCAAATCATTTCATTCATCATCTGACATAGGCTCTACATGAAACAGAATTGATTAGTTCACCTCCCGAGTCGGTCTCCGGAGTTCGGATCTGAGTCTTCGTTCATTTGACAATTACTGGTCTTTTTTCATTCTTTTTTTCTTTACAGCTCACAGTCAGTGTGTTGCAGTTGTTTGTATCGTGATCAGTACATGTCAGTATGGCAATAAATTGCTTTTTAAAATAATTTGAATCATCATGATGAGTTCATGTATTTCATTAAGGAAGTGTTGAGACGATATTTTATCCCAAGTGTAAAATTAGTTAAGAAATAATTAATGTGTGATTTGGGTCTATTCCCAACAAGGACATAAGAAGAAATAAACAAATAATACAATGAGGGGATGCATCATGAAGGAAAAACAAATAACAGTTTATTTAAAATCAACTCAATAAAGTAAGTAAATAATATGGAGTTTTCTTAGCTCTTGTAGTCTATGATATTTTCTGATGAAAGTCATTCAAAGTTTAAAACAATACTCTTTATTACAAGATTCAATTGGATGGGAAAAAACATAATGACAGAAATATTCACAAAGTTATGAATTGCAAGAAATAAAGAAGCTAAAATTAGTGACCAGAAACACTTCGTGTGACTGCAAGGGCAACAATAAAGCATGTCAAACTGCTTGTTGGGAGCATTAAGAAGTATTAAGTAACTTCTATTTGCAATACAGAGACTTGTACCTGAAGACCGACTCGGGAGGTAAACTAATAATTTCTGTTTCCTGTACAGAGCTGTCACAGTGCCAAATGAATGAAACACGAACACGGATTTTGCACATGCATGGCTGTGACAAAATGAACGAATCACTCTCTGAGAATACTCATTCTTCCGAGTCATATAAAGGATTAGTTCAAAATGAATGAATCGTTCATGAACGACCCATCACTAGCAATCACTAGAACTGAGAAGAAGTAGCTGTAGCACCAAATATTTTCTGGATAGCTCTTAATGTTTTAGAGGATGACGGTAAAGTAAGTAAATTAACTTTAATGGGCCATTAATACTGCATTGCAAAGGTAAAACTATTCTAAGTACAGTTATGCAACTATGTGGCACCAGCTGATTTATCCTTTGAATATGTAATCTTTTAAGCCAATTGGTTCCCATGATGACACTGATAGGCCCTTTGACATGTTATCTGTTAGCCAATCAATTTGTGTACTTCGTGATTATATAACAATTAAAATTGTCACAAGAGTTTATTTTTATTATTGTTATAGAAAACCTCCACCTCCCCAGCACCACTGGTCTAGATCTGCTTCACAGGGATTGTATGTATGTCTAATTCTGCCAAAGCAGCAATATAAGCCCATCTGCCAAGACAAAACCTACCAACTTTTCATGTCCATTATAACATGGCATTTTCAACTTAGGTCTATTAAAAAAAAAAAAAAAAAGAATATTTCTCAGATCTAGAGTTCAAGACCTTTGTCACCCA
Organism: Xyrauchen texanus; assembly: GCF_025860055.1. Taxonomy (NCBI): domain Eukaryota; kingdom Metazoa; phylum Chordata; class Actinopteri; order Cypriniformes; family Catostomidae; genus Xyrauchen; species Xyrauchen texanus. The sequence continues at coordinate 7,168,937 of NC_068317.1, forward strand.
ATAGTATTTTTTTCATTGTATAATTTCTCAGTATTTTTTACCCTCAATTTGAAAGTTGATCTTTTATTGTATTTACTTAAACCATATGGCAGCATTAACTGCCAAAGTTATTTACACTTGTAAGTATATTTGCATTATGATATGGCACTAATAATCTACACCGCAGATTTACACCCCTGGTTTAGCATATTAAAGAGAGGCGCAAAAACCCAAACACTGCTGTGATTTGTCATGAGGTTTACTCACTGAGAAAAAATACTGGAAGTGGTTTTTAATCATGCATCCAATCTGTCCATTTTAACAAGAAAACATCCCCAGTATGTTTGCTTTGGCAAAAAATTGCGACTCCAGCAACCAGTGTAATGGAGCCAAGAAGAAAATATCTAGGACAAACATTTCAATGGGCAATTAAGTATTACTTAATATTTCATACAATTCAGCCATTGTCTGAGATGCCTGTTGTGATAGGGCAGACAATCTGTGTGTGTTTGGCTTGTGTCAGCCCTGCCAGAGTTAGCGAATGTAATGACAGCACTGGTTAGGCCCCATTTAGTTAACCATAGACATTTGTGTATTTCTTCCTGTTGTCCTTGAGTGGCTTAAGATTTATAATTAGCCTGCTTATTGTTAGTAGTAGAGGAATGTCTGTGAATTGATAATTGTTTTGTTAAGTGAGAGGGATAGAGAGAGAATGGAAAGCAAGCCACAGGCTGCTGGTTTTGAAAGTGAACGCATTATAAATTGGTTTCTTACGTATGGCCATTTTTGTGCTGCTGTTGTTCCTGTTCACAGCATTCATTCAATGGTGAATCTCACGAAGATAATATCTGGGTCACATTTCACCACACACACACACACACACACACACACACACACAAACATAAAATGTGTACATAAAATGAAGCTGAGTATGAGTAAGTTTTTTTTTTTGTTGGTTTTAATTAATTGTTTTTTGCATTGTGGCATTTTCACAACATTTAAGAAAAAAATCATTCTCATTACCGTAATGCAATAAAACCTCAATTCGATTACTGTAATATGAAGAAATCTCATTTGCTTTGCTGTAATGTGAAAGAATTGAAATCACTTTACTGTAATATATAGTCATATGGTATTAGTGTAATATGAAAATCATCCTGTCCGGACACAATACAAATTTAATTGTTTTTTTTTATTATGCATTAAGTAAAATCAGTAGAATGAATACATACAAATACTGCCTTGTTGTATACAATTGTAGTTGACAATTTAAATTATCCTTAAATTAAAATTTAAATCCTATTTAAATTATCTTAAAGAAATATTTTATTTATTAGTATTATGAATGAAATTGTTTTGCTGGTACATATTTTTACATTAAAAGATATTGAGAATTGGGAGGGTTAAGGAGTTTGTGATTAATTGTCAAAATGTGAAAAAACTAAACAGTCTCAACAGTTTGATTAAAGAGTTATACATTTAATATAATGTTTAAAATATGTAATATTGTCACAGTTTGTCTCCGCCGTGTTCAATGACTCTTATTTTGAAGTTTTCTCCTGCACTACATTTCCCAGAATCCACTGCCCTAATCACTCCATCATTATCCCACCTGTGTCATTCCCTCATTAAGTTTCCAAGTGTGTATATATACACCCTCTAGTTTTGTTAAGTTTTTGTCAGTCCTTGAATTGTGATGTTTGAATGATATGTTAGTTTCCTCTCCAGCGAAAGACCTACTCCAGTGTTTGTAATTAAAAGATTCAAAGACTCTATTCCTGCGTCTCCACTTCCACTCGTTGGGCACCAAATGTTACAAATATATAAATATTTTATTTTGATGTTGGGGTGAAATATTGTATGATATGGACATTTCTTGAGAGATTCAACCATTCATTAAATAAACCCTCTTCAGTTGTATTATGTTCAACCATCTGTGTGTTACTCTATATTAGTATGCACAATTAGCAAAGTGTGGTGTTTGTCACAGATAGGATCTTGTAATACTCGAATACTAAAAATATTTAATTACCTCATTTGGGAACTCTTTGAGAGCTTTTCAATTTTGGTGAGACAAAACAAACAGCTCTAGGCAAGCATCTCTCCTGAATTGTGACACAAAGTGGTCATGTTGAAACTTTGAGATTGCAAGCAATGCTGAGATCACAAAAGTTTCCAGATGATCGATTAGCTTCAGCCGCTGCCAGACTCTTTGCTGGGATTAAAGGCCGTGATTGAAGCCCTCTGTACTGTCAGGAGCTGATACCACCATTTTATCTACAATCTCTGTTGCCACAAAATGAAAATGGTGGAAGTTATATTTCCTTCCCATGCCTCCTCGAATCTAATGAACTTTACTTTTAGAATCTGTAAGTAATCTTTTTAATTGATAATATTGATACATCATGAACCCAGAGAAGAAAAGACCCATATGTGTAAAAAAAAAAAAAAAAAGCCATATATGTAAAGATTGAGCCCTAAATGTACTACTTAAGCTTACTTATAGATAGAGACATTGTTGACAGAAGACAAATATTCTCTGAACACAATAGCACAGATCTTTGCAATATATCAATTGTTTGTCCTAGACAATAATGAGATTACTTTGAGAGCTGAAGATGTTTGCTTTCTATATGTCAACTGTATCTCAGATTTTTCTCCTGAGAAAAAGATCCAAGTAATCTCAAACGGAGATCTCAACAATGTCTCACACTCTGCTCTGATTTGCCAAGATACTTACTGTACATCGTCAGAAGCCAAAGATAATAAAGAATCAAAAGTCAGAGATTTCAAAATGGTGGACCGGAAATGTGCAGATAATGGCAAACTTGGTATAATTGTACTCTGCATGTCCCTACGCATGTATGGAGACCAGGTTCAAGACAATTGGCCAAATAATCAAACATAAAAAGCATTTTTTGACATTTCATTAAAATATTTGACCATTTGACGTTTGTCCCCAAATAGCTTAAGTAACTTCATACCTTAAAAATAATTTTAAGATTTGTGAATATCAATTTCATAACAAAATTCTATCAAATTGAACTGACTAATACAAAATTAAAAATAAACAACAAAAAAAACAACATCATTACACAGGAGTTCCAAGGTCTCTGATACCCTAAAATCGGTCACATTAGGCTGACTCACCGAAAAGCAGCATCTCCTATAAGACGTTTTTTCATCAGCTCTGATCTGTTTATCTTCGCCTGTGGCATGATTGGAAGCAGGCTGGGTTCGAATCCTTCATTGAACCCAGGAAGTAAACACATTTGCATAATCAGTAACAGTGTTATGCATTTTGTAGAGACTAGAGACTAATTTTAGCTTAAGTTGACCTTCTCTTTCTGATTTCACTGTGAGAAAGTCTGTAAAAAAATATATATATATTTTAAGTTTTATTGATTTAGTTAAAAATTATTTTATTATGAATTTAAAATGTGTGAATCTTAAAAACAAGGTAAAATATTATTATTATTATTTTAGTGGAAGTGCAATTTTGAACTGTTGATACCGCTAGAGGGTTTGAGACACTGACACCAAAATTAGACAAAATTAAGTTCAGACCTTCTTCAGTCAGTGTGCCAAATTTCACAACTTTTTACCAAATGGTTCTATGGAATACCATAGACTCCAATGGCAGAGGATGCATAATAATAATACAATCCCAATTCCAAAAAAGTTGGGACAGTATTAAAAATGCTAATAAAACAAAAAGGAGTTATTTGTAAATTATATTCACCCTTTGCTATATTGAAAGCACTACAGCTAAACATTAACATTAACTAACATTATGAATGTAATATTTTATTTTTTGAATGTACAGTAATTTCAATTCAGATGATTGCAATACACTCCAAAAAAGTTGGAACAGTCGAGTGTTTACAACTGTGAAACATCAGAATTTCTTCTAATAACATTTATTAAGCATTTGGGCACTGAAGGTTTAAGTTGAAAAAAGTGGAATTTTCCCCCATTCATCCATTATGCAGGTCTCCAGTTGCACAATTGTACGGGGTCTTCATTGCCGTATTGTGCGCTTCATAATGCAGTTGGAGATGGTTAGGCAGGCCAATCTAGCACCCACACTCTCTTACTAGTGTTTTACATTTAAAAAATGCATTGCAATGAAATTCAGACATTTTTAAGTGTGGCTTATGTGTCTAAATACTTTTTGGGGCCAGAGTATATGAAGGAAAAACAGTATTTGCATTGGACATCTCTCTGTTAGTTATGAAATCTGGCATTTTCACAGTATGATCATGTTCACAATAAGGAGTGATGTTTTTGTGGTGTGAAACAATTCTGAGAATTTTGGCTTGTTTGTATTTCACACAGATTCCCTCTCTACCAATGCAAATGCCATTTTTTCTCGAAATCTATGCAATCTAAGAAAGAGGCATAACGCTCCTCATGATCAAAGGCTGTACAGTTGTTGTGATGTGGCCCCATCTAAAAAAAGGAAAAATGTTGTAACAAGGGCCTAAAAGAGCAAATCCTTGCCTATTCTTCCTGATTCCATTGTGTGTCGTGTTCTGGGCACAGCGGCCTGGCCCCACTAAACTAACAGGCAATGAATGAAGCTCAATTCACACAGACTGACCCGACAAGAACAGGTGTGCTTCAGATTCCCTTACAACCCTCCCCGAGCGCTCACCACCTGTCCTTGGCTCACCTACACCACGACAGCACCACTTTATCACCGAAATCTATCTCAAGAACAACTTTTAAGGGGTTTTATTTTGCTTTCGCATGGAAACTTGCATCCGGTTCTTGTAATTCAGACCTTAGGAATTCTTGAGATTCCCTGCAGTATTCCTGCAGCTATATACATCGTTTTTGTGATGTCTGGGCATCCTTTCTTCACAATAGTTTCTATCAAGTTCGTGACATTATGAATGAACAATGATGTACCATAATACATCATTTTTTCGGCTTTGAGGGTTGACATCTGATCTCTTCCTGAAAATGTATATTGTAAAAGGAAAAAGGTAGGATTAGGCTTCTGTTTGGGAAAACAATAATCTGCCTTTTCTGTTTCATTTTTTTATTTGTATAATGTGTTTGTCTAAAATGTTACCTGCTATTACGTAAACTTAAAAAAATATACAGAGGTTAGTGAGGCACTTGAAATGGTAAATGAGGGCATTTTTTTTTTAAGGCTTGAAGCCATAAATGCAAAGCTTAGAATTTTATAAAAGCACTTACATAAATTCTTATGTTAAACGTCTTTAATATGTAAGCTGTTAAATTGTTTAAATCATTGTTTTTGTGGAGGACTACTAAATACAGGGTTTACGTAGTAAAGTCGTTATGGCAACGAATTTGTAAAATTACACAGAGGAAATTTAGTAAGCGATTTCATCACCCTAATATCATTTTAACACACATATTGTTCAACTCTTGTGGCTATACTTTTCAAACGGTGAGTGTTTTAATGTTTACAGATTGGCCCCATTCACTTCCATTTTAACTGCCTCACTGTAACCCCCTTTTTTTTTCAAATGTTTTTTGTGGTTATCAACATTTGGCCACAAATGTTGTCGATTAAGTTTGACTTGTTTTGAACACGGAATATTATTTTAACATTTGGCAGTTCAATCAAATAATGAGTCAAGAAAAGATGTAAAAAAAATTATCACAAAAAAAATTTAATCTATGAGCAAATTTGCCGCTAGTTATTTTCGCATGCAAATGAGCTTGTAATTCAAAGCAAATGTTTCCCAGAAGTTTGCAGCCAGTGGTGAACCTGCACCAAACCTTTGGCAACAATGGACAATTTACCACAAGTTTCTGCAAAGCTCATTTGCATGTGAAAATTATTAGTGGCGAATTTGCTTCAAGTTTGCGGCAAATTTGCCATGAACTCTCGGTTTTTGTGGTCTCTTGATTTTCCACCTGTGATGACACTTCCGATGTGCACAAAAAGCCTTGTTAGATTACATCCTCTCTAAAAGATAACAGAAACAGCATTTGGGGCAGCTCTGAGGATAAACGGGCACATCAGGAATACTGTGAGAATCAATCCAATGTGTGGATGAAGACTTTGAGGTAGAAGGTGTATGACTATGGATTTTTTTAAATGCCATATTAGTCATAACGAGATTTCTTAACTTTTTACAAGGAAATGTAGTGGTGTTTGCCAATGCAAAATCACCGCCACAAAGCTAGAATGTTGCAAGTTGTTTCCAAGTTGTTGCTTTACAGCAGCAAATTTGTTGTGCTGTGTTTTTACTTTCTTTTAAGACATTATTTGGCAAAAATATCCTACCTTATAGTTTCTATAATTATCTTGGTTGGGTCTGAAAACAGGAAACTGCTTCCTGCAGAGGCTGGATCCAGAGGTAGCAAGGGATGAAGGTACGTCAAATCCAATGTTCGCATCACATGATGAAGTTCCTAAATGTAAGTTCGGGATGAAAAAGCCCATCTATTTTTTCAATTAACAGCCAGAGTATATAAGCAGCTGCTTACCTCTCTTCGGTCTCAGCTGTTTCCAGCATTCGGCCCACCCACCCGTGACAGATCCACGTGATGTCCTATTACTCTGTTGGAAGCATTTGTCCTCCTTATCAGATAAGCCATTTCATCACAATCATTATCATATTCAACAGAAGCTGCCACTTGTGATAATGGCAGCTGCCACTTCAACTGTGGTTTTCTACCCTGCCTTTCTTCCTTTTTAATCATTACTCGGCGAAGCAGACACTATTGCTTTGAGGCTGCCTCCGCAAAACTGTCCACTGCTTCGCCATATACCAGTCATACTGCTTCATATGGCCGTGCACAGGTCCTTTCATCTTAAATGTCTACATTTTATTCCCACACGCTTAATTGTTTAAATACCATTCTAGCACGCAGGTGGTTTCTCTTAACGGCACTTCAGCTGTCTCTTTCTCTCGCTCTCTCTCTCTCTCTGATTTCCTGGGGGTAGTACGGAGTATCTCCTCACAAATCTATTGCAATGCAGATACATTAACCATGCAAGGCGTATATTGTACAGTAGTTGGCGGTCATACAGTACTCATATTTGAATTGAATGGCCTCAAGTAAATAATGATTGTAAGTCCATATCTGCTGCATTTTCATTTGCAGTGAAGAGCTAAAGCTCCTTTATTTCTCAGATAATTTTATGCGGTTGTTCATATTGCTTCTAAAGCTGTATTTCCCAGGAAGACCAACAGTCCTGCATTTTCGTATGCAGTGCAGAGCTGCAGCTCTCTTTATTCTTAGAAAATTGTATGCTGTTGGTTATGGAGGACCAGGAGTGCCACTTAAAAATAAAATGAAGATTCAATATATCAGTTTAATAATTCAAACATAAAAATGTATATAAATAAATCACTTTTAAATGGACAAATTAATAGACATTTTTAAAGTTGTTTATTTCATTCGTGTTTTTAAATGTATTGCAATAAAACCATAAAACAACAAATAAATAAAAACATTTTAAATGTATAAATAGACACATTTAACATTGTTTATTTAATTCATGTTTTAAAACGTAGATTAATAAAACAAAAAGTACTTTAATAAATCATTTTAAAGGCACATGTTAAATCGCTTTTTTTAAAGCATTTGGCAAACCATTTCTCTATCTATTTGCCAAATGCTTTTCTTTATCCATTTGTCAATCGAGTTAAAAAAATGCCATTGGACAGTACACACGTGGGAGCAACCAATCACCTTTCGCCTGTCTCCCGCTTGTAAATGTAACACGCACTGTCATTGGACAGTTAGAGAGACCAAGACTTTGTCCCGCTTAATTTGCTTCTGTGGCGCCATTTTAACGTCTTGCATGTTTAATACACAATAATTACATTCAAGTAGGACCATGGCAGATATCGCCAATATTCTCAGAAAACTCTCTAATGATGTGGATGGTTTAACTTCTCACTCTAATGTCCCAGACCGAACAGCAACTCCATCTGGAACTCAAGGACATAACGAAAACGCAGTGGACGGTAAGAAAAGTTGCTTTTCTTAAATTTTGTTGTGCGAATGTGTTTGTTCACATATCATTTATGCCATTATTATGACATATAATTTGTGATGTTATAAATAATATGACCCATTTAAACGAGGCATTTGTCGCGTAGCTTACGTATGGTGTATTGTTTTAGTCAGACACCCGCCCCATCCTGGCCTAACGTTAGTCTCTCACAGACGAATCTACTTTGTCACTTTATTTTTTGCCAAATAGCCTTCGCTTGCATCCAGTTAAAAATATATCGCCAATACGCGACCTCGAGGTCTTGCTTTCTCGGCACATGATCGTCTCTCTTTTGTGTCTTGGCCGAGAGTAGCCACAGTTGATGTCTTTGACTCTTGACGTTAACGTAACTTACCGCAGCTGATTTGTTCGTCATTTGTTTCGATGCTGCGCTGTGCGTTAAAATATCCAAAATCACTGCATAAAGCCGCTCTTTAACCAAGGTATGGTGATCTTTGTGAGATCATGTCGCAGTTATAAATCAGGATTTTAGCAGATCAAACACATAAAGCAATGAGCATTAATGAAAATCAGTTTTGCACACTAGATTTGAAGTAGCTGTTACGTGTTTTGCCCAACATGACCTCAGTCGTCATCAAACTGACGAACAATCGTCTCTGCAGGTGATATTTGCTTGCACAGTACCTGATTGAGCCGCCTATACTGATACACTGATATAGGAGATAGGGAGTAACGTTAGTTTCAGACACAGCTGTAGTCTCACAAATTCCTGTAGGATATCTATGTAGGTCTATTAAGGTCTAACAGTTATAACGTACTACAATTTCTGTCATGTGTTTTTTCAATGTTATATTTCAAAATAAAAAAAGCATGCACATTAAACAAAGCATTTTTAAAATGTCATTGTTATGGGTTAAGTTTACATTGACATTGTTTTCAAATTTACAGTTGAAGTAAATAGACTTTTCGCAAGCTATGGAGCAGAAGCCAGCAGGAGACCTTTAAGTCATCGTAGTCGTTCTGCAAGACATCGCAGTAGCTTCACAAGAGTTTTCTGCTGCTTAAGTAGCATAACACAAAGTGTTGCACCAACTAAATTTGAAAGGGAGGAACTGGAAGCTGCAGGACTAGGAGAGAAAAAAGTTACATTTCTTGGTGGGTATCATGTACGTTTTTGTTTATAAACAAAAGTTGTTAAACAAAAGTTATGCTTCTAAAATTTTTTGCTTTATATTTTCTTTTTTACAGGTGATGAAAATAATGCAGAAGATTTCAAAGACTACATTCTAACTACATATCCAAAACTTGGTAACTGTGGGGGATTTGAGATTTTAAAAACATCAGGCATGACCCGATCTAGGAATCTGGTGGTGTTGCCTTCCCCAAACACAGGATACACAATTAAGACTCTAAAAGAAAATATGGGACATGCTGTCATCTACATACGTCCTATGCAAAAAGACATAGAACTGTCCAGTTCTGTACGTTTTTTTTTACTACAGTAAATTACTTCAATTAATGTGTGCTTATTACATTTTAGACAATTGAAAGGAGTAGTTCACTTTTAAAAAAAACTTTTGCTGATAATTTGCTCACCCCCATGTCATCCAAGATGTCCATGTCTTCCTTTCTTCAGTCGAAAAGAAATTAAGATTTTTGATGAAAACATTCCAGGATTTTTCTCCATATAATGGACTTCAATGGGGTCCAAACGGTTCAAGGTCCAAATGACCGTTTCAGTGCAGCTTCAAAGTGCTTTAAACAACACCAGACGATGAATAAGGGTAATAACGGTTATTTGGACCTTGAACCGTTTGGACCCCCATTGAAGTCCATTATATGGATAAAAATGTTTTCATCAAAAATCTGAATTTCTTTTCGACTGAAGAAAGAAAGACATGGACATCTTGGATGACATGGGGGTGAGTAAATTATCAGCAAACGTTTTTTTAAAAGTGAATGGCAAATGGCGAGTTTACCTGAAGTTGCTCATGGTGTGCCACTAAAAGTAAAATATCCGAGTGGCTTAATGAGGACCAGGAAATTTAGTTTAAGGGAATCAATTAAGGTAGGTTAGGATTTTTTTTTTTTATATATATAGTTTGTTTTTTTGGCGTGCAAAGTCTAAAGTGTTTAAGTGTGAAATAATCAAAATGTATAGGCACTGTTTGACTTTGTTGACTTTGTTGGAGAGGTGGAGAGGTAGACGATGCTACAGAATGGTTCCATATTCAGGAAGCCTTATCACCACCACTTAGAAATGACCTATGTGGAACCATTTTTGAAAGAAATATCAGAGGGCCAACCACACTTTTTGTCCAGTGGATTTCCTCCGAAGATGCAGAGGTAGATTTACAAAATGTTATACTTTTTTTTTTTTCTTAGCTTGTCATTTACTGTTTTATGTAATTCATCAGTTTATGCAGACCATTCTTACACCTGATGACAATGACAACCATGATAAAGATGATTATAATTCTTCTGGGACTGTCAGCCGATTGGATCAACCTAGCACCTCTAATGAACATCTGACATCGTTCTCCCCTCGATCAGAGCAGGAAAAGACTGTCCAGAAGTGAGAATTAAAGTGTTATAGTTTCGGTTAACCCATAGTCATCTCTATACCTGTATCCCATTTGATATACTATGTCATCATTTATCATTTGCATTCATAATATTCTTTTCTAGGACCGACCTCCAAACAATACTGAGTCGCCTGTCAGCCAAGATAGATGATGATATTCCCACTAGTAATCAGATCAATGTTGTAAGGGATTACAAAGGCAATACCCGCAACATACTGAGAAGCACTGTTCAGGCTTTTAGTCGGCGAAGATTTAACCTCGGAGCAAGATTGGATGTCGTTTTTGTTGATGATACAAAAGAAGCAGAGGGGGCTGTGGACGGTGGTGGTCCAACTAGAGAGTACCTCAGACTGCTCCTTAAGGCTGTCCAACAGTCTAGCATATTTGCGGGCCCTGAAAATAGTACGAGGTTGCGGCTTGACAGTGAAGGTAAGCATTTAAACCAAAGGTCTTATTTAAAATTATTTCATAACATTAAGTCATTGTAGTTAATTAAAATATTTTGGTAATTAAATTTTCTTTACAGCTTTGCATAAAGGTCTCTACAGGCAGATATCTCAGATGATATCAGTTTGTATAATTCATGGAGGAATGGGGCCACATTTCTTTTCAGAAAAGCTCTTTCTCCAGGTTTGTGGTAAACCCAGCGGTCCTGCTACCTTGGATGAAGTAGATGATGAGACCTTTAAAGAAATGCTTTGCAAAGTAAGTATTTTTTTTTAAATTGTAAGTTATGCAGGAATAGTACCCCTATTAATACAGTGTTTTTGTATTGTAGCTGTAGCATGGCTGTTTGTATTTTTATTTATTTTTTTTTAGATAAAAGAAGCTGAAACTGTTCCAGACGCCAAAGCTGCCATTGAAATGGCAGAAGATTGCCTGTCCATAATTTGAGCCTTTAGATCCATTAGTACTCTTAAGCAGCGGGACATGCTGGTACAGTCAGCTGTGGAGTATTATGTTGATGGGAGATGCAATGTTGCACTGCAACAGTATGTAGTATCAAAAACGTTCTTGTTTGTTGAAATAGTTTTCATACCTTGTTCTTTGTAAATTCTACATGTTTTTTTTACAGATTTGTTGATGGTTTTAACACCCTTGGACTTCTTCAAGAAATGCAGACACACACAGATCTGTTTCACATCATATTTGTTGAAGACAAAAAAAACCTGAGATCTTCAGACCTGGCATCACTTTTTGAAGCAAACTTTTCAGATCATGACAGCTATAAGAGAGAGCTAGAGACCAGGACCTTGTGCTTCTGGAGAGACTGGATCATTGATGTTGAAGGTATTTACACATATTTTTTACATTTTACAAATGTAGTGGAGTAGAAAGTATAATAATGATTGCAAAAAAGTAACAGTGAAAGTCTGCACTATTGATTCTACATAAGTAAAGTACGGATATGTGAAAAATGTACTTAAGTAAATCATTCCACCACTGATGGTGAATGAATGTTTGCATAATTTATTTACAGTTATTTTTATATATACAATTATCTAAAGGTGAAAAATACCCACCTTGTACTTGTTTGTAATGGCACTAACAGTACAGTTGCTAGACTGAATATCTACATGTGTTACAGATGAAGAATGTGCACCACTGACATTGGAGAATGTGCTGGAGTTTTCTTCAGGGTCTTCAGTCATTCCACCCCATGGATTTCTGCAGCAGCCCCAAATCGAATTTCTGCTTTCAAAACAAACATGAGCAACGGCATACTTTGTATGGACTTATCTAACTCTGGGGGATACGGTGAATAAGCTAAAGTCCCAAAAAGTGGGTGTGTTAATTTAATCTTGTCATACTAACATTGTTAATTCAAACTTTTAATGAATAGTTTAAAATGTAGTTAACAGCATGTTATGCATAAAAAATGAAATTAAATGCTTTTTCTGATATTACTGTGTCTGTGATGTCTGATCAACAATATGATAGGTCTGTCTTATATGCATATTCAAAATCTATGCCTAAAGTTTTTAAACCTTTAAAAGAAACCTTTAAAAGAAGACTATGATTCACCAAGCATTTGTTTAACAGCAAGAACTGTTTCCATGTAGACAGATAATGCTTCTGAGAAAGGTACATCCGGGTTTTGGTAGTGTTGCCAGCTCTTCTTCGGTCAAGCTTCGAGGCAGATCCAACTCAGGAACATGAACACCTTCTGCTTGTTGCCCTTGAATATCTTCCCTGACTTCATCATCAATGTCAATCTACAACAGTAACAATATGAATAAACCATTTAGAAAACTTAATTAAAAACAGTAATTAAATTAATTGATCAGTACTTAAGTTTAAATATTTACTCTTTAGATTTTCCATTGTATCAGACAATTTATCGGTGAAGAAATAAATGAAAAAATGGGCTCTGCTTCCAGCAGAGTAATTTTCTAAACCACTGTATAATTACCCAATTTGAGCCTTCTTTCTCATGATTTGACCAAAGCTGCAGAGGAGTTCTGTTGCCTGCAGATCTTAGACTGTGACTATTCCAGGCACTCCGAAATTCTTGCAGATGCCTCTGAATTTGTGGCATGTAAGACCAGTGCAAGGCAAACAAGTCCACATCCTGGTCTGGATTATGCCATCCTTCATCTTCCAACCGACGAAAGGTGGTGTAGAAGAGGTCTGTTACTTGTTCAAAGACATCTCTCCACAACCGCTCAATTCTTAAATAAAAAACAAACTTCAATTTAAAGCAGTTCAGTAAAGGAAAACGCTATTCATTTGGCTACAAGGTAACAAGCCTACCTCTGGTTGTGCACACTTCTTCCTGTGATGTGTGAATGTCTGTTTGTTCCTCTGGTTCTTACCATGAAGTGGCCAACCATTACATTCCCCCCCGTCAGAACGCACTCTAGAGGGAACACCATATATTTGTACAGCAGACAGGAAGCATTGCAGGACTGTTTGAGCCTTGTTGTTTGTAGCAACTTTTAGGTACACCACAAGCCGGGAATGGCCGTCAATTCCCCCATGGATAACAATTTTCCATCTGCAAATTAAAGCATTTAAAGTTACTCATCTAAGAATTCAACATGTATTAAAAAATAGCATGCCCTACACAAGAACACAAATACTATGCAATGGCTCCAACATTGAACATGTTTTATGTCCAGTAGTACAAGAAAGGTACAGGAAAGGCTTTGAGCAATGACTTTCCTTCCTAGACCACATATTCATGCTTCAATGAAAGCATAACATGAAATAATTACATATAACAAGTAGGGCAAGATCAAACATGCAGATGTTTTTGCATGTTTTCTTGCAATTTACAAGGAAAATTATGTATGATTTCAGATCTATCAGAATATAAGACTGTTACACCATAATTGGTAGCTAAAAATCTAATAAAAAATGTTGACCGATGTAAATTTTATTTTGTAGACGTGTTAAATTATATTATTATATAACAGATTATACTTAGGTCTGTAAGTGCAGATTCTGTGTGACCCTATTCTAGACATTAGCAACAGTATTCATTAACTTTACCAAATAAATGCTTAACACCAACCGAATAAGTTTATGATTCCCATCAATATGCCACACACTGTTGGGAGCTGGTACACTGTAACGCCGGCGTCGGACCGTCCTAAGACATAACCTGCGCAGTTCCATTCCTTCAGGATCTACTCGTCTTAATGATGCTAAAACCCTGTGTCCTGCAACAGATTATAACAATAATATTCATGTTAGATCTTGCTTTTATTAAGAGAAACTGCACATTTTGGATGCCTTTTTAAGCATATTTTACATGATTTAAATCAGACTGAAACGAACCAACCGGCGCATTGTTATTTCTTGCATAGTTTCGGCTGTGTTCAAGTACATCAGATACTTACAGATGCTGTGAAATTAGACTGTATTTAAAACATACAGTATATGACTCACACATTGAGTAATTGTGCTCAATTTGTGCTGGTTTGATTTAATCTTCCCAGTAAAGTGAAACATAACATACCAAATTGGCTAGTGATTTGACGTCCACTGTGATTTTTTTTACCCACATTTGCCTGCCCAAAACACAATAGAAAATGTAATAGTTTTATTGGTAATATATATCGGAAACTATAATGGTGCCTACTGGTATGTGATGGATACTATTGGTGGGATATTATCTGGCAGATGGGGACTAATAAAACGCCATTAAATCATATTTATAGGATAATATATGAATAAAGCCCAAAACATACAAAAAGGAATATTGTAATGGTTTAAATGGAAAAAGCTAATGGTAGGGATGCATCAATTTCAGCTGCCAAAATTTTTGGGCCAAAAATGGCATTGTTTAAACAAAATTAAAAAAGGCCAAAAATATCTGTTAATTTCAAACCTGGATAAGATATTAGATTTTTAAAATGTTGATATTTGCTACATTTCCTACTTTGTACACGAAGTTGCCTGGATCTTATGTGTCCCAAGATCATCTTGTAGCCAGCATTGGGGTATCTGTGGTGTATTTCCGCTGTTATTCTGTCCAACTCCTCATTCATAATGGAGGTGTACAAGTCACGTTTCCTAAAAACAGAGTATGATTTAATTATAGTAAGGTATTACACAAAAGTGTTACAAAATACAATTATATTATAATATTGTAACAAATTCCGACTTCACTGCCCTTGTTACATGTTACATGTGTTTTTCCCTGTAAAGACAATTCTAAACAAATCTTAACACATTATAAACGTTAGAAATGTATTGCTAAAACCAATTACAAAGGCGAAACTGTGAAGTACTAGATTGTGGAGTTAGAGTTTAGTTTTACAAGAGTAAAAAAACAAATCTTGCAGCACAACAAGTGTATTTTGATTGTCAGAGCATTTTAGTAACTAAGCAGAACTGTATTAGGTTTAGTGACATGTTACAATGTTTACATGGTGCAATTTCTGGTAAGCTACTTTTTTATGGCTCATAAACACAAATTTCACGATATCAGTTCAGTTCAATCCTTGTGATTTGTAGATGTGAAAGATATTAATAAAAATGATGTTAATTCAGCCAGCTCACATACCTGTATGTACTTCCTGTTTTCGGTCGAAGTCCACAGTAGTCAATTGTCGAGTTCGCGCGCGCGATCATTGGTAACTAAGCAACAGTGGAGACTCAGACTGTCAGCCGATGACGGTGCTGTGTGGTGTTCTGAGAATATCAGCTCAAATGGATAGTTCATCCGAATCAGATGTTGAACACATGGAGGAGGTTTTTGAGTTCATTTTTACCAATGATCGCGCGCGCGAACTCGACAATCGACTACTGTGGACTTTGACTGAAAACAGGAAGTAAATACAGGGATGTGAGCTGGCGGAGTTAACATCATTTTTATTAATATCTTTCACATCTACTGCAGTCAGATTGACCGTGGTCACTCTTAATAACACCACTCACATGGCTGTGCACTTGTAATGACAACTCAAGGATGTTAAGAGGCTAAAAGCAGGTTTAAAAACGTGCCCCATTGAAGTCAACAGGGTGCAAATTTTAAAAAGAGGATAACACGGTGTAGGCAACACCGATTTTTGTCGTTTTTGTCTGTACTGACAGCACTCCAAATGTACAAAAACAAAATAGCTCAATGTTAAAATTGACCAGAGTTCTCCTTTAAATATCCAACCTGATGTTTAGTTTAGACATGCTGAAACTCATAAGGATTATACGATTGTCCACTGTAGTTAAAACTAGCGAGCAGGCCGTTCAAGGCACAGGACGATTTGAGGCTATTCTTTCAGGGGGGAAAAATATACTCAACATTTTCTTTTACATACATCAAACCAAGATGTGCAAGTTTTCGTCTGACTGTCCTTAGCGACACACCGATACATCTTGCCGTCTCTTCTGCTGGTACATCCAACGACTGGTGTTGTTCAAGAATGCTTGGAAGTACAATAGCGTGACGGCTGCTACAGTCCGAGGGACTCAGTCGTTGAATGACACTCTGAGCCTCGTCAAACATAGCCCAAATCATTCCATTTATTGTACAACCACAATTATCCGCTGCATTTGCAACGTCTTCCCTCAACTGTGAAACTCTTCTATATATAAAATGATAATCGAGAGGGGAATTTCTTCCGCAGAAATCAGCTAAAGACAACAAATCATCCGCAATCCCTCTGAAAACACATTCAGATTCACCTGCCATTTTTTGCGTCACTTGCCTCGAACCCGTCTTCAAACTCCCGCTAATTACGTTATGTATGGTCTCTCTAACTGTCCAATGACAGTGCGTGTTACATTTACAAGCGGGAGACAGGCGAAAGGTGATTGGTTGCTCCCACGTGTGTACTGTCCAATGGCATTTTTTTAACTCGATTGACAAATGGATAAAGAAAAGCATTTGGCATACCGACAAAGAAAAGCATTTGGCAAATAGATTTAACATGTGCCTTTAAAATGATTTATTAAAGTACTTATTATTGTTTTATTAATCTACGCTTTTAAAACATGAATTAAATAAACAATGTTAAATGTGTCTATTTAGTTATACATTTAAAATGTTTTTATTTATTTGTTGTTTTATGGTTTTATTGCAATACATTTAAAAACACGAATGAAATAAACAACTTTAAAAATGTCTATTAATTTGTCCATTTAAAAGTGATTTATTTATATACATTTTATACACAAATTTTAAGTGGCACTCCTGGTCCTCCATAGTTGGTCACATTATTGTTTCTAAATATCACTAATATTTATTTTCTCTTCTCTCTAGACTTATGTCCCTGAAGATTCGACCGCATGCTTCCCCTCAAATAAGCATTAGCAGTCTGAAATTTTCCCTCTACCGGTGCAAGTGCTGCCCACTCTCCACTGGCCATGGATCTAACTTTTCACAGATTATTTCTTATTTCACAGGGTTGTGAAATGTCTTCCTAGTATAAGTTTCACCCAAATATGACTATTGTCTTTTCTACAGCAATGCCTGAAATGCGAGAGCCCGTTTAATTTCCTGTCACTGGATTTTATGCAGGTTTACCTCTCGCTTTCTCTATGTCGGTGTCTTTCCAAGACTTCACCATTACTTATCGAGGAGCCAAAGATGGCAAACATTCAGGGTCATAGCTCATAAATAAATACCCACCGCAATTCCATCTTTTGAAGGTAGCATAGATGTATCTTTCACTGCCTATGAAATCCCGCAATCCTGTGCATACAGAATTCCAGTGAATTAGCTGAAGAATGAAAATGGCATCCGAAGAGGCAGTTCATAGCCAGTTTGAATGAATTAATGAATGTTACATTTATATAGCATTTTTTCTGACACAACAATTTACTCAGTGAACAAGGGACTTTCCTCAACCACCACCAGTGTGTATCGTTCACCTGGATGATGCGACAGCAGCCATAGTGTACCAGTACGCTCACAACACACCAGTTATTGGTGGAGAGGAGAGAGTAGAGTTATAGAGGAAATTGATGGATGGGATTATTAGGAGGCCATGATTGAGAAGGGCCAATTGGGGGGAATTTGGCCAAGACACCAGGGTTACACCCCTTCTCTTTACAAGAAGTCCCCTGGGATTTTTAATGACCACAGCGAGTCAGGACCTCAGTTTAACGTCTCATCCCAAGGACAGGGCCTTTTTACAGTATTGTGTCCCCATCACTATTCTGGGGCATTAGGACCCACACAGACCACAGGTTGAGCACCCCCTGCTGGCCTCCCTAATACCTCTTCCAGCAGCAACCTTAGTTTTCCCCAAAAAGCTCAACACCGCCTAGCTTCAGTGGGTAACTGAATGGACCCTGCAGTCTGTTATATATCACTTATATAACCTATATAACTCTACTCTCTCCTCTCCACCAATGGAGTTGATGCAGTTAATCTACACTTTCCTGGAGAAGCGTCAAGACTACACAGTCCTGTAGTCCACCATTGTAGTTTTGAATGTCTCGCACGCATGCCTATAGACTGAATACGTAATACGCATGTGCATGACATCTTCATTTTCACAAATTTGCTTTTTTGTATTTTTACACGGAGACAATAACGGCATCGTTTTCAAAAACTTGCGCTTTGAAACCAGTTTTGCGTTTTCAGGCCCCAAAATGCCGTTGTCATGTAAATGAACAGCCAAAATGCATAAAACGTTTAGTTGAAAATGTTGTTGTGTAAATGGCCCCTAATTAATGCCTAATTCCTATTAGAAATGTATATTTTGCATTTGATTAATTGCTTTTTCTTTTCTTTGCAGTTTTTAATATAAGTAAATAGTATTTGAGTCTACTCATTAAGTTTGATTATTGTGATTTATAATTCATTCAAGTGATATTCAAGAGTTTATTTAATTGAGACAAGTGTTTTAGAGTTATTTACATGGATAAGTCATACATTAATTTAGTGTTTCCTAGCAATCCTACAATCTAAATCAAAGTGTATAGAGAAACAAACTCAGGGTAGTGTAACGAATGAGGTCGGAGTCAGACAAGGGATGAGGATCCAAATGCGGGTTTATTGATTAGAGGAAACAAACAGGCATGAATAAACAAAACTACCACGATGGGCAAATGAAAACAAAACACGGGAACACAGGCAAGGGAGCGAGCACAAACTACATACAACAGCATTCAACGACAGACAAGGACTAAACCAAAAACCAGGATATAAATACAAAAACATGGGAAAAAGGGGCCAATGAACAAACAGAACACAAACTAGGTGACAAGGTGATTAACAGAAACCAAAGGCAAATTAACAAGGGCAGGTGAAAACAATGAACAGTGAACACGAGGGAAAACAAGACTATGGAGGTACAAGGGTGACAAAAGTGAAAACTAAGGAATAACAAAAGTGACAAAATTACAAACAAAGGGCAACAGTGAGACAAGACAGGGCAACCGTTACATAGCCCCCCCTCAAGGATCGGATACCAGACGATCAACAAAACAAAAAAACAGGAAGAACAACTGACAAATGACAAAGGGCAGACAGGCAGTCCAGGGGGCAACGAGGGGCAGGCAGGCAGTCCAGGGAGCAACGAGGGGCGGACAGGCAGGCCAAGGGGGGCACAAGGGACACGGAGACAGACAAAGAAGGGCGAGAGGGCAGATTAGCAGTCTCTGGGGGTGTGTGCTGGGAACCAGGTCGGGTGGCCTGGGAAGCTTCCACCGGGTAGGGGCGGGTTTAGGTGGACTGGGAGATGGCCGCAGAGCAGGGGCCGGTTCGGGGGGCCTGGGAGGTGGCCACAGGACAGAGGCTGGTTTGGATGGCCTGGGAGCTGGCCACAAGGCAAGGGCCAGTTCAGGGGACCTGGGAGGTGGCCATCGGACAGGGACAGGTCCAGGAGGCCTGGGAGGAAACCTCAGGACAGGGGCAGGGACGGTCGAGGCTCAAGAGGCGGAGCCCTGGAAGGCCCGAGAGGCGGAGCCCTGGAAGGCTCGAGAGGCTTGAGGGGCGGAGCCCTGGAAGGCTCGAGAGGCTTGAGGGGCGGAGCCCTGGGAGGCTCGAGAGGCTTGAGGGGCGGAGCCCTGGGAGGCTCGAGAGGCTTGAGAGGTGGAGCTCTGGGAAGCTTGGAGGGCAGAGCTCTGGAAAGCTCGGAAGGCGGAGCTCTGGAAAGCTCGGGAAACTCGGAAGGCGGAGCTCTGGAAAGCTCGGGAAACTCGGAAGGCGGAGCTCTGGAAAGCTCGGGAGGAGGAGCCCTAGAAGACTCGAGAGGCTTGAGAGACGGAGCCCTGGAAGACTCGAGAGACTTGAGAGGCGGAGCCCTGGGAGGCTCTAGAGGCTTGAGGGGCGGAGCCCTGGTAGGCTTGAGAGGCTTGAGAGGTGGAGCTCTAGGAAGCTCGGAGGGCGGAGCTCTGGAAAGCTCGGGAGGCGGAGCTCTGGAAAGCCTCGGGAAGACTCGGAAGGCGGAGCTCTGGAAAGCTCTGGGAGGAGGAGCCCTAGGAAGACTCGAGAGAGCTCTGGACGAGCGACTTGGGAGGCGGAGCCCTGGAAGACTCGGCGAGGAGGAGCCCTGGACAGCCTACGACCACTGGCGCTGGCTCTTGGACGGACTTGGCTACTGGCACTGGCTCAGGACTGTATATGTTGCATGTTGGCTTAATTGCTGGTTCGTGTCTTCAGCAGTTGGCTTAGGGATAAGTAAATAGCTATTTGAGTCTAGCTCATGGACGTTTGAGTTATAGGTGGCTTATGGATTCAGTTCAGAGTGACTATTCAAGAGCTTAGCTTTCAGGACGTCGAGACAGAGGCTGGTTCAGGAGTTATCTACATGGCATAGGCTCATGGACATCTAAGGTAGTAGTGTTTCCTAGCAATCGCTACAATCTAAATCAAAGTGTATAGAGAAACAAACTCAGGGTAGTGTAGATCTGAATGAGGTCGGAGTCAGACAAGGGATGAGGATCCAAATGCGGGTTTATTGATTAAAGGAAACAAACAGGCATGAATAAACAAAACTACCACGATGGGCAAATGAAAACACAAAACACGGGAACACAGGCAAGGGAGGCTGAGCACAAACTACGATACAACAGCATTCAACGACAGACAAGGACTAAACCAAAAACCAGGATATAAATACAAAAACATGGGAAAAAGGGGCCAATGAACAAACAGAACACAAACTAGGTGACAAGGTGATTAACAGAAACCAAAGGCAAATTAACAAGGGCAGGTGAAAACAATGAACAGTGAACACGAGGGAAAACAAGACTATGGAGGTACAAGGGTGACAAAAGTGAAAACTAAGGAATAACAAAAGTGACAAAATTACAAACAAAGGGCAACAGTGAGACAAGACAGGGCAACCGTTACATAGCCCCCCCTCAAGGATCGGATACCAAACGATCAACAAAACAAAAAAACAGGAAGAACAACTGACAAATGACAAAGGGCAGACAGGCAGTCCAGGGGGCAACGAGGGGCAGGCAGGCAGTCCAGGGAGCAACGAGGGGCGGACAGGCAGGCCAAGGGGGGCACAAGGGACATGGAGACAGACAAAGAAGGGCGAGAGGGCAGATTAGCAGTCTCTGGGGGTGTGTGCTGCGAACCAGGTCGGGTGGCCTGGGAAGCTTCCACCGGGTAGGGGCGGGTTTAGGTGGACTGGGAGATGGCCGCAGAGGAGGGGCCGGTTCGGGGGGCCTGGGAGGTGGCCACAGGACAGAGGCTGGTTTGGATGGCCTGGGAGCTGGCCACAAGGCAAGGGCCAGTTCAGGGGACCTGGGAGGTGGCCATCGGACAGGGACAGGTCCAGGAGGCCTGGGAGGAAACCTCAGGACAGGGGCAGGGACGGTCGAGGCTCAAGAGGCGGAGCCCTGGAAGGCCCGAGAGGCGGAGCCCTGGAAGGCTCGAGAGGCTTGAGGGGCGGAGCCCTGGAAGGCTCGAGAGGCTTGAGGGGCGGAGCCCTGGGAGGCTCGAGAGGCTTGAGGGGCGGAGCCCTGGGAGGCTCGAGAGGCTTGAGGGGCGGAGCCCTGGGAGGCTCGAGAGGCTTGAGGGGCGGAGCCCTGGGAGGCTCGAGAGGCTTGAGAGGTGGAGCTCTGGGAAGCTTGGAGGGCAGAGCTCTGGAAAGCTCGGAAGGCGGAGCTCTGGAAAGCTCGGGAAACTCGGAAGGCGGAGCTCTGGAAAGCTCGGGAAACTCGGAAGGCGGAGCTCTGGAAAGCTCGGGAGGAGGAGCCCTAGAAGACTCGAGAGGCTTGAGACGGAGCCCTGGAAGACTCGAGAGACTTGAGAGGCGGAGCCCTGGGAGGCTCTAGAGGCTTGAGGGGCGGAGCCCTGGTAGGCTTGAGAGGCTTGAGAGGTGGAGCTCTAGGAAGCTCGGAGGGCGGAGCTCTGGAAAGCTCGGGAGGCGGAGCTCTGGAAAGCTCGGGAAACTCGGAAGGCGGAGCTCTGGAAAGCTCGGGAGGAGGAGCCCTAGAAGACTCGAGAGACTCGAGAGACTTGGGAGGCGGAGCCCTGGAAGACTCGGGAGGAGGAGCCCTGGACACGACCACTGGCGCTGGCTCTTGGACGGACTTGGCTACTGGCACTGGCTGCTTGGATCGGTCCACGGCTACAGGCGCTGGCTCAGGGACGGTCGAGGCTACAGGCGCTGGCTCAGGGACGGTCGAGGCTACAGGCGCTGGCTCAGGGACGGTCGAGGCTACAGGCGCTGGCTCAGGGACGGTCGAGGCTACAGGCGCTGGCTCAGGGACATCTGAGGCAGCAGGCGCTGGCTCATTGATGTCTGAGGCTACAGGCTGAGCAACCGGTAGTTGGCCCGAATAACCGCTGGATCCATTGTGTGGTCTGTCGTTCTGTAACGTATGAGGTCGGAGTCAGAAAAGGGATGAGGATCCAAATGCGGGTTTATTGATTAAAGGAAACAAACAGGCATGAATAAACAAAACTACCACGATGGGCAAATGAAAACAAAACACGAAAACACAGGAACTGGAACACGGGAACACAGGCATGGAATAAACAAAACTACCACGATGGGCAAATGAAAACAAAACACGAAAACACAGGAACTGGAACACGGGAACACAGGCAAGGGAGCGAGCACAAACTACGTATAACAGCATTCAACGACAGACAATGACTAAACCAAAAACCAGGATATAAATAAAAAAACATGGGAAAAAGGGGCCAATGTACAAACAGAACACAAACTAGGTGACAAGGTGATTAACAGAAACCAAAGGCAAATTAACAAGGGCAGGTGAAAACAATGAACAGTGAACACGAGGGAAAACAAGACTATGGAGGTACAAGGGTGACAAAAGTGAAAACTAAGGAATAACAAAAGTGACAAAATTACAAACAAAGGGCAACAGTGAGACAAGACAGGGTAACCATTACAGGTAGCTCCCTCATTAAAGTGGTCTAGGGTGCACTACACTTCCCTACAGCTCCAACTAATGACCCCCAGTCTCTCAATATTTGACTGGCTTAAAGAAGGTGGCAACTGTTCAATTTAATGTAGTATAAATATGCTGATTTTAATGTGGCAATCTGTTTGTACAACCAATAGAAAATAGAGGGGTCTTCTGGAATCAGTTTTAATCTGGAGTCAATAACAAGAACCACCTAAAACAGTAGTCCCGTCACTAAAAGGACGGATTAGGGGTGCAAAAATGCATTTGTGCATCATCTGTCAAATAAATTTAAATGCATTGATTATGGAATTTAAGAATCGATTATCATTGCTATATTAACACCTGTCTCATATTACAGAACCTTATCGAAACAGACACCGAGCAAAGCATGCAAGATTGAAGGTAAATAAAGCACACTTTGAAGTTAAGAAATTAAGAATCTTCCTATCCCAAAATGAACAGGGAACTCACGGTTACCACATCCCATATATTACCACCTTTACACGATACTAATAGATAGTTTTAATTCTATGACCCTGCTTGACGGATCTTATCTGTCTGCACAGGACATTTATCTTTAATTATTAATGAAATACATCTTAACTGTTATGAATGGTGGCAGCGAAGGCAGACGAGGAGAGTGGATCTAAATGCAGCTTATCTTTATTCCACAAACAAACAAATAAACACAAAGGAAAAACCCATAATGGGGAAACAGGAAACTTAAACACGATGAAACAACACTGAGAACTCGGGCAGGGAAACACATACCAGGCTTAACAACATTCAACGATTGACAGAGGGGAGTGAAAACAACCGGGTTAAAATACACGGACATGGGAAAACGGGGGCCAATGAACAAACAGAACTCAAACAAGATAACAGGGCAATAAACAGAAACCAATGGCAAACTAACGAGGGCAGGTGAAAACAATGAACAGAGAACACGAAGGTTAACAAGGGAACTATGGAGCTACACGGGTGACACAAGTGCAATCTAAGGAACTACAAAAGTGACCAAAATGACAAACAAAGGGAAACAGTGAGACAAGACAAGGTACACCTAACATTAACGTTACATGATATGCTAATCTATTACGCTTATTTCATGGTTTGCCCTCTTTTTGTATGTATGCATCAAGGTACTGTTGCATCAGTACGTATATGTATCAGTGTTGCATGTATTATGCATGTAACAAATCTATATGTAGCAAATTATGTGTAGATTTAACATAATCATATCTATAATACATATCATGTAAAGCAGTTTTTTTGTTAATATATGCAGCCACAAACATAAGTCAATCCTCCTTGGTGATTCTAGTGCTCAAGTCTATTGCATTTATGTACTGTCTAAATTAGGAGTGTTCAGTAAAAACTTTAAATCTTTTTTTTTAAGCATATTTTAAAAACTAATTAAGAATCGTTCCAAAATAATCTAATCGGATCAAATCAAATCTTGACCAAATTTCAGATATCACGCTGCATCGCAATCATTGGGTAAAGAATCGCAATCTATTCAAATCGTTGTCAGAGTGAATCATTACACTCCTAATTTAGACCATTTTAGTGCTCAAATAAGACTCATTATGTGCAGAAGTGCTGTAGATAAAGCTTATTTTGCTTATTTTAAAGATAGACTCTTGTTGAATTTGTAAACAAAAGGGTCCAATAAGGGGAGCTAGGCATATGGCTCCAACAGATTGGATCAGATCAGGGCTTTTGGACCACCATGCACAGGGGTTTGGGAGGTAAAGGAGTTATTTTTGATCATGGCGTTCCTCCAATTTTTGACTATAAAATCATATTGCAAATTTTCCATATCCTTCCCACAGGACCTGTGAGTGGTGCAAAGCTTTCTCTCTGGCCCAGCTGAGGGAACAACACAGGGGAAATCTCACGTTAAAGCTGCGAGGTACAAGCAGTATATTTCAGCTGCTTTTACAACAGCGTTTTAAAGATCTGAGGAAACTGATTATGTGAGCTGATAAACTGGATGCTTATTAACCTCAGTCCTTTGTGAAAGGAAAGAGACTTGTAACCGTCAGCCAACAAAGTCCAAAAAATCTGATGATGGAGGCAAAACGGTAACTCGAAATGTGTTTCAATAGTTACGAGTATTTGGCGAACTATGGTATGGAGTTTGTTTTAACCTCTTCCTGACCACTGCATTCAATCTTCCAAAGTGTTTCCAGAGTCTAACTGGAACTTGTAAAACTGTGGTAAGGAAAATGTTGTCTTTGCTTGTTTGCTTAGCTAATTGTAAGGTATGACTGCATATGTTGCACTTGGGTGTCTGTTTCTTTGAAGCGGTTAAAACCAGTCTTTAAATAATGTTTTTAATACTAATTAGTATTAGATTGGCTGTTCAAACTCAAATACCTGTTTACCAATGAGAACGCCACAGTCAACATATAAAGCTAACTGCTAGCGAGCATGCCAATGTAAGTAGTTAAATTCATGATGAACAACCTCAAGTTTTACAGGCCTGTGAGTCGCACCGTGCCTACTGGTGATGTAATCTCACAGTTCTGAGCATCTCAGTGAAGAAAATTGAAAAAAAAAAAGCCATTTCCATTTCACATAACTTCCTTCCTCTATAAAAAGCAATTAGGTTCTGTGGGGCTGCACCTGAGTAAATGCCCAGATGAGAGGCATGTTTTAGATGGTTTGTTTTCACAGTCCTCTCTGTAACAAGCTTTGCAACCTGGTCCCCTGCAGGGGATGTGGAGAGTACGGCCCAGGGTTTGTGTGGTGGGGCTCTCGGGATCCTGTTCAAGCCGGTTGAGGCTGTGTCGGTACAACATGTCTGCAGCCCGGAGGCTGTGAGATACCACGCCGAGCAGGAGTCTGGTTGAATATATACTGATGGATATGCAGGACTACAAAGCCAAACAATGAGCATTGAGGAAGGGAAGCCAGCAGAGGGGAACACTTTGTACATTCTCTGCATGGCTTACTGTACTGTCCTACTATTTTAGAGGTACCTGCCTTGCATGGTACCCACCTGTATCCTGCTTTATTGCTCATTTAGAGTTATCTCAAACCACGCACAAATAAGTATCAGCCCAGCAAAAGAGTGGTTCATTTTGATTTGTGGCAGATTTGTGTATTTAAGGTGTCATAAACTTTAGGTTTGAAATGTCAGACCTGGTGCTGAGCTCATGGACTGGACAGAAATCAAGCAAACCTGTAGTGACAAATGAAGATAATTTGTGGTGCTTACTAAGACAAGCATTACAATTAACCAGCGGTGGGAAGTCACACATGTTCAAGTCACAAGCAAGTCTCAATTTTTAACCAAGTCTTGAGTCAAGTCTCAAGTGCAGCGCAGAAAAATCAAGCAAGTCAAGTCAGCAAGTGAAGTGAAGCAATTGAAGTTCAGTCCTGATGAGTTCAAGTTTGAAGTCGAGTCCAGCCACAGTACTAAAATGAATAGAGTTTAATTTTTTAAATAAATATTTATTTTTGCTCTGAAAAGATGAACTTATAAGAAAATGTATGTAAAGATATGTGTATATGAACTGTATAACGGTAATGTGTTTTATATATATATATATATATATATATATATATATATATATATATATATAGTATATATATATAGCGTTAATGAACATTTACAGTATTTTTATCATGGGCACTTAAAAATACCGTGAATACTTCTATATACCTTATTCGAATTGTTTCGATTTTTAGAATTAACCGGTTAAAATGTATAACACTGCGTGTATGCTGTGTAAAAATGCGGTCAGGTTTTCACATTGATCTAACAAAAACTGCAGACGGGCTGAATGAAAATGCAAATTCGTTGTCTGACAGTAGGTGGCGCTTGTGCAGCAGAAATATAGCTGTTATCCTGGTAACGCCTGTACACAAAGCAGCCCTGAGCTTATAAACAATACGTTATTAAGCATTATACGGAGGTAAGATGACAAGAAAATGACATTGAAACTTTTCTGAAGACAGTCAGTTCCCTTCAGAGATGCATTTATATAAAATAGTAAAGAAGGTATTGCATTTAAGGGCTTTAAAGTCCTCAGAGGTCATAATCAATTGGAGAGCACTTGGATTTCGTCACGAGTCATTCTGTATATTTTATACTACTTGTCATGTTTTAAATAAAGTGTTGTGACTGCAAATCTGCCTGTTATGTTTTTATATTGCCATCAAATGATAATGGTATTTTGTTGACTGAGAAAGTTTAGAAAAGGCACACACACATTTAGAGGCAATGTCGGGTCATTTCAAACTTGTCGTGCTACAAAACAAGAGATTAATTGTGAATAATTAAAATTTACTGACACCCTTCAAACATTTGAAAATAAATTTTACATATTAATCTTTCTGGATAATTAAATAATGAAATTATTTACTTACTTTCCTTGTGGTTTTTTAAATGTCTGATGAAATTCGAGGTTGTGGTGGTTGTATCGGATATTTTTGCATTGCATATTTTCATACTTCTTTTATTCACACGGTCCAATTTGAAATCTTTCTATCCAAAGGCGATTATTTTTGGAATTCGACAATCATCTGTCATTTTGGCGCATTGTGAGTGCTGCGTTAACTGCGCAGATGCAGATCTGTGATGCTGGCATGCTTACATTTTTTGAATATTAATTAATTGATGTCGCAATATTTTATGAATGCATTTCATTACTGTTTATAATAAGTTATTGAAAATAATAATAATAAAAAAACATTCAAGTCATTGTCGAGTCATGCAGTTCAAGTCAAGTCTCGAGTCTCTGGTTCTCAAGTCAAGTCATGTAACTAGAGTCCCCCACCTCAGCTATTAACATTAATCAGGCTTCAATCATGATCCTGCCCACAGATTTCAAGAATTAAAGTATTAAAGCAGTAATATTTAGGTCTGTTCTCACCCAAAACTGATTTGTATTGCTTCAGAAGACATGGATTATATCCACTTGAGTCAAGTCAAGTCAATTTTATTTGTATAGCGCCTTTCACAACACACATTGTTTCAAAGCAGCTTTACAGAATATCAGCATTAACAGACGATAAAACTAATGTCTATAAAGTCGATAAATCATCATTGTGTACTTTAGATAAAATATGATTTTTAATAGGGTTTAAAAATAATTAAATGATAATTGTATTAATAACCCCAGTGAGCAAGCTGTAGGCTGACTGTGGCAAGGAACACAAAACTCCATAAGATGTTGATTAATGGAGACAAATAACCTTGGGAGAAACCAGACTCACTGTGGGGGCCAGTTCCCTCTGGCTAACATTATGAATGTAATGTAAATATTAATTATGTATAGGTAAAATCATGGTTTAAAATTATTAAACTAAGTGTTAAGGGTCAGTGATTAAACATCGATTGTGTTTGAACTGTAAGATTAATGACCAAAGTCTTTGAAGTCCATCTTGATTAATTGCAGAAGTTCACATAGATGCAATTGTCCTTGTTAATTGGCTGATGAAGGCTTTTGTTGGCAATAGTTAGTCTAAGCATTTCATTTCAAGATCGTAGTCCATAAAAAGACCGAGGTGATGCAGGTTGGAGTTGGCATCATTTCATCATCTGAAGTCCGTCATAATAGATTGAAGTGATGTTTGGCTGGCACCGGCTGCATTTAGTCATCATCATTCTGCGACATGTAGCAGTGGAGTCCAACATGAAGCAGGAATGGTGCTGGATCCAGCCGGTTCTGGTGACCTCAGGATAGGAGTCCCGAGGTTGAGACAGGGAAACAAATAAAAAGATGTAAGCGTAGATGCCATTTAATTTATTGCAGAGTTAGAGATCATGCTCAATGTTTCTGGTTTCTGGTTCCGCAGACCCAACTAAAGCAGCCTAATTGTGGGTTGGAGGATAAATTAGGTGTATGCCTGGCTAAATAGATGAGTCTTTAGTCTAGACTTAAACTGAGAGAGTGTGTCTGCATCTCGAACAGTGTTTGGGAGACTATTCCATAGTTTAGGAGCCAAATATGAAAAGGATCTTCCTCCTTTAGTGGATTTTGATATTCTAGGAACTATTAATAGGCCAGAATTTTGCGATCTTAATGAACGTGTCGGAATATAGCATGGTAGAAGATCACTTAAGTACTGCGGACCTAGACCATTCAAAGCTTTGTACGTAGTTAACAGAATTTTAAAATCAATACGGAATTTAACAGATAGCCAATGTAACGATGATAAAATGGGGCTAATATGATCATATTTCTTGGTTCTCGTCAGCACTCTGGCTGCTGCATTTTGAACCAATTGAAGTTTATTTATTGATCTTGCTGGACATCCTCACAGTAATGCATTACAATAATCTAGTCTTGAGGTCATGAACGCAGGAATTAGTTTTTCGGCATCAGCAACCGAGAGCATATGCCTTAATTTAGCAATATTTCTTAGGTGGAAGAATGCTGTTCTACAAACATTTGTAATTTGATTTTCAAAGGACAGATTGGTATCAAATATAACACCTAAGTTCTTCGCTGTTGAAGATGATGTAACAGTACATCCATCTAGAGTCAAATTATATTTTAGTGGCTTATTTTTAGAGTTTTTTGGTCCAATAATTAGAACCTCTGTTTTGTCAGAATTGAGTAGAAGGAAATTTCTGGCCATCCAATCTTTTATTTCATTAATACACTCTGCTAATTTTGAGAATTGTGAAATCTCATCAGGTTTTGAAGAAATATAAAGTTGTGTATCGTCAGCACAGCAGTGGAAACTTATTCCACGATTCCTGATAATATCTCCCAGGGGAAGCATATACATGGAGAAAAGCAGAGGCCCTAAAACTGATCCCTGTGGCACTCCATATTTTACTTTTGTTTGGTTTGACAATTCCTCATTTACATAGACAAAGTGGTAGCGGTCTGCTAAATATGACCTAAACCATGCTAATGCCACTCCACAAATTCTAACATAATTCTCTAGCCTATTCAAGAGAATGTCCTGATCTATCGTGTCGAATGCAGCACTAAGATCTAAAAGCACTAGAAGAGAAATGCAGCCGCGATCAGATGATAAGAGCAAGTCATTTGTAACTCTGATAAGTGCAGTCTCTGTACTGTGATGAGGCCTAAATCCTGATTGAAATTCTTCATATATACTATTTCTCTGTAGAAATGAACATATTTGGGAGGATACTACCTTTTCTAGTATTTTTGACATAAACAGGAGATTTGAAATCGGTCTATAATTAGCAAGTTCTCCAGGATTAAGTTGTGGCTTCTTAATTAGCGGTTTGATAATTGCCATTTTAAAGTTTCTTGGGACATGTCCTAAGCATAGCGAGGAGTTAATGATATTAAGAAGAGGTTCTGATATTACAGGAGATACCTCTTTTAAGAGCTTAGTTGGTATAGGATCTAACAAACAAGTTGTGGCTTTTGATGTTTCGATAAGTTTTGTTAGCTCTTCATGACCTATGATAGCGAAGGATTGAAGCTGCACATGAGAGAAATTATTCGACACTGTTTTCTGAGGTGCTATGACAGATGATTGCATAATTCCAATTTTATTTCTGATTATTTCAATTTTATCTGTGAAGAAATTCATGAAGTCATTACTCTTGAGCTGTGACGTAATATCTGGTTCGGTTGAGGCTTTATTCCTAACCAATTTAGCCACAGTACTGAATAAACATCTAGGATTGTTGTGGTTATTTTCTATGAGTTTACTAAAATACGCTGACCTGGCAGCTTTGAGTGCGTGTTTGTAGCTACAGACACTATCCTTCCATGCACCCTGAAATACTTCTAATTTTGTATTTTTCCACATGCGCTCCATTTTCCGAGCTGCTCTCTTGAGAGCATGAGTGTGATCATTGTACCATGGTGCAGGGCTTATTTCTTTAATTTTCTTTAATCGAAGTGGGGCAACAACATCAAGGGTGCTAGAGAAGACTGCATTTAAATTTTTTGTTATTTCATCAAGTTCTTCTGGGCTTTGGGGTTTATTGAGTATATGAGATAGATCTGGAAGAGTATTAGTGAAGCTATCTTTAGTGGTCCAAAGAATAGTTCTACCTGAACGATAGCGTGGTGTAGATTGAGAAACATTAGCTGATTGCAGCATGCAAGAGACGAGGTAATGATCCGAGATGTCATCGCTCTGCTGCAGAATTTCTATATTATCAACAACAACTCCATATGAAAGAATTAAATCTAGCGTATGATTATGGCGATGAGTTGGTCCTGTTACATTTTGTCTGACTCCAAGAGAGTTGAGAATATCGATAAATGCTAATCCCAATGTATCATTTTCATTATCTATGTGAATGTTGAAGTCACCAACAATTAAGGCTCTATCTACAGTAACTACAAGATCTGATAAAAAATTAGCAAATTCACTAAGGAAATCTGAATAAGGCCCGGGTGATCTATACACTGTAGCAAGGGTAAAAGACGACAGAGATTTTTTATTTATATTTGACGGTGTCACAATAAGCATTATTAGTTCAAAAGACTTACATTTATATCCTGTCCTCTGAGTAACACCAAAAACTTCACTGTAAATTGTAGCAACACCTCCTCCTCGACCCTTCAGACGAGGCTCATGTTTATAACAATAACCTGGGGGAGTAGATTCATTTAAACTGATATATTCATCCGGTTTAAGCCAGGTTTCAGTCAAACAGAGCACATCCAATCTATGATCTGTAATCATTTAATTGACAATTAGTGCTTTGGTAGAAAGAGATCTAATGTTTAGTAGCCCTATTTTTATATTTACATTTACATTTATGCATTTGGCAGACGCTTTTATCCAAAGCGACTTACAGTGCATTTAGTACAGGGACAATCCCCCCAGAGCAACCTGGAGTTAAGTGACTTGCTCAAGGACACAATGGTGGTGGCCATGGGGCTCGAACCAGTGACCTTCTGATTAACAGATATGTGCTTTAGCCCACTACACCACCACCACTCTTATATGATGTACATTTTTAATTTGTTTGTTTTGTTCAATTTTGACCGTAATCAAATTTTTTCTAAATGATTTAGTGAGGGTATTGTGTTTCGTAGTTCGTGGAACAGACACAGTCTCTATGAGATATCTAGGTGATACAGTCTCTATGTGTTGTAGTTTATGTGACCTGTGTGATGTCTCAAGGCAGCTAGCAGATGTTCGGATTAACCAGTTTGTCTGCTTCCTGACCTGGGCCCCATTTAGTCAATTAATATCATTATTAAGTCTATGAGCCAAATTACTAGAGAGGAGAGCGGCACCTTCCCTAGAGGGATGGAGTCCGTCTCTCTTTAGCAGGTCAGGTCTACCCCAAAAACGTTTCCAATTGTCTATAAATCCTATTTTATTCTTCAGACACCACTCAGACATCCAGCCATTCAGTGACACTAATCTACTATATACCTCGTCACCACGACGAGCAGGGAGGGGACCAGAGCATATTACAGTGTCTGACATAGTTATTGCAAATTTGCACACCTCTTTAACATTATCTTTAGTGATCTCCGACTGGCGAAGCCGGACATCGTTAGTGCTGTAAGGCGGGTGCCAGTGAGTCTGGGCTTCTCCTCGAGAAAACAAAAGGCTCTCATGAGAATTAACACCTGAACCCTTTCTCGCATATGTAATAGCAACATCCGAGATGCAACAGACTGTGCAGCTAACACCTCCCTTCTAAAGACTCTTCATCTCACTCCTCCTCCTCACTTGAAGCTCACTAAAAACCTATGAAATGTTAGGTATATTTACTGTTTTTACACACATGTTTGGTATCATTTAAAGTGTCTCAGTGCGCCTGGTAAGCTGATCTCATTCTCCCAGCCATAATGAAACGTTAAAAGAAGTTATAAAATATGTGAAATGTGGTGTGCCCCTTAAAGGTGTGCCTTTCCCCAGATCCCCCATACAAACTACCCCCTGTATGTAAATCTACAAGAAGCAAGAACCCATTCAGTTACAAAATCTGATCCCACAGTTGTGAACCCCTCAACAGGGGACCAAAATCTAATTATAATGACAGACACCACCATTTGGTAGGTTTATTGAATTATCTGGGTTTATAAGGAGAAGGGACGAAAGGTTCTGGGGGTCTGTAGGTAGACTTCCCACACGGTCGGTGTGTGTAGTTCTTGTTGCCAGGTAAATGTGTCTATGAATTCCTCAATTTCTGAATTGCTGTTATTATACTTAATGATTTCACTCTATGAATTGGATTTTGTATTATTGTTCTATTTACCTGGTCAATAAATTGTAAACATTTGATTTATTCTGACTGACTCTGAAATTGCTTTTCCCAAACAGATTGAACGATTCGTATGTTACCGCAAGTCTGCGTCAGATTAGTGATGACTAATATTTGGCATCGATTCAAGTGCACTTGGTTTGCAAAGACAAAAAGGGAATTTCCGTTTAGAACAGCAAACGCTGCTTGACCAATCTAAATTCGGGTGTCTAACCTCTGTTTTAATTTGATGTTTCTCCAGATAAGTGTATCGTGGAAACCACGCATGGCCAATCCAAAGCTATTATAAGAGAAGTTATGTTGGACAACTTACATCTGTAATAGTGGCCGTGACCTCTACTGAAGAAAACGTTAAGTTACATTCAAGTGTGTGCAATTCCATGGGGCTATACAGAAGTATCTTTGATTGTGTGAGCGTGAACGTGACCGATCTCAGGTATATAGCAATTACCTCTGTTTGATGATCAATACTGGCCGCTTGTGATCGTGGAGACCCATGTGTAGAGAAACACGCGAGGACCTCAAAGCTGACATCGTTTCTTAATCTAAACGGGTAAAGTATAATTAAAGAGTTAAAGGAATAATCAAACATTTGCTCACTTTTAATGATACTCAGACATCATTAAAAACCTTTTTCATTTATGGAGTCAGATGAATAAACGAGGTAAAATACACGCGTGTAAAATACACGCAGATGAAACGGGAGAAAAAACGGAAGAATCTGAAACGCGATAAAATGACAAAGGATATAACTATGAACGATGACTATAACGTTGAACGTATGAGAATAAGCAGTGCTAAGCAGGCCACAAACAAACTCTCGTGCAGCGTGCGTGTGTGCTGTGCCGTCAGAAACAGGAAGTCCAATGACGTCAGCCATATGAGTCATATGGGTTACATTTATGATGCCTTTGTGTCCTTTTTGGAGCTTGAAAGTGTTGGCCCCCATTGACTTTCATTGTATGGGTATATTCACATCTTATGCCCATACAAATATATTTATATAATATTTATATGAATAAAAAAAAATCGTTTGAGATGGCATAAGAGTGAGTAAATGAGAGAATTATCAGTTTTGGGTGAGCTATTTCTTTAATAAAATGATAATTTTTTTAATGTGAAAAAATATTTTTTCTTTTCTATGACAGGGCTACCCAGAAAAGAGTCCAAAATAAATGACATCTTAGATGCAGTTTATTGCGCAACCAAAATACCAAAAATAACAAGAAAAAAATTATGTGTGCATACTGACGAATTTATACTACAAAGATGCATGGAATAAAATGTGAACTTTTATTTTGAAATGCCTGTGCTTTATACTGCTCACACAAACATATATGAAATCTTACAATGATCTGCAGATGACATGAGGGTAAATACATGGTGACAAAATTTTCATATTTGGGTGACCTGTCCCTTACAGTTAAGGGCTATCAACTTTTCATACAAGCTGGTGGCACATTTGTTAGTTTCAGACTTCAGACTATGTGCTTGTTTAGATTGGTTTATCAGTGTAGCTCAGCTTGAATCTTACAAAAAAATTATAATTATTGTATTTTGCTGACAGATTACTTTACCTAGATTACTAATCTGCTGACTGGGTATGTCCAATTGATATGCTACAATATTTAGAGGGAACTGATGTGAGGCACAGCTCGACGGCAATCCCACCAATCCGTCAAACCTGAGTGGGAATTGTGGCACTGTAACAGGATGTAGTTACTGTGTTATCTGCAGTTTGACTGGAGACCTCTGAAAAGAGGCTAAATGCTCATTCCTTGTTCTCCTGTATGTTCCTGCTCTTATTATTGGGAATTGTATTTGCAATTAACCGTGGAGACACCCGTCACTTCATGGCGATTCAGAGGGTCTTTGTAGAAATGAGCTGACAATCACTTGGAAGATGTTTTGCACTGGAACATTTAGCTAAAGCAGAGAGTGAAAGTTTGACTTCTGCCAGTATCAAGTTTGGATAAAGATCATGCTGCACTTTTACCCTCTATAAAAAGCTCTGAACCTTAACCAGTGAGTTTTAGCCAGGCTTATTGGTTTGGAAACCTTAGTGTTCCAAAAAAGTCAGAGGCAATTTTTTAGAGAATAGAGTAGTGAAAAATGTGGCTTGCGTAATTGCCAATGAAAGTCACCAAACCATGGGATTGTCAGGATTATAAAGAATATTAGAGACTCTTCCAGAGGAAAACTATTGCTCAGAGGTTTCTCTTTCATAGCTCGAGGGTTAAGTTTCAACCTCAAGGCTTCTCCTAAAATTACTTGAGATCAGGGTTTTCAGCCAGACTGATCTTACAGTGAATTTTCTGTGGCTAAAATCAGTCTGTGCTTAGTAAAATGCGAAGCACTGCCCCCAGTGGCCAAAGCGGTGAGTGACACAGAAGGGTGCCAAAAGGGAGTGGTTTTCACCTGGATAGGCTGTAATTTTTTGTAATGTATTTTATGTTAGAGGGGAAAATACAACCACTGAATCCTCACTGATTATGCAACGTGATTACTTCCTGGTTTCAACTTCGGATCTGAACCCAGGTCTCCCAGGCTGCTCACGCAACATGCTTCCAGTCGTGCCACAAGGGAAGGTTAACACACTTGAAATGCCTGATGGGAGATGCTGCTTGTCAGTGAGTCGGTATAATGTGGCAGATCCTAGGTTACTGCACGTATCAGAAAAAACATGCCGACTTTCCAAGTAATCATGTTGTTTCAACCAGCAGTCCACAGAATGTCCTGCAGAGGTCAGTGGACAGATACTGCATATGGCATAAATCATGAATTAGGACATTTTAGGTTTTTAATTCATGGTATAAATAAGTGTATTCATTAAGCATTTATAACTTAGATAGAGGGGTCTGTTGCTCAGGAGAATCATCTGAGAAGCAGGGGACTTTACCAAAAGTATCGAATATGCTGTCTGATTAATCCTATTGCTGTCTTGGGGAAAGAATAGAGATATTAAAGAGCTTTCATTTGTGACCAATGTCTGACTTTTAAATAAAGTTGGAAGTAATATCTGCTCTCTGCCATTTTAAGGCTGGGAGAAGTTGTTTCCACCATTCCAGAAATCTCAGCACACTATAGGATTAAAACTTTAGGTCTCCCCCAACCTGGTGTGAGCTCTGATTTGGTGCAGCTCTTTTTTTCTTCTCTACGCATGGGCAAACAACCAACCAGTGATTTTTGGCAAGGTGCTGCGTGGAGACGGCGTCCGGGGAGCTGTTACTGCGGTGAGTGACTTTCTTTTCCGCTCATTTGGAGTTGGAGTAATGACACAAAAAGAGCAGGAGAGAGCTAGGAGGCCTATTTACCTTAGCAACGAGCAGCTGTTGTGCTAACATACAAACTTTTTCATGGCTGTCTGGAAAAGTGTTCAATAAGCTTTTCTCAACATTAACTATGAAAGTCACTGTGCTATTCATTCCAGCGCTTAATACTTCATTTGTTGAAAAGTTTAAAATAGCACACATGCATGAATTAACTCATTCACACGGAGTTCCCCAATGCCCAAATAAATCAAGTTTCAACACATAGTACATGAGTCATGTAAGTTACATAATAAATGCATTGTAAGAGCTTGCATTTAATATATATTTATCACATGAAGTGCATGTTTGTGCAATATCACATATTGCATGAAGTGTGTTTGTGCTATATTTCCTTCAAATAAATGCCACTTGATATAACATTTTTTTTATTATGCTTAAATCCTTAAAATTATGTTTGAAGATAAATATACATTTGGTCATGGTTTTGACAACTAATATTTTTTTGTTTGTCAATTTTGTTTTAATGGATGAGTTGGAGCACATAGTGAAGGAAAAGCTATAAAGGTGACTAATTTGAAAAAGCTAAAATATCAGATGGTTTTGCTACAAATAATATTCAACACTTTCGTGGTGTAACAAAACCAATATATCTTAATGATTTATGCATTGCTGCTTTAAGGGATTTGGTTAATCTGTCCATGCATACAAGGTAAATGTTGACATTGCAGACTGATCTCACAGTGAAATCAGAAACAGCAGGTTGACTAAAATGTGAAGCACTGCCCCCAGTGGCCAATGCGGCATGTGTTGTTGGGTTTATGGGCACTTGTGAGCTTCCCAGGTCAAATGTCCACAAAGGGGCTCCAAAAGAGAGTTGTGAAGCAAGTTGTTTTCAGCTGTATAGGCTGTAATGCAGTTAAGAGGAATTAGGGGGGAATTCACAAAGAATAAATTGCGCCTGGTAGAAGCATCATTTTTTTGCATGTGCTTGCTCCGATCGTTTAGCGCCCGATTCACTAAATTAATTATGCAGATCAGACAATGGCTATAAAATCACTGCTGAATGCAAACTGCACATGCAATTCTGATCTTGCGGGAAGATTCTGAGCGCTTTAGAGCAGATGATGGCGCAGACTACCATATTTGACACACCTTGTGGGGACTGTACAGCATCACTGTGATCCAGACACTGGATCATCTCTTAAACATACTGAAAGTGTGCTTGACGACGATGTGCACTGGATGTATGCTAGGTTATAAAGCTCTTCTCCATTATTTGATAATTATTTGACTAATTACTGCTGATATGGTTGTTTAAATGTTCTCTTATAAATTTATTTTACCACCTACACTCATTCATAGATATAGCACCATCTAAATTGTTGCATACACCATTTTAAGAAGACACGGCTACCAATA
This sequence comes from Xyrauchen texanus, assembly GCF_025860055.1. Classification (NCBI taxonomy): domain Eukaryota; kingdom Metazoa; phylum Chordata; class Actinopteri; order Cypriniformes; family Catostomidae; genus Xyrauchen; species Xyrauchen texanus. The sequence goes on from NC_068317.1 coordinate 7,207,127, forward strand.
AGCACACCAGAGCGAATGGGGGAAAACAAAACTCTTACTGTTTTATCAAGTGCTGGAAATTCGCAAAGTGAAGAACAATCTGGAACATGTATAACAGTGAATGAAGTCCTCTTTGCAATTCGTTCTTCAGAACGTTGAATTTTGTCGAACACAACTGTTTACAATTGTAACATCTTTCTATCAAAATGAGCAATAAAGAAAGAGAACAGCATCTACAGTTGTGGTTACGTGTTACGATGAGCAGGAAGGCAGACGAGGGTCGAGGATCTAATCGCAGTAGGTCTTTATTAAAGCAAAAATCATAACACGACAAAACAGGAACAAAGGAAATATCCACATTGGGAAAAATAAAACAAACACGGAGGGACATAAACAGGAAACAGGCAAAACAAGCATCCAGAAACATCGACGATCGACAAGGGCATGGAGAACAAACAGGGTTTATATACACTGGAGACATGATGATGACAAACTACAATCAGGTGAGCACAATGACACAGGGCTGGCAGTGATGAGGGCTGGGGATCATGGGAAGTGTAGTTTTGGACAAAGACAAGTGAAACCCAGGGCAGACAACAAGGGAATCGTGACAATAGGAGACTGCTTTTAAGCAGGTATTCTGGTGTGATATCCACCTTTTTCCTGACTTCTCCATGGGCGGTGCCATTGCGACAAGAGTCTTCCTCTCGGATGCTCCACACTTCCGATTAGTAGTTTTTATCAGCTAGACTAATGTTATTGGTGATCGCGAGCAGCTAAGCGTCTGGATAATTATGCACTGTTATAGGGTGTCATAACAACTACAGGTGGCTTAAAGATTACTGGAAAATGAATGTCACAACGATAAGCCCCCCAAAAGCTTCCAGTGCTGAAACATTCCTAGTTAAACCAGATGTAATAATCAGTGATTTCATTAAACTAATTCTCCGTCACTTGCCTTTTTAAAAAAAACATTGACAGATAATTCAAAATACTGTCCTTCATTTTGGAAGATAACAAAGATGAAAAACATTTAAACCAAGCCTTTGTTTTGTTAATCATCTTTACAAGGTTTATATCTCATGTTGTGCTCTGAGTGTATGTGAATGAGTTGTTCTCAGCAGAGTCTGTGAGAATGCGGCACTTGTTATTGCAGACATAATGCAAAGGTATCTGAATAAAATCTAAAGATTTTATTATGACCATACTTCCTTTTCACAGATGATTCCTCTTTTTTCGAACCTTAAAAACCAGTCGGGATTTCAAGATTCCCTAAATGTCTAGGATTTGGCTGTTTTCATATTGAACTGCTCAACAAAAACGTAATCAAAACTAGCGCATCCTATACGTGAATTCTCTCTCTCAGTGCGTGCTGTATGTCTGTCTCTCTCTCTCTCTTTCACACACACATACAGGATACGTGTAGAGAGCACTAGAGCCCAGTAACTTTACCATGTAAATATGTGTCATTGTGAACTTATCTATTCAGGGATTGCCATCAAAACCGAATATCCACACATGGTCTTTAGCGAGAAAGGGATTTACGCTAAGAAAACTGTTCACAAGTTTTTGACTATTGTCAGTGATATTTCAGTGCTTGTGCAGTGGGAATAAGCTGCAAAGCGGAAGTCTGTAGCATCCGCATTGGAAGAACACGCTAAGCTTAATGGGTAATTTCACTGTCTGTGAAAAAGATTGATTTGGCAAGTGATTAAGTATCTGATTTTGTGGTAATCATCAATCCACATGTCGGTGGTCAGCCCCACATTGATAACATGCATAATCTGTGATATTTTCAACCGGCGACCTCTTGACATCTCCGAGAAATGGTTGTGGGATCCGGTAGCACACACTGTGCTGACCATGGAAAGCTCCCACATATATTAGTTCTTGTTCTAGGTCCACAAAACCCTTTCTCACAATCATGTTGAAGGACCTAATATGACGACAACAAAACTCTAAGCTACTTTCTGTAAAATGGGATTTTGCAGTAGACGGTACAGATTTAGTAGATGCAAATGTCAGACACAGATGTTTGTCTCTGACAAGACACTTGGCAGGCTACAGCTGAACGTCAACATGATGCTGAATAGATGATGTACCAGTCCTTTTGCTATCGTATGGGAAAACAGCATGGTAAGACTTGCACAACACAAAACCCATGAGCTGTTTATCAGCTGTAACCACAAGATCCAAATTTTCCACAATGAAGCTTTCCCAGCCTTATTTGGTATAGTTATAAGTTCTCCCTTATACATTTTTTGGTTTTATTTCGCTCATTGGGCACAGCGCGTTAAACTCAGAATTTCCTCTTGTATGTTCGCACGTGTCTGTGACGTGATAGAGCATGTGCGAACAAGCAAGATACATAAAAATTATCAAAATAATATATTTCAAATAAATTTATAGTATCTTAGTGTAAAAAGATTTAAAATAATAAATAATTTTGTCATAAATTACAAACCCGAACCCAACCTAAAAGTTATACTTAAAAACTGTCCGACACCCGACGGGTTTTCGAGCCCTGTCGTGCACGGGTCGGGTTGCAGATCTCTAGTCCAGATACAGAAAAATGGTTGAGCTCCTTATTGCTGAACGAGACACTCTGAACTGAGCAAAAAACACATCGTAATGCACTCTAAACCTATTTATCTATACAATTGTTTGCAATATATACTTTTTATGAAGCAACAAAAACAAATGTAAAGTTACTCTCGCTGTAATGGACGCACAAACACTTTCTGCAGATTCTGATTTGTGTTCTGTTCTGTGTATATTTAATTACAATTTGAAAGTAAATGCAATCTTCCTCATGCAAATCAGATTTCATGATGATTAAGTTTATAATAGTTTGCAATGCCACACTTCCAATAAATATTTGATAGTTTATTGCTATTATCACAGGTTAAACTCAATGTGGGAAGTCAGAGAACTTTATTTGCTGAATAAAGCCGCAGCTCGGTGTGCTGTTAAACTCAGCGCGAGCCGTTAAAGCCATAGCTGCGTGTCTCTGAAATTATTAACTGTTTGCTCAAGAAGGAACTGAATGTCCAGACGAATAAGGGCATTTTACGTAGTACATGGCAACCATGTACAGTACAGTATGTATCACACTCACAACAATGCCAGCAACTACAGCTCAACACTAGAGTGAAAACATCTCTCTCTCTCTCTCAATGACGTGATTAATGTTAATATTGTATTCCATTTGGCATGAAAATTATACTTTTAAAAAACAACAACCAAATAAAATGGCTTTTATATCTCCATTAAATAGCTTAACCATGAAAAGGCTATAACTCATCCTCAATAAAACAATATTGGTGGGCAGACTGAAAATATAAAATATTTTATTCCCATGGCCTGTTTTCCCATATTTGAGTTGTAAACTGAAACGGGTAGATCATGCTGAAATATATATATACACAGACATAGTGAGGATGTCTTCAAAAATAATGCCATAAATAGTTTTATTTTATCAATTAATGTCATACAAGGTGCAGTAAACATAAAAAAGCTAAATCAATATTTGGTGTGACCCCCTTTGCCTTTAAAACCGCACCAATTCTCCTAGGTACACCTGGACACAGTTTTTCTTGGTTGTTGGCAGATAGGATGTCCCAAGCTTCTTGGAGAATTCACCTAATTAGGCTGCCACGATTGCTTCTGTGGGGGTCATGTCATCTGTTGCATGGTTCCCTGTGATCTTTTCTGTTCTTTTCTATTTGCAAAAGAAATGTTTGGGAGTCTAAAATGTATATTTCCTATTGACACACTAAAGTTGAAGATATAAATAACCATCTTAATACACAATTTTTGTGAAAGATCTTATGTGCCTTATGTGATCTTATGTCCATAATTAAGCACACATTAAGTATGATTGACTTTTGTTTTAGCAATTATTTGTTGGGTGTTTTTAAGTTAATTTGAAATTAGCAGGCTGTAAATAGGTGCTTATGAAAAAAAAAAGTTGCTGGATTTGATTAAGTTAGCAAGGTTTATGGCATCATATCTTAATATGTTTAGCAAAAACAAAACAAACAAACAACAATGGCTGATGTCTTAAAATGAGCTAATTCTTTGAGCACATCTGTAATCTTTCAGTTATACACAGGTATCTAAATATTTGGTACTTATATTGCATCTAAAAAGGACCAAGTGAACGAGTCGCAAGCGCTCTTCTGTCATGTGTGCAAATAATCTTTCATGCTTAAAAAGCAGCTGCGAGACCGCATGTGAGTAGTGAACTTGGTTAATATTTCTGTAGAAAGACTGGTATCTTTACATGTGTAGTACTTATTTATATTTTAGCATCAAATTGATACTGAAGTCCTGGTACTTTTCACATCCTTATAAGATGGTAAAAACATAGGTTGCACTTTATTTTACTGTACGTGTAGTTTCAGTATACTTGCAGTGTACTTACCCAAGAAATAGGTAGCCACATCTACTTAATATAGGTTAAGGTTAGGGTTGGGGTTAGGTTGAGGGTTAGTACCTAGTAATTACTGTAGTTGTTGTAATTATATAGTACAAAAATGTAGAACATTGCTGTAAACTGCTACCAAAACATTTGGGGCTTTAGCACAGATATTCTACCCCCTGGCGCCACACATGTTATTCACATTCATTTCTTAGCACAGTACTGTTACTGCATGTCAATTAATTTGTCTTTTTTTAAATAAATCTTTTTTTTTTTATTAATTTAGGAGTCAACGTTGGAAAAGTTTAACAATTTTCCTCTGGGTTGCTCACCCTCCTTCAAGTTTACAATTTATGTGTAAATATTGCAGAAATGGCAGAGAGTCAAAATTGCAAGTTACTGAAAATAATGAAGAGATTGGTTGAAATTGTATTTATTCAAAACATTTTTCTGATTACAGAAATTCACAGCCTGCTGAGAAAATCATCAAATTAGCTCAGGAATGAAATAGCAGCATTTCCCTCGTGTCATTGTCCATCAAGAATAGCCCATATGATCCTACCCAACATCACAGTTTCCATGGTCATTTGAACGGCATGGAATGTTTAACTAGTTTACAAAGTCAACACTGATACAGACATAGTGTTGATTATTATTTATGTCCTTTTTTCAGTAAAATAAAATTGATATCCAAGACTGCTGGTATAAGTTAGAGCCATTAATCAATTGTTTGCTAATCTGAAACACAAAGTAGTTACTTGCATGCACTGAGTTGTATTTTGTAGTCTCTTTTTCTCTGTATCTCTGTGTGTGGTTTGGCGGTTTGCAAGTAGTCTGTCATAGTTCCAGGAAACACAGTAGAGATTTTGCTTTGGGATCATGATGCGTACATAAAAAAAAGCATTAATACAGCAGTTTAGGCTGCTATATCAATTCATCATATCAACATTTCCAAGAGATGAGTAATACACTGCAGAATAGAGCACAATGCATCAGCACAGCTAACATGTTAAACACACTTGTGTAATCATGGATACAATTTATTGCATTTTAAGCATGGGACTGTTATAATGTGATGTGTCAATCTTCAAACTTCTCTTTGGATTTACAGGAGACATGATTCATTTAACATGGCTATTTAGTTGGATAGATACAGTAAAGAAAGGTAAATAACCTTATATGGGTGAATCTTACAAATACAAGAGCAGATCACATTTCACCTTAAACTCAAATGAGAAAAATAAATAAAAGGAATAAATTAGAAATAATATCCCAGATAGCAAAAAATATCCGCACGGCTTCTTTTTGCCGCCGTCCCTAAGCTGTCCACTGGCGGAGATGAAACTTTGCCGCCGAATTCGTCACTCCCATTTCTTGCGAGATGCTGCCGGCGATCAGACGGCGGGCCGCCCGCTTCATTTTCTCTGGCGTTTGCCTCGGGCTGATCGACCGCGGGCGGCTGGCGGCAAGCCGCTTTGAAATACAAGGATTTCTACTCTCAAAATCGACCAGCCATGTTGGCTATTATTATTTTTTGCTCCAAAGCCATTATGGTTTATAACAGAGTCTTGACTCTTGATTCCATGTTAAGGTAAGGTTTAGGAATTACATTTAAATTACTTTGAAACTCTGAAGCGATTATACAGTAATATATGTAAAATATATTGAATTATTTTATGCACTTGAAAATTGTTTACATTTCAAAAAGAATTCCTTTTGTAAAACTTACTTGGCAATAAATATCTTTATGATTCTGATTAGGTTTTAAAATAGATATTTAATTCATGGTATGAACAATTTAGCAGAATAAATCGATGAAGTTAGACTTTTCACGAATGCCTGACTATCAGTGAACAGTGAAAGACATCTGCAACAAGGCCAAAATCTCGGGTATACTTTAATTTTTTTTATTAATTTGCAACCATGGTGATATCTGTCATAAACATGAAAATCCCTGTTTTGACATGAAGGATAAACTCAATGAAAAAGTGAAATTATCCTCTGGTTTCACAGTTGCGCAGAAATTTCGTTTATGTCTACATTTTTTTCAACCTCGATTTTTTTTTTGTTATTTTACCTTTTACAGGTTTTGCAATTATGACCTGTACAAATGTTTAAGAAAGTGTTAAAGTCCCTGTAAAGGCAATAAAAAAAAATGTAAATGCATTATAAATGTTAAATGTATTGCTAAAACACATTACAAAGACTGAACTGTGAAGTTCCGCTGTCGCCATATCTGTTTCTGGTTTACTTGCGCGTCGCCCAAAATGTCTGTTTTTACTCGATGTCTCCAGAATCTTCCGAAAATACTCGTCAGCGATGTTCATCGCATTGTTGATACCTGGTCCCCTGCTCCGACAAGCAAGAGGGACAAGGGCTTTAAACTCTACATATCGAGTTATCTGCACAACTACAAGGGTAAGTATTTTAATCTAATGTGGTGTGCCGGCAGATAGCGGCTAAGCTAGTTCGCCACGTGTACATTTTTTATGTAAGGTTAGTATAGAAGCTTGTTTTTTCTTAGTTTTAAAGCAGACTGTTTGTTAATTTTTGTGATAATTGTAATATAAATTATATTAACTTGCTCTCCTCTCAGTTTCTAATAAAGATCAGGGCACAGGTGAAGTCACTGTCAGGGCATTGTGCTACAGGTCCACGAGGAAAACAGATAAACCTCACAGTTTGAGTGTATGGTGAAGATAGAATTGATAAGACCGCAGTTACAGGCTTGTTACTTTAATAGCCCGATGTTCCTGGGGACTCGGCTAAGGTTATTCATGTTTAATGTAACTCAAATAAAATGAAAACAGTTATTGTAGGCAGGTAAGTTTCCCTAACTGGTTCCCTCTGTGTAAAATGCGTTCTTATTCACGTTTTCAACTCAGTCATTCGTTTAAGATGCAATCTTGTGTTATAAGTATTAGGCTATCATGATTATACAGTGAGCAAGCTATATAAATAAGTATTTAATATAATAAAAGTGTAGAGCAACAACCGAGGGTGTAAGGTAAAGGCTGAATATTGTAGATTTATTACAATATGTTGCATGTTTGAATTAAAATACCTGTGGATATGCAGGAGCACACACTCTACAAAGGCCTGACTGGAGATTTGCCTGATCTATCCGTCCTTCAGGTGAGTAGGGATACAACAATAGCAAATTTCACTGTACAGTATGATATATCAACCAAAATCTGTATACCAATATTTCATTATTTTCTTTTTCCTCCCTTTTACAAACAAATATTCTGCTTCAAAGAAAAAAAATGAAATTGATGTTATCATAAGGGTTCTTCATTATGAACTTGTATGCCATGCATAACATACTGTGGATAGAAATTACAGGGAAAGTTACTGGTATGATAATTGTGGTTATATTATATTACTATTATATTTAGTGTATTGCTAATCGATATATTGTTACTTCCCAGGTGACAGCGGCTCACTTCAAGAGCAGGTGAAGCAAGTTGGGACAATGTTGAAGACATTTGCTCGCACTGGGCAATCGGGTACAACTTGCAAACAACACCTGTGGTTGTTGATTTAATTCCCACTGGGGCCACCTGTACATGTAGTAGACCTAGATATAAATGTCATAGTTTAGTAGTTGAAGGACCAGGACTGACTACTTTATTCTTTTATTCTGGGAATCCCTGTAGGTGCAGATCAAACCCTAATGCTGCAACGTCTTGGAGTTTGGCGATGTTGTGCTTAGCATGGACAACAAAATGCTATGCTGCAACATTTCAGTGCCAATGTGTCTGTTGGAGAGTTATCCCTGCCAGGGGATCTGTTACTCCCCCCTAGACACCCAGGAAGATTTGGCGTTGCTTGACAACAGTTTGAGGCAGGATAAAGAGCTCCAGCAACGATGTGTAAGTGTGCCGATTTAGTTTATAACGCCATAGGGTAATCTAAAAAGTACAATTAAGATCGTACACTGCATATTCTACAGTCTGAATCCACAGCCTGTCACATTTAAAATTTATGAGAAGCTTCAGAGAAATGTAATTTGTAACATGTTTTTTTTGTATTTTCAGCTTTGGTTTTTGGCAATCAAATGTGGGAGGGACCTAAAGACAACCGTGTGGCGAATGCTTCAGAGTATCTTCTCTAATCACCTTTCCATCAATACAACCTGACTGGTGTAGGGGATAAAGCATGTTTTAGAGACATGTTCCTGAAGACCATTGTTCAAAGTAAGTTGGATTTTTTTTTATATTTAAGTAGATGTGTATGACCTTATGCCATTCAAATAGAATGACAGATCTTTATTTTCTACAGGAGCCATCCGGAAGAACCCGGCAACCCAGGATGCCACTGATGAGGCGATCCAGGTTAACGTTACGCGTTACCTGAAAGGAGCATCTGAACATGAAGGTGGAAAAAGGCGCCGCACAGCTGAGAGGGACCCACAGCCGACCCCTTAAACCTAGGCTGACTACTGACACCCCAGCATCACTGACAACTGGAACCCTTTCTTTATCCTGCAGTCAGTAACATCAAGACCCCTAAAAAAGCCTGCTAAAAGTGTCAGACTACACTCACCCAATCCACACTGTTCACTGTGGAAATTGCTTTTTTTTTTTTTTTTCTTTTCTCTCGTGACCCTGCTTTGAGGGCAGCTCCTTGGATGAATATGGGATGGTTTGTCCTTTTATACAGGCACATGAGGAATCACTGAAGATATGCCAATTTGCACTGCCTCATTCTGGAGGTCGGGGAAAACCGGTGATTCTTAGCCCAATACGCCACGCAGTCCCCAACCTCTCCAGACATTCTGATTGGCTGTGTTCTCTACAGCCAGATTTTCTGCTGTTAATTATATTTATTCCCACTTGTTGTCATGTGTAAGTTGAATGTCAAAATGTATATTATAACTGTTATCCTGCACATTCCTTGATACCAAAGATCTCAATTATTTCATATACAATTTGCTGCTTATTTCATTGTTACAGTGCTTAACTATTCTATTTTTAAATATAGCTTGTAAATCCTAGATTATACATCTAATACTTGATATTTGCACATTATCTGGTATCAAATATTCTACTTACCGCGACTTTAGTATTGCTTATTTCATTCCGTCAGTGCTTAACGATTCTATTATAGTTTGTAAATCCTATTTCATACCTCTGATACTTGATATTGCACATTAACTAGTACCAAAAATTGTACTTTCATTCAGTCACAGTGCTTAACTGTTATTCTATTGTTAAATATAGCTTGTAAAACCTTGTGCCACAGGTCAGCATTGCAGTTATAATGGTATATTCTACTCCAGAGCTTTACTCTAAATTATTACCACTTAACCTATTGTTAGAAATGACTTGTAAATATGATGTTATACCTCAATTTATTTGGTATCCTGCACTTTATTTGGTACCAAATATCCTCATTGCTTATGTTTACTGGTAATTCTTTTTATCCCAGAGCTGACCTCTTTATATTATTAACAATTATTGTAAGTGTTACAATAGTGTTTTTTTTTAAAAAACATTTTTTTTTTACCAAAATTGAATTGGAAACCTGCATGTTCTTTAGTGTGTGTGGGTGTGTATATAATGTTTGTATTTTTCTGTTATTTATATTTCAGTGATCTGACATCTTGTTTCTGTGACGAAGCAGGCGGAGAATGAGGATCTAGACGCAGCAGTTTATTCAAAAACATAAAGAAAAACTCAGAAACACGCAAACAGGGGAGACCTGGCACAGAGCATCAAAAACATGCAAGAACTAACACAGGAGACAGGGAAACCAAGGACTTAAATACAGAAAGGAACAAACAAGGGAATAAGGAACACCTGGGTGAAATAATCAGGGAATGAGAACTAATCAGGGGAAAACCAATCATAAAATGAAACTACAAAGGACTACAAAAACCAAACATGAAACAGGAACTAAATTAAACTTCAAAATAACAGCACAAAAACAAAAGACAACAGAGAACATGACAGAGCCCCCACTTTAAGGAGCGGATTCCAGACGCTCCAAAAGGCACAAAAAAGAAAAAACAAAAACAAATTGTCCAAGGGGGCACAAGGGGCAAACAGGCAGTCCAAGGGGACACAAGGGGAAAACAGGCAGTCCAAGGGGGCACAAGGGGCAGACAGGCAGTCCAAGGGGGCACAAGGGGCAGACAGGCAGTCCAAAGGGGCACAAGGGCCTGGGAGGCGGCCACAGGACAGGGACTGGGTCAGGGGGACTGGGAGGAGGCCACATGATAGAGACAGGGTCAGGGGGACTGGGAGGAGGCCACATGATAGAGACAGGGTCAGGGGAACTGGGAGGAGGCCACAGGTCGGGAACAGGGTCAGGGGGCCTGGGAGGAGGCCACAGGACAGGGACTGGGTTAGGGGGCCTGGGAGGAGGCCACATGATAGAGACAGGGTCAGGAGGCCTGGGAGGAGGCCACAGGACAGGAACTGGGTCAGGAGGCCTGGGAGGAGGCCACAGGTCGGGAACAGGGTCAGGAGGCCTGGGGGGAGGCCACAGGACAGGGACTGGGTCAGGGGGCCTGGGAGGAGGCCACAGGTCAGGGACCGGGTCAGGAGGCCTGGGAGGAGGACACAGGACGAGGACTGGGTCAGGGGGCCTGGGAGGCGGAACCATGGAAGGCCCTGGAGGCGGAGCTGTGGGGGGCTCAGGAGGCTCGGGAGGCGGAGCCGAGGGAGGTGGCGCCATAGGAGGCTCTAGAGGCGGAGCCCGGGAAGGCTCGGGAGGCGGAGCTGGGGGAGGTGGCGCTGTAGGAGGCTCTAGAGGCAGTGACCTGGAATGCTCTGGAGGCAGAGCCGAGGGAGGCGGAGCCAAGGGAGATGGCGCCATAGGAAGCTCTAGAGGTGGAGCCCGGGAAGGCTCGGGAGGCGGAGCTGGGGGAGGTGGCGCCGTAGGAGGCTCTAGAGGCGGAGCCCTGGAAGGCTCTGGAGGCGGAGCCGTAGGAGGTGGAGCCGTGGAAGGCTCTGGAGGCGGAGCCATGGGAGGCTCGAGGGGCGGAGCCCTGGGAGGCTCGAGGGGCGGAGCCCTGGGAGGTAGAGCCGTGGAAGGCTCTAGAGGCGGAGCCCTGGAAGGCTCTGGAGGCGGTGCCGTAGGAGGCTCAGGAATTGAAGCCATGGGAGGCTCGAGGGGCAGAGCCCTGGAAGGCGGAGCCGTAGGAGGTGGAGCCGTGGAAGGCTCAGGAATTGAAGCCATGGGAGGCTCGAGGGGCGGAGCCCTGGGAGGCGGAGCCGTAGGAGGTGGAGCTATGGAAGGCTCAGGAATTGAAGCCATGGGAGGCTCGAGGGGCGGAGCCCTGGGAGGCTCGGGAAGTGGAGCCCTGGGAGGTGGAGCTCTGGGTGGCTCGGGAGAAGGAGCCCTGGGAGACTCGAGAGGCGGAACCCTGGGAGGCTTGAGAGATTTGAGAGGCGGAGCCCTGGGAGGCTCGGGAGGCGGAGCCCTGGGAGGCTCGGGAGACTTGGGAGGAGGAGCCCTGGAAGACTCGATGAGACTTGGGAGGAGGAGCCCTGGAAGGCTCGGGAGGAGGAGCCCTGGAAGGCTCGAGAAACTTGGGAGGCGGAGCCCTGGAAGGCTCGAGAGACTCGGGAGGCGGAGCCCTGGAAGGCTCGAGAGGGGGAGCCCTGGAAGGCTCGAGAGGGGGAGCCCTGGAAGGCTCGAGAGGGGGAGCCCTGGAAGGCTCGAGAGGCTCGGGAGGCGGAGCCCTGGGAGGCTCGAGAGGCGGAGCCCTGGGAGGCTCGGGAGGCAGAGCCCTGGGAGGTGGAGCCCTGGAAGGCTCGGGAGGAGGAGCCCTGGAAGACTCGGGAGACTTGGGAGGAGGAGCCCTGGAAGACTCGAGAGGCGCTGGCTCTTGGACGGTCATGGCTGCTGGCTCTGGGACGGTCGAGGCTAGAGGCGCTGGCTCTGGGACGTTCGAGGCTACAGGCGCTGGCTCGCTGACCGTGGCAGGCGTAGGCTCTGGCTCGCTGACCGTGGCAGGCGTAGGCTCTGGCTCGCTGACCGTGGCAGGCGTAGGCTCTGGCTCGCTGACCGTGGCAGGCGTAGACTGGGGAGCAGAAGTTTTTCCTCTTCTCCTCCTCCGAGTGAATGGAGCTGGCAATGCTGGCTCGGTGGCCGTGGGCTCTGGCTCGCTGACCGTGGCAGGCGTGGGTGTTGGCTCGTTGGCCGTGGCAGGCATAGGGGGACGAGCCATGGAAGTCTGGGGGGTGACCTCAGTGGGAGGAGATGATAAACCCTCCTCCTCTACACCCGCAGTGAACGGCGAGCCGCTCACACGTAGAGTCTCCTCCACAAACTCAAGGAGCATCCAGTGAGGTTCCGCCGGAGGCAACAGCTCCTTTAGTGAACTACAGAGACCTGCTCTGAAGAAAACCACCAAGGAAAATTCTGGGTAGTCCACTAAATTTGCCAGATCTAAAAACTCACGAACGTGAACCTCAACTGGACGGTCCTCTTGCCTGAGGAGGAGAATTCTGACAGCTGCTAGATCCATAATGGTTGGTTAGTTCTTCTGTGACGAAGCAGGCGGAGAATGAGGATCTAGATGCAGCAGTTTATTCAAAAACATAAAGAAAAACTCAGAAACACGCAAACAGGGGAGACCTGGCACAGAGCATCAAAAACATGCAAGAACTAACACAGGAGACAGGGAAACCAAGGACTTAAATACAGAAAGGAACAAACAAGGGAATAAGGAACACCTGGGTGAAATAATCAGGGAATGAGAACTAATCAGGGGAAAACCAATCATAAAATGAAACTACAAAGGACTACAAAAACCAAACAGGAAACAGGAACTAAACTAAACTTCAAAATAACAGCACAAAAACAAAAGACAACAGAGAACATGACAGTTTCAATGACAGTTACTGTACTTTGAAATGTGGAATTAAAACGCCAAATGGAAATTTGTCTGGTTTGATCAATCATTATTCTTGATAAACTGCATGCTATATATATATATATATGTATAGCATAGCACGCTCGAAAAAAGCGTTTGCCTCCGACGGTCCGCCTTCGATATAACGGCGGCGGAACGAAGGATAGCCAGTGGGCCGGCCGCGGAACGAAGGCGGTAGGAAGACGGCTGCCGCTTTAAAAAAGCGGCTGCCGCCGGCGGTGCGGCGTCAAACGTTCTGCCGCTTCTACTGCCGCCGGAGCACCGCCAGCGGCCCGCCGACTTATTGCTATCTGGGATGTAGCATATATAATATTTAGCCTGTTTTTAGGACCATTAAGTTTATTTAGCTCTGTGACATTATTGTCAGGACAAATAAGCAAATAATTTTGATTCGTACAAGACTTTTCAATTTAAAAAACTTTTTTATTTATTTATTTTTTTCACATTACAATAATAAGAAATGGGGAAAAATTGCCATGTAAATGTCTAAGTTTGCAAAAATGGTCCAAAAATAGGATTCATTTTCTTTAAGGAAAATATAATTTAATATTTCTTCCTTTTCATTTTGGGGTGAAATTTGACCTGGATATGTTTTTGGCAGGCTTTGTGAGATTCACCCATACATACAATACAGTAGACCATTTTCTCATTGTATTCCATAATCTGATTTGAACAGTCTCAGAATTCTCACATTGAACTACTGTGGCCTTTATTATTATACTAAAAAGAAAATAAGCAAAGTCTCCTGAAATTCAGTGTTTGAGCCTGTGTGAATGCTGGTGTAAATATGAGGTATTACGTAAGGATTATCTTTCTTTAAGGTACACCCATTCAGTTTCTGCACTGTGACATTCACTTCCTTTTATTGACACTCTTACAATTTGCCTTCTGTCATGTATAGGAAGTAATATATAACCTGCTATCTGTTAGTATGCAGCTTTTAGAGTGAATCCAGCTGTTTCCAATCCTGGGTCTCTTCCCGAAGGGTGTGGTTCGGGCTGCTGCATCCAGGGGCAACGCTGAAAGCATAGGTGACTCAACCTCCCCCTATGTCGATCCTGTCCTGTGGAGTGGGTTAAAGAGTGGAGGGTGGGTGGGTGATCAACTTCTTACCAGACCTGACTACTGGTGAAACAGTTACAAAGAAAATATCTGCTATGGCAGAAGTGGTCTTCATATATGAAAACTTATATGAGAACCATCTTCTACAAACATAAAAGTTATCTCATATTAGCCTCTTAGCACATAAACGCATACAGCAAACATGATTAAACAAATAAAGAAACATAGTCAAGAATACAAATTAAATAGATGAAAAGAAAACAGCATCTTTCTTAAGATTGGCCTTGAAACCAACCAGGACTCTATCTTGTAGAACTGGGCAGGTAAGCCATGCTTCCTACCTTCCAACACAAACTAACTTATTCTACTACTCACCTACGTTTATACCAAATGCAAAAGCACTCTAACGTCCCCTCACGGTGAGTAGTAGAACTACACACTGAGAAAAACATGTAAACAGAATTGTGACCATTACAACACCAGGAGACAAGCAACATGTAAAACAGGAAACAAGAACACAAGTGCATACTTCAAAATAAAAGACAAAAGTGTGGAATAGGGAACTTCCATTACATGATACCTCCTCCCCTGTGAAATAGCTTGAGATGGACCACTGGTATTTAAATAAAAGGATGTCCTGCCTTTGAGGTAAAAGAGCCAAGTACCTTCTAGATTCAGACACTGTCTGCGAGTCAACTCGAGAACGTGCTTGCACATTAGCTACACCAACCTAAAAAAAAGTCCTCAACGGTGTTGCCGAAAAGGCTGATCTGGGAGATGGGCACGTTGAGAAAGCGAACTTTGACAGTGTCCCTCATCTCAACCAGATTCAGCCACAGGTGGCGCTCATGGACCACCAAGGTGGACATCACCTGCCAGAGTGCTCGCACCATGACCTTCGTGGCCCGGAGGGCGAGGTTGGTCACCGAGCGCAGCTCCTGCAGCACATCTGGATCAGGACTACCCACTTGCAAAACTTTCAGTGCCTTGGCCTGGTGTACTTGCAGGAGGGCCATGGCATACAGGGTGGAGGCGCCCTGTCCAGCAGCACTGTAGGCTTTGTGCAGCAAAAGGTGCCATCCACGACCTCGTGAGGCACTTCCGGAAAGAAAGGGACTGGGGGGTGGCGTGGCCATGACTTACCAAACTCTGCTAGAAAGAGTGTCACTTGGAGTCCATAAAGTAGAGAAACAGGGATTTTTTAACAGCCACCCCCAAATTTGGAATTTGAACAACTTAAAAGGCTGGTTGTAAAGGGACAGCGTTTATCAGGTTGTGGTGGTAGGCAGATGAGTTTGGCCACTGGCCGTTTGTAAGTCTTGCCCTTCACTCATATCTTTGCTGACCTCATTCTGTTGTCTGTCTCAGGGATGGCCTTGGTAATCTTCCCTACAGACCAAAGGGCACAGGGTAGGTGCTGGTCCACAATCATGACTGTGTCTCCAACCTGCAGATCAGCTTCTTCTCTTTCCAATTTCTGGCAAACCTGCAGGCTGGGAAGATAATGATGGATAATGTGCCTCCAAAAATGGTCTGCTAATTGTTGGCTGTGTCTCCATCTTCTACAACTCACAAGTTTTGGAAGTGATTCATCTTGCTGCCCCATCACCAGAATGTTAGGAACCACTGGACCAGGGTCAGCTATATCAAAAGAAGTGTAGCCAATAGGTTTAGAGTTCAATTTCAATGAGCACAGTTCTCAGAATTTCCTCTGTTATGGTTTTTGCTCAAAGTGTGTCCAGCAGTGCAATTTGGTGGATTGTAGATTAATTTTATTTGTTAGCAGGCAGGATAAGCTTGGTCTATTTGAAGGTCACTGAATGACACTTTCAGTTTTCTTTCTCCACCTTTGAAATTGGTGCCCTTATCTGAAAGGATTTCAATGGGCTTACCTCGCTGTGAGATCAATCTGCATAGAGCCATTTGGAATGAATCAGAGTCCAGACTAGTGAGGAGATCAAGATGCAGTGCTCGAGATGTCATACACTTAAAGATGATACCCCATCTCTTTTCATTCCTACTTCCAACCTTTATGACATATGGTCCAAAGCAGTCGACACCGGCTGATTTCCGCAAACACCCTGTCTGGCCCAGGATGATACAGCTGATCATCATGGTCTTTTATGATTAACTTGGTATTCGGGTGATGTGGGTCGAAGACAATAGGGTGGATAGTATCCTCTTCAATCTAGCTGATCTGACGAAGACTATCACCAACACAAATGAGTTGGGTTGCATTGTCCAGATTGGGGGCTAAACATAGCAGACAACTGTTATTTGGCAAAGGCTTGCCAGCAATTAAGACAGTTCAACAGAGAACGAGTCTGTCAGGATTTGATGGAGGTCTGTGAGCTCTGCTTCTTTGTGATCACCCGCAGTTGGACTAGAGGTGGCTGCCCCATTAAACTGCAGGGTGGTCTCCTGACTGCACATACCGCCAGGTCTCAGATTCTGTGAGATCCTGTATTTCAGCCACTCTGGTGCCCACAAATAACTTACAGTGACCGGAATCTGACAACAACTTGGTGAATACTTTAGTGGAGACATACCACAGCGTGACACTGTTGATGGACAGAGTTAGTTCCTTCTTTAGGGTAGGGTTCCACCAGCTGTGGGTAAATTATCAAGTTATGATGTAAAGTTCACACTAAGGGCTTAGTAACTACTAGTTAATTTGTAACTAAGTCAATGCTTAATTTGGTTGCACCACCTGTTCTATAACATACACTCACCTAAAGGATTATTAGGAACACCTGTTCAATTTCTCATTAATGCAATTATCTAATCAACCAATCACATGGCAGTTGCTTCAATGCATTTAGGGGTGTGGTCCTGGTCAAGACAATCTCCTGAACTCCAAACTGAATGTCAGAATGGGAAAGAAAGGTGATTTAAGCAATTTTGAACGTGGCATGGTTGTTGGTGCCAGACGGGCCGGTCTGAGTATTTCACAATCATCTCAGTTACTGGGATTTACAAAGAATGCTGTGAAAAGGGAAAAACATCCAGTATGCGGCAGTCCTGTGGGCGAAAATGCCTTGTTGATGCTAGAGGTCAGAGGAGAATGGGCCGACTGATTCAAGCTGATAGAAGAGCAACTTTGCCTGAAATAACCAGTCGTTACAACCGAGGTATGCAGCAAAGCATTTGTGAAGCCACAACATGCACAACCTTGAGGCGGATGGGCTACAACAGCAGAAGACCCCACCGGGTACCACTCATCTCCAATACAAATAGGAAAAAGAGGCTACAATTTGCAAGAGCTCACCAAAATTGTACAGCTGAAGACTGGAAAAATGTTGCCTGGTCTGATGAGTCTCGATTTCTGTTGAGACATTCAGATGGTAGAGTCAGAATTTGGCGTAAACAGAATGAGAACATGGATCCATCATGCCTTGTTACCACTGTGCAGGCTGGTGGTGGTGGTGTAATGGTGTGGGGGATGTTTTCTTGGCACACTTTAGGCCCCTTAGTGCCAATTGGCATCGTTTAAATGCCACGGCCTACCTGAGCATTGTTTCTGACCATGTCCATCCCTTTATGGCCACCATGTACCCATCCTCTGATGGCTACTTCCAGCAGGATAATGCACCATGTCACAAAGCTCGAATCATTTCAAATTGGTTTCTTGAACATGACAATGAGTTCACTGTACTAAAATGGCCCCCACAGTCACCAGATCTCAACCCAGTAGAGCATCTTTGGGATGTGGTGGAACGGGAGCTTCGTGCCCTGGATGTGCATCCCACAAATCTTCATCAACTGCAAGATGCTATCCTATCAATATGGGCCAACATTTCTAAAGAATGCTTTCAGCACCTTGTTGAATCAATGCCACGTAGAATTAAGGCAGTTCTGAAGGCGAAAGGGGGTCAAACACAGTATTAGTATGGTGTTCCTAATAATCCTTTAGGTGAGTGTATATATATGTTGAAACTTGACACCTTATAAAGGAAAGTGCAGCGTTATATCGGTTTCATGCTGAAGAAGTACGTTTTTTACATAATGTTTTCTCCCGTAAATGTAAATGAGTGTAAATGCCAACACCATCATATACAAGCCATGGTAAAAAGTATTGTGACAAGCAGTGACATAAATTTTGTGTTTTGCAAAGTTTGCTGCTTCAGTATTTGTATTATTTTTTCTCACGTTTCTATGGTATACTGGAAAAAAATTATAAGTATTTAATAATGCTGGAACATGCACGGATCATCACCAAATTGCTCCTGGATCATTGGGAGAAATTGCACTTGCAGGACATTTTGATACCATTCTTTATTGATGGCAGTGTTTTTGGGCAGAATTGTGGGAGCGCCCACTCCCTTGGATGAAAAGCAACCCCACACATGGATTGTCTCAGGATGCTTCACTGTTGGCAGGACACAGGACTCATGGTAGCGTTCACCTTTTCTTCTCCGGACTATTGAATTTTCCAATGTCCCAAACAGTCAGAAGGGGGCTTCATCAGAGAAAATAACTTTGCACGAGTCTTCTGCTGTCCAATCCTTGTACTTCCTGCAGAATTTAATTCTGTCCTTGATGTTTTTCTTGGAGAGAAGTGGCTTCTTTGCTGCCCTTCTTGGGGTCTTTGCCTCACTGTGCGTGCATATGCACTCACACCAACCTGCAGCCAATATTTAGTAAGCTCTGCGCTGGTGGTGACACGATTCCATAGCTGATTCCTCAGGAGGAGATGGTCCTGGTGCTTGCTGGACAATCTGGGACATCCTGAAGCCTTCTTCACTGCAGTTAAACCTCTCTCCTTGAAGTTCTTGATGATCCGGTAAATGGTTCTTTCAGGTGCAAAATTCTTTGCAGAAATTTCCTTGCATGTGAGGCCATTTTGATGCAAAGCGATGATGGATGCACGTCTTTCTTTAGAGGTAACCATTGCTAAAAAGAACACAAGGTTTGGAAGCATTTCTTCCCTCCTTTTATAGCAATCAGTCTGCTCTTATAATCTAATCAGATTAATATTGTAATTTCACCTGACTAGTACTCGTTCAGACTTTTCCAGGTGCTGCTGATATGATTAGTGAAATGATGCTAGCTGGTCATTTTGTGTATGGACATGAAGTAAACACACACGGACTGAATGACGGACCAATGCAATTTCCCGCCAAAACCATCTCGACAGCTCTAAAATATAATTCGTTATTATAGGCTTACCATAGTGAATCGGGGTAAGGCAAAAACATAGTTTAGAATACAAATTGTTGGTGATTTTTTTATGTATTTTTTTTTCATTTAAAAAAAAATCTTACATAGCGTAGCTTTAAACGAAAAAAATATTAATCACCAAAATTAAAGTGTTACATTTCCCAGCTCTCTCTCGCTCTCTCTCTCTCTCTCTCTCTCTCTCTCTCTCTCTCTCTATATATATATATATATATATATACACTGTATATAAACTTTCAGCACTTTTTCCTGTGGTGCTACTCTAAGACACAGGTTCTAGTCCCGTGGAAACCAGGAAGTGATTGCCTTTGCATCAGAGCATATGAGCATATGCATGATTCATAAGATGGATTTTCACTCTAAAATTTTATTTTTACTCCACTGATGATTAGGTTTAGGGTTGGGTGTGGGTTCTGGTTGACTATAACATAATTTATAACTAGAAATACAACAAACTTCTGCTGCCAAAAAAGGTCATAAACATCACAAATGTCATGAAAATGGGGGCAGTGGTTTAGAAGCAGAACTTTCCACCTACTGTCACCAAATTCACAGTGAGATCTGTCTGTTACTTGTCACCAATCCCTCTTATTTTCTACCCCTCCCCTCCAACCACATGTCAAAGTAAGACCAAGCCCAGCTAGCTACACTAGTAATGGCCACCATTACTCACCACCAAATCAATTAATGATGGATAAAATCATGTCCCGGCTATCCTACTGCACTCTGAAATATGTCAAATTAAGAAAGTAAAATAAATTGCAAATACTATTTAATGTTGCCTTTAAATGATTGATTGATACAGTTCATAGCATGCTTGACACTTCAATAAATCCAAATTATTACATGTGCTAGCACTAGTTTTTAGGTGCTGCCATCTTTTCTAGAAGTGTTTTCCCTTTTTGTGCAACAGGGTTTAGACATAATCCCTGCACAGTGCTTTAGCTGGTGAAAATAGAGCCATCAGCCACTTATGTTGGTGTTGGGGCCCCATCAGGTCGGGCTGACAGCCCGCCTGGGTCATGTAGTCTCTGCACACTATGATTCATGACTGGCTGGGAGACGGGATAAGTTCAAGTCTGCACTAATCCAAACATTGAGAAAATGGAACAGAGGAAGCAGGGTCGAAAAGAAAACAGAGAGACAGAGAGAGAGCAAGTTGTAGAGGGTTACAGAACTTGTAGAATGCCGGAAAAGGCTTTCAGTGGCTGGAGCGAGTGATACGTTTACTTTACTTTCTGGATAGATCTGCTTTTCATTAAATTAAGTTCCAAATTTAAGTTTGGGAGGAGCTTGTTCTTCTAGGTCTGCAAATCAAATCCCAAGTATATATAAGCAGCTGCTTTATTTGCACCAGTGACCATTTTTCCTTGAACACACCACCTCCCCATCTCATCCTTTATAAAGGGGGTGAAAACATGAACTGAATTTCTAGCATTCGGACTTCATGTTATCTACTTTTTCCTTTCAATATTTTTGTCTTGTTCTTACCCTTCATTTTATTAGTGCTGATTGGCTGACCAAATCTGTACAACTTAAAAAGTGAAGTGTGTAATTTCAGTGTCACTGGCATTATCAAACAGTTTTCAAACAGGTTTCCCCAAACACTTCACCTGTGTTCTATTGGTCAGCTAAACAGGTAGTCCCTCTCCCAAATGCACACCATTAGTTGAGCCATGGAGTACATTTACATGCACACTTATGCTAATAACATTAGAAAACATAAAAAACACACACACAAAAATACATTTACATGGATTTGAAATAATTGTGCCTCTTCTCTGCTTTTAAACTCAAAAGGTAAACAGGCATGTGCGTAACACTTGTGCACATTGGATACGATGATGAAAATGCTGATAACGTTCTTATCATGCAACACAATATTGGGGCAATTAGCAAAAATTTACCTGTGTCAATCGATTTAAGCTTAAACCATATATGACCTTAATTTGATAAATGAAACACATTTTATATGATTTATATAAAATGTATTATCAATTGTTATCAACATGTGTGGTCATTTATATGACCACACATGTTGTAAGCCAGGGATTTTTGTTTTTTTTTGACACATGATGGTTAATTTCAAATGCTGTCCGTCATGTTGACAGATAAAAATATTTTTATAAAAAAGTGCATCAGTTTTGACTACTGTTTCTCTATCACACACACTTCCAGCCTGGTAGTATTAAGATGTGTATTAACAAGTGGCATCACTATGAATACCTGGTAATATGCATCTATTTTGAATTATTTTCTGATTTCGAGGAGAGGGTCTCTGAATCAATAACTGCATACACCAATTATTCTGCATGATTAGTGTTTTTTTATTATTATAACAAAATGATAGCATGAAAAGAGTGGTGCATTGTTTCTGCCAATTACTTGCACTTAATCCAAGCGCAAACAAAACTTTAAGAGCAGTCAGTTATTTTGGAGGAGTACCTGCATTAGAGCTTCAGAGATGTGTGTGTATGCATGTATGTATTTGCATTTTCAAATATTCCTATCAGATGTTGTCGTTTTTTCTTTTCATTTTAAAGCTGCATGTAACAGGTAAAGTTAAAAAAAATATATATATATATTGTTTTAGCACAGCGGCTGATTGAGAGGTGGAACTTTCACCCAAGAATTCACCAGACTTGTGCTCTGGGAGAATATATCATTTAAGCCCTACCTATTGTCTTGTATTTGCTATTTTAATGGATGCTACTCTCCTGAATATAGTAATACTAAAAATTAAATTAGTATGATGGTTAAGAATAGGCCATAATGGAAATTTTACAACTCGATGGTACAGATTTGTTTCTATCTCAACATCTGGTTGTAAGCGGTGTAAAAACATGAATTTACACATACTCACTGTGTTGTTGGGACTGTTTCAAACAAACAGCAATGTTTTGATAGCACCATAACATTAGCAATTTTCAAAGAACTCAATACAATTGCTTACTTATACTTGTCTCTTCCTATTAAGCTGATTAATAAGTATTTTAACATTGAAAAAAAATTTACACTTCACCTTTACATTTCCAGATGAACCCAAGTTCAAACTCTAGCATCAAACTAAATTGGGTCTGGACCAAAAGTTCTAGTGTGAAAGTGCTCTAAAATGTGAGAGAGACTTAAACTGATGATTAAATGTCTGCCAGCACATCTAAATATGACAAACTTTAGCCAGAGGTTCAGTCTGAATCTCTTGTTAAACATTCCTTTAATTAAAACAGCTGACTTTCTAACATTCAGGGACTTCAATTGCAAACTTCCCTGACACTGCATCCCTACCCTGACACTGCATCCCTTTTTTATTTCTTCCCTTCATTTTCAGGAGTTCTGCCTGCCTCCTTTTGGGTTAATAGTTTGAGAACTCTTGATATAAATAGGAATTTATATTCAATATCCACTTTGCACTAGAACTGTTGTATTTGTTGGTACCAAACCTTCCGTTCAGTGGTGATTTGTTAAATGCTCCAACATTGTTGGTGCTGTTTTCCATTGCAGAGGACAAATAGGCAGTCTGTTTTTTGCTTGTCTCAATTCCATGTTATTAAAGGTCTAAAAAACCCCTATGAAATGGTTTGATGAATGCTATTTTGTTTCCATTGTTGATGTATTTCCAACTGGGTTTTAAGTTTACTACAAAATCTTCAGATATATACAGTAGATATACGTTGTTTGAGAGTGTAGGGAGGCACGATTATGTCTTTATGGGATATGTTTTATACTTAATTGGAATGAATGGTCACAGCAGAGTTCTTTTGGTGCAATTCCATTTCCATGTTAACAGTGACTTCACTGATTGGTGGAGCTATCTTCAGGATTATGGGTAGTGTAGTTCTTCATCAGTAAATTAGCTTTTTAATTTTATTTTTTTTAAATGAAGTTGAAATCACACATACTTGTGGGTCTATATAAGCATATCTCATCACTTAACCTCAAGAGCTCATTGTCGGTCTGTCCTGAAAGATTATAACTTTATTGCTAAACATTAGTTTCTCCAAGGAGAGATATGTGGCCATATATGGAAATATGTGTATAAAATTGTAATTAATATTTTTGGACATATATGCACATTTTGGGTAAATATGAGACTTTGTAATATCAGAGAAAATCATCTCGGGTTACTTAACTGTAACCCCTGTTCCCTGATAAAAGCGGAACGAGATGCTGTGCTGATTTAGCGCTTTGGGAACGTCTTTAGGAGTGACCAGCTGTGAATATGTGTGCAACACGTCAATGAAATTTACTAGAATTTATAGCCTCTGCTGGTGATATCATCAGAATGCACCTGTAGCAGGGCTATAAATAGATGCGTCACATGTGCATCGTCAGGCATTTTGTCTGAAGAGCAGTCCTGGAGCATCCTCAGTATGGCAATGAAGCACAGCATCTCATTCCACTTTTATCAGGGAACAGGGGTTACAGTTAATTAACCTGAGACGTTCCCTATCAAAATGCTACACTTTGATGCTGCGCTGATTTAGCACTTTGGGAACGAAACTACCCACGTCTCCGCACTGTGGATGTCCGGACCCCTTACAGTTGTGTAGTTGTGCTCACAAGAGCGCGAGAGGTCTCAGACATGAGCTTGTGATGTAGACTCAAGGACATAAGAGCCCGGAGTGGCATGAACATCCAAACTATAGAATCTTTTGAGTGTATGCGGAAAGGACCAGCCCGCCGCACTAAAAACATGTTGCAGAGGGACACCTCTGGCCAAAGCTTTAGAGGAGGCGACCCCTCTGATAGAGTGAGCCCTGATATCTACTGGCGAAGCTTGACCGCATGCCTCGTAGGCCAGGGCAATAGCATCCCTCACCCAATGTGACATAGTTTGCTTGGTGGCGGCCGCCCCTTTGTTATGGCCCCATGACAAATGAATAGTTGTCCTGATTTACGCCACTGGCTAGTGCGGTGGACATAAGTCTGAAGGGCATGGACTGGACATAGTCTGTGAAGTCTTTCCTGCTCCAACGTTGTAAACGGCGGGGAGCAGAAGGCTTTGAGAGTGACCGGATGTATGGTCGAGAAAGGAACCTTAGGCAGGTAGTCAGGATGAGGGTCCAATATTGCTTTAGCCATTCCTGGGGCAAAATCTAAGCAGGATGGCAAGACAGACAGAGCCTGCAGATCCCTAATTCTTTTTACAGAAGTAATTGCCATAAGAAAAACCATCTTGAGAGTCAGAAGTTTATCAGATGCTTACACTAGAGGTTCAAAGCAGGTCTCAACCAGACCCTCAAGGGCTATTGCTAAGTCCCATGAAGGGACCCTGGTCCTAGCATGAGGTCTCAATCGCATGGCTCCACGAACAAAGCGAGCGAGCAGAGGATGTTTCCCCAATGGCATCCCGTCAATCAAGGCATGGGAATCCAATAGAGCGGCCACATAAACCCCGAGAGTGGCGGGGCATGTGCTTGCTGATAATTTTTCCTGCAGAAAGTCCAGAACTAAAGCAATCTTGCAGTTAACTGGATCTGCATTATGTGCACTGCACCATCTTTCAAAGATACCCCATTTATTGGCATAACTTCTAGTAGAGGGAGCCCTAGCACTTAGAATGGTCTCGATAACTTCAGGTGAAAGCCCAGTGTCCCTCAGTTAGTATCCTTCAGGGGCCAAACATGAATGTTCCACAGCCCAGGCCGGGGATGAAATATTGTCCCCTGTACCTGAAACAGAAGGTCCCTCCTGGAATGCCCAAGGCAAGCCATCGAGGAGAGACATTATCTCTAAGAACCATACCCTATTATGCCAACGCGGCGCTATCAGTAAGAGGCAGGACCCTTGCTGGCGAACTCTGGCCAAGACTCCCGGAATTCTGAGCCATGTATGTGCCATCGCGTCCAGACCCAGGGGGGCTGGGTGACTCAGAGAGAAGTAGAGGGGACATTGTGCTGTCTGTTGGGAGGCGAAGAGGTTCACTTCTGCTCTGTAAAATCTCAACCAGATTTGTTCCACTACCTCGATTGGTATTTCCCGTCTGGACTGTAAATCTGCTCCCTATTCAGGCATCCAGGGATATAAGCTTGTCCTGGGCCCAAAGGAGAATCTACCGTGCCAGTCGTGAAAGTAGACCTCCTTGATGGTTTATGTAAGAGGCTACCGCTGTGTTGTCCACCCGCACCAAGACATGGCAGCCTCTGGAGAAAGTATTTCAGGGCCAGAATTACAGCCTTCAACTCTAGACAATTGATGTAACAATCGAGCTGACGACCCTCCCATTCCCCTTGAGCTGGACGACCACTTAAGACCTAAGTGAGTGAACCACATAGAAAGGGTACGTAGCACACTGCTCGTGAACCTTGTAGCGAATCAGCTCTATATTCTTCCACCATTAGGTAGCGAATCAGCTCTATGAAATATTAATAATCAATCATAACTTGTTATAATCGATTATGAATATTTGGATCAGTTAATCGGGTTAACTTGATGTAGCTACATTAACATTACAACCAAATACTCGGTTCATCCCGTGAACACTCAATATTGGTTATTAATTAATTAATTAATAGAAAGGTACATTTCCAGGGCTGGGAAATGTCTTTCTTACTAAGTATTAAGAGCAAGTAGTCAAAATCTATGATTAGTGACTTTAGATATGAGCTTGAGACACAGACAACTTTACGTGTGACACGAACAAGACTTTATTAACTAGACTAAACATTTAAACTACTCTAACATACATATACATACATTCATACAGTTTACCAAGGGAAAGAGGGCTGAAGCAGAATACAGGAAGGCAAGAAGTTATAGCATTGTTTGAAGTTCAGCAGATCAACAGCCTGAGCAAACCATCATATTAGTTCTGACATGCCCTTTTTAGAAAGGGGTTAAGGATACTTAATGTATCAAATAATGAGACTAAGTTTGATACTTGCATGTCCCATTTGAATTAAACTGTCCTGATGCAATTTGTTGAGGCTCCAGTTGATCTTTGATGATGTTGTCTTGATGAGAGAGAACCAGTGGGAGTCAGAGAATCTTTGGTGAATGGAAAGTCAAGGCCGTAGCCTGGCGCACGCTTGGGAGTCCTTGGGGGGCCTCTAGTTCAGCATCATCTTCATTAGGACTTCTCCGGAAGGCCCAAGAGAGTAAGAGAGCACAAGGCTCAGAGAACCCTTATCAGCCTTAGAGGACTGACCCTTGGATTAAATACCCTGGCTTTGAGCCACAACTGAAACGGTCTCATGTGCAAAAGGCCCAAGGGGATCACCGAGGATGCAATTGCCATGAGACCTAGGAATCGTTGATACTGACGAACAGTGCAACCTCGGCCTAGCCTGACTTTGCTCAGGGTGTTCTGAACAGACTCGATTTGTGCAGGAGACAATTGTGTCCGCATTGTGTTCGAATTGCATATGATCATCAGATATGTAGTTTTCTGAGTGGGAGAGAGGACGCTTTTCTTGGCGTTGAGCCTCATCCCCAGAAAAATCCAGATGAGCTTCTCCCACGGCTGGGCACAAGACCGTCAGAGCTTTCTCTTCTTGATGACGGTTCTGAGGTCTTGCTTTGGGGGCTGCTAAGGGCGATGAGCCAGTCCCCAGTCTCTGCGAGGGGGAACGTGATTAGTCATGCTCGGTTTTTGAGCCTCCCTTCTAGAAGAACCAGGGCGGGGATGGGTGGCCGGCGGCCCCTCCCCCTGAGTGTGACGAGGGAGGAATTGCCCGAAGGCTTCCTTATGGCTTTTTGCCTCCTGGAACATGGTGATAACTTTGTTCATGGCATCAACAAATAGGCCAGAAGGCGAATCCGGGGCATCGAGGAGGAACACTCTGTCCCGGTTTAGCCATAAGTGTCTTTCTGTGCTGACCAAAGCAGACATACACCGGCCAATGGCACAAGCCATCTGTTTGGTCGCCCGAAGAGACAGATCTGTGGCACGACAAAGCTCGGCGACCATACTGCCCACACTCAAGTCCTTCAGCAGGTCAGCCTGGTACGCCTGCAACACTGCCGTAGTGTGCAGGGCAGCACCAGCCTGACCTGCTGCCTGATAAGCTTTTCCCACAATCGTGGAGGAGGTCCTGCGTGGCTTTGTGGGGAGAATGGGTCTCTTAAGAGATGATGACGAGTCAGGCGAGAGATAACCCACAAGTGTCCCTTCTACCGGCGGCAACGCGGAATACCCCCTTGTCTCAGCACCCACGACAGTCGAATATGTCGACGTTGAGGGCACGAAGACACGGGAAGTATAAGAATTCCTCCATGAACGAGAAAGCTCATCATGGATGTCATTCATTTTTTTTGGCCACCAGACAGAAATCTGTCTTCTAGTTTGGAGCGTTTGCAGGTCTCTTGTTCGCGTGGCCAGTCTAACTTTAGCCTGACCACAGCTCGAGTAACCACCTCGAGTAATTCCTCAGCCGCTTTATTATTGTGCGTGGAATGTTCAGAGGTGGGTAGCTCAAAGTCCGCAGACTCAAGAGATTCAGCGTCCCCCTTGTGAACCGAAGAGGCGCCGAAGCATGCTTCAGGCTCACGAGAAGGTCCAGCTGGATCTGGGGAGAGAGCGAGCGATAGGGACGGATCGGTCTCTTGCTCCTCAGCCAGATCCATTCGAGAGCCTCACGATGAATGAGTGAGCGCTGGCTCAGTAAACGAGACGAGTGCGAAGCATTTTGACAGTAAACTGATCGCACCCGCCCTGCCCCAACGCAAGAGCAGCATGCTCTTCCTCCAAACACACAAAACAAAACTGGTGTGTGTCCATATCAGCCATAGAGCATGAACATGGGAACACACACTTCTTGCTTTGCTTCACACTCATTCTTGGAAAGGAGAAAAGGTTTTCTGCGCACTGCCTAACAAATTCTAATTCCTAACAGAGGAAAAGAACGTTTTGACAGCTTGAGAATCACAACACACACAGAGTGGTCTAAAGACAAAAGACCTGACGATGGACCTGTGGTGCATCTATTTATAGCCCTGCTACAGGTGCATCCTGATGATGTCACCAGCAGAGGCTATAAATTCTAGTCAATTTCATTGACTTGTTGCACACATATTCACAGCTGGTCACTCCTAAAGACGTTCCCAAAGCTCTAAATCAATGCAGCATCAGAGTGCAGCTTTTTTTATAGGGAACATACATGACCATGCGTATTATGAGTTATATAATACATATCCCTCATATTAAGTTATTAAAAAAGTGATGTTTTAAAGCCATGAACATTTTAAAGGTTTTATCTAAGCCAAAATGAGGTGCAGACAGCTCAATCCTCCTAAATCTATGTAGAACACTGATTCTTTCAAAGCTGGACTATGAAATTATAGTCCATGGCTCAGCCAGAAAATCATACATTTAACTTTTGGATACTATACACCACCAAGGTATACAACTGGCTTTGGGAGGTTTCAGAACTTCACTGATCCAAAGTCTATATGTGGATGCTAATGAGCTTTCTTTGGAAAACAGACGCTTGAAGCTGACTTTACAATACGCAATCAAGCTTAATACAAATAAAGAAAATCCTGCCTATCCAGCAGTATTTTAAACTCAACTTTCATAATTGTATGAAAAAAAAAATGACATCTGCCCACTTGGTCTACACATTAAACCTCATCTGGAGAATTTAAAAGCAGATTTAAACATTTTGGAACAAACTCACTTTTGCAAAATTCCCACGTGGGACATCTGGAAACTTTTGGATTTAACAAGAAAGTCAAAAACTCATCCAATTGTTTATCACCAACAACTTCTGGATATTAGACAAAGGTTCCTATTACATATTCCACTTTATACAAATGGATCTTGATTTTAGTGTGGTTGTTGTTATCAGGCTTTGAGTGTTTGTACAGGCCACAGTCAGGCTTTATGACTGTGTGCAGGCCTGCCTTTGTCTCTTATCTGAGTACCTGAGGCCAGATAGTCCAAAAATCAGATATTTTGTTCTGCCTGTGTGTTATAATTAGTGTTAGTGTTTGGTGCTTGTAGTGGCTTGTTAAGGTGGTGTGCTATTACTTTTCTAAGCAATCAGACTTTTGCCTGGTGGATGATATAAGTGGGGGGAAAAACTCCCACACATTTACATTAAAGGAGGGACCTGAGCAGTATCTAAAGACCAAAATATCAAAAAGACTTTGGAGTTGACTCTTTTGACTTGACAAATTTCACGATTCTGGTTCTGATTCTGATTCCTCTTAACAATTCAGATTCCTTAAAGTTTCCATAAACAGTTCTTACTTTTAATGACAAAATATTTGGAAAGAAGTGTAATTTTTATTGCATTTACTGCCCTCAACAGTCTGTTCCCAAATGTTGATGGGACTTTAGATGTCAACAGTGCAGATATAACAAATCAGAGATACATTTTGTACAATTCATTCAGTAGAGGGGCAGCTCTGCCACTGAATAGCGCTGCAGAAAACACTGTAAGAGTATTTAAGTATGGTGTTTTGTTCAGGAATCATTAAATGAACAAAAGTGATTAAAATCAGATTGTTCTGGTAGTTTTTATAAAATAGAACCAGTTCTGAATAATAACCAGTTCTCTGTTCCTAAACCCTAGCAAGCAGTCACCCCACAACAGCCCAGAACATCCTAGCAAATATCTAGCAGGATGCTAGAACCACTCAGAACACTCCAGCAACAACAACACTTTGGCTGCCACTCACAACATTGTGGGGGCGACTTCTGCATGGGCAAGCACCACTCACATTTTCTTTAGAAACGGTACAAATCAATGGACTCACTGATGGCCTACTTCTGCAACTTATCCCAAAAAAGAAAAAGCTTCCATTAAGATACCAATATGAAAATAATGCTTTTCAAAGATAACCTAAGGTAGTTTAAGATGTGACAAAAATATCTGGAGACAATCACTGTTGTTTTCTTTTGCTGACAACACATCTAATGCTTTCTATTCTCCTTTCTTCTGTAAGGTCTTTTCTCTGTAAAAACAGCAGAGGAATAAATTTGGAATAATTGCAGCCAAAGTGCCTTGCGTACTCCACTGAAGCTTCAGGGAATGTGGAGAAATCATCTGCTGCCTGCCTCCTCCAGCTTTCTGTGCACTGGCTCCCTTGTCATTGCAGAGCAGAAGTCTTGCCTGTTTTGCCTGTTTTAAACAGACGTAATTAAACCTCTCTGCTCTCATTAAATATACAGCTGTCTGCAGCAGAACTCCCCGGCACCTCTAAGTGAATGTAAATTTCCATTTCATGGTGTGCACGATGGGAGCAAAAGAGAGGAGAGTCGTTCTAGCGAACTGAACTATCCTGAACTGCTAGCAGCACGTAAAAATTGCTCCCCTAAAATAATTGCCCCTTTGTTTCCAGTGAAGCCATGTATGGAACAGGCCTAGCGTTATATAATTAATGTGTTAGGTAGAGTCACAGGTCTCGCAGTCATAGGAAAATATAGAGCAATGCGATATGAATTAATGTGCAGTGGATGTGGAATAAGGAGATTTCTGAAATTAAAAATTGGGAATTTCAAGTTCAGTGGTCAATAGGTCACACAATAGGTCTTATTAAGAAAGGTGACAAATTGGATTTTATGTATTTTGACCACGGTGAATGTGATAATGTGCTGAACTTTGCACTGTAAGAAATTATTTGGGTTTAACTTAACCTAATTAAGTTAACCTTAACCTAAAAAATTAACCTAGTTGCCTTCAAATTTTGAGTTCATTTCAAATAAAATTTGATCAAATAAATAAATATTAATTTATAAAAAGTTGTATTTTTTCCACTAATTATTATGTTAACTGAACACATTAGTGAATCTAAATAGATTTGGACAAAAATATAAATATTATATTATATTATATTATATATATTTATTAATTTATTTATATATATATATATATTACACAATCATGGAAATAATTTGTACGATGTGGTGTATCTATTGAATACAGTAGCCTTTGTCTCAATGAAATTCAAACACTGAGGTAAAGTTGATAATTTTTTGTGCTCTTCTGTTTCATCTTTAATGAATTTTAACCTGCAAATGACCATTAAAACAACAAATGAGCTAATATGTGAGAAGGTGAATTAGTGTGTGAATATTAAACTGATCACACATAGATTATCACACTGACTGGTTTTATAGTCCAATACAAAGATAAAATTGTTGATTTTATTTGTTCATCTTCAAGATTAATTTGACTACTTTTCACCAGCACGTTATAGTTTGTGCGGTCTGTACGGGAAATCCCTCATTACGAAGGCCAATCTTTCAATACAATCCTGCTGAATTCAGAACCTTTTATAAAATACATAACAGTATAACTTTATAATATAAATGTAATAAATAACTTTATAACAATGATGATCTTCAATCTTCAATTGCCTGGTCCAGTTCTTAATGGCAAAACTGGCCCAAATAATCAGTAAAGAAAGACGAATGAATTTAAGCTGCTATAGCGAGCAGCCCCCCCTGCTGGTCAAAATATACAGCACACGATAAGCTTTACAGCCTGGGCTAAGTTTCTGGCCATGTACTGTAATATTTCACTATGCTGGCTGTTTTGAACGCTCTGGAAAAACTGAGACATTTCCGGGGACAGCTCCAGTCAGGGACAGACCACCAAAAACCGGGACTGTTCCCAGAAAATGGGGACGTCTGGTCACCCTAATGTGGAAGCCCTTGAAACTTAAACAGACTTTTTAATAGCTTCTCCAATTTGAATACTTATGCAATACCTCTACCAGATTAAAGGACGCAGGATGAATTGTGAGGATATTAAGAAACAAAATTACATTTTTTCTTGTTTATCTATATGCTGAGACAGAAATATCATTAGAAATGAAAAATTGTATAATTTAAATTGTTTTAATGGCATCAGTCTGTGCCACTAGCGTCACCAAATGGAACTGCAAAAATAATGACTTATTTCAAACAAGTTTCTCAAACAAGTTTCTCTAATTATCAAAGTTCACTCGTCGGATATATTGCTAACGCCATCAGGCTGACTATTTTATGTTTTCATTGGACATACAAATTGCGTCCACTGAAAAAGGTGCCTCTGTTCCTGGCAGGCAGCAGATGCCCTAACTCCGCCCCCACCCTAACACTAATCATATGGAGCCTGTAAGTATGAGGACCCTGCCAGGAACAACCTGTGGAACCTTTATTCCCATTGTGGCATTGTGAGGACCTACAGAGCTGAGATATTCTTCAAAAAATCTTCATTTGTGTTCAGCATACGAAAGTAATTTATATCTGGGATGGCATGAGGCTGAGTAAATGATGAGAGAATTTTCATTTTTGGGTGAACTATCCCTTTTCATTTCTGTCTCTATGGATAAAAGCATTTTAACACTGAGAATTACTCATTCAGGGGTGGAATAGCTTATGTAATATACAGACTGAAAAAAAACACCATTCCTCAGTGCACTGTATATGAACTATTAAAGGGATAGTTAACCTACAAATGAAAATTCTCATCATTTACGCACCCTCATGCCATCCCAGCATATTTCAGAAAAATAAGAGAATGTAGTGCAATCCTGGAGGCACATATTGATGCAAAGGGGAAGGAAATAAGTAGGTGTCCAATCATAGAAACATTTGAGCCTTGCATAAATGCCCATTGCTCAAAAGTCGAGGTCTCCAGATCTCACTGTCAGTCACCGACCCTGCCAAATCCCATCAATAATTCAGCTACGTACAGCCCTCATACAATTCATAGAGCTGGTTTGTGTGAATGGGGAGGCATCCTGCCTTAAAGGAATAGTTCACCCAAAAATGAACATCCTGTCATTATTTACTCATCCTTATGTTGTTCCAAATCTGTATGCTGTTATTTCTTTCATGGTACACAAAAGTTTATGCATTTCATTATTGCCACGACATGACAGTGAACAAATAGCTAATGAGAGAATTTTCATTTGAATGAACTATTCCCTTGATACTGAATGAATGAACATTACATTTATATAGATATTCTCTCTCCGTCTCTTCTTTCACCGATCTCGATGCATTTACTTTTTAATTTCATGGCTGAGGCCGAGGTCCTGACATCTTGACCAACCACCCGTTCCCTCGGCGTGAAAAGTTTTATCACCCTCTCTCTAAATTCAATTACCTCGCTCAACGTACCTCGCTCTGGCGTACCGCTCTGCTTGATGCAGCTGTCTACAATTTGTCCACTTCACTCTTTATTTTTTCTAATATCTTCAACATGTAAGAAATTTCATGCCTATTTGTGGATTTTCCACATAATAAAGATGTAAGTGAAGACCAGGCATAAATCAAATGGCCATACTGCTCACAGAGTGCCTTCTATTGGAGTTATTTTTATGACTCAGGAGAACTTTAGAGCAAGATGCTATTTAAACAATAAATCAAAATCTGATGATTTTGCCAATAATTTTTTTTTTTATCAGTTTCAGCATTGGTTAGATTCATTTAAAATGTATCAACTTGATTCACAAGGTCTGTGTAGTGTAACCTGTTTGCTTTTGGTGTGAGCAAAGATCATTTTTACACTCTTGGAAGAAAATTTGATTGGTGTTGAAGATGCCACATTTCAAGGGTGTTGTGGATAGTTGCTGGGGTATTACTAAACAGTTTATAAGTTGTTCTAAGTGGTAACTAGGATGTTGCTATGCAATTTCTAAGATGTTCTGAATGGTTTTTACCATGTTGCTGTGCGGTTGCTTGTGTGTTCTGGGTGGTTGCCAAGGCATTACAGTGCGATTACTAAGATGTTTTGAGTGGTGTTTAGTATGTTGATATATAGTTGCTTTTGTGTTCTGGGTGGTTGTTAGAGCATTGCTCTGCGTTTTTTTTTTTTATCATGGTGCTATATGGTTGCTTATAGGGTTGCCTACTGTCCCGTATAAGCTGGGATGTCCCGTCTTTTGGCTCAAATTTTCCTGTTTTTATTGCCATAGATTCAGTTGGGAATAGAGGCCCCACCCACTCATGGGGGAAAGTGAGCCCTGTTACCATTGGTTAAATTGGTCCGGAACGGTCCGGAACAGAGTGGACTTTGTGGACTTTTTTTAATAACAGGATAAAATAGTCAGATTCAATTCATATTAAACTTTATTGGCAAGAGAAACTAAAGTGTACATTGCCAATGCATTATTAGACACTGTATGTATTGAATTTTAATTTGCTGAAGTTTAAAATCTCAAAACTGTTATTTTCTCTGGCTGTCGTTCAGTCTCTACAAGTATACCTGAGTGCAACTTGATGAACGGCCACATCCTTCTCATTCTGTATCGCGCACACGTTGGGTACAGGCAAATTAAGCCTCCGAGAGGGATAAAGGCCAATGACAGACGGTGGTGCGACGAGAGAGAGATAGTTTACGGACATGTCCGTCATTGATTTCCATTGATCCCTTTACATTGGTGCCAAAGCCCGGGAAGGAAGAGTGTCCCCACGAATCACCAAGAACGCGGAGGGGCGTTCTGACCGCCGGGGGTCGTGAGTCTGACTCCGGTCAGCCCGGGGAGAAGCAGCTGTCGTCCGCCTGAGAGGGTGGAGGAGTGCTCGAGGACCATGCGACGGTGTAACGGAGAACTGGTGAGTAGTTTTTATTTTTTTTTTTCATCTCTCTCTCCTCTCTCTCTCTCTCTCTCGCTCTCTCTCACTGCCACTCTGCGTTGGCCTTTTCCCTCTCATTTAAATTTTTGTGTTCTTTTTTTTTTGGGGGGGTACAACACTGTTATAGGAAGTTTAATACCCATTTCTGTTTCCCTCCCTTTGTCCCATCCCTCGTCCAGGTAGATGGGGATGACCTGCCGGTACACTCCCCAGCCTGAGAGAACGAGGGAGGTATGTGGCAGGGCAGAGGGCGGGGCCGGGTCATGATCATACACACCCGGTCCCTTATCAGGCAAATTAAGCCTCCGAGAAGGATAAAGGCCGATGACAGACTGTGGTGCGACGAGAGAGAGATCGTTTACGGACATGTCCGTCCTGTGTGTGTGTTTGTCTTTTAAGTTTATCATTAAAAATATTATTTATATTGTCAAGCCGGTTCTCGCCTCCTCCTTTCCATTGATCCCTCTACACATGTATTCCCCTTCACTGTATTACAGCCTGTATAGCTGAAATCAACTCTCTTTACAACTCGTTTTTGGGACTGTGTGAGCCACCACTGTGGTGGGCAGTGGTGGCTCAGCGGTTAAGGCTCTGGGTTACTGAACTGAAGGTCAGGGGTTTAAGCCCCAACACCACCAAAACACCACTGTTGGGCCCTTGAGCAAGGCCCTTGAACCTATCTGCTCCAGGGGTGCCGTATCATGGCTGACCCTGCACTCTGACCCCAGCTTAGCTGGGATATGTGAAAAATAAATAATTTCACCATGTATATGCAGAAATGTATGTATAATGTGTGACAATTGATTTATTTATTTAACCTGAAAATTATGGGCTCACACGCCCAACAATACTTGATTTCAATAAGCACAGACCAATCTTGGCTAAAGAAATGTCAATCTACTGTTGATGGTTTCACTATGAGAACAGTCTGGATCCATGTTTGACAACTAGAAAGTTACATAATAAGTTTTCCTTCATTTTGAACAGTACATGTATTATTTTTTACTTAATGAATTTCTTCATGTGACATTTTTTCTTAAAAATATGCTAATATTGTACTTTACAAAAGTGTGACATTTTGTTATCTAATGCAATCACACTGCAAGAGTTTGTCGTAAATGTCAAAATATTTTTGGGGCCACTTCATGCTGAACGTTCCTGGAAGTTTTGTGATACCTACCACAGCTGGTTATTTAGAGAGCACTAAACCAATATTTTAATGTCACTGTGTTCAGTGCGTAGACCGCAGAACCAAGCTTCACTGACATCAAACTAAATAGTTTGCTGTGTGTTGCCCCCCCCCATCCCATTCTTTAAGTTCTTACTAAAACACTGTCTGGAAAAAAACCACACATTCTTGTAAGCCTTGTTGTGAATGAGCTGCGATGCAGGTAGACACGGGTCTATTCATTATATTTCATCACATCTGGGCCCTGCCCCCATACATGTGGCTGTGAACATTTTGATAATGTTCTATTGTCATTTGACGATTCTGAAAAACACAACCATGTTATGTCTTCAAATGAGGAAAAGGAAAAAGTACCCAGAGCAAACAAATTATTCTCCAAATGTTGGTCTTTCATTTTTCATTATTGCATCAACTTTCTCTCAGATGTTTAACACAAAATTAATTTAGAGAAATATAAATAGACACGCCCTGTGATGGACTGGCGACCTGTCCAGGGTGTCCCCCGTCTTTCGCCCAATGTTAGCTGGGATAGGCTCCAGCCCCCCGCGACCCTGTACACAGGATAAGCGGTTGACGATGGATGGATGGATGGATGGATAAATAGACACAAATTGGTCAAATGTTGATGTACAGTTGGAGCATAAAGCTATCACATTAATGTGGATAGCTGCCTTAGATAATTGTTTTTGGAAGAATTTGATGAGAAATGTTAATATAATGTCATATAATTTATGATGTTATTTGTTTAGGTATCTTGTAAAATCTTAGCACAATTTGTGACATAAATTAGATCTTTTTGAGATAACTGGGACTTTCAGCAAAATGTCCATTTATTATCATCTATGAATAGGACAGCATTTTGAGGTTTCAAAGAGATAAATACACACATTGTTGAGGTGCTCAACATCATTTTAGATACTTTTAGAAACTTTCAATGGTCAGGATTATAATGAAATGATTTGCTATGAATGTCATTGTTTAATGATGAGCTCCTTTGAGTTGACAGATAAATAAATTTTAAGACTAATTGATACTTTGTAGATAACCATTTCATTTAAACATTAGGCAGACAAGTTTTTTCACACAAAAAACTGTCAGTATATTTGTAAAACATGATCATTTTCCACCATCATTCTGACCCTCTGTCAGAAACATTCTGTTTTGGTGCTGCCTCTCCTTTAAGACTTAAAGTAAACACCCACTGTTCTGATTTGTTCTCTAGTCTTGACTGACCTTCACTCTCCTTTCCATCTCACTGCTTATCAATGCTGGACAGGCAACTGAAGTGATTAGGTAAAGTAGGTATTGATGTGTTGTTGTGGAGGTGGTGAGATGCAAATATTTACCACAGTGAGGCATCACAATGTGGAGGAAGTAGAGAATGAGTAATTTTGGCAGCTTGGTTTCAACAAATGCTCTTTTTGTAGTGAGGAGGACGTTTTGAGTCTGAAACTTGCAGTAAATTTGTTTGTAGTGCAATGACCTCTTATATGTCAAAAGATCAAGGAAAATTGTATTCCTTCTGTCATGACCTCTTTAAGGTTAGGGATTTAGAACAAACCCTAACGTCTGGGTTACTATTGTAACCCCTGTTCCCTGATGGAGGGAACGAGATATTGTGTCGAATGAAGCAACACTAGGGGTCTTTCTTGAAGGCCTCGAATACTACTGAAATTGAGAAAAGGCCAATGAGAAATTGGCAGACAGAATTTGCATGTCCCTCCCATGGACACACGGGTATAAAATGAGGGAATCGTGCATCTGTCCATTCATGTTTTGCACTGAGGAGCCAAGAATGAGGTTCGGACATTACAGTGGCTCGGTACAGCATTGTGTGGAGAGGGACACAACGTCTCGTTCCCTCCATCAGGGAACAGGGGTTACAATAGTAACCCAGAAGTACCCCTTTTGTCGCTCACTCAATGTTGTTTCGAATGAAGCGACACTAGGGGTCCCTATTCAATCACACCATGTGCTGAACCATGTACGGGAACTGCTGATGCAGGTGCATAAACTTTTTAGTTTCCCGGAATCCCCGAAGGGTGGGAACAAGCGACGTGCAAAGTATGGGTGCAGGCCGCGTGGGCTGGGCCCATTTAATGCTATTACACGCGTCAGGGAAGGCGTTTTTTCCAACTCCTATTCTTTCAGAGGGAAAAGACCCCGCAGAGACCACATCCTGCCCAGGATGGGGGGAGGTTATATGTGGCAAATACGTCACATGGGTTTTCAGGCCACATGTGGAAGTGGCGCGGTGGTAGATCCTACCTAGCGAGGGAGGAGTTACTACAAACACATCAACTGGGGGCAGAGGGGACTGCCCAAGGGAGACGCGGGTGCGCCAAGAGGGGGGATGTACCATGTAATACACCCAGGGGGATTTATCCTTGATGGCTAAACCCTGTGGAGCACCTATTCCAGTAGAGTAGTTAGTACCCATAGTGGGTCTGGTCGGGAATTCCTCAGCTGAATTCACGGACCAGAGGGCTAGGGAGAAAATACATCCAAGGAGCGTGAGTTTAGTGGACTCTCCTGAGAGAAAGAGTGCACATGATTGCCTCAGTGAAGGGGAAGGGCGATATGAGTAAGCGAAACACCAGTTGTTGCCCAGGCCGCCGCTCTGCAGAGGTCTGCTAGGGAGGTGCCATTGGCCAGTGCACACTAGGATGCCACACTACTCGTTGAGTGTGCTCGAACCCGCAAGGGGGCAGGTAGGGCCTGGGTCTGACAGGCCAAAGTGATGGTGTCAACGACCAGTGGGCTAGCCCTGTTTGGAGACAGCATTCCCAAAGCAGACAAAGAGCTGCTCAGAACATCTAAAGCTCTGCTTGCGGTCCACATAGGGGGTTGTAGGAACCTTGGGCACGTAGCCCAGTTGAGGTCTTAGGATGACACAGGCATCTGCCGGACCGAACTCCAGGCAAGTGTCGCTGACAGAGGACGCTTGCAGGTCCCCAACCCTCTTGATGAGCTCGACTGATTCTAGCGGCTCGAAGGGGGGTCTCTGGGAACAGGCATGGCCTGGGAGGGTTCAGTCTCCGGGCGCCTCTAAGGAACCAGATGATCAGGTCATGCTTCCCTAAGGACTTACCGTCTACTGCGTCATGGTGAGCCGATAAAACAGCTACATAAAGACAGCCTCCCCTCCAGCCTCTCCTGCAGAAATGAGAGCACTGACCCGACTGCGCATCTCTGCAGGTCTTCAGATTGGAAAGAACACCAATTCGCGAATAAATGCCACTTCAGGGCGTAAAGCTGCCTGGCAGAGGGAGCTCTGGCTTGGTTGATCGTGTCTAGGACAGCAGGTGGTAGGCCACTTAGATCTTCTGCATCCTGTCCAGGGGCCAGACGTGGAGGTTCCAGAGGTCTGGGCGCGGATGCCAGAGGGTGCCCTGTCCCTGAGAAAGAAGGTCCTTCCTCAGTGGAATTCGCCAAGGAGGTGCTGTAGAGAGGACCATGAGATCCGAAAACCAAGTCTGCGTGGGCCAATAGGGGGCCACTTGAGTGATTTGTTCCTCATCCTCCCTGATCTTGCACAGCACCCGTGCAAGTAGGCTCACTGGGGAAAATGCGTACTTGCGCAGCCCCCGGGGCCAGCTGTATGCCAGCACATCTGCATTAGGGGAGCCTCCGCTAGGGAGTACCAGAGCGGGCAGTGTGAGGTCTCTTGCTTTGCCGAACCGCTCCCAAATAAGCCGGACCACCTGGGGGTGGAGCTTCCACTCTCCGCTGAGCATGCCCTGTCACAACAGCGAGGCTGCCCGGGATATGGGACCGGAGTCGCTCCAAAGGACAAGATGGTGGGTGAGTTGCGACATGTGCCGGGAGCGCACGCCGTCTTGGCGATTTATGTACGCTATCGTGGTGATGCTCTCTGAATGGATCAAGACATGCTTGCACAAGTAGCAGTAAAAACCTCCACAGGGCAATAAATACAGCCAGAAACTCTGGACAGTTGATGTGCCAACCCAGCCGGGACCCCGTCCAGGAGCCAGCGGCTGCATGTCCATTGCACATGGCGCCCCAACCCATGTCCCGTGGGAAGAAGGAGCGACACGGGGGGGCGGCTGGAGAGGCATACCTTTTCAGGAAGGAAAGCCATGACCGCAAAGTTGCCATGGTTAAGATCTCGCAGTGAGAACAAGAACCATCCACAATCGCTGCCTCAGTGTGATCGTGGCCCAGACTCAGCCCAGACTTGGCCTTTTCTCAAGTTCAGAGGTAATTGAGGCCTTCAAGAAAGAACCCCAGTGTCGCTTCATTCGACACAACGTCGAGTGAGTGACAGAAGGGGAACCAGATTTTTCTAGAAATATCTGTACAGTGCAAGGACACTACAAATGTAAAAAAAAAAATGTAACTCCCTAATTTGCAGAGAAGCCATTTGGCAGTGTTGAGTGTTCAGATATGTTTTCTATTGTGATTTCGTTGTTGCAGGGGCCAGATCTATTTTCACACTAAATCAACTGCAAATGCCTCCTTCCTCACCTCAGAACTCAATGGAATTGCCTCACTGTCAGGTCTGGTCCTCTCAGGCATGTGGAAAGAGGCTTAATGGATATTTTACTCAATGGTTATGTTTTTACACCATCTGTGAGGGCCTCTTGAAAAAAACAAAAAAACAAAAGCCCAGTGTAATAGTAGGAAAGCAGGAGTGGCTATACTTTGGTAAAGCATGCAATTCAAAAACACAATTATAAAAACAAAGCCCTTCCATTCCTATCCCATGAGCACGCCTTCTGGATTAGAGCATCAACCAACTCCAGCATTACTAAAACAGTGGGTGCCTCTGGGATATTTTCAACTTTCCCAGATTTCCTCACGGGAGAAGAACAAACACTTAGTGGTTTTGGTGTGACCACTCACTCTCTCTTTCTAGCACCGGTTCCTTTTCTTGGCTTGTGTTTGTTGGCATAGCTTACAGCTTTATTAAAGCCAAGACTGATTTGTAAATAAGAATTTGAGGAGGGGGTTTCCTTAGTTCGGACTGGTTTGATCTCCTTGTCAAAGTTGTAAAAAGAGTGGGGGTGAGATTCACCAGGTTTTGAGGGTTTTTTTAATTGTGAGAATGGTAAACAATAGGCTTGCCAATAATGAAAGCAAACACGAGCATCAGTCCATGAAAAAGGTCTTTGATGGCAGCCCCTTTTTTAAGTCTATCTTTTGGTGTGAGCAGTCTCTTGAAACTGGGATCTTTGGTTTAGGAAGGCCACAGAGGCTGAATGTGAGCTTTGTATCTTGTTGAAGCATCAAGCACAGGTGTTTCTACAAAGGCATTGACAGGTTTGTTCAACTGGTCCAAGAGAGGAGGTCGGGTGAAATGGCACAATCTGAAATTTCTCGTTGAAGGCACACTGTAAAAAAATAGCAGAGGGAGGATGGAGCATGCGGGAATGGCTTGTAAAGGGCCGAATGAGTAATATTTAGAGATTGCACTACAAACAAGAATTATACCCCAGATCTTTTGATTAAGGCTGTCTATTTAACACGCTGATTCAGTGTGATTAATTATTTAAAAAATGACATTAAAAAATGTACTAAATTAATCATGCCACATAATTTTCCTACCATTAGTCCAATACAGGTCACTGGAGTACTTTGTGTCCACAAGATCTGATGACTGTTGTACAAACAGTGGCACTGTATCGAGCTGGTAGAATGCTGGCCAGCCACAACAAAAACACAAATGAACGCTCCACATCATGGAAAATAAGATGTTCTGGTAGATGCTCGGCATAACTTGGATGTACCATATCATGAGAGAAAACATACGCAAGACCATGGGCATAATCACAGACAAAATGTGGCTCGGATTGTATGGCCACGTACGCCACAGCAAAATGGTGGCAAAATTGGCCTTATGACGGACAACCAAAGAAATGCTGGCTCGACCGGCTGAAGAAAGACATGGGACAAGTCGACGTTACATCGAAAAATTATTGGACCAAATTAAGAGCGAACCCTGTGCTGGTGCAAGAAAATCGCTAGGAGTCAGCAGGGGGACAGTCAGTGCAACTCAAGCTGTTGCACATGGTGCACCAGCCAGTCTTGGAGGCATCCGTTGTGACCACGATGTGCCAGGACACTTGCTGTATGGGGACTCCTGCCCGCAAGAACACAAGGTCAGTCCAAGGGCTGAAAAGTGTGTGCGTTAGAGCCACAAAATGTGTGTCTCGGCACAATGTGTGCATTGGGACTCGGGTCTGGAGCCAGTGCTGTAACGGTCTCATATGCATCAACCCTGAGGATGCCATATGCCCCTGGAGCCTCTGAAAATATTTCAGTGGGACCTAAATTTGCCTCCTGGATATGTTCAGGCGCGTGCTCATTCGTGAGGCGCGCTATCATTGAAACCGAATCTAGCTTCATGCCGTGAAAAGAGATGCTCTGAACCGGGGAGAGCTTGCTCTTTTCCCAGTTGACCCGAAGCCCTTAACGGCTGAGGTGCGTGAGCTCCAGGTCCCTGTGTACACACAGTAACTCTTGAGAGTGTGCTAGAATCATCCAGTCGTTGAGGTAGTTCAGTATGCGGATGGCAACTTCCCTTAACGGAGCAAGGACTGCCTCTGCGATCTTTGTGAAGATGCGATGGGGACAGGGACAGGGACAAGCCGAAGGGCAGGACCCTGTACTTATACGCCTGGCCGTCAAACGTGACCTGAAGGAAGGGTTTGTGTCAAGGCAAAATCGAGACATGGAAGTACGCGTCCTTCAGGTCTACTGCCGCGAACCAATCTTGATGCCGGATGCACATCAAAATGTGCTTCTGCATCAGCATCTTGAACGGGAGTCTGTTTAAGGCCGGGTTCAGAACTCACAGGTCCAAGATTCGCTGTAACCCACCGCCATTCTTGAGAATTTTGAAATAAGGACTGTAAAACCCCTGTCTCATCTCAGCTGGAGATAAAGGCTCTATCGTGTCCTTCTGATGGAGGAGAGCGATCTCTGCCCTGAGGACAGCACCGCTCTTCACTAACGCGGAACCTGGGCGGACGCCTGGCAAATTGGATTGCATAGCCGAGTTGGATGGTTCTGGCCAACCAGCACGACAGTTTGGAGAGCGATAACCACGCGTCCAAGTTCCGGGCAAGGGGCGCTAGGGGGAGGATCACATCCGACGTTCCTGGGGGTGGGGCCTCGCAGCAGGGGGGAGCGGAGTCAAGGAGCAGAGCTCTGACCCAAGGCGGCTGTGCTGAGGGGACCCTCAAAGCACTTACCTTGCTCCGCATGTCTGGCGTAAGGCATGCCGGCAACTGAGGAGGAGGGCTTCTGGGGCTGTGCTCGAGTCAAGTCAAGTCAATTTTATTTGTATAGCGCCTTTCACAACACACATCGTTTCAAAGCAGCTTTATTGATCAGGCATTAACAGAGGATAAAACTGTAATGTCTATAATGTTGATGAGTCATCGTTGTGTAATTAGATAAAATACGATTGTTAATAGTGTATAAAAATAAGTCATTAAATAATAATTTAATTAATAATCCCAGTGAGCAAGCCGAAGGTGACTGTGGCAAGGAACACAAAACTCCATAAGATATTGGTTAATGGGAGAAAAATAACCTTGGGAGAAACCAGACTCCTGGGCCGATTTCTCATCCCAGTCCAGCCCTGGACGCAGGAGTAAATTGACGGGTCCTTAAACAAACCCTCATAATAAATCTCAAACTGATTGACAAATTCACTTGTGAAATGGATTGCTGTAAACTGTGTGCTAATGACTGGCTTTAATAATATGGTAGTAAACAATACATTGTATTCTAAAGCCACTTTTTGTATCCTCTTATCAATGATTAACTCTTCTGCCACAAGAATGTAATGCATTTTAATTATCT
The DNA here is from genome assembly GCF_025860055.1 of Xyrauchen texanus. Taxonomy (NCBI): domain Eukaryota; kingdom Metazoa; phylum Chordata; class Actinopteri; order Cypriniformes; family Catostomidae; genus Xyrauchen; species Xyrauchen texanus. Next base: position 7,251,195 of record NC_068317.1, read on the forward strand.
AAATATTATTTATTTTTTATATAAATATAAATATATATATATATAATATATTTTTATATATATATATATAATTTTAAATATTTAAACATAACTATGTATAATTATTTCAGCATTATATATTGAATTATTGTTATATGAGGGGCTTTCTCAGCAAATATTTGTATATGCGATTAAAAGCGATTCATCACGATTAATTAATTGGGACACCATGTAATTAATTAGATAAAAAATTGTAATCGATTGACAGCCCTAATATATATATATATATATATATATATATATATATATATATATATATATATATATATATATATATATATATATATATACACTGAAAAGTTTGGGGTAATTTGCCTGAAATGTTTCTCATGATCTTAAAAATCTGTTGAAATTTTTTTTTTTAAATGGATGACTTGGAACGAATAATTCAGAAAAACAGCCTCTAAGTGCCCAACATAGATGGGAACTCCTTCAATACTGTTTAAAAAGCATCCCAGGGTGATACCTCAATAAGTCGTGTGAGAAAATGCCAAGAGTACATTTCTGCAAAATCTAGGCAAAGTGTGGCCACTTTGAAGATTCTAAAATAGAACATTTTTTTTTTATGTATATATATATATATATATATATATATATATATATATATATATATATATATATATATATATATATATATATATATACATACTATATGGACAAAAGTATTGGGAAACCTACACATTAGGAGCTTTTATGACATCTCTTTCTAAATCCATAGGCATTAATATCAAGTTGGTCCCTCCTTTGCAGCTATAACAGCTTCTACTCTTCTGGGAGGGCTTTCTACAAGATTTTGGAGTGTCTCAGTTGGAATTTTTGCCCATTCTTCCAGAAGAGCATTTGTGAGGTCAGACAATGATGTTGGACGAGAGGGCCTGGCTCGCAATCTCTGTTCTAGTTCATCCCAAAGGAGTTCGATAGAGTTGGGGTCAGGGCTCTGTGCGGGCAAGTCAAGTTTTTCCACACCAAACTCATCCAACCATGCCTTTATGGACCTTGCTTTGTGCACTGGGGCACAGTCATGCTGGAACAGAAAAGGGCCTTCACCAAAATGTTTCCACAAATCTGTAAGCATAGAATTTTCCAAAAGTTTGGGATATATATATCAAATATTGTTACTCATTAATGAAAGGTAAACTTTAACTTTTTTCTCTGATTTTAACTGGTGGACAATAAAATAAGGAAAAATTTTCCCAGAGATTTACATTGAAGTAGCCAATCAATATTTAGTGTCCAGAAGAAAGACTCAATCATTGAGACTTGGGTGTGGACTTTTGACTTGTGCCAAGAAGCAACCACCCAGAGCACCCTACCAACTGCACAGCGAAATTAAAAACGAAATTAAAAACCACTCAAAACACAATTGCAACCGTGTAGCAACCCCCACTAAATCCTAGCATTGTGGCAGTGAATTTTGCACAAACAATCACTATTCACATTTTCTTCATAAAACCTAAAGATCTAGTTTGATACTGGGAAAGATTTTATATTTTTAATTTAATCAGATGAGCTGCCAAAGGAATTTGTACAGTGTTGAGATAAACTGTGGGTTCATATAGTCAAACAGACAAATTCTGAGGTTACATGAAAATGTTCTATGCTTACAAATTACTTTCACTGCAATTAAAGATGCACAATTTTAAATGAATATTCCAGGTTAAATACAAATTGTGCTCCATCGAAAGCATTTGTGGCATTATGTTAATTACCACAAACAAAAATCTGGCAAGGCACTTACAATGGAAGTGAATGGACCAATGCATAAACATTAAAATACTCACTGTTTCAAAAGTAGAGTCACAGGATATATGTGTAAATATGATAAAATCACTCGCCAACTTTTTTGCCAAGTTGACACAATGCCATAAACACTAAAACCTTTTAAACAATCAAAATATTTACCTCATACAAATCCATTGTAAGATTTTTGCTTTTTTTCAAAGAAAAGGAGGTTCGAATAAAAATGATTGCCTAACTTGGGATATTCCTTTACCTTTTCATGATCAAGGGAAAACTGGCAAGAAGACACTGACTTTCTTTGCTTATTTGGTGAGGTATAGACAAATTTTTCCAAGATTTGCCCCAACTTCTTTTCCTGAATGGAAGAGACAGATTGTGGGACTATTCATAGGACATTTCTATGAGAAAAGCATTCAGAGCAGAGGAAGCTGGGAAATACAACTCAGAAAGCAGCAGTGAATGGCCACTGTGAAAGGCCAGTCTCTTGTGAGGCCTGTGACTTTTAGAAACACATTTCTTTTGGCTTCCTCTCGCTCTCCATCCATGCTCTCGCAGTTAAATCTGGTTAAGAAAAGGGAACTAGGGAAAAAATTCCTGTCTGTCTTCAGACAGAATGTCTTATTGTTTTTTAGGCAGAATTAAGATGCACAAGGGGAAGAAAGAGCGAGCTCTCTTGCACGTCTCTTTATGGACTCTGGGTAATCTTGCCTCCACAGAAAATCCTTAAGCAGCTGGCCATAAACCTTTCGGCTGAATGCACAAGTGTACAATATCTCGCTCTTGCCCTGAGGATGTATCCCCCATCTCCCCGCACACATACAAACACACAGCCTCTATCTACACCCCTTCAAGTCTTCCCTCCAAGCCTCTGGTGACACTCTGAGCCAACTTGTTTGGAAAAGGCGAGATTTGCTGGTAGGGAGAGGCAACTGGTGCCAATAGCAACACAAGCTCTGCATCCCTCTGGGAGTGCAGCAAATTGGTCTTCAGTTTGAGACAGCTCGGTTAATGTCACTCGAGCCCAAGGCTTGAGGGTAGGACTCAGGGTGAAATCAGAGAGGCTGGAACCATTTCTGCTCAAAGACAAACTTCAACATGAAGTGGGATAGGAATTTGAGTGAGCTCAAAATTAATTTACTTGCTTGGTAAACATGTGGCTGGTGGAGGAGTTGTTTTAAAAGTGTAAAGCAATAAGTGTTAGTGGTCAGCCTCAGCTTGGCTAGACGGAAACTCACATGTTCATGGACTGCAGTCACAATAAATACTTGTAGTGTAGACAAATTTATCATACCACATGCTAGGGGTGGGTGGTATGACCAAAGTCTTATAATACAGTATGAACAATATCTCACAAGCCGTTCCTGACTTTTTTTTATTGTAAACCACCAGGTAACTTTTGCAAAAAGTTTTTGCCTACATCTCTGACACTTTTGAAGAACACTTCTGTTAAATTATGATTCAAAAGTATTGTTCTCCATGTTTTTGCAGTTCAAGAAATTTTCTTTGGTTTGTAATGAAAGATTTCAGACTGATTGCAGACCAACGTGGCTGCTGCTCATGCAAATATCAATACTTATTTCTTTTTTATATTCCGCGGCAGCTGCTGTGTGATACATATGGACGCATTAGGGATTTATGTATACGAGCAGCACGCATAACTGCTCTGCTTTGTGCAGTTTCCCACAAATTAACTAGAAATTCATGTCCGTGATGACATAACGCTAATATAATCAGTGGGCTTCTCAGCGAGTGCTAATTACTACTGTGTTGACTCATTTGTATGTACTATATTTTCCCAAATCAGTCGTCAGATAGAGAAAAAAAGATTTCTAAAGAAATCTCAGTATAGATTAGTATTTCTTTAGATAAAATTAAACTAAATTTAATTGACAAATACAAATTTGAAACATAATAACCATGTTGTAATGACTAATGCAGATTTCACTTTCTTTAGCCTATGTTTGAGTGGAGGGGAAAAAGCAACAAATAATTGAAATGTCAACAGAACTCAATAAGAATTGTGTTGAAGGACTGTTTTGTCTTCATACATCTTAAAGCATAACCTTTCATCCTGAAACCACTTTGAAATCTGTTCAGCAGGGTGCTAATCATAAAATGTATATATGAAATGCAGCAGAGGGGTTTTTGTAACATTTACATTGACAAACTGTTTTTCTTAGTTCTGAAGTTTAAAATAAGCTTAAAATATTGATGTTGATTACGGTTACATTTTAATTCAGATTCATGAACAGATTCATTCGGACTCAACTACGACTCTGCCTGTTATGGACTCAGTCTTGAGTCCGACTCGGCCCCTTTTGGACTCGGACTTAACTTGGACTCGATAGTTTAAAGACTCTGACTTGACTCAGACTCGACTAAGACGGACTCGAACCCAACAGTCATATTAGTTAAGGATTTAAGTGTAGTCTTGTGCATTCATGTTTTAACGTAAATGCCTCCCTCAGTGGTCTATATGTTCGCAGACAGTATACAGTTTCTCAGCTGTTTCAAACTTTTTACCTCTGCATGAAGAACGAAGAAGAACTTCATCGGGAGTATGCCAGGGCCTTTACATTTAAAATGATTTAGATTGGATACTTTAGGTGCATACCAATTAAGTGGGACAATGATGTTTTTCTAGTTACTATTTCTAAAATGCAGGCATCCACACTCTTGCTTTTGTGATAATGCTTAATTATATCATGGTAACAGCATATATTTGCCTAAAATTAGTGGTTTATATGTACCACGGCATAAACGGTTTTGTAAAATATCTACAATTGGCAGATCTGTACCATTTCATGGTATATGTTTTCATACCACTTTTTTTAAGGCTGATAACTTTTCTGAATAAACAAATATCCTATATGTTGATTTTAACCCCCATCTCACCATTAGAAATTACTTATTGGCCAATCTGCTTAGCATATTTATGTCGTTCTCCATATTTGAACATACCAACATTCACTTAAAAGCCTTGCAATATAGTCTTAACAGAAACCAGTTGTTTTAAATGTCTGATTTATTCTTTATTTTTATAGCTTATTGGACAAACAGACATGGCTTAATCTTAATTATTCTAATTTGTTTTGTTGGCATTATAGGACAGGCCACTCAATTGGATACTCTACTTCTTGAACATACATACCAATCTAATGGAGCATTATTATGTTCTCCACATCAAAAAGTGCTAGACACTAGATTAAGTTTTGATATTTGATCAAGGTGTGTTTGATGCTTTGAAACGTGTTGTTGGTCATAAAAAAGAGGCTTTTGAAGTACCGGACCAATAGGAATGTGAATCTATGGTCACATGACTGTATCTTGAGTTGAATGGGTGAGACTTTCAATAAAGAAAATAATTTTGTCTACCTTTTTGATATTTGTACATGTAACATAACAAGCATAAATAGTTGGGTTTCTTCCACTATGGGCACTTTTGATGCTGTATTCTTTTAAAACACATTTTTCACACTCTCACTAGTTTGTCTACAAACAATGTTTAACAGTGGAATCATAATTTTTCTAAAACAACAAATATAATTTGTACCACATCAAATTATGTCTTTTGTTAAATACATTCTACACACAATTAAATATTTTCACACTTTTTGCATATTTTTTGTTTTCTTCATATAATACATCTCATATTTCATGTGAAGCATGCTCTTCACCCACACTGTGGTCTCCTTGGTAACCAAGTATGCTAACTTCTGGAGGGAAAATAATATTATTATTTAATAATTAGAACATTTAAACAATACATATTGAAATGGTTTATATTTATTTCAGTCTTTGTCTAGATTATCTTAGTTATAAATGTAATTATATTTTATGATGGATTTTCTTTTTTTAATATTGAAAATCTAGGTCTGTGACAAGGGTGAAACACAATCTTTACATAAAAGGCAGTAAGTCAGATATGCAGATGGGTAAAGTGCAGACAGGGGTGTTTAAGATAAGCCACTGTGATTCTACTATACATGCAAATGCTGCTCAGACATGCAAACTCATGGTGAACAGAACTTGTTGTGACAGAATTTACAGTCTTTGATGTGCTTCTTTAGCACATATGGAGAGTAATTGGAGGACAGCCTATAGCTTGCCAATTAATAGCAGGAACTATCGACACTACAAGTTAAAGCAAAAGGCCATACAAAACGTAAACTAAACTACTCAAAAACAGCTGTAGAAGTAGACTAAACCTGCCTTACAAAATGTCTTTAGCATGAATGTTTGAACACCTCTGATCTTTGAGAAAAGGCCAATGGGAAATGGTGAGTGGAATTTGCATGCCACTCCCCCGGACATACGGGTATAAAAGGAGCTGCCTTGCCACCACTCATTCAGATTTTTTCTTCAGAGCCGAGCAGTTGTGTTCAGAGAGCTGAATTACTCTGCCGATCCATTCACCTCTGTGTGCAGTAAGCTGGCACACAGCTGGCCCCCGGGGCTATACAAGTATGTGTTCCCCCCAGTGAGCCTACTTGCATAGACATTGTGCAAGGTCAGGGAGGACAAGGAGCAGGTCATCCTAGTAGCACCTTACTGGCACAACCAGACTTGGTTCTTGGACCTCACTCTCCTCGCGACCCTGTATTGGGGTATGTGCTCCACATGTGCTGGTTGCCCATAGGTAACCCTGTGTGATGTATCTTTTGCAAAGTGAGTAGGGGACAGTTTGACGCCTGTGAGAATGTTATCGGAGGTTACGTGACAGCCGGGTGCGCTGCATACGAGGCATGCAGAGGTCTGCCTGTCTCGCACTGCCAGTCCAAGAAACACAGTTCAGTTAGTCATGGCATTTTGTATAGGGACCCCTAGTATCACTACATTGACACAACTTCGAGCGAGTGACAGAAGGGGAATGTCTTAGTTACTGTTGTAACCTCCATTCCCTGATGGAGGGAACAAGACGTTGTGTCCCTCCTGCCACAACACTGAACTACCTTCTGGAATGGCCGGGACCTTGTCTCATCTCCTCAGGACAAAACCTGAATGAGTGGTTGCAAGCCAGCTCCTTTTATACCCGTTTGTCCGGGGGAGTGGCATGCAAATTCCACTCACCAATTCCCGTTGGCCTTTTCTCAAAGATCAGAGGTGTTTTGGGCTCCCAAGGGCGACCCCTAGTGTCACTACATCAACACACTTTTCGTTCCCTCCATCAGGGAATGGAGGTTATGACAGTAACCGAGACGATTTTAGTGCACATTTTCCAACTCCATACTATATAAACTTGAATGCTTATTGGATTCAATTATTTTCAGGTGGTATGTATTTGTGTAATGAGGGAGGGTGTGGGAGGGCAAAAGTGACTAACACCTTATATCAAGGTGTGCATAATTATTAGGCTGCTTCATTACCTCAGGTATAATGGGCCAAAAAAGAGATTTAACTGACACTGAAATGTCAAATATTGTAAAATGCCTTTCAGATGGATGAAACACTCTTGAAATAAACTATTGAGGCATGACCACCAGACAATAAAACGCTTGTTGCAAATAGTCAACTGGGGTGCAAAAAACGCATGGAGAAGAAAAGGTCAAATTAACTGCAAAAGACTTGAGAAGAATTAAACATGAAACTACCAGGAACCCGTTATCATCCAATGCTACTATATTACCGAACTGCAACCTACCTGGAGTGTCCAGATGTACAAGGTGTCAAGTGCTCAGAGACATGGCCAAGGTCAAGAGGCTGAACATTTGACCAACACTTAATATATTCACAAGTTGAAGTGTCAAGATTGGGCAAAGAAATAGATTAAGACTTTTGTAAGGTTTTATGGACTGATGAAATGAGTGACTCTTGATGAACCAGATGGATGGGCCCGTGGCTGGATCACTAATGGTCACAGTGCACCACTTCGAGTCAGGTGCCGGCAAGGTGGAGGAAGGGTACTGGTATGGGCTGCTATCATTATGGACTGAAGATGGACTGAATCTCAACTTTCAAACCTACTAACAGTTTCTGGAAAGTACTTTCTTCAAGCAGTGGTACAGGAAGAAGTCCTCAGCATTCTAGAAGGCCATGATCTTTATGCTGGACAATGCTCCATTACATGTATCCAAGTTCTCCACTGCTTTGCTAGCCAGCAAGGGCCTCAAAGATGCCCAAATAATGACTTTTCCCCCTTCCTCACCTGACTTAAATCCTTCTGAGATCTTGTAGGTCCTTCTCAGATGTGAGATTTACAGTGAGGGAAAACAATACACCTCTTTGAACAGCATTTGGGAGGCTGTGGTTGCTGCTTCAGTGAAAGTTGATCTTGAACAGATCAAGAAACTGACAGACTCCATGGATGGAAAGCTCATGGCAGTTATTGAAAAGAAGGGTGGCTCTATTGGTCACTGAATATTTTTGAAAGGCCGAAAATGTAATTTAATTGTCTTTTTGGGTTCCTTATTTGTTGCACCTACTCTAAAAATTGAGAATAAACAATTGAGTTTGGAGAAATAATTTTTGTAATTTAGTTGCCCAATAATTGTGCACACTAATAGTTGCCTAATAATTGGGCATGCAGTGTACAAGCCTAAATCTAACCATTAGTCTAACTATTTGCCCAAACCCTAAACCTAACCCTGATTTTAATAGGAAAGTCACTATTGTGCACCACAGAAGAAACATAAACAGTGTGATTGGGAACAATATGAGGGAAGCCTATTTCAAGATATTGACATCAGTCATTTGTAATACATAAATAATTATATAGTAAGTATCCACATTTGTTCACAGATATTCTCTTTCTTAAAATAAAGTGTTGAATAGGAGGCTAGATGAAATTTGAAGCCTGTATTTTATCGATTTGACATTACGTTTGTTGATTAGTTGGTCTCTATGGGAATCATAGTCATGGAATCATAGTTTGTACAAGTGAATTATGGTTTGTTTTTGCCATCTCATACAAATTTTTAACAGTTGTCATGACACTATGTTGAATTAATAGCATTTTTTGACACAGCGTAAACTCTAATGTGTGCAAATTCATGGAAACCTTTGGACCACTCTCCTTACTCTAAGGTCTCTGAGATCTAGAATGTTCCTTGTTTAATAATAAATAGTGTTGTACACTATCTCAAAAGAGGGAGATGTTCATGCAGATAAACAGTTTTCTCTTCTGGGTAATGGTAAATATTGCATTCGAACATCTAAAAGACTAAATTGCAAAGAGTTCCAAGGACTTGTCTTTGCGGTAGTAGCTTTGCAGATTTTTTTCAGTGGATGACCTGTCTGCATAATGCTACTCCAATTGCCATTTAAATGGTGGCGGCATTCTAGTGGAATGTAATAAATCAGCATTGAGATTTCTCCCTCCCAGCAGTCCCTTCTCTCTCCGGCTCCTCAGATGCCTTCAAAGAGCTGGTATCCCACAAGACCCCAGGAGGCCCATGATTGAAAGCTCGGAAGGATGGACTGACTGCCAAAATCTTATAAAGAATGTAACAGAAGATACATACATTATTCATATTAAAATGTAATGCCCGAGGTACATTCACAAACAGGGGGAAATATGGAAAAAAGCAAAGAGACTTGTTATTGAAAAATTTCACAGTCCTTGTTGGGGACTTAAAAATTTGTAATGCCAACAAAAAGTTGTTTGCATAAAGCGGCTATTAAATGCTGTCAGGTTTCTCTTTCTGCTTACCGACTTTAAATATGGATATCAGGTAGACAGAGAAGAGAGGACACAACAGTTCTCAGGTACCAAAGGTGCCATAATACACTTCTGTCTGCATTACTCAGTCTCAGTCAGACTGAAGATGGGGGACAACGTCCCAGCTTATTTGAAAACATTTCGTTTCTATAGATTAGGTGTGACAACTTCAAATATTGGGAAAATTTATGCCGTAAAAGGCTTGAGTGATTTTGCCCTCCACTGGGAGGTTTCCAGATGTCAGACCACCAAACGATTATTATGGCACACACATTAAGAGAGAGACACATATGCCAGTGCAGTAAGGAGAGTGCAGCTTCCCTGCGGCCCTAGTCGACCCAGCACTGCAATCCACTCTCCACTCACATGGAAAATCAATTTTCCTTGCCATGGCACACTATCTAAAAGATGTCCCCACATACAGTAATCAACCAATATCAAACTCCTATGGTGGAATGGTTAACTCAATGTCTGTAAAGGAAATCTCAAAGCCCTGTTAGTTGTGCAAAGTAAATTGATTCTAGATTGATTATAACATTGTCATTGATTCTATTGGCCTGACAAAGCCATCACACTTCATTGTACAAACTTTTGTCTGTTTTATTGGAAAACCTCCACCAAATTTGGCACAGTCCATTATTCTGTTCTGTGTTTTCCAGTGGTGACTGAATAGGTGAGCAAACAGTGTATACATACTGTCAGAGACCACTGCAAAATTATCAGTTTCTCTGGATTTGCTGTTTTTATGTATGTGTTTAAGTAAAAACACTTTTTTCTATAAATTACTGATATAATTTCTCCCAAATTGCAAATAAAAACATTGTCATTTAGAGCATTTATTTGCAGAAAATGAAAACTGGTCAAAAAAACAAAAAGTAGTGTTTTTAGACCTCAAATAATGCAAAGAAAACAAGTTCACAACACAATACTAATGTTTTAACTTAGGAAGAGTTCAGATATTAATATTTGGTGGAATAACACTGATTTTCAATCACAGCGTTCATGAGTCTTGGTATGCTCTCTACCAGTCTTTCACATTGCTGTTGGATGACTTTTTTGCCACTCCTGTTGCAAAAATTCAAGCAGCTTGGCTTTGTTTAATGGCTTGTGGCCATCCATCTTCCTCTTGAACACATTCCAGAGGTTTTCAATGGGGTTCAGGTCGGGAGAATATTATATCAAATTTTATTTGATCGACTGCTGTTGTTTTTGTGTACAATAAAATTCAGGTTTGCGGCTCTTGACACTGCGCTGCGTTAGCCATGTGCTTAATTGCTCATCAGACTCATTTTATAAGTGTTGGGAAAATATTGAAAATCCAGGACATTTTGCATGCAATGAAATTTAATTTTTCCAGGACAGATGGCCAAAAACCGGAAAATCCTGAAAGGGTGGCAACCTTACATCTCATAGAATTCTGGAGAAATATAACATTTAGGCATCATCATAGATAAACATCTGACGGTAAATTTTGCGCTAAAGTAAATGATGTTTATACAGTAGATAGCAGCAGATGTTAAGATGTTTTATTTGAATTGTGCATGTTTGTGCGTCCGATTATTGTTCACTGTTTAATGAAAAGAATGTAATGATAATTACCAATATCATGCTAATACTAATATATATAATACAAATGATAATACACTATATAAAGAAATTATACCTGTTACTCAGGTTCCCTCTGTTACTCCATCATTACTCATGGTCCAATGCCCCTGGACGGTACACTTGAAACTACGGAACAGATAAATGCATGTGAAGTTTATACTAGCTAGCTCACTATTTTTCCCAACTGTGATGGAATTAAACAAAATATAAATATATTGGACTTACTGTATATAAGCCCGAGATTGAAGACCCACCACGTCTCTAAAATCTGCGGTTTGGGAGCATTATGGTTTATGGTTAGATTACAATGAAGTGAATTTTGTGTTAAAATGTGTACCTGACTAGACAACTCTTACAAAAAATCTAAACTAGCCAAAAATTTGCCTCAAATTTACTGCTTGTTATTTTCACATGTAAATTAGCTTGTGATTTGCTGGAAACGTTTGCCAGGAGTTTGCAGCTCTTCAACAGTAGTGGTGAACCTCCGGCAAACCTTTGGAAAACCTTTGGATACCCCTTTTGGTTTAAAGGGGGGTACCTACACAATATTATGCAGGTGGTTTTAATGTTGTGGCTGATTGGTTTATATACTGTAAGTATATATATTTATACCTGTGTAGTGCACCAACTCCCTAGGGAGGCACCAGACACTCCCCCAGCTGCCTTCACTGGCACGTTATGTGTTATTCCTGGACACGGTAGCAGTCACAGAACACAGAGTATCGCCTCGCGTTCACACTTTCACTTTGCACTTGCACTGTGCCTCACAACTTTCATACCGCGCCTCTCATTGCAAGGCAGGAGTTCAAATGGCAGCTGTCTTGTCGCTGCAATCCTGTTGCAAATTTCAGAGCTCTATCTGTGCTTTGCAGGCATGTTCTACTGCTGTGTTACATCGATAAAATGCTTGCCTCATGTATTAGCATAATGTCTCCCAACATCTGTTTCCCAATGATCAATGCATATGACATTTGTGCAAATTGACTCGCTTCTTATAAAGTACAAGTTATTAAAAGGGTCATATTACATGATAACGGCATTTGAAAAATGTGTTGCCTTAAATGAATTGTGTTAACGCGTTATTAACATTATTCTATTTAGTGTTCCTGCTGTTTTTGGCAGATCTGTTGGTGTACTGACTCCCATGGCCTTTTGTGCTGGAGTTCTGGGGCTGAATATTGGCCACTCACAGGAAGCGCTGCTGTCTTGTTTTAGGATTAATTGTATTAGGTTAGGGTGTTCAATTCTAAGTGGTATCATTATTTTTTTCTTTGGTTTATTTATTTATGTATTTTGTTTATACTGCCCGTGGAACCTTTTAGGGCCAATTTACAGTTTTTTTCCTTTTTTCATGTTTATTCTTGCGAATGCCTTCTATAGTGTGGCGCTGCCAAAGTTTTTTAAAGCTTGGTTAGCTGCCATTTAGCCACCTTAGGTGCCGCTTTGGGGGCTGTAGGAGATGTGAATATTTTTTGGTTATTCTTTTCTTTTGTTTGAGTTCATTTGATGTGTTTTTTGTAATTATGGTTTGTTGTATGTTTCTTTTGCGGCTTGTGTGTGTGTGTATGTGTGTGTGTGTGCGCATGCAAACTGCTGCGCCTCATTGCTGGGAAAAGAATAGGAGGTCATGCAATGTTTTTTTATTTTGTATTTAATTATTTTGTGTTAAATTTGTGTGAACCCTGTTTCATTGTGGTAAGTTGTGTAAGTTAGAGCAATTGGGCTGGATTCCACCATGTCTGCTCTAACTTTGTGCAGAGAAATTGTTAAAGTGTGTGTATTATGCTTATTCATTTATTTTTTTGTTTGTTTCTTGTATTTAGGAACTTTGAGTCTAGGTTAAGGGCTAGGTGTCCATCCCAATCTTCATGGTAGTGTGGCAAATCTTTGTGTGCTGTGTGTGTGCACTGTGGGGCGATTTGTTCATTGAAGACTGATTGTCCCCCCTCACTCAGCTGCAGGTGTATGCACGATGATGGATGTGTGAGAATTTATATTGAGTTTTTGCATGTATCCTTGGTATTGGAAGTATTTAAGTTTTGTTTGTTTTTTGGTTAGGTTAATTTTTTTGGGTTTGTTGACACATTACTGATGCAGTAACTCTTGTGGCTTTAATATCTTCTCAGAGGGACTTTGTATTTTTAATGTTATTCTGTTATTTTTAAAGAACAGACTCAACTTTTGTACTAAACCCACGTCTTTTGCCCTTCTTTGTGTATGAATGAACCTGTGCGACCTTACTGGGGTTACCTATTGCTATAAGTGCTCCCTAGGTGTTTAGTCATGGGGTGACCTAGTCAGATTTAGCTTTATTTCTAGATACTGAGTTGATACCATAGGATCCTCTTTCCCCATTTGCCACATCAACAAAGCAGCATGGGCACCGAGCAGATCCTCAACTGCACAGGGCTGCGAGAACAACCCGTTTTAATTCGGTACATACTTTTCTGTCACAAAGCTTTTTAAAGAGTCTCAAAGTTTTAGAGAAAAGTTTGTCAAGCAAACGTTCAAAATTTGTCCTGAATAAAGACTACATAACATGTCTTGACAATAGCATATATTTTTCCTCTGTTGACGTATTTCCAATTGAAACAAGAAAATAGACAGAATATATCGAAAGCTTGTCCAATAGCTTTTAGTTAATGTCAGAGAAATAAACCATGATTTGCTAAATGCAACTTGTTATTACTAGTCAGAGACAGATGATTTTTATAATCTAGACTAGAGGACAGGGACATTCTCATTCTGGAGACCATTTGATTGGACTAAGCAATGGATACGCCCAATGAGTCATTAATATTTTTGCTCCATTTTCTCATAAAATGTAATGCATAAAGGAGGCAAAAGGTACATTTTGTCAACCTTTAGAAGTAACATTAACATGTAGATGGCCTCAAATCTAACAGACTAAATGCAACAAAACTCCAGCACTGCTTGCTGGTCTGACAATCATTGATATCAGTTGCAATTTAAAGAGAATGTATTGCTGAGTTTATCATATCCTTCTTTGAATGCAAGAATAACTACATTATAGATAAGTCTTGTATGTACTTCGCCCGAACAGTTATCAGCCTTGCAGGTGCACTGGAGTGAAATGAATTTGTCATCAGCATTAAAACTTTATGTGACAGGTCTTTGAAAGTCAGTCAGGCTCCTTGACGTGATGGGTGGCTTTCCCGCTGCTCAGCTTCTCTGCAAACCAGCAGGTTTGAGGATTAAATTTACGGCTCCTGTCAAAGCTGGTGACAGGCCTCAAAGGAGGAGAAGGGCTTCTCCCCCTGATCTCTGTTGTTATTGCATGGGGAATCTGTTCCATCACTCTCTATTAGCAGCCAGAGGTACTCCAGTATGATGGTGTAATGCGCTTTGGGCTTAGGCCCATGTCATTCACTTTTACCTGGGCCATGACAGTGTCGGGGCTAGGTCAATTTTTGTGCCTTGCTGTTACTTACAACTTCAAAGTGATGATGGGGCTCAGTCACAAGTTGCAAGTTTGTCACAAGATCCACTTTGTGATTGATGGATGACATTACACTGATAATCATGAAGGAATTATTGTCAAGATTGCCACTGCGAACAGACCACACTATAGCTTCTAATAGAGCCCTAAGTGTCAAGATTTAAAGCAGGATAGTAAAAACAGGTTAGTGATATTAGTTGTGTAGCATCAAGAGCTAACTCAAGAAGAGCCTCTAAAAAACAAACAACAAAAGCTTAAACAAGCCTAAGATGGTCTACCAGCTTTGTAAATGTTTTCTTTGGCTGGTTTTATAGGGGTTTTGGTTACTTTTTAGCTGGCCTTCCAGTTAAACAGAGTAACAGCTTGGACAGTCTGGGAGATCATTAAACCTGATTAGACCAGCATTAAAATATGTTGTGTTTTGAATGCTGGTTCCGAGTATAGGATGCTGGTGAGGTAGTGCACCTGCCAAGCTTCTTAAATAGTTTAACAAGCAAGAGTTCCTTGATTAACCAGTTGTGGCAGGGCGGAGGGCGAGGCCGGGTCGTGATCCTACACACCTGGTCCCGTATTAGGCTAATCAAGCCTCCCGAGGGATAAAGGTCGACTGCAGAGGATCTTGCGGGAGAGAGAGATCGTTAACGGGCATATCCGTCATGTGTGTGTTTGTGTCCTTGTTTTAAGTTTCTCATTAAATATGATTTATATCGTCAAGCCGGTTCTCGCCTCCTCCTTTCCATTGATCCCTTAAACTGGTGCCGAAAACCCGGGAAGGAGGAGGGATACGCCGTAGTAGAGTTCTCGCCACTACCGTCCACCCAAACAGAGCAGCCGCGGTCATCTGCCGGGGGACGAGGAGCCCAGCCGCCTGAAAGAGGATGATGGCCGCCGACTGCGAGGGGAGAAGGGGCTCCTAACCGACTGCCTGGAGCGGTCAGGGCCGCTGCCAGGGGCGGAGGAGTTCCCTATCAGCCGCTGAAATGCGGCAGGGTTTGAGACCGCCTGGAGTGGGAGAACCGCTGCCAGGGGCGGGGGAGACCCCTTCTGTTCCCCCAGAATGCGACGGGGCGTTCCGTCCGCCAGGGGCTGGAGAACTGCCTCTGATCCGCCCGGAGAGGCGCGGCTGTCGTCTGATAGAGGGTGAAGGAGTGGCCGAGGAACAAGCTACGGCGTATTGGAGAACTGGCGAGTAAGAGTTTGTTTTTTTTCATCTCTCTCTCCTCTCTCTCTCTCACTGCCACTCTGCATTGGCCTTTTCCCTCTCTTTTAAATTTTACAGTGTTTTTTTGGGGCGTACTACACTGTTACAAGAAGTACCCCCCCAGTTTAATTATTTCTGTTTCCATCCCCTTGTCCCCTCCCTCGTCCAGGTAGACGGGGATGACCTGCCAGCTGATGGGGCTTAGGGCACGCCCTCCCCCAGGGAAAGAGGGGGGGTGTACGTCATGCTGGAGGCTCCCCAGCCTAAGAGAACGAGGGAGGAATGTAGCAGGGCGGAGGGCGGGGCCGGGTCGTGATCCTACACACCCGGTCCCGTATTAGGCTAATCAAGCCTCCCGAGAGGGATAAAGGTCGACTGCAGAGGATCGCGCGGGAGAGAGAGATCGTTAACGGCCATGTCCGTCATGTGTGTGTTTGTGTCCTTGTTTTAAGTTTCTCATTAAATATGATTTATATCGTCAAGCCGGTTCTCGCTTCCTACTTTCCATTGATCCCTTTACAACAGTTTATCCAGAAAGATGGCTATGCTGGTCCATTAGCTAGACCAGTACCAAACCAACAGTAACCAACATAAACCAGTTTTGAACAGCATGGAAATTGTAATCTGGTCTACTAGGTAAACCAAAGGAGGTCTACTATACCATAAGGACATTTCATCAGAATACATGGCTAATTTTGAAAAAACGTAAATGGAGAAAGCTGCTTTTTGCTCACATAATAGTGCACTTAAGGCATCTACCAGCAGTGGCTAAATGTCACAGCTAACCAACTAAACATTGACCCCCTGGTTAAAACAGTATTCTATTCACCCCTAAATACTAAGAGAGTCTTGAGACTAAGGACTCAGCACAGGAGCGAGCCCCACTGCTATCTCCTCCTATTAGATCCTAAGGACAGTGTTTGCCGTAAAACCACAAGCACTTGTTCAGTCCTCCTTAATTTGGGTTTGCTACCACCCCCTGAAAAAATCCTTGGGAAAATGTTTGTAAGGTTAATGAATTGCCAGTCAGTGTTAACAGCAAACACAGGGTTGCCAGCCGCTGTGGCTAGCCTTGAAGTCTGCCACCCCAGGGTCACTGCTTGGTAGAGTCACAGACAATGCAGATGATTGGAATGGTAAACATTAGCTGCTAAAATTCAGGGGTTCGAAGAGAGAAGACTAGTTAAATGCAAGACCATGACTCCCTGTGAATAGAGGCCAAAGAGCACTGAAGGGAAACAAGACTCAATGTTTAGCAAAAAAATCAATGCTTGAATTATGATGGAGACCCAACTCATTTGAATTAAGACTAAATTAATGGTTAACATAGCATCACATCATGATAAAAGTGACCTTTATTGACTTTTTCATGTTTTTTTGTTTTTCTATTATTGCGGTATCATCATATTCTGTTTCACTCTAAACAGTGAATAAAAACCAAACAAAGTAGACCATTATTGGTCATTGTGCATGATGGTTTGTTCCCGTTTAAGTACTGTAGGCAGGTCTTGGCCAGCAAGCTGCAAAGTGAACCAGACATTTTGCACACAGTCAAAAGTCTTGCTCTGTGAGATAATCTCAAAGCACACAGGGGTAACATCCATAAACACATACAAACCACACAGCTTACAGACACTGAAATTATACTGTACAGTGTCAGGGGACAGGTAATACAATAACATATACTTTAAGAATGTCAAAAGGCCAGTAAGAGGTTTTATAGCCAGCAAAATTTGCTTTTACAATTTCCATTGTTGGTCCGAACCAAAACTTATTACACACATAATATTTCCAAGGATTAACACCATTACATTCAATGGAACTCTTTAGTTATTGAGCTTGTAACTATGCTAATGGAATCCAATATGGCAGAATACTAAATGTAAAAGTGCTCAGAAAACCAATTCAAAACCTTGTCTTCAAATTAATGAATCTCAAAGTTCAATATAAGACAAAGCTAACAAAAGGTTTACAATGGCCCTTGTTTCATAAAACCACTTTAAGACCATTTTGTATCTCAACAGGTTAACCTCAGCTCAGAATAAATAGGGTGTATTGACTTTTTTCCTTTTAAAAAAAAATAGAAATCTCTGGAAAGCCAGCAAATCCCACTTATGGAACACATTTAAAAGGAGAAAGCCCATTAATTGAAAGCCCATAAATATATGAGGCAGGCTCCCTCTCTCCCTGGTTAGAGTCGAGGGGTCCCTTTAGGGTGGGTGGAGGCTTGGTGCATCTTGGTGCTACTGAGTCCCCCTGGGCCTTTCCTTCCATGGTGGGGCAGACAATGAGCTAGCTGTGTCCCCCACCGACAAGCTCTGGCCTGGGAGACCATACCCTCTACTCTGGGGGCGGGGGGCAGAGAAGGAGGGGCCTCACACACTGTGGGAACATCCCCATGGCCGGTGGATAGCAGAAAGGCTAAAGCCATGCATCATTTGCAATTCAGATCATGGGCTGCCAGTCCGGGAATCAATGGCGTTGTATCAATCTGTCGACTGCAAATGTCATCTGCATTTGATTCTTGACCCTCTTTTCTGACACTCCCCACACAGGGGCCATTGTCCTCTGGGGTCCACCCCTCACTGTGTCCTCCCATTCCCTGCCAAAGTCCCATATTAGCCAGGCAAAACCCACAAGCCACGCTGCCTTTCAGAGCAGCCCCAGTGACTGCTATTTTGTCGTGTGTTCAGCAGGTGTCTCACAGACCCATAGAGGAATTAGGAGTGCGAGACCAAGCTCAAATACCAGGCACTGTTTGGAAAGTTAAATGGCATTAACCTTTGTGGCCATTGTGATGATGTAACAATTTATGTCACAAATCTAGTTAGAATGTAATGGTAAATCAAAACACTACAAATAAATGGCAAAAGTCACAGCAGTCAGAGCATGTTGCAGTGATGAATGCCACGTTGATGAGAATTAGAAACAAATTGTACAATGTAACATGCATAAAAAAACAGTTAAATGGAAACTTATTTCAGACAACTACTGCTATTAATTTCCTCTCTAGAAATAATAGACACAATATCCATCACCTAGAATATTCAGCAGAGGTCAGATGAATTCATTATATATTCCTTTGAATAACAATTCAAAGATTTTGATGGTGTTTACAAGGAAATAACAAATGAAAAGACGCCACCTTGGAATTAGTCATTTGAAACAACACAATTATTTACATTTAAGTCTTTATTTTAGTCCTTTTATCTAATGAAAGCCCCCCCACACCCACACACAAAGAACTAAAAAATTGACAATCTGTCAATGAACAGAGGAAATATAGACATTATTTTGAATTTGTTTAGCAGAAAAACTGGAGATTGACTGGAGAACTGAAGGACACACACACGGTGTTCAATTTCCTCTTGTATTACAGGCTTATGTTGGTTACCATATCTAATCATGTTACTGTTTAGTTTGTAATTGCAAGTCGGAAGATTGACTACATTGTATTGATTATTAATTGATATTACTGCATCAATAAACTTTGTTATATTTCAAAGAGAAGTGTTCTGGTTATTTTTGCATACACCAGTGTCAAAGGCTGGCAGGGGATGCCAGTGCTCTGATTCAAGCTTTCATTGTTTCATTTTGAAAATTGATGCTCTCCGAACATCGAATTCCTAAGAGAACATTCTAATATTGAGACTGCTATACTGTCTGGTTATTACTTCCTAATTCCAGAGTGGTGCCCCGATGATATTAATCGATACTAATATTCTATTGATTTTGATAATTGACAATTATCATTGATTATTGTTGAATTTGAAGGATCAATAAGCTAATGTTAATTCCAATCAATGTTCCATTAATTTTAATAATTAATTATTATCTTTGATAATAATTCATATTCTATTGAATTTGATAATTGATGGATGTCTTTGATGATTGTTGATTTAAAGGATTAAAAAGCTAGCATTGATTCTAATCAGTGTTCTATTGATTTTAATGATTGATAATTATTAATTATTGCTAATAACCAAACCCACTCCTAAACGTAGAGCCCTACAGTGTGTATGTCAGTGAATTCCAAACATTCTTCAATTGGGTTTGCGTGGTCGCTCATTCACAAACATCACAATCCACACCTACTGTATGAAATTTACATACACCAATCAGCCACAACATTAAAACGACCTGCCTAATATTGTGTAGGTCCCACTCGTGCCACCAAAACAGCCCCAACCCACATCTTAGAATAGCATTCTGAGATGATATTCTTCTCACCACAATTGTACAGAGGGGTTTTGTACATGATTGGCTGATTAGATAGTCGCATGGATGATTGTTGTTGCCAGATGGGCTGGTTTGAGTATTTCTGTAACTGCTGATCTTCTGGGATTTTCACACACAACAGTCTCTGTTTACTCTGAATGGTGCCAAAAACAAAAAACATCCAGTGAGCAGCAGTTCTGCAGATGGAAACGTCTTATTGATGAGAGAGGTCAACAGAGAATGGCCAGACTGGTTTGAACTGACAAAGTCTACAGTAACTCAGATAACCACTCTGTACAATTGTGGTGAGAAGAATAGCATCTAAATGCTATTCTGAGATGCAGGTTTGCGCTGTTTTGGCATCATGAGGGGGACCTACACAATATTAGGCAGAAGGTTTTAATGTTGTGTCTGATCAGTGTAAAAGGAAGGAATTAGACTTGCTAGTAAGGGTGAATAAGAAGCTTTTAACATCTATGCCGGACAGTAAAAAAAAAAGTTTTTAAAAAATTAAGTACATTCAAATCGGGAAAGAAATTATATTTTAAAACAGTGGTGTAGTTAACTACTGAACTTGCTGCCACTGCATGTTCTTGCTGTCAAGGCGGGTTCTTTTGTGCATTAAAATGTCAAAGAGGTTAAGAAGAATGAATTGACATGAAGCTTAAGTGTAAAAATGAACCAGTTCAAGCAGACAGGAGGACGTCCACCACCATTAACTATATCTGGTTAATTTGAGTGCATAGCCAGCATCTTTGGTTAAACTTCTTGCTAGTTCCTGATGTAACAGAGATATAAAACCTAACAATTATAAAAATCTACAGAGAAATTAACAGAATGTAAAAAGAAGGCCTTAACGTTTTAATCTAATAAAGATTTGCAAGATACCACAGTGTGCTGGGCTTATTCTTTATTTTAAATGTTTTCATTGTGTTGACTCTGTCCTACACATGATGTTTATTCCTAACAGCATTAACATAGAACTTAAGTTATCATCCATCCATCCAACCATCCATTTCTATAGCCACTTATCCTATGCAGGGTTGCAGGTAGTGCTGGAGCCTATGTCTCGGGCCGAAGGTGGAGATAGCCAGTCCATCACAGTGCTAACACACACAGACAAACACATTCACACTCTCACTCACACCTATGGGCAATTTAGATTCTCCAGTTCACTTGACCTGCATGTCTTTGGACTGTGGGGAAAACTGAAGCATCTGGTGTAAACCCACACGGACATGGGGAGAATATGAAAACTCATAAAAAGGCCCAGGCTGAGCGAGACTTAAACCAGTGACCTCTTACTTTACGGTGACTATGCTACCCACTGAGCCACCGTGCTGCCCTCCACGTTATCATCTGGATGCAATTTATCAATGTCTATAGTAAATTAATAAAACAAATTATAGAGCTCATATCAAATGAGGAAATTCTAAAAAACAGTAACAATAGTAACAAATTTAGTCTGTGCTTGCCGAAATTCAAAACACTGCACCCACTGGCCAAAGCGGTAAGTGTTGTTGGGCGTATGTACATCTGTGAGCTCCATTCTCCAGGTGTACTGTCCACAGAGGGGTGCCAAAAGCTAGTTGTTTTCAGCTGTACAGGCAGTAATTCAGTGAAGGGGAATGCATATTTTATAAACTGTAACCCCCCCAAATACACTGGTAGTCCACAGTGGCCAAATGTTATTTTGAAAGCCAGATGTTGTAAGTCTTCTCTCTCAGGCATTAATCTGTTAGAATGAATTCATATTGTGGCAGCATTCAGTCCATAACTAGGAATAAACATATGGATGTCCCTGATAACATGCAAAACACCAAGGGACCCAGACATTAAAATGTAGGCAGAGTACTGTTATAACTGGCTCTAGTTATGACGGTAAAGACAGACAAGTGGAAAGGGACTGCATGAGTATATATAAGTAGAATAAATAAGTTTAAAATGCAAATTCGCTACATTTTATTATTAGTGATTGCTAAGGTAAGCATAACTATTATTGGTCATACTTAGGCATATGCATTTGAACAAATCCCTAACCTGAAGTATTCAACTTTAGCACATAACTCATCCCACATCGTTTATGCTTACATTTTTGCTTTGTGTGTGATGCTAAGTGGGTGAAAACTGATAAAAACATCCCATAGATTTTTATTTAATTAGGGACTCCAGCCATATCTGATGACCAGAATAAGACAGAGACTTGGAGGTTGCCTCTTTGACCTAAGTCAAAAGTAAGCGACCACCTAGTAACCATCCAGAACACCCTGGAAACAACATAGTAACACATGTAAAGCCACTTAGAACAACTGCCTAGCAATATCCTGGCAACCACCCTTAGCACCCTTGCATCTTGCACCGAAATTCTGCAGAACACACAAGGAGCAGTTGATTGGTATGCAGCCACTGAGTGCTGGGAGGTTATTAAGTTTACTGACTTCATCTATAGCATTCCCTGAGAGAGATAGAGAGATAAAAAGAGTCTGTTAGTTGAGGTTACAAAGTACACACTACCTCTTTCACTATCTGTCATGATTGACACATGAAGGGTCTCTCCAACTCCAGTGCCTAACTTGTTCCCTTATGGAAATGATATACAGTGCATTAACTCCGTCTGAAAGGCTTAATTTGGATGACTGTGGGTTCCGTCGTCTTATGTTTCCAGCACAGTAACATCGAGCTCGGGCTCAGGCAGCGAGAGGAGCAGACTTGTGTTTATTTATGAGAGCTTCTTGCTTCATTCGATTTAAATCATTCATGAGGCTGGAGTGGGCAGCCAAGTCAACCCCAATCCAATTCAGTTCAAACCACTTCTGAAGAAAAGAGCGCTGAAAACACAGCCAATTTATTTCCTCGCCTATATTCCAATGACCCCAACGATAATAGCTTGATCAATAAGTAATACTTGCCACGTTTTGTTCTTTTTTTGGGGATGATTTTATGTTTTGTTGAGTCTGAGTTACAACCTTAAAAAACACAGATAGATTTTGATTGACATGACCACAACTGACACTCATGCAATCTTTATGCATCTTATTTTAGAAGCTGATTAGCCATCCGCTGAATGAAAAATTGTTTGTGTGAAGTCTTACGTGATGAGCTGATAAATGGTGTGGAGACAATGCTCATAATTCCACCCAGTCCTCTCCATCCGATAAAGTAATGCCCATTTAATGCTTAGCAAATGGCTAAATTAATTCAAATGTTGCCATCAATCAATGGTAAATGTCAGTAACATGGGGGAAAAAAAGAAAAGACAGAAATGTTCATTTTAAGGATAAAAGTTCAAACTCACACAGATAATATATGTACTCTAGAGGCTGCCAGATAGTTTAAGGAAAAACAAATATTGAAAATAATGTGGCACTTTTCCTCCTTAATAATTCAATCGATTAAACTCCAAGATTGACATTATAATGGGGCATTTACAAAGGCATTGTCAAAGTATTTTTGTGGAGATTTTTGCAGAAATATTTCCAGACTCACAGATTATACTATGTAAGTTTTATACTTTTAAGCCCCCATTAAATGGCTTAACAAGACGTTGTTCTTGCATTGACATGTTACCAATTGAAGCAGGAAGTTGGGGTGGGATACCATCATCACAAAGACCTCATCCTTTTAAAAAAACAAAACAAAACAATAACCTTAAAAATTTTTTATCATTTATGTATCCCGGTCCTTTGCAACACATGTGTAACGCTCTACCAGCTGAGCTATTGTGTAGTTTGATCATGCTTGAAAAAGCATGTAAATGTAAAATGTTAAAACTTATAGACACCTTACAAATCATGTGCTATTAAGTATAAAATGTGTTTTGATGTCATAAAATAGCACTGTGTGAGGAACAGGGCGAAAGGTAAGTGTTTATGAACTGATACTCTAATGTTTTACCCGTGATTTGTGTGAAAGTGAATAAAAGTCTTTGTTGTTGTAGTGCCTCTAGTGTTCATTTCACCAGGAATCTGCCGCGTTACGTAAAAAGAGCCACGTATAAATCGTTATCCAGAAATGTAGATATAAACGTGATTCTATGAGATCCGGTTGGAAAAAGTTTCCATAAGCTTTTCACTATTGTCTTTTTGGCTAGCCTCTAGGTCATAAGACACACTACATCAATCTCTGGTGAACTGTACTTAGTGTCAGTCAGTGTGGGGACAATATGAGGACAATAACCTCATAAACAACCCAAAGAGTGCAATCAACTTCCTGCTGAGTGAGCTCACTCCATAAATCACTTCCTTTTCTGTACTACATGCTAGCGAAGCCGACTATCCTGGCCAAAATGACAAAAACTGTTTATCACTTTGGCCATTGTAAATGCTAATTTATGACTTGTGAGGATCACATGGCTTGTCCCTAACCAACACAGCAATCTGTGAAAACATAAGCAGAACAGGAAGTTCAAATTCCTGAAAAGGCAGTTACCCCAATGGATTATTTGGAAAATGTAAAATTATATTTGTTTGTGTGAAGACATGTATATGCTAGTGTACTCCTAAAAGTTGACAACCTGCTGAAATCCCCCCCCAGCAAAAACAGCCTAAAGGCTCATGGAAAAGTTCTTATTCTACACTCAAAGCTAGAAAGAAGGTTTGTGGACATTCAGACACTTCCAACACCACCACGGCCATCATTTAGAGGAGCATTTTATTTGAAATGCACACTCTCCTACAATAGACTACAGAGGAAAAAAAAACAAAAAACATTGTGACATTAAAATGTGTTATCAATGACTACATGCATCATTCTATGAATAGAATCCATGTGAGATCAGTAAAAGAAGGTGTTTTAACCACTCTGTGATGATTTGTAGTAATATATTTGCAGTAGATTTTGTGCAATTTGTCAAGTTTACATTCTGCATTCATGGCACTAATGCTAACATGCTATTCATGGTCATAATATGCATCGGTTACCCTATGTAAATGTAAAAATATAAGAGCCTTGACAATGATGCAACACTCTCACCCTGGGCAGGAATATAAGTTCATCATATTGCTGACCATTAACTGGTATTAAATGGAATGCACATGAATACAACAAATTGAAACAATGCATTACAGTAAAAGCCACTACATTTGTTGAAATCAAGATGGCATTTGTTATTTCAGGGGCTGATGTAAGCAAGAATGGAGACCCCACTCACCACATGTTGAGTACTTAAGCCCCGAGAGTGCCATGCGGCTGCCCCTGCAATGAGACTGAGCACTGTGCCTTGTAATAAGACCAGGATTCTAGAGGGCTGCTTCCGCCACTTGAAGACAAGATTTGACAAATGGGAGGCACAGCTGCACAAAACAGTTTTGGAAATATTTCGCAGCATGGCTTTGCCAAGTCCCAGGGCTGAAAAGGAAAAAATATAAATAAAATAAAAAAATAGAAAGAGTAACAGCATCTGTCCTATGGCAATTGAGAGGATGGAAAGTTCCTCTTGCTTTCCGACAAGAGGGATGGAGTCAGCACTGGGGGGTTAAGTTGGACGAGGTGAGGGAGGCAGTGCCTGATCAAAGAAATAGGATAAAATTAATAGACAGTCCAGAAATAAAACAAAACAAACAATATTAAAGTGTAAAGCACTCAAAGTTCTCTTTTAATAGTATTTTATATAAGTATAGTACTTTTAAGCATTTATTATAAGTTATTGGAAACAGGCAGGAAAGTGGGGAAACAGTATCAGAGTGGCTGGATTTTAACCTGGTTTCTCATAATCCGTCGGTCCAGTGTTAAGGGCAAGAGCGTCCCTCATTTTCGAATTTGCATGTACACTGAAATCAATTATATTGATTTCTGCCAAAGTACTGAGAGGTGCCATCCTCCAGAAGTTTTTCATCAACTCAAATGTTTTGGAATTTGGGGGAACTATCCCTTTAAGTCATACGCCCAAATCTCAAATCTCATTTGTGTCTGCATATATTCAAATATGTTGCATGAAGATTCATTGCGCCTGGATTGATTCTTTAAGAAATCGATTTGTATCATTTTTGGGTGATCTATATCTTCAATAAAATATGCATTCCAGTTTACTGTTGCATCATTTACAACTAAAAATACAACTCTCTTTTGGAGCCACCCTGTGGACATTTCACCTGAAACTGGAGTGCATACACGTCCCTTCCTTCAACAGCAAGCTTCGGTCACAGGGGATAGAGGTTCGTATAAACTTGATTAGACTTTGATATGAATTGGTCTTATTATAAATAGTGTGTTAATATCAGTTATAATATATTATAGAATCTGTTTCTTATTAATAGCATAAGGTTAATAGTGTACTGTACATGTCTTTAACCCGGAAACCATGTAAAAATCAAATAGAACTAAAGCATGAATTTCAAAAAAACTCAAACCCAGTGAGGGAATATTGCCTCTTTGTTTCAGAAGTCCACCACACACGGCTAAGTCTGCCACCAGCTTTATGGAAAGGTTATCCAAATTTCCTAAAAACAAATGGCACTTGATTGTGTGGTGGCACTTCAGACACAGGATGACGGCATGTGTAGTGTGGACAAATGTGTGGTCAGTGGCAGAGCAATCCACACCAACTGAGATAAGCCTATTAAAAAGGGCATGCAACACAATCTACCTCTGCATTGTTGCACAGATCCTCAACCCAGGTCACAGTGTCTCATTGAGGCATCAGTACAATAGAGAGCGCTGATTAAGAACAAGATGGATTGGTGACTCTTGGGGTCAGCTATGTTTGAGTGTTTGCTCTCACTGTTTGCCAAAACCTCTTCTATGTCTTTTTTGATGCCATCTGTGCAAGGCAGTGTTACAACCATTAACAAAAACTTCACCCAAATAAAAGCATTTTAGTTAACTAAAATAAAAGCATAATTAGATACATTTCGACCAAAATAAAGTCAAATAAAATAAACATCAGCACAAATTAATTTCAGTTTTTGATACACTTTATTACCCATCTTCATTAAACATAAAAATGAATGCCACTAGATAGCAATAACCTTACCAGCTCTGAGAAATGTATCAGCATTAAACATATTTATTAGATATCAGTTACTATAATCATTTTGGCAGCCCTATTAAATATTAAAATGAAAATAAAATATATTTAAAAACAAACTAAATTGAAAAGAAAGATAGAAAATAGAAAAAATAAAATTCTGTCCAGGAGACTTGCAATGAGTAATCACCCCAATGAAGCGATAATTGTAAAACCATTTTAACTTCTAGTGCAGTCCCACTTTTTTTCTTGGAAAGGTTTAAAGTTCATCTCCAAGTGCCAAACAAAACATTTTCTGCCCAAGTAATTATGTGAAAGCAACATGCCCTTTAGTTTGTTTATCATGGTTGATGGCAGAGTGAATGCCGGTCCTGGGCAAAGGACAAAAGTTCAGACTCTGGTTCTATTTGACAGTTTTTTTTTTTTTTTGTCTGAGTACTCAGTGAGCAAATGAAAATGTTATAATTTAGACATGTAATTTTACTGTTCTACAAACTGGAGAAAACATTACCACTTTATGGAGTGGATTTGTGGTGCCTTTGTTTCTAAAGGTTGTCATTTTGGGCCTTATTCACACACAAAGTAAAAGTAAAGAAATTTGTCATCAAAAAATTTAAAGTATGTCCCATTTACTCACCCTCAAGTTGTTCCAAATCACGTATTACTTTTTTTTGTTTGATTTTTTTGTGGATCACAAAAGATGTTTTGAAAAATGTCTGTGCTGTTCTTTTCCACATAATGAAAGTGAATGGTAACAAATGCTGTAGATCTCCAAAAATGACAGCACAGCACCAAAAATGTAATAAAAGTAATCCATATTACTCCTACACTATATTCCAAGTCTTCTGAAGACATTATATAGCTTATAGTAATTATTTGCTACCGCATCTCTGATAAATTTTACTTTTACATTTCAGTCTTGTGATAGGATCAGAATCATTCCTCATGCGCCATATTTGAAGAAATGCAGACACAAATGAGATTTTAAAGTGCGTGACATAAAGAATAGCTAAAAAATATGAAAATTATCTTTTCATTTACTCACCCTCATGCCATCAAAGATGTGTACGTATGTATTTCTTCTGAAGAACACAAATGAAGATTGTTAGAAGAATATCTCAGTTCTGTAGGTCCTTACAATGCAAGTGAATGTTGACCAGTCAGCAGTCTCCTTGGCGATAATGATTTCAAGCATGATTACTCCTTGCGCCATTTAGTGCTCTGTTCATGCGTAAAGCACTATAAAGTGTAATCAAGCTTGAAATCATGATCGTGCCTAGAGACTGCAATGGCATGATTTACAGTGAAAAAGGACTTTAATATTGATCTGTTTCTCACCTAAAATGGATTGCATTGCTTCTAAAAACAGATTAAACCACTGGAGTCATGTGGATTACTTTTTTGCCTTTATGTGCTTTTTGGAGCTTCAAATTTTTGATCACCATTCACTTGTATTGTACGGACCTACAGAGCTGAGATATTCAAAAATCTAAAATTTTAAAAAATCTAAAAATCTTAAATTGTGTTCAGCTGAAGAAAAAAAAAGTCATACACATCTGGGATGGCATAGGGTGAGTAAATGATGTCAGAATTTTACTAAAGTGAAATAGTGTTTTCTTAACTGAATTTCTGAGAGGAAAGTAATGTTTTGGTGAGGATTTATTGTATTTGTTGACAATATAGAGGACTATTAAATGACAAGATTCCTGTTTTCTTATGTATTTTTCTTACAAGACTTGTTTGCTATCCATAAGTTTTTCCCACAGTTCAAATTAAGTTCATAACCATTCGCTGTTTGTTTGGACATGATAACGTTTGGATGACTTTCCCTCCCAAGAATAGTGTCTGGCAGATGAGACCAAATATTCTCAAGCATACATTGGCAACCGCTCTTTGTCCGTTCAGTTCAGTTCACTCCAACAGAGTGTTGCTGTGTTCTCACATAGATAGATTTACAGTGACACTGCCAAGCAGTGAACATTTCCCTCCGCAGGCATTTAAACATTATACCCAACTTTACATTTGGCAGGGTCCACAACATTCCACTAAATAATTTGATTTGATTTATCCACTCCACACACTTGCATTATTACTGCGGGGTATCATTTTCAGACCACAACCATATAAATCCCTATAAATATCTAAATATACATTTTTCATCTGAAGGATTGGTGAAACTTTATGAATTTGGAAATGTGTGGCAACTTCTGAAGCATCTAAATTAAGACCACTGGCCAGAATGTTCCCGCAACAGATTTTTACACCTAGCATGTAACCATCAGACAAGGTGTAAATATTTCACATGGTTGGTACTAGGTGAGCATTGGAAGTTCTTGACCTTGAGACACAAGGCGTTGAAACTGCTTGCAATGCAGCAATAAAACATACAACCTCCACCTTTTTGATCAGTTAATTGTATCAGTCCTAGATGCCATGGCTGTTGTTGTTGTTGTTACAGATGCCACTGTTTATGAGATTTCTGAACATGCCCGGAGGAGCTGCTTCTTAAAGCGGTAGTTCACCTAAATTACATTTCTTTTTATGTTGTTCCAAACACGCATGACTTTCTCTCTTCCGTGGGACATAAAAGTTGCATTTTTAAAAAATGTCTTTGCTTCTTTTTCCTATAGTTAAATTAAATGGGAACTGGGTCTGTAAACCTCCAAAATGACAAAAGAGCACCATAAATGTATTATAAATGTCAGTGGCGGGCCGTGCATTTAAAGTCTAGACTTTCAGTGTGATTCATGCCATTAATAAAACACAGTTTCACAATGAATAATACACCCTATGCCTTTGGGCATCATACATTATGTCACAGCTAACAAGTAAGACCAATTGCCATTTTAAAAACACGTCCACACACGAAAGCCAGAACTTGAAACGACACTTAATTTTACCAACCTATTTTAGACAACCTAATTTTAACTGCAGCATGACTGTTTAGTGAAAGGAACGTCTCCCAAACAGACATTTAAAAATCATAATTTTTCATATGAATCATTACACATTATAGCGACCGCAAGGAGGTTACCCCATGTGACTCTACCCTCCCTTGCAACCGGGACAATTTGCTTGCTTAGGAGATCTGGCTGGAGTCACTCAGCACGCCCTGGATTCTAACTCGCGACTCCAGGGGTGGTAGACAACGTCTTTAATCAAACAATTTATTTAAATTTGTTGCTTATATGTATAGAAACAATATATGTACATCTTATTGCAAAATATGTAGATATACGTATATACAGTACAAATGTAGAAAGTGTTGGGAGACCGACTCGATTACATTATTCGCAGTCCATCATGGGAGTGGGTGGTGGCGGCAGAGCTCTTTTGGCACACTTTGTTGGCTGTGATTCTCTAATTGGCGGATTTCTCACCTCAGGATCATGTGTAGTTCCTCACCAGGTATTCTGCTATTAAACATGATTTAAAAAACTATATGTTGAAATAATGCTGACTGATGGCTTCAACTGAAGCATATACCATCGATTAACAACCACGTTGTCTTTAAGATTTTATTAGATGTAGTTTAATTTTACTATGGAGAAAATGAATGAAAATATGTTTTTACGCCCCGACTCTTGTTGTTACAGTGAAAGGTAAGATTTTTAGTGGATACATTTTTCAATCTGTTCGTCACACAAATCTTCCATATGGATTCAAAAGGAAATAGTACAGTGGTATGGAGTTCTATAGAGTGAGTCATACAGGTTTGGAACAACAGGAGAGTGAGTAGATAATAACAACTGTAATTTTGGGGTGAACTATTCCTTTAGGTTTCAGATGGCTTTCAGTGGAGAGAAAGAGAGATGGCAAGAGAGAGAGACAGCCTCTCCACTTAACAGAGCACTCATTAGCTAACTTCCACTAGTGGCCATAACAGACCAGTTTGGATAGCCATTAGAAGGGAAGGTGTTCTGGGGGAAAGAGGAAAATAATGAAGCCCCCTTCTTCTGATTGGCATTCCCACCAAAGCTTCACCATTTTTAGGGGATAACAAAGCTCTGAGACCTGCCAACCGAGAACTTCCACAGCTTATTATGCTGAGAAATTGTGGAAGTCCTATAACTGAGTCTTGCTTCATTGTTACCTTTGTTATCTTGTATTGTGAATCTGTGTAAACACGTTCCATTTCATTAGCATTTACTGGGAAATAGACCAAATTCAAGAATGTCGGTCTTCCTGTCATATAATGAGGATGAATATG
The DNA here is from genome assembly GCF_025860055.1 of Xyrauchen texanus. NCBI lineage: Eukaryota > Metazoa > Chordata > Actinopteri > Cypriniformes > Catostomidae > Xyrauchen > Xyrauchen texanus. The sequence goes on from NC_068317.1 coordinate 7,282,292, forward strand.
AATATTCATGAGCAAAGAGATATGACAGTGCTACTTGGAATTCAATCAACTCTTATCATCTCTCTCTTATGTTCAGAGGGATTTGAATTGCTTAATTAAATGGCAACAGTAAAACTAGATTTTTAGGATGTTGTGGGTGGTTGCCAGGGTGTTGCTATGTGGTTGCTAAGGTGTTCTGATACATTTTTAGCATGTTGCTATGAGGTTTCAAGGGTAGGTGCAGTGGGGCTGAAGGCAATGTTAAAGTGTCTTTAGCCCCTTTATACCCTAGATGGCTGCTTACTGGCCCATGTCAAAAGAAACTATGCCAAGTGTCTATAATATTCTGGTCCCTAGATATGGCTTGGGTCCCTTGTTTAATGAAAATATATGGGATTTATTTTTTTATTTTAGGGTCTGCCATGACAAAAATCTTAAATCAGATTGTTTAGAATAGCACACACAGCTTAGTGGTTATTTTACAAAATATGTGTCTACAGAACTGAACAATCAAATGGAAATTGATGTACATTAATGGTCTAAATTCTTTTTATATACAATATTTAGTGAGAAATTTGTTAGCTAACTTTCATACAGTTCCTTATCCTAATGTGGGACCTCTTTTCAGGGTCAGCAGTGGAAAAAGTCAGAAATGTCAAGATACAAATCTCTGAAATTAGCAAGTCCTTCATCAGAGCGAGCAGCCCATTCGAGAGAGCGTGCTAGCACGCTAGCACAGGAAATTAGATGCTCTCTTGGGTCTCCACTGCCTTCTGTGGTGACCATAAAAGAAAAGTCTGGAAAAACTCACTACATAATCATGCCTAGAGCTTCAGTGGGCAGTCCAAAAAAAACAACAACAACGATGAACTGACTAACCTCATACATTTTCTTGAGGGCTTATGAAAAAGAAAATTCTTTGCTCATTTATAAATTTGTCTCCATGTGTAGAAATAAGGTGTTCACTCTTTTGACATGTAAAGCGTGTTGATTTAAGAGGCTATTTCACTAAACTGGACGTATAACATTTCCTCGGTAGTAATGGTTAGTCTGAATTATTTTCGCAATTCGGTTCTTTCAAATAGTTTGTTTTGATGAATCAATAAAAATAAATTATTCAGCTGTTCTTTTACATCATTGCATAATTATGTGGTTTCTGATATCTAGGCGTAGCACATTGCATGCTATAAAATGTTCCAATAAATCTGCATGTAGGCACTTATTCAACCTAGTCTCATAGAATGAACGTTACAATAACTAAGTTTTTGCAAACTGAGTTTCACTTGCCACATTCTGCATTTCTCCACAGTTTTCTGCAGGGATGGATTATAGACCGGTCCAATGGGGCCAGTGCCTGGGGGGGGCGCTCAAAAACCCATCAACAATGAAAAGGAACACACTATCGGCAATATCGATTAGGTTTAGGTGATGGTTTAGGTTTAGGGTTGGGATGTCTATTTTGTTCACCTCTCATTTCCTTTCTTTGCATAATTATGAGTAGCAAATTACCAAAAGACGAGGTTGTTGGCTCAATAATTCAGTGAGCAGTTGAACTGCGAGAAGCACTCGCAATGATTCATTCCGATTTGTGAATGAATCATTCTGACTGTTACTGTGAACTGGTTCAAATAATATTTTGAAAGATCAGACTCAAAAGAATGATTCGGTCTCAAAACGTACAGACTACACTCCCAAACAAACAGCTTCAGCATCATTGAGTACATAAGATGGCTCTTCAAAAGATGGACCCGCTTTCATATTCCTGAGGTTGTCAGGCAGTCAGATGCATTTATACCTTGGAGTTACACCTGGGGCTGTGTGACTGTGTGTACACACATAGATAAATGCATTTGTGTGAGTGTGTGCGTGAGAGACAGTTGTTATTATTGCCGGAGATAGGGCATTAAGCCCTTGAGAGCCATGCCATGCACGCTCCATTAGCTTCATGTGGTTTGTGCTGACCTGGGAGAGGCCAGGGTGTAACACGCTCATTAATATTTCAGCTCTCTGCTCACCTGGCCACAGGCTATACGCAGTGTATCTCAAAAGCCAGTCATGTACAGCAACCCCTTAGAATGCAACTTGCACTAGATCTTCTCCTGCTGCACCTCACAAGATTTAATGATCTTGATGGATAGACAATATGTTACACGTGACCTATGTATAACACCTAATGCTTTTTGTTGCATTTGAAGAATGGGATGAAGATGTTATTTTTATGACTGGTGTCATCCTTGACCGCGTGGCTGAGTTTAAGGTTGTTGCACATTGCCCATGTGACCGTGAAGACTGGATCTATCTGTTTGAACTGTAGTTTCACACCAAGCTAAAAAGGCTTCAGTTCTTCCATATTCTGCTTCATCCTCTGTGTTAGGAGTAGCACAGTCTAGTGACAACTGCTTTAAGACTGCACGGGAACTACATAATCTATATCACTGTAACAAATTATTTTCTTAATTAGTATATTTGTCTTGTTTTCCGATAAAAGTATATCAAATATATTTCAAAAAGATATTGCATGAATATTATAAGATAATAATAATATATATTATAACTAAATTTAGTAAGATGTATGCTTAAACAAAACAAAAAAATAACATTTGCCTTTAGGAAAAAGAAACTTAATTCAAACGGGAAAGAAGTTTATTTTTCTTAACACATTGCCAGATTTATTTTTCTTGCTATAAGCATGTTTACACAATTTTTGTCAGATTTCTCTGAAAACAAGAATTAATTACTTGTGCCATTTTGCTTGTCAAGTATATATACAGTGTATCTTTTAAAAATATCTAGATTTTCTATTTAAAAAAGAAATTAGATTTTGTGTAGTCTATTAATTGATCATCTTTACATTTATTTATCTGTCTGTCTGTCCATCCAACAAACCAACCAACCCAGACTCAAGATAGTGGTACAGAAATTAACTTCACCTTTAAATTTGGTGAAGTTAGGAGTGGTGGTGGCGTAGTGGGCTAAAGCACTAAACTTGTAATCAGAAGGTTGCTGGTTCGATCTCCACAGTCACCACCATTGTGTCCTTGAGCAAGGCACTTAACTCCAGGTTGCTCCGGGGGGATTGTCCCTGTCATAAGGGCACTGTAAGTCGTTTTGGATAAAAGCATCTGCCAAATGCATAAATGTAATGTAAATGTAAATATAAATGTACTATTAAGAGTGGTCTTGCAAATTTTACTGAAATCCACTTCAGAATAAATGGACGTGGAGCGTAGTTCTAACGGGAAGACCAGCAGGTGTACATCATCACATCATTAGCTGGGTAACTCCTAGCCAATCGCATGTAAGCCATTGCTTTATAAGTCCGCACACAATCTATCACATTGCTGTTTCGGTGTGCTAACACTGCAACCTCCACCTCCCCACCACCACCAGTTGAGCCCTGTCCCACAGGGGGGTAGGCTCCTTGCCCCGCCTCCTATCTCCGGCAGGACATGACGGTTCCGGGTACAACTCCCTCGGACTGCTGGACTGGGCCTACGCCAAAGAGAGAGACATTACCTCCCGTTTTACATTCATCAAATAAATGGCATCTCAAACTTCACTGAAGCCTGCGTGTCTTCCCGATAGAACAATAAGGGCTCCCAATTATTTTTATCAAAATAATTACATTATATGCAATCAGTTAATCAAATTAATCACCTAAAAATTATTACTGGGAAATTTGCTCTGAATATATGCATATAAAGATACTATAGTTTATGATAAAAAAAAATTATAAATATGATAATTTAAACACAGTTCATTATATACATATATTGTGGCAGCAGACAAGTATTTAAACAAAACAAAAAGTGGCTTTAGGTTTATTTCCACATCATTGAACTATTATTTGCCTAATTCCATTTGCGCTAGTTTTAAAGGAATATTCTGGGTTCATCACAAGTTAAGCTCAACCGACAGCATTTGAGCCATAAAATTATAACAAAAATAATTTTTGACTTGCTTCTCCTTTTCTTAAAAAAAATCAAAAAAATAAATCTGGGTTCCAGTGAGAAACTTACAATGGAAGTGAATGGGGCCAATCAATAAACATTAAAATAATGTTTCGAAAGTATAGACATAAGACATAAACAATATGCGTGTTAACAGGATTTTTGTGTGATAAAATCACTTACTAACCTTTTCTGTGCAAATTTATAGCCATTTTTACAACTTCATTGCCATGACAATGTTATTTCAACAAATCCTAAAGCCCTAAAACGACTAGAAAAATCATGATTTAATCAACTTTACATCTCTAATAATACACAAGTTTAAAGAATGAATGTACTTTTTAAAGTGCATTTATTAGATTATAAGCTTCACATTTTACATAACCCTCCAAAATTGGCCCCCATTCACTTCCATTGTAAGTGCCTTGCTGTAACCTCAATTTTTGCCTTTTTTATAAAGAAAATGATGGATGTAAAAAAAATTGTAATCAACATTATGCTACAAATACTGTCGATTGAGCTTAACTTGTATTGAAACCAGAATATTCCTTTAATTGTTGGTCTAAGTACTCATGCATCTGACAGAGGCTTTTGAAGCATCTCACTTTGGTTGAGTTGTGTCTCGCTAGTTTTTAAACGTCTTCAGTCAATATTGCTTTGTTTTTAGGATGCTGTGTCAAGTTAAGCGTAGTTTGAAACCAGTGGTGTAGTAGTGTCTGAAGAGGTGTTCATACTGTAAATTTATATGAATTACCATATATAGCCTGCATAGAAATGAATGGTTATTTGTTTTATTTGTGTACTATAATGTGCTTTTCTGTGTTTAGTGAAAAACTTAGACATTACATTTTATATAATTAAGGGGCAAAGTTGTCCAGCATCTGCAATGAGCATCAAAACTAGCACTTGTGCAAAAACATGTAGAATTTTCACAAAGTTTAATCGCATAAGTTACATTGAAATGTATATTGTGTTTAGCAGGGAAATAAAATTACAGTGCAAATTAGGGTTACTCCAGGAGTGCTTGTGCATCTGGAAATGTCCCACCCCTTACTGAAACAGAAAATATGATTGGTTAGCAAATATGCTGTCGCATCTGAAATGAATACACCATAGATTTGTGTAAACATCAAAGTGATACATCAACTTGAATTGGTCTTATGGTAGGAACATTTCTGATTCCATATTTTACATATGGAACAGGGGCATGATTAATTGCGTAATTCTACAAAAGTTGAATCGACAGCCGTAACAACATTTAACTCCCTTTGCTGTTTCAAAGTTTTTAATGTTGAGGAAGGCGCTGCTGGGACAGAATGATGGTTTTACTGCCCTACAAAGGAAAAACATAGTAACTGTGCATCAAATTTACTTGGTGTGGATTTTGCCATTACAACAGGTTTCACATGGATTACTCTGAATCTGAGTATGGTTGAGTCCAACCCATCTGTCACAGGATCATAGTCCAAGAGACCCAATTTCAGTCATGACTCAATTCTGACAAAACATAGTTTTGTGCAATTACTGCATTGTACCTTTGCACAGCATCTGTCATCAATGCCTGAGCGGTGATTTTATTTGTTTTGTCATAACTGTTAATCTGATGATGTACATTGCTGTCTCATGGCTGCTGATGGGATATGTATCAGACGTTGGACCACATATGCCAAATCAGATTAGAAAATATTGTTCGTGTTCATACTGTTCTGGTAAAATCCAATCTGTCATATACAGACAAAAGAAAATCTAATTTCCACCATGTTGTGTGAACCCACACTGAGAGGCCCACAAGGGATCCAGTATGGGTGTCCTTAGGACAGAAGATGGACAAGTAATTATATCCAGGGGCCAGTATGTCACATCTGACCCATCCCCTTATATCAGGACCACCCTGGATTGAGACGGTCATAAGACTCCCCCATGGGATTCTCATTATGACCTACAGTGGCCCCAAAAAAATATTTGGACACTGAAGCCACACTTAAAAATGTATGATTGTCATTTCAGTGAACAACATAAGAAACCATGACAGTTATTTTAAAGAGAGATAGCCCTTTTTATGCAAACAATTGCTAAAAATCTGGACACTTGTTGTCAAATGTTATTGGAACATATCCATAGTTACTCTGCAAGGACACCTGAGTCATATACATTTGAGGGGACCTGACTTCATACATCAACTAAAATCACCTTGACACCAGTTGGTAAAAATATTTGCAAAAATGTCTTGGGCAAGTATAGTTCTGAGAAAAGATCTAGCATCGTTTACTTTAATATGTCACTTGGTTTGATATTTTGTTATCTAATGTAATGACAAAGATCCATTTTAAAGTTTGAATTAAGCATCCAAATACATTTCTAGAGGTAGCTTGCTGAACTGTATAACTCATTACTCTGCTGCATATTTTAACTAGCCATTTTGTGACTTATTTATTTACCTTATTCTAGAAATGTTTAGTTATAGCGTAACTGATACTGTAATAAAGTTATGCTACATTCCCATGACCTACGTTGCAGAAAAAACTTGTCTTGGCTCATGCTACCCAGATTCGAGACCCTCATACCATCTGTTGTTTCATATGAATTTATCCCACCCGTATCGGATGAAAATAATATCAACCAGGTTCATGAAATACCCCCCAAGTGCAGTCATTAAAAACAGAGCTAATAGCCTGGAAGTGGATCTCGTTGAGAAAGCTATATTTTTTCTTGCCAAATTATACAGTATCTCTAATAGCATATGTGATGTTTCCTTGCTGTCAAATTTAAATAAAAACCACATATCAAATACAATATGTTAATGCATCTTTGCATCTCTAAACAAGCCCAAATGTGCTGATTTCAGTATGACTAGAGGCCTGTTGCATGAAGCCAGTTTAAGTTGCAACCCAGATGAGTTTGAGCAGACTCTGTTTTTCGGTTGGCGGATTAGTTTTACCGGTGTTCGTCACCATAACAATTTACGCTTCACAGCTAACCTGCTCCAGAGTAGGTTTCCAGCAGTCACCTTAATCTTCTCCGGCAGCAGCAGTGTTGCTCTATGCTGTGTAAATGTTAAAATTCAACTCTGAGTTGACAAAAAAGTTTGTAGCAAGCGTCTTGAGATCGCTGAAACTGATCTAAACCGGTTTGGCTCTGTCTGGTTTGGTCAACCTGAAACGTACTCTGAAACTCTTGAGTTTGTTCAACTAGCTTAAGAAAAAAATACCTGAAAGTTCCAGAAGGAATATAACTCAACATACACAATAATAAGTTTTCTTCTGATAACGCTTTGATTTCTCTACATTTGTGCCTCTAATCCACGCTAGAATTGTTTTCCTACACCAAAATGCAGCATTTTAAGAACACTCTACATGACTGCACATTTTGGAAAACGTCTCGGTACTGTTGCAACCTCCGTTCCATGATGGAGGGAACGAGAAGTTGTGTCGATGTAGTGACATTAGGGGTCGCTCTTGGGAGCCCCAAACACCTCCAGTCTTTGAGAAAAGGCCAATGAGAATTGGCGAGTGGAATTTTCATGCCACTCCCCCAGACATACAGGTAAAAAGCGCCAGCCGTGGCCCTTTCTCTCTATGTTTTCGCTCCACAGAGTATTAGATTTGGCTGGGGCCATCTAAGGCCATTATACGGATCGGGAAGGTGTTCTTTTCCTTTCCTATTCTTTCAGGGGAATTCTGCAGAAGGGAAAGCACAATTTACAAACAAATGCCACTTCAGGGCAAATAGCTGCCTCTTAGAGGAAAATTTGGCCTGAGTGACCGTGTCTATCATTGCCAGTGGTAGGCCACTTAAATCTTCTGTGGGCCATCGAGCCAGACATGGAGATTCCAGAGGTCTGAGCGCAGGTTCCAGATGGTGCCCGTCACTGAGAGAGGAGGTCCATCCTCAGGGGAATTTGTCAGGGAGGCACTGTCATGAGGAGTGTGAGATCCTAGAACCAAGTCAGGGTGGGCCAGTATGGGGGCTTATTCCTCGTTCTCCCTGACCTTGCACAGGGTCTGTGCAAGTAGGCTCACAGGGGCGAACGCGTATTTGCGCAGCCCCTGGGGCTAGCTGTGTGCAAGTGCGTCTGTCCCAAGGGGGCTCCCGTCAGGAAATACCAAAGCTGGCAGTGGGAGGATTCCCAGGAAGCAATAGGACCACCTGGGGGTGGAGTCTCCACTCTCCGCTGAGCGTCACCTGCCATGACAGCGTGTCCGCTGAGGCATTGCGGCTGCTCAGGATGTGAGTGGCCCCCAGCAACATCAGTCACTGCTGACTCCGGAGGAGGAGACGGTGGGCGACTCGGACGTAAGCCACCTTGGTGATTTTATATACGCCACCGTTTCTGTGTTTTCCGGCCGGACCAACATGCACTTGCCCTGGACCAATGGCAAACGCCTCCGTGGGGCGAGCAGTGCCACAAACAAAATTAGGCTGTTGATATGCCAACACAGTCGCGGTCCTGTCCAGGAACCATCAGCTGCGTGCCTGTTGCACACGGCGCCCTAGCCTAGCTTGGAGGCGACTTTATAACCACGACGTGCCTGGATACATGCTGTAAGAGCTGAAGTGATGGCAGATCGGCATGATGGTCATGCGATGTGTGCCGCTGCACCATGCCCATCTCGTCACTCGAGTCTGAAGCCAGTGCTGGAGAGGTTCTCATATGCATCATCACGAGCATCACGGCCATCGCCGAGGACGTCATGTGCCCCAGGAGCCTCTGAAACCATTTCAGTGGGTCCAGCGTACTCAGCACCGACTGCGCGCTATCATGGAGACTGAGTCTAATTCCTTCACGAGAAAAGAGATGCTCTGAACCGGGGAGAGCTTGCTCTTTTCCCAGTTGACCCGAAGCCCTAAACGGCTGAGGTGGCTGAGCACCAGGTCCCTGTGTGCGCACAGCAACATTCAAGAGTGTGCTAGAATAAGCCAGTCATCAAGGTAGTTGAATATGCAGATGTCCACTTCCCTTATTAGGGCAAGAGCTGCCTCTACGACCTTCATGAAGACACGAGGGAACAGGGACAGGAGGAGGACCTTGTACTGATACGTCCGGCCGTTGAAAGCAAACCGTGAGACCAAGACGTGAAAGTAAGCATCCTTCAGGTCTACCGCTGTGAGCCAATCTTGATACCGGATGCATGCCAAAATGCGTTTCTGCGTCAATATCTTAAACGGGAGTCTGTAAAGGGCCCGGTTCAGAACTTGCAGGTCCAATTGGCAAACTCTTGTTTTAAGCATACATCTCACTAAATTCAATTAGATTTCAGTCAAAACAAGACTTTGCTATGTTTATGCCAGTTTGCTTGTCAGTAAATAAATAATGTTTTAAGAATGTTTAGATATTTTTTTTACTAGAAAACAAGACAAAAATACTTTTTTGGAAAATCTTTTTTAGCAGTGTTTTGCTACGTTTATGCCTCTTATCCTCACTGGAATGTGTTTCCCTCCTTCGGAAATGAAGGGTTTCGAAAATGGCCTCCATTATTGCATACTTTGGAGAACAATAACATTACATTTACATTTACATTTATGCATTTGGCAGATGCTTTTATCCAAAGCGACTTACAGTGCACTTATTACAGGAACAATCCCCCCGGAGCAACCTGGATTTAAGTGCCTTGCTCAAGGACACAATGGTGGTGGCTGTGGGGATCGAACCTGCGACCTTCTGATTAACAGTTATGTGCTTTAGCCCACTACGCCACCACCACCCCCCGAACATTACGAAACTGAAAACAGAGTTTTAAACTAAAACAAATTCATAACCTGAGGGTGAAGTCTCCACTCTCCGCTGAGAATCGCCTGCCGTGAGACCACGTCCGCTGTGGCGTTGCAGCTGCTCGGGATGTGAGTGGTCCCCAGTGACATCAGTCGCTGCTGACTCTGGAGGAGGAGACGGCGGGCGATTTGTGGCATGCGACTCAGACATTTTTACCTTTCATCCACAGTGGATTGCATTTTTCTCCATCGAAAACTGAGCATTTTGAAAACGCTCTTCAGTACTGCAGACTTTGGAAAACATTGACACTAAGACAAGTAAAGCGTTTCCACAAAAGTACTAAAATAAATGTTAACGTAAACAACCATCGATACTATTTATGAATTGTGAAGTGGATTTGAGATCAAACAAGAATCGTTAGATTCCTTATGATCCCCATCTCTAAGGTATAATATGGGGCAAACTCATTAAACTGAAAGGACCAGCTGAATACGCTGAAATAAACAGTCTGATTAAATAAGGCTGATTATAGATTGTGCTACATTCTCAAGAATTGACACTGCAATTTACTGTACATCTTGCTATTGCCAGCAGATGAAAGCAGGTGGTAAAATGTATTAAAGGAGACCTATTATGCCCCCTTTTAAAAGACGTAATATAAGTCTCAGGTGTCCCCTGAATGTGTCTGTAATGTTTCAGCTCAAAATACCCCACGGATCATTTATTATACCATGTTGTAAATGCCTCTTTTTGGGTGGAATCAAAAACACTGTTTTCGTGTTTCTCTTTAAATGCAAATGAGCTGCTGCTCCCCACCCCCTACATAGCTCTGGTCTCCATGAATACAATCAGAGACAATGGTAACTTTAGCTGCATTAGCAATGGAATCAGCTAATAAGCACATTCGGAAAGGCGATTTGCAACCATTCACAAAATATAAAGCGCAATACTTACGTCTTCAAGATATAAAGCTGGAACATGAACAGTTCATCAGATCCATGCTTGAGAATAAAAAAAATTTAAAATCCTGCTTTATATTGACACTCATTCACAAAGCAGTCCGGTGTAAAATAATTTGCACAAACATACACACACATATATGTATGTTTTGGGGCACGTTTCCTTCAAAAACAAAATGTCCACTGCATCTTCAGTGGCTCTGATGCCGGGAGTACATGAAGACTCTTATGTTCACTTTTACAGCCAACAACAGAACACTTATGATGCTTACGAAGCTGAGACATTATTCTTCTCACTGTATCTGCTCCAGGGTGGAAAAAAATGGCAGTCTGTGTGTAGATCACTCAGGTGAGGATCTATGATAATAGGGTGGAGTCAGTCACCAGTCGTGGGCGAGGCTCTAACGTGACGTCACATTAGAGCAGAAATAAAAAAAAAACTTTCATTTTGACACACTGTTTTTGATTAATACAAATATAAGAAAGAGGAGTGGGTGGACTTTTAACATTATAGGGTGGTTGGGTACACACACTGCCAACTCACATTTATGTACAAACACCATGTAAAAGTGAATTTTGCATAATAGGTCCCCTTTAATTTAAAAGAGATGTTTGTATAAATTTTCTATCAATCATATATTGGATCCATACATTAGAATCTGGCATGGATACAGATGCGGGCACTTTCGATTCAGGTCAAGTCAAATAATTTTTTGCATATTTCACAATACACATTGTTTCAAAGCAGCTTTACAGATTTATGTAATGTCTGTAATGTCTAAATTGTCCTAATTTTCTCTGCAGTTTCATTAAAAAAATGTAATTAAAAATTATGACTTAAAATTATATGTCTTTAGGCCCCCAAAGAGCAAGCCAAATGCGACTGTGGCAAGGAACCCAAACTTCACAAGATGTTACTTCATGAAGAAAAATAACCTTGGGAGAAACCAGGCTCAGTGGGGGGAGCCAGTTCCCCTCTGGCTATATAGCATGAGTATATTTCTATTATCAGTTAGCTAAATGTAATACAATTCATGTGTAAATTAAATAAACTGAGTTGATTTTTAGTGAGCTATGTTTAATCTAAAGGATATTGGTTGAATTGTAAGATTTATGAATTATATTATTAAGAGTCGTTGAAGTCCACCCCAAATTGACTGCAGAAGAGCAAGCAGATGCAATGTCCTTAGTTATTTGGCTGATAAAGGCTTTAGGTGTCTGGATCACAGTGATGCTGTAGAGTCCTGGCAGAGTGTCTGATCGAGGTGGTCTGCTGCATCCTCCACTATATACTGTAGCACTCAGAATTGGCTCGAAAGTCGGGATTGTCACAAGTAACAAATTGCGTTCAGTGACGATTGTGTGGCCACGTGTGCACTGTTGCATGATTTGCACAATTCCTTTAGTGAATCAGGTTGCAAACTAGCGCAGACAGCCCATGCATAATAAAACATTAAAATAGCTTTTACCGACCACAATTCATTCTTGGTGAATTCACTCCTATGACTTATATTCTTATTCCAAAATACAATATAATTTTTTGTCTTTACTTTCTGTCTCACTCCAGATGGTCTTGCCTGCTATACATTTTAATTAAGTGAAAGTACCTGACTTAATCTAGCAGATAATTGACCTCAACTGGAGTTGAAGCAAAGGGAGCCAGGGGCACTGTCAGCTAATGGAAGGCAAATCCTCTACCTGGGGAAATAACTGCGTTCACACTAATCCTGTGGCCTGCAGGCTCTGGTCTGATTTAATAGGGGCACTAAGGGGATAGGCCATTGTCCACATTGCCTGTCAAGAACACAGAAACACGTAAGCCAAGCTGCGATGTCTCTCCATCTCTATTACCAGCAGCGTTGTGCATATTTGATTCATGAGGTGAACGGTATAGTGAGGCGGAGAGGTAGATGGTTGTACTGAGGTGCTGCTTAGATCCATAGAAAAATAAAAAAATATATGTTTTAGCATTGGTCAGGGCTGTATCTATCATTATAACTTGGGGCAGAGGCGTAGAAGCAATCTGAAAGTTGGGGCAGACACAAGGATGGGCTAACCACTTGGCCGATTGGGCCATTGCACAGGGGCCTCTAAACCCAAGCTCTAAATTATTCATTTATTTTTAAATTTTTTTATATTGAGATATCTATTATAAATCCATTTAAATGTCAGCCTTATGTGAAATACCATTTGTTCAGCCAAATGTGTACTGGACAACAGCAGCGTGAGCACAGACACTCAAGTGCACACTCATGGAATCTGAATCTCACAGGTGCAGCACGCTTATTTGATGGACTATGGAGAACAGTGTCTGAACTGTTGGTCAGAACCCAAAACACAAAATTTTTTATGTGTTTATCCCCCAAATTTATGACCACACCATCGTCCAAAATACAGAGTCTGGGGCAAAATTACATTTGAGTGCCCAAAACGTCACATAAATTCTAAATCTTCTACCAAAATTCTTGGAACTTGACACACCCCTAAAAAACATGGGTTGTGCCTTCATCTTCTGATTGGCATCGCCAGCAGGTGGGTGTGTTTTTAAGACCAAGCCTATACAATCTAGAGGGGTCGAATAGAATCTATGTAATATCTTGAATTGCAGAAGGCGCACTCTTGAATCTCTAGATGCAAACTTGATGTTATTTCGAATCCTAGACAACACTTCCTCCTCCAATACCAAGTTTAAATCTTTCACCCATAATCTCTTGATAGAAGTTAAAGCTCTGACCCCAGACTCTGAATTAGCAGGGAGTAATACACTGATGCCTCATGACCTTTTCCAAAAGCAGTAATCACCACTCCCAGAGTATCTGCCTCCCGGTATACTTTAGGGGGGTATGGGAAGCTCCCAAAAACAATACAGAGCAGGTGGCACAGCTGTAAATACCTACAGAACTGAGACCTGGGAATCCCAAAATGTTGAACCAAATATCCAAAAGATCTCAACACTCCACTCTCATATAGGTCACAGAGTGTAGTAACCCCCCTCACAATCCACTGAAAAGGGAACTTAATACATAATTTAGGTTTCAGCCATATGCTTGAGGCAACATTTAAATAAATGTCAGAATTAAACACTCTGGACACTTTTGTCCATACCAAGAGCAAATGCGAGATAACAGGGTGTAAATTCTCAGATTAGTTTTATAGAAAGGCTTTGCAGTGGTGAAATAGGGGAAATAACTTCCTGTTCAATACAAAATCAGGGAAGGGCTCTCTCAGGTGGAAGTGACTAATAAGCCAAATGTATGAGACTGAATGCATAATAATAAAACTAAATCTTGTGTAGGCTTAGCCAATCTTTGTCAATAGGCCTATGTAATTTATTAAAATGTAATCTAGAATGCTTACCATTCAAAATGAAGGACTTCACTATGCTATGAAATTGCTTGAAATAAGAGAGGGGGACATCTTCAGGGAGAGATCAAAGCAGGTAGCTAAATTTTGGAATGCAACTAATTTTAATAACATTAACCTTCCCAATCATAGATAAATGTAATGAAGCCCACAACCCACAACATCGCTCAAAAACCTTTTTATTAGGGGTTCAAAATGAACTAAATCAGACAGATTTGCTGGGAATAAAATTACTGAATACTTAATGCCCTGTTTGGGCTACTGGAATGCACCCGGCCGGAAAGCTGTTACCGGGCAGTTCCATAGCTTCGGATTTAGACCAATTGACTGTGTATCCTGAGAATTTAGAAAAGGATTTAATAACTCTATAGAGGCAAGGCATATATCTAATGGGGTCGGAGATGAATAATAAAATATCTGCTTAAAGCAAAAGCTTGTGCACCACACCTCCCACTACCACCCCTGGAAAATCATCTTCCCTTCTTATCGCGGCTGCAAATGGTTCCAGGGCAACACATAACAATAATGGGGAAAGAGGGCAACCTTGCCGGGTGTCCCTATCCAGAGTAAAATAATCTGAAATTAATAAAATATTTTGTACCGCCACTACTAGGTGTCTATAAAGTAACTTGATCCATCCAATAAAGTATTCCCAAACCCGTATATTCCCAAACGCTTAAAAAGATAATCTCATTCTACAATATCATAAGCCCTTTCGGCGTCAAGTGAGATGACAGCAACCGGAATCTGATCATTAGCCACTTACCACATAATATTGATGAAACACCTAATGTTATCAGAAGAGCTGTGGCCCCAAATAAACCCCACCTAATCTACATGTATATGAGATGTCATAACTTAATCGGTTAGCCATAATTTTTTACAATATTTTAACATCTAGCTGGATCAGGTAAATTGGACGGTAGCTCTTACACTCGCTTGGATCTTTGTCCTTTTTAAGAATCAGACTGATCCAGGCTTGTGTCATGGTTGGCGGAAGCTTTACATTCTTTGAAGATTCTGTATAAACGTAAAAAAAAAGTGGAGCCAGTTCTGTGTTTTTATATATATATATATATATATATATATATATATATATATATATATATATATATTAAAAAAAGGGTCGCACAGTTTCCTCGGATACTCAAACGACGATTCGGACGGTCAAGTGAACGTTCACTGAGTCAGACACACTTGGCTGCAACATGAGTATCACCAAATGACTTACTCCATTGACTCTCTAAAGGACAGTGCTTGTTGTGGGCATGTAAATGTTTTACAGTCATCCTTTGCATCTATTTGGCTGGGAACATCAGTGGAAAAGTGACCTTCCATTGATGTAAAAGTATCCTGTATTCCTTGAATCGATCACGTTTCTCTCTTATCTTGAGTCCCTAGAGACCATATCTCGACCTTCTTCGTCTTCAGGAATTCCAACAATTCGGAAGTTATTTCGCTGGCTACAATTCACTAAGTCTTCCAACTTTTCCCAGAGGCGCTCTTCCCTCTCTGATGACTCCAGATTATCCGTTTCTCGACCTCTGCCACTCTTGTAACCATATTAGTGAATAAATTCTCCATGGCAGTGATCGATCAACGTATTACAGCAAGATCCTCCAAGTCAGCAACGACCTTCGCAAGCATTGCCGACACGTTCAGCAATTCATGCTGAATCTCCTTCACTTCTTCGACCAAATTGACTCTCTGGTCCGCGGCCTCATGGGGGTCATCAGCTTGAGCAGTGTCTTTTAATGTCTCCAGAACCCGATGATTTTGAATTCTTTTACATATTGTCTTACTAGAACAGTTAAGGATCAGGGTATATCAAATCTCACCGGTTTATGACCTGAAAAGTATTAAAACTAGCAAAGAGCACAGAGCTCGCCATTCACATGTCCGAACCTCACATGGCATCATGTGACTCCCTAGAAAGTCTATTCTTATTCAATGCAAAATGTGTAATTCTGCCTGGGAGATTCACTTTCCATGAGGCAATAAACGCTGCAGTTTTTAGGACTTATTCGGGATGCTTTGAGTTTGAATAATTCTGTATTTAACTTATTATTGTCTGCACATCAGACCAAAAGGGTGAAAAAACATTGGCTCACCGTTTATCAAGCGCTGAAACTTTGCCAGGTGAAAAACAATCTTGAATCATGTGTAACAGTCACATTAAGTCCTCTTTTCAACCTGAAGTTAATCAAGATGCTGATTTGTGACACCAGCTCTGAAAAAGCTTGATGCAGCTCAACAAATGGCGAACAGAACAAAGGTGTCTCGAGATGTGTTTATAAATATTGTATATCAAATTTTTAATTTAATGCAGTGTCTAAGAAATGTGACGGTCCTGAGTTGTGGCACGATGCAATGATCAAAGACGTCCGTCCAGTGCTTGTTTACATAGAAAAACTATTTAAAAACAGCGCAGACACACGTGTGAACAGTCCGTGACTCGCCCTATAACCTACTTTGGGGCGGGCTCTGTGGAGTCCTCTTTTTTTTATATTTGCAAAAGTAATGTTTGGGAGTCTAA
This sequence comes from Xyrauchen texanus, assembly GCF_025860055.1. Taxonomy (NCBI): domain Eukaryota; kingdom Metazoa; phylum Chordata; class Actinopteri; order Cypriniformes; family Catostomidae; genus Xyrauchen; species Xyrauchen texanus. The sequence continues at coordinate 7,298,789 of NC_068317.1, forward strand.
AATGTATTTTTCCTATTGACACACTAAAGCTGAAGATATAAATAACCATCTAAAGACAAATGTTTTTGTGAAACATCTTTAGGAAAATTTGAGTGGATTAATTTAATTGTTTTTATTTAATAAAAAATTACTTTATGAATTTAAGTTAAAATTTGTGTTGACTACTACATACATTTCATTAAATTTCAAATAAATTTTTGACAATTTAAGTGGAATAATTACATTTATGAATTTAATTTAAAATTAGTTTATGATTTTAAGCATTCAGTGGATTACTTTAATTACCATACATTTAAAAGTAACTTATGGTTTTAAGATGACTTTTAAGTGGAATGAAATGTAATGCAAATTTACTTCCACAAAGAAATGAGTAACAAAGACCCCCCACACACACATTTTGGCAATCCGTATTTTCCTGACTTCATCTACAGTATAGTGCTAGTTGCTGGAAAGAAAACCCCAGCGAAACACAATGCAAGGGCCAAAAACATATACCTGCTGCATACGTGCATAGGCCAACAATTTAAATTTGCGCAGATGGTGCACAAAAAACATGTCCTAAGTGCATTTGAGTCCCTAGAGACATGAATGTATATTAAAATCATTGACCTGTAATTGACACTGATTAGCACTCCACCCTTCTTCCCTGTGCGGAAGGATCATTCCTGTTGCATTTGTATATTTAAATTAGCATGGGTTAACGAGAGTCATTGCATTAGTCATTAAGAGGGCTTATTTAGGTAACTCAAATACATATAGAATGTTCTGGATCTCATTGCAGGCAATGCTTATTTTGTGTGCCTACACAGTTGCCCATATAAACATTCACTGACTGTGATGTCTTAACAAACAGCCTCATGCCTGTAATTAGCATTTGATGGGGGAAACATGTCGTATCATGACTTAATTAGTGGCCATGGTAAACAAGGCAGACAATGACATGTTTCAGAAATCGACCCCACCAATCATTCTGCAATACACATGAGTGGGTGTGGCCTAGTTCCCATATATTCTCTAGTGTGACTGCTGTAAAACCACATCTGACAAATGAATTTACAGCACAATATTGTAGAATACCATGATTATGTTCAAAAGCAATATTTGTACTGTTTGGTTGTAATTTGCCACATCATTTCTGACTTCATTCAGAACAGTATTGGAAACAGATGCTTTATGCCAAAATTTAACATGATTCAAATCAAGTTATTTTTACCGTACTGCAAAGTGTCTCCTCATATGTGTTCATTTAAACTTCAATTAACAACATCTACTGAACCTGCAATCCAAAAGTCAACTGTGATTCCAAACACAGCTTAGCGGCATTCTCTTACACAGTTAATGGTTAATCGCTGAGAGGTGATAAAGCATACAGCCATCACTCTATATGTAAATAAGTGACATTTCATTCCTCGCCCGCTTGTCTGTGACCTCTGCAATGTGCCTGCCATGCAACTCACTACAGCTATTGCTGGAATGAAGGGGTCGGAGTCATAATTAACCTCGCTCATTTAGGGGAGAGCGTTCCTCAAACTCATCGTTCCCTTTAACAAACATGTCCGATTGCATGGGAGACACACACTGAAAGACTCTGTCAATGATGAGCTTAAAGTAAAGCTTAAAACAAGGGTCTTGTAAGAATGTAAACATTCTTATTAACCTGATGTGTGGCGGGAAAGCCATGAAACATTTTCATCGCTGTGGCAAACACATCTGTGACTATTGAGTTTTCAGTGTATTTAAAGGTATAGTTAACCCCAAAATATAACATTTCATGTTGTTTTAAGCCTGTTTAACATTCTTTTTTATAACTTTTCTTTTTTTAAAAGGAGATGTTAGGCTGAATTAAAATTTTTGGGTGAACTGTCTCTTTAACCAGCATTTTGTCAACATTTACTGGAAACCATGTTCACAGACAGCAGTTATTAGCCAGTCAATAGAAATTCACATTTCGAAAATCTGCGTCAGTGTAGGTTGTTAGTACTCATCAACATCACAGCCTTGTCTCTCTTTCATGATGTCGGCATGCAGACAGTCAGTTGGAGCTGCCAGATTTGGTTCAGGGGTTAATTGAGGATATTTTTGGAGTTTTTGCTAACATTCCAAATGTTTGCTGTATTATGTACTGACAGGCATTGTCACTTATAATAATAATAATACACATATTATTTGTGGTGTTTGCAAAAGCAAGTATCACTATTATTATTGCTCATACTTAGCTTTAGAGATTTGAACAAACACAGTACCCTAAGAATCAAACTTCTGCCAAGTCAATCACCCTGTACCTCTAGTGCTATGGACATGAATGAAACCTCAAATCATACGGCTTAAGCAGAGGTCCCTTATGAAAATTGAGTTCATGGCAAACTTGCCAATAATAATTTTCACATGCAAATACGTTTTGCGTAAAACTTGTGGTAAATTGTCCATTGTTGCCAAAGGTGTGCTGGAGGTTCATCACTACTGGTGAAGACCCGCAAACATCTGGCAAACATCTGCGGAGAATCAAAAGCTCATTTACATGTGACAATAATGAGTAGAAAATGCACTGCAAATTTGTGGCTAGTTTGCAACTAGTTTCGATTTTTTTTTTTTAAGTGATCAGACTACCATAAACCTTCCATAGAAAATCCATAAATTTACGTTAAAGTAGGAAGTTAGCTATATATAGTTACGAGGACATCATGGATAATTTGGTGATGGGCTCTTTTGGCAATTAAAAATAAAATAAATATACATATATATATATATATATATATATATATATATATATATATATATATATATATATATATATATACTCAGAATTCCTAAGAAACCCTATAGCAGCGCCCTAGCAACCACCGACCAGTGGCTAATTATCATGGCCAACAAAGCCTTCTCTGGTTTTTATTGATGCTTACAAGCAAAGCCTGAACTGTGAACTGTTTCACAAATCACATGCCCAAAGCCGAGCTCATTAGCAGAAGCAGCACGTGAGTTTGAGCTCCACCCCCTCAGGCCTTCAGAATTTCCACAGAATCTCTCAACCGTGCAAATAAATGTGCATCTAATGTCAGATTGTCAGATTCATCAGCCAATTAGATTGATTTATTGTGATCTTTAGGATTTGTTTCGGTCGACGCCTTCTAGCTGGCCTTGAGAGACGCAATAACGCTTTAAGTGATGTACGGAATTTGAAAGCGAAGAGTGCGAGATCTTGCTGATGAGTCAAATGTCAATACTGCCACTATCGCCATTGATAAATAGATCCCACGAGATGTTCTGCATGACTGTGATTGATTAATTTATTAAACATGAAAGGAGGACTGATTTTCACTTCAAGTACATTGGTAAGTGCTTTTTGCATTTTTATAGCAACATCAGGAGTTTTCTAAGTGTAAATTAGTCTGCTGGAGTGTTCAGTGTCGGATCAAGCTTTGAAAAGTTCCATTCAAATCGGAAAGTCGGATTTTACAACTTCCTACTAGGAAAAGTGCAATGGAATGAATCTTGAAGTCAGAATTAAACTTGTAGGCTTGTGCAGAAATTATCAACTCCGAATTTGGCCGAGATGCAGGGGCATGATGTCACACAAACACGTGGACACTCATGGAGATATACAAAGTAAGTGATAAACATTCACTTTATTAATTAATATCAATAAATGAGTTTGTTTCCATATTACATGATATTAAAGATTGTTTAACAAAGGCCTGCAGAAACAGATGTATAAAACATTATTATCTCTTTTGATAATCGTACACCTGTTGTAACGTTTAGCAGGAGGAGGCAGACGAGGAGTGAGGATCTAAACGCGGGTTTTATTAATCAAAGGTGAAAACAAGACAGACAGGAACAAAGGAAACATCCACGATGGGAAAACTGAAACAAAAACATGAAAACATCAGGGGTATACGAACTGGGTGAACAAGGCAAGACAGGCAAGACATCTACATCCAAACATCGGCAAAACAACGAACGACAGAGACTGAACAAACAACCAGGGTTTAAATACAGAGACATGATGATGACAAAACGACAATCAGGTGAGAACAATGACACGGGGCTGGCAGTGATGAGGGCCAGGAATCATGGGAATTGGAGTCCGTGATGGCGACACGAGAAACACGGGGCAGACAACCAGGGATCGTAACACCTGTAGCACAAATGATAGCGCTGCAGAATTGTTTATCAGTTGGGTTGCTAGGCTAACCGGAGCGTTGCAGTTTTGTTTCTTAAACGTCATCTTCCGAATATCAGGGAATGGAATGCATTTATGGTCGGAGATATCAAGTAGGAATATCCCACATCCAACTTGAATGAACGCAGCATAACCTGTACCCTGACAAATGAAATGTATTGCAAGAAACATTTAAATCGCAAATATTATTATATAGATTTTTCCAGGTATTATAGACCTCCTTGGTAGATTCAAATAAAAAATTATGATTTTTAATGTCTGTTCCGGAGACATTCATTTCAGAAAACAGTCATGCTGCAGTTAAAATTAGACTTGCTTGAGCATTAAGTGTCCTTACAAGTTCTGGCTGTCGTGAGTGGACGTGTTTTTAAAATGTCAATTGGTATTACTAGTTAGCTGCGACATAATGTATGATGCCCAAAGGCATAGTGTGTCTTATTCATTGTGAAATTGTTTTCTTAATGGCATAAATCACACTGAAGGCTAAGACTTTTAATGCAGGGCCCGCCACTGCCACCCACAATACCATTGCAATGCGCTAAAAACCACAGTAGCGAGTAGCTGAGTAGCGAGTAGTTTAACTAGATTCAAACTTCTCCGGCATGGGAGGCAGGCGCACTAACGAGAATGCTAAAGGCTACAGCCTCTAGCGTCAGTCGCTAGTGTGCCTCTTGAGGCCAGGGGAGTGAGGTTTACACACTGCACAACTACACCATTACAGTAGCTTCACTAGTTTATAAATCAATTAGGTTTTCAGTAGTGGAGCAATTTTTTTATCAGGTAGTGACATAACTTTGACAAAATCTACACCTCTACCCTGCTACATCATACATCACACTGGTGTTTACTTTTGCCAATTTTGAATCCGATCTAAAGAAGTCTGGTTCACAAATTAAACGTTCAACACATGTTCAGCTTGTGAACTGCACTGCAGGTAATGTTATTTTCCAACCAATGAGCATCAAAACACTTAGGCTACAAGCCTACACAAAAACATATAGAAAAGTACCATGGCTTTAACATGATTTTTGGACATACCAATACCTGGGAGCACCATGTAAATACAATGGTATATGAATCTTATATCAAATTACCATGGTAGTACCATTGTATTCTTTATACTTTGAAGGACCATGTGGATACAGAATGGCACATAATTATGGTAGTTGTGTATCAGAGTACCATGGTATAACCATCTGATTCCATCAGATATTTAGTGTTATTGGCCAGGTGCGCACACGCACACACACACAAACACGGAAAGCTTCCAGTACATTCAGAAATGTTTATTTATGACATGGACTGAATGGGGGCAGCAGGGGCGCGAGCCACTTTTATTCACAAATCCAAAGGTGCCCTTTGATTGAATGATTAAATTAAAATAGTTAAATAAAACAAATATCTCATTATAATCTCACAATAACAGTAATAATGTCTTATTATGAGGTTTCTTTGTATGTTGCGGGGTATTAAAGAAAATTAAGTGTAGGTGCCTTTAACGGTGTGTGCTACAGCAGATCGGGGGTGGATTCTAATAGCAAGTGATCCTCCCTATGCCCTACTCACTCCAAAGTGCAGAGCCCTTGAAGTGGGTACTCTGAAGGAAACACAGAATCACAGTATGAATGTGCCCTTCGTTTTGTGCAAGGGCCCATTCATTTTTCACTTTCGTTTGGAACAAGCTTTCGAGTTGTGTCCCCTCTATTAGCAGCTCTTTGAGGGAGCAAAAATGTCATTTTGAATTTGCATCGAAGTGTCATCACTGAGCATCAGCTGATTTTTTTTTTATTCTGTTTGTGTTTCATGAAGTTACAAGTGAAACGTGACAGAAGATATCTGATATAATAAAAAGATATCATATAAACTCTAAAAGCTTTTTTTTCTCCAGGCCATTACTTGATATTGATTTAATATGAGAGTGTAATAATGTGTTGTTTTCTACTCGCAAACTTTCTTATCGGAACAATGATTTGTTAATTGAAGGAGCTGTCTGACTCCGGTAAATAAAGTTTAATTTTTGTTTAAACTGTTAGACTAATCACTTTCAGGAAAACAACAATGATTTCTGGAGGTTCACCACTACCGGTGAAGAGCTGCAAACTTCTGCCAAACATTTATGGCAAATCACAAGCTCATTTGCATGTGAAAATAACAAGAGACAGATTTGCGGCTAGTTTAAATTTTTTTTGTAAGGGGTTGCTTAAATTAAGCAAACTACATTTGCCATGTAGCTTGTAGTGTAACTTGCTACATTCTCTGATGTGTATCTTTTAGCTTAGCTAACTAATTCTTCTGTTGAGTAGTTGGTAGCTTAGCTATCTTGTACAACACTGCTAGCAACACACTTAAAACCAATCAGATCACCTTAGCAACCATGCAGCAACCACCCACAATATCATAGCAACTGCATAGCAATGCCCAATGCCATAACAACTGTATAGCAACACACTAAAACCCACTCAGAACATGTTAGCATCCACATAGCATGCCCTAGCAACCACCCACCACCAACACTAGGGTTGCCACCCATCCTGTAAAATACGGGATTGTCCCGTATTTAAAAATAAAATGATGAAAACAATTTGTCCCAAATTTAAGCACGTCAGATGGCGTCACGGTGAAATCATTCCAGATTGGCAATTTAACATTGATAAAAGTAGGAAAATGTGCCTATGGTGGGTAAAAGTCCATCCACACATTGTACTAAAACATGCTAATACTGTGGAGGGTGTGGTAAGGGACTGTCTGAAAAGTCCACAAATGGTGGTAAAGCTGTAGAGTTTTTTTTTCTATGTAAATGTTCAATAAGATCAAACAATGTATGAATACAATCATAAAGACAAGTACAGGTGAAGTAAAAAAATAAACAAATAAAATAAATAAAAATTATAAAAAATAAAACATATGTATAAACCATACAAAATGTAAACATAAATAAGTTAAAGAAGACAAACAATGGATAAAATTTTAATAAATATATTTTAACATAAATTATGTATTTTATTATAAGTCATGAGTCACAAAAGTTATCATTTTAGCATATGATGAAGAATATACAATTGTTATTAATAATGCTTATTACCTCAACACAGTTATTGGGCAGATATGCATGTAGTGATTGTCATTTTGCAGCGCCTGCTGTGAAAAGCTCCATGATCAACTCTCCTGTCTCTTGTCTGTTTAACTGAAGGCAGAACTGAGGTGTTCCTCGCAGACAGACATGTGCGTGTAATTATTTCACCTTGTCAGCTCTCATTCTGCCTATCTATCAGCTGCTATAAGTCATCCACTGCTGCAGGGAGGAGACAGGAGACTCTGAGCTGAGATACATGGATGAAAGAAAGACCTGTGGACAGAGGAGTGACTGGAGGTCAGAGAGAGATTGAGAGAGTGAATGAGGCGATTGCTCTTGCCATGGTGAACCTGATTTGCTAAATGTCTCTTCATCCTGTCTCCTTCCCTCAATACTGTTGGAAATAAAATAAAAATCCATTGCAACATTATTTACATGACAATTGAGCACATTTTCCCCATACATTTCCATTTATGCATTTCAAATGTCACTCATCACTATAAAATGAGCAATGAAAATCATCCTGTCTGGACACACACACATTGTAATTTAATTACAGTAATTTAGTAAAGAGTTCACTTGAGAGACAAGTGTGTTCAGTGTATTCATGACATGTCATCACGTGTTGTGAGAATTGATCTGTGAATAGGGTCAACTGCAGTGGAGGATAACACACTCGAGATCGAAGATCATGCTTAAACTTTCACAATGGTAAAGTTGCCTGTTTGAGGAGCCAAGCAAATTGCTGGAGTGGAAACAAAGATGTATGGGCAACAGAAGATCAACCAAATTGTCACTGGAGGATGGTAATGTGCAGGTCAGTGCTCTCATCTTCTCAATGGGGAAATAGGCAGAGAACATATTTAAATCGTTTGCATTTGAGGACGATGATGACCATCATATCGTCGCTGCAGCTGCATGGAACATTGATGTTTACAAGAAAGATTCAGGAGGCACGTAATCACAAGCTCATTAAGAGTCAAAATTCAGTTCACAGTGAACCCAAAGTAGAGGAGATTTAAGTTCTCTCAAAGAATCCGTGGCAGAGACCAAAATAAACATGCTGATAGATGGAAAACTGGCAATTGAAATGAATGTGAGAGGAGAAAATGCTCTAGAGATGCAAAAAAACATAGCCAGAGAGAATACTGTCCAGCTAAAAAGTTAAATGTTGCATGTGCAAAAAGGTGCGCCATTTTGCTGTGTTGTGCTACTAAAAATCTGTACACCTCATGGAGATGATGGATCAGTAATGTTCTTGGGCTCTGTGGAAAACCAACGTAATGGGTGGAAACCCATTACACCATGGAGAGTTAATATTCTGGTGGAAGGCTAAATGCTAATTTTCAAAATCAATTCTGGTGCAGATGCTACAGTGATATCTGAGGAAATCTACAAAAGCCTGAAAAACCAAGTCTTGCAGAGCAAAACAAATGTCATCCTGAATAGTCCCGGGGGCATGTTGGAATGTATGGGCCAGCTGAAAACATAAGTAAGATTGAACAAGGAAACATATTGGATGGACATTTACAAGGTGAGAGGGGCCCATGCTGATTATTTGCTAGGACGCAGTACAGCCATTCATATGGGGCTAATAAAAAGAGTTGATGATATAAGAGAGAGTGTGTTTGACTCCTTGGGACTGATGGCATGCAAACCAGTTAAAATAATTCTTAAAAGCACAGCCGAGACATATAGTGTCCATGTTGCTCGGAGGGTGCTCATCCCATTGTTGACCAAGGTCAAACGGGAACTGGATAGAATTGAGCAACTGGTTGGGATTGAGGAGGTTTCTGATCCCACTCTCTGGTGTACCCCAATGGTGCCTGTCACCAAAAAGAACGGAGACATTTGAATATGTGTTGACCTGAAATGACTGAATGAAGCTGTCATACATGAAAAGTATGTGCTGCCAACCTTGGATGACATCATCTCTAAGTTGGCAGGGGAAACTGTCTTTTCAAGCCTGGATGCTGTCAGCGGCCTCTGGCAGATTCCATTGGATGATGTTAGTAAGAGGCTGACTACTTCTGTAACCCCCTATAAGAGATACTGTTACTGTCATTTGCCCTTCGGCATAACTATTGCGCCAGAGATTTTTCAGAAATGAATGGCTGAGCTACTTTGAAATTTCGAAGGATTATTCTGCTACATGAATGATATTCTTGTTTATGGTTGCACTCACAAGAAACATGACAGCAGGCTTAGTGAAGTGTTGCAGACCATTCAAGCTTCAGAAAAAGTCTGTGCCATTTGTGAGCTCAGCAAACCACAAAACCAGACGGAGTTCAAAAGGATACTGGGCATGATTCATTATCTGTGCCGCTACCTGCCACACAGTGCTACCATACTTCAGCCACTGAATAAGCTGATCAAAGCTGAAGCAGTGTGGAGATCGTACACAAGCCAGGTGAAAGCATTTGCAAAGGAAAATAAATGCTGGTTGGAGCCACGATCTAGGCATACTATGACGTGGGAATGCCAACAGCCATCACTGCTGATGCCAGTATTTATGGGATAGGGGGTGTCCTGCTTCAAGAGCATGATGGGAAGATGCTCCCTGTAGACTTCTATTCTCAAATTCTTACAATGGCAGAAAGACTTTATGCCCAAATCGAGAAGGAGAGTTTTGCTTCGGTTTGGACATGCAAGAAACTATCACGGTTCCTTTGTGGACTGAGTCGTTTAAGGTGCTTACATGCCACAAACCTCTGGTTCCATTAATAAACCAGATAAATCTTGATCAGGTCCCCATCTGTTGCCAGCGACTCCTGATAAGGATGATGCGCTTTAACCCAGTGGCTGTGTATACCCCAGGAAAGTCCCTACTTGGGACACCCATTGACTAGTAAAGAGCAGTCAGACCTCGAAGAGGAGATTGAGGCCTATGTAGCTGGAATAGAGGACCACACCCAAAACTACATAAAATAGCTCATGCTACCAAAGAGGACAATGGGATTTAATGTGTGCTTCAATATGTGTGGCAGGGGTGGGCAAACATATAAAAGCTTTGCCCATAAATATGTAAACTTCAGCCAACAGGGGCTCCTGAGCGAGTCGAGAGGGCTTCTCCTGCACAGCCCGAGAATCATGATTCCGGTAAAGATGAGAGGCGAAATACTTGATCACATTCATAAAGGCCACCAAGGGCTCAGTAAGTGCCGAGAGAGGGCTCAGTTTGGTGGCCAGACATTAGTGCCAATCTGAAAAGCAAGTGAGTCAGTGTCAGACTTGCCAGATTAATAAACCAACCCAACACAAAGAACCACTGCTTACCACAGAACTACCCTAGGTCCCTGGAGATATCTTGGATCAGATCTCTGTGAAATTATTGGCAGAGACTACCTTGTCATTGTTGATTATTATTCAAGATTCATTGAAATAGCACATATGGCTGATATAACACACAAAAGAGCTATTGGCCAACTAAAGAGCATGTTTGCATGTTTCATCATTCCTAAAAACTTTACTCAGATAACGCACAACAGTTCACTTCTGCCGAGTTCAGGATATTTGCAGAACAGTATGGGTTTGTCCATGTGACATCAAATCCCAATTTATCTCAATCAAATGGAAAGGCAGAGAGGGCCGTCCAGTCGGCATAGAAAATACTAAAGTAGGATGACCCTTTCTTGGCCCTTCTTGCATACAGGGCCATGCCAATAGCAGATGCAGACTGCAGCCCATCGAATCTGTTAATGGGTTGACATCTCAGAACAACTGTTCCAACAGGTGCTTCTACATGGTGTCATGGCACCAGATCCTTATCACCTTTATGCCTTGGTGATTCAGTATGAGTGAAGCTTGATTGTGAAAAGGGTTGGATTACAAAGGGCTTAGTGAGTCATCAAGCTGATCATCCAAGGCTGAACTACATTTTAACCGACTTAGGAGAGTTTCGGAGAAACTGGAAAAATTTCCAAGTGGTTCCGGAAACTCCTCACCCTGAAATAAATTCTGGCAATAGCGCTCTGGGTGTGGATGATGAAGGATGACCTGATGACACAAGCTAAACTATACCCGAGATCAGCCAGGATGTTCATACGCCTACAGCGGTACCTCCACACCTATCCCTCAAAAGCCCCAGAGCAATCTAACACCAAGAACAACGTGCAGTGGACGCATCATTAGAAATCCATTGCAGTATCAGTTATAACACACTGGTTGAAGGTGGAAACATCAGAAAAAATGACAGACCCAAGCCCTTTGTTCTGAGTTAGTTTTATCTAAACTAATGAAGGAAAATTTGAAAATTCATATAGAATGTAAATTATAAGTAACTCTAAGTTTTAATTATTTCTGATTGGAAGCAAAAAAAAGGATTTCTCAGTTTGCTGTCTGAAGATTTGCAGCATAATTTGGGCAGTTATTTGCATTATTCCTCTATTCTGAAAAACAAAAGGAACCAGTTTTTAAAAGGGGGAGATGTGATAAATACTGTTTATGTTATGGACTTCATGATTGGTTAATTCTGTATGTGCCATTTTGTTTTGCTGAAAGTATATATATATATATATATATATATATATATATATATATATATATATATGGGGGTATAGCTTTCCCCAGATCTGTGCCTCGACACAATCCTGTCTCTGAGCTCTGCTGGCAGTTCCTTTTATGTCATGGCTTGGTTTTTGCTCTGATATGCATTTACAGCTGTGAGAACTTATATAGACAGATGTGTGCCTTTCCAAATTATGTCCAATCAATTGAATGTGCCACAGTTGGATTCTAATCAAAGTGTACAACTGTATTCAAATTTATATTTATATTCAAATGTATTTTTATATATTCAGAATTACAACGGTATATTCAGAATTTACATGTATATATTCAGATTATATATAATTATTTCCTGTTTGCCCCCCATATCTATATATAGCCTTAATATATAAAAGTTTTCATTTTCTGTAAGCAAAGCATTTGATTTATTTGTTTATTTTTGGGGGTGATTTTGGGGTGAAATTTGACATAGAAATTTAAAAAAAAAAAGATCACTAGATTTAATATATTTTATTTTATTATTTATTTATTCTGACCTTTTCATGATTTTATGAATGTCTTCTCTCTCTTTCATGTCTTATTTTGTGGTGTGAAAAGCCAGGATATTTTCCTGGGTTTCTAAACATAGCTTGTTTTGGTTTAATAGCAAATTCAGTCCTGGAGCACCATGATATTTTGTTCTGACATGTGGAAATTAGTATGTCAAATCAAAAACCATAAAAGAAAATAGCAAAACAAACGTCACTTCTATTTCTAGCTTGTTGCATTTTTCACAAGACCCTAAAGCACGGTTGTGGGGGGCACACAAGACGTACACACTCACGTAGACCCACAAGAGCGAGGCCTTTCCTTTCTCACAGAAGTATGGAAATTACCCAGAGACCATAACAATGTTTAAACCCTGACCTCAATTCTGTGGCAGTATACATTTTCCCAGTTGAGCTATAGTTTCACCCTTCTGACCTTTCACATCAGGCCAATGGGCTATCAGTCAGGGCCTCTCCCTCTGGTCTCTGTGGGCTTCACGCACACACACAGACACACTCGCACACAATTACACAAAACACATTTACACGACATTCAGCACACACAAACACATATACAGCCAGTTATGAGACGTACTAACCAGTGAAACGCTCATGAAGTACCTGAATGATCTTGAATGACTTGTTTTGGATCAGTTCATGTTAAATTCACACAGAAGCAGAAGTTACAAAATCTGAGCAATACAAATTTCACTTGAACACTAATGTGGATGTTCTACCATAACAGGCTGAGTGTAATGATTACCCTGTCTTGTCTCTCTGTTGCCCCCTTGTTTTCCATCTTGTCACTTTTCACTTCTTAAGTTTTCACTTTAGTCCCTTATTTAATTCCATAGTCCACCCTGTCTCGTTTCACTGTTGCCCTCTCGTTTTCCATCTTGTTGTCACTTTAGTCCTTTATTTGATTCCACAACCCTCTGTTAGCGTTTGTATTCACTGTTCATTGTTTACACCTGCCCTGGTTAATTTGCCTTTGGTTTCTGTTTATCACCTTGTTACCTTGTTTGAGTTCTGTCCTTTCATTGGCCACCTTTCCCACGTTTGTCTATTTATACCCCGTGTCTTTGTGCCATCTTTGTTGATCGTTGTTTGGTGTAAACCCGGTATGTGTTCCCTGCCCAAGTTCTCCGTTTGATCCTTCGTGTTTTAGTTAACTGTTTTATGCTTTATTTCCCCATCGTGGGTTGTTTGTTTGTGTTTATCTTCTGTTTATTCAAATAAAGCCTCAGCTGCGTTTGGATCCGTAACTCCTCGTCTGCCTCGTTACTCCAACATTACAGAACGATCGACCGCACATGGATCCAGCAGCTATCCGAGCCAAATGTCGGCTGCTCAATTTGCAGCAAGAGCACTACCCGCTCGTAGACCACGCTCGCTACTTCCTCCTCCTGGCCAACGCTACTGACTTCCCGGACTCTGCGCTGATGGTCTTCTTCAGGAAAGCTTAAATCCCTCGCTGAGGGAGCAGGTGCCACAGGCAGCGCCCGGCAGCACTCTCCGCGACTACCTGGAGATGACCCTACTAGCGTGCAGCTCACCGCACCCTGTCACACCAGCCCCACCTGTCAGCGAGCCTGCCCCCACGCCGGTCGCCTTCCATGAGCCAGCGCGCCCACTGCGTCTGCCCGGAGGAGGGAAGAAGACGGGCTTCCGCCTCCCGGCCCGCGCCAACCCCGGTCTGCGAGCCTGAGCCCACGCATGTCACGGTGAGCGAGCTAGAGCCCCGCATGTCACGGTGAGCGAGCTAGAGCCCCCGCGATGTCACGGTGAGCGAGCTAGAGCCCCGCGCATGTCACTGTGAGCGAGCCCGAATCCTCGCCAACCACGGTAACCCAGCCAGAGCCTGTAGCCTCAGACATCAATGAGCCAGTGCCGCAAGCCCCAAACGTCAATGAGCCAGTGCCGCAAGCCCCAAACGTCAATGAGCCAGTGCCACAAGCCTCAAACGTCAATGAGCCAGTGCCGCAAGCCTCAAACGTCAATGAGCCAGTGCCGCAAGCCTCAAACGTCCCTGAGCCAGCGCCTGTAGCCTCGACCGTCCCTGAGCCAGCGCCTGTAGCCTCGACCGTCCCTGAGCCAGCGCCTGTAGCCTCGACCGTCCCTGAGCCAGCGCCTGTAGCCTCGATCGTCCAAGAGCCAGTGCCCAAAGCCACGACCGTCCCCGAGCAGGTGCCAGTAGCCACGACCGTCCAAGAGCCAGTGCCAGTAGCCTTGACCGTCCAAGAGCCAGTGCCAGTAGCCATGACCGTCCAAGAGCCAGTGCCAGTGCCAATGGCCGTGACCGTCCAAGAGCCAGCGCCTCTCGAGCCTTCCAGGGCTCCTCCTCCCGAGCTTTCCAGAGTTCAGCCATCCGAGTTTCCGAGCTTTCCAGAGCTCAGCCATCCGAGTTTCCGAGCTTTCCAGAGCTCAGCCATCCGAGTTTCCGAGCTTTCCAGAGCTCAGCCATCCGAGTTTCCCGAGGCTTTCCAGAGCTCAGCCATCCGAGTTTCCGAGCTTTCCAGAGCTCAGCCATCCGAGTTTCCCGAGCTTTCCAGAGCTCAGCCATCCGAGTTACCCGATCTTTCCAGAGCTCAGCCATCCGAGTTTCCCGAGCTTTCCAGAGCTCCGCCTCCCGAGCTTTCCAGAGCTCCGCCTCCCGAGCTTTCCAGAGCTCCGCCTCCCGAGCTTTCCAGAGCTCCACCTCCCGAGCCTTCCAGAGCTCCGCCTCTCGAGCCTCTCGAGTCTTCCAGGACTCCGCCTCTCGAACCTACCAGGGGTCCGCCCCTCAAGCCTCTCGAGCCTCCCAGGGCTCCACCTCCTGAACCTCTCGAGCCTACCAGGGCTCCGCCCCCTAAGCCTCCTACGGCTCCACCCCCAGAGCCTCTCGAGCCTCCCGCAACTCCGCCTACGGGGCCTCCTACGGCTCCGCCTCCAGAGCCTCCGATTTCTCCGCCTCTCGATCCACTCAAGCCTCTGATGGTTCCGCCCCCAGAGCCTCTTGAGCCTCCTACGGCTCCGCCCCTCAAGCCTCTCGGGCCTTCCGGAGCTCTGCCTCTCAAGCCTCTCGGGCCTTCCGGAGCTCCGCCTCTCGAGCCTCCCAGGGCTCCGTCTCTCAAGCCTCTCGAGCCTCCCAGGGCTCCGCCCCTCAAGCCTCTCGAGCCTCCCAGGGCTCCGCCCCTCAAGCCTCTCGAGCCTCCCAGGGCTCCGCCCCTCAAGCCTCCCAGGGCCCCGCCTCTCAAGCCTCTCGAGCCTCCCAGGACTCCGCCCCTCAAGCCTCTCGAGCCTTCCAGGGCTCCGCCCCTCAAGCCTCTCGAGCCTTCCAGGGCTCCGCCCCTCAAGCCTCTCGAGCCTTCCAGGGCTCCACCTCTCGAGCCTTCCAGGGCTCCGCCTCTCGAGCCTTCCAGGGCTCCGCCCCTCAAGCCTCTCGAGCCTTCCAGGGCACCGCCTCTCAAGCCTCTCGAGCCTTCCAGGGCTCCGCCTCTCAAGCCCCTCGAGCTTCCCAGGGCTCTACCCTTCAAGCCTCTCGAGCCATCCACGGCTCTGCCTTCCGAGCCTCCTCCTGAGCCTGCTACGGCTCCGCCTCCAGAGCCTCCAGCGGCTCCGTCTCCTGAGCCTTCCTTGGCTCCGTCTCCTGTGCCTTCCTCAGCTCCGTCCCGGAGCCTTCCAGGCCTCCGCCTCAAGAACTGTCTCGGCGCCACCGCCCTCAGCTCCGCCTCCTGAGCCTCCAGAGCCTCCCTCTGCTCCGCCTCCTGAGCTTTCCAGGGCTTCGCCCCCCGAGCCTCCTACGGCTCCGCCTCCAGAGCCTCCAGAGCCTTCTAGGGCTCCGCCTCTAGAACCTCCTTCGGCTCCGCCTCCTGAGCCTCCCTCAGCTCCGCCTTCTGAGCCTTCTACGCCATCGCCTCCCCCGGCTCCACCTCCCGAGCCTCCCCCGGCTCCGCCTCCCGAGCCTTCCACGGCGCCGCCTCCCAAGCCTTCTACGGCTCCGCCCACAGGGTACACCATGGCTCTGCCTGCCTCTGCTCCGCCCCCAGGGTCTCCTGCGGCCCTGCCAAGTCTTCGACTGCCCCGCCTCATAGGTCCTCCTTGGCTCCGCCTCACGCGGCTCCGCCAGCTCCCCCAGTGGCCACACCTCCCAGGTCCCCTGAACCGGCCATTGGCCCACGACCACCTCCCAGGCCACCGAAGCTGGCCTCTGTCCTGTGGCCTCCTCCCAGGCCTCCTGACCCGGTCCCTGTCTTGTGGCCTCCTCCCAGGGCTTCTGACCCTGTTCCCGTCCTGTGGCCTCCACCCAGGCCTCCTGCCCCTGTTCCTGTCCTGAGTCCTCTTCCCTGGCCTCCTGACCCAGTCCCTGCCCAGTGGCCTCCTCCCAGGCCCCCGACCCGGTCCCTGTCCTTGCCAAGTGGCCAGCTCCGGGCCATCTAAACCGGCCTCTGTTCTGCGGCCACCTGACCCTGGTCCCTTGACACACCCCCATAGACTGCTTGCCTGCCCTCTCGGCCTCCATGGTCTATCTATCTACCCTCTCCACCTCCCTGGACTGCCTAATGGCCCCCGCGGACTTCCTGCCTGCCCAGTGTACCCCCCTGGTCCGCCCATGTGCCCACTTGTCTCTGTCTGTTTGCCCCTGGTGCCCTCATTTTGGTTTTTCTTTGTGGGTCTTTTTAGGTCTTTTGTTGTTTTGATCGTCTGGAATCCGATCCTTAAGGGGGCTATGTAATGATTACCCTGTCTTGTCTCTCTGTTGCCCCCTTGTTTTCCATCTTGTCACTTTTCACTTCATAAGTTTTCACTTTAGTCCCTTATTTAATTCCATAGTCCACCCTGTCTCGTTTCACTGTTGCCCTCTCGTTTTCCATCTTGTTGTCACTTTAGTCCTTTATTTGATTCCACAACCCTCTGTTAGCGTTCGTATTCACTGTTCATTGTTTACACCTGCCCTGGTTAATTTGCCTTTGGTTTCTGTTTATCACCTTGTTACCTTGTTTGAGTTCTGTCCTTTCATTGGCCACCTTTCCCACGTTTGTCTATTTATACCCCGTGTCTTTGTGCCGTCTTTGTCGATCGTTGTTTGGTGTAAACCCGGTATGTGTTCCCTGCCCAAGTTCTCCGTTTGATCCTTCGTGTTTTAGTTAACTGTTTTATGCTTTATTTCCCCATCGTGGGTTGTTTGTTTGTGTTTATCTTCTGTTTATTCAAATAAAGCCTCAGCTGCGTTTGGATCCGTAACTCCTCGTCTGCCTCGTTACTCCAACATTACACTGAGAAACACCAATTCTAATCCAATGATATTAAGCCTATTTCCCTGTGTCTATAACAGAGGAATAAGCAGACAACACTCATTGCCATCAAACCCATGCGTTGAGCTCTTCACCTGCTGTGGAGTGAGGGCACTAGATTGATTAGAGTGGAATATGAGTCCCAGATAGATGACCTTAGAGGAAGTGACCCATAATTAAGCCATTTGTCACTCATTAGCCCTGCTCTAACTGGAGCAAATTCCTACATGTCCCTGAGTGAACCCTAAACAAAATGACTCCAGCTGCAGGGACACCTGTAGTTGAGGAATCCTTTAAGTCAAATCTTTTACTGAAAATCAGAAAATCAGAAGTATTATACATTGGATAGGTGACTAGCATAAATGTAATGCCTGTATTGTATCGATTTGAAATTCAGTTTGTTGACTGGTTGGTCTAAAAGTTGTGCCTTTTGATCCAAGTAGTAAGAAATGTTATGATTTCGCCATCTTGTACAAATTATTGAGTTTCATGAGACTGTGTTGCATACTTAATAAGTTACTCTTGAAAATCTAACTTCTAAATTTAAAAAATATATAATATATGTTGAAATCTACATTAACCAAGATTAATAAATGCTGTTAAAGTATTGTTCATTGTTAGTTGTGACGAAGGCATGGCAGGGCCATGATCAGCTGATCAGTGGAAGAGCGAGATAATGGTAAATGGTCTGCACTTATATAGCGCCTTTTTAACCTTAATGGTATTCAAAACACTTTATACTGTGACTCATTCACCCATTCACACACATTCATACACCAATTGCGGCAGAGCTGCCATGCAAGGTGCTAGCATGCCATTGGGAGCAACTTGGGGTTCAGTGTCTTGCCCAAGGACACTTTGGCATGTGGAGTCGTGTGGGCCAGGATTCGAACCACCAATCCTGCGATTTTGGCCGACCCGCTCTACCACCTCCTTGCCCAACCTTGAACTGTTACATTAGTAAATGTTATCTAATGTTAATTAATGTTGTTAACTAATGTTAACAATTGGAATCTTATTATAAGTGTTACCGAACATTATATTGGAGACAGTATGTTTCTCCTACAATTTCTTGGGAGGAATAAAAATACAAGCATACAATTGTTGACATACCAAACAGTAAGAACATAGAGTTATACAAGTAATGACACATCATTTGGCCTTGGAAGAAACTTTAAACAATAACAACTGTTCCGGTGTGAAAAAGTATTTGCCCACTTAGTTACTAAACTACATTCATAATTGAGTTCAGTTGGACTAAACACACCTAGGCCTGATTACTGCCAGCCCTGTTCAGTCAAATCAACACCAAAATAAAACTTTTTCAGCAGCATGAAGTTGGCTAAAAGGTCTCACTCAGTAGCACACTATGTCAAGGTTGAAAGAAATTCCAGAAATGATGAGGAAAAAGGTGATTGAAATACATCTGTCTGGGAAGGGTTACAAAACTATTTCAAAGGCTCTGGGACTCCAAAGAACCCCAGTGAGAGTCATTATCTCCAAATGGAGAAAACTTGACACAGTAGTGAACCTTCCTAGAAGTGGCCAACCTTCCAAAACTCCTCTAAGAACACAGTGACGACTCATCCAGAAAGCCAAGAACAACATCCACAGAACTGCAGGCCTCTCTCGTATCAATAAAGGTCACTGTTCATGACCCACTATCAGAAAGACACTGGCCAAAAATGCCATCCATGGAAGACTGGCGAGGCGAAAAACACAGCTAACCGAAAAGAACATTAAGACTCATCTGAATTTTACCAAAACACACCTTGATGATCCTCAAAGCTTTTGGGAGAATGTTCTATGGACTGATGAGTCAAAAGTGGAACTGTTTGGACGACAGCGGTCCCGTTACATCTAGCATAAATCAAACACAGAATTCCACTAAAAGAACATCATACATACGATCAAGCATGGTGGTGGTAGTGTGATGGTGTGGGGATGCTTTGCTGCTTCAGGGCGACTTGCGAGAATTGAGGGAAACATGAATTCTGCTCTCTACCAGAAAATCCTAAAGGAGAACGTCCGGTCTTGAGTTGAAGCTCAAGTGCAACTGTATTATGCAGCAAGACAATGATTCACAGCATAGGAGTAATTCCACCTCTGAAAGGCTCAAAAGAAGCTAAATTAAAGTTTTGGAGTGACATAGTCGAAGTCCTGACTTGAACCCAATTGAGATGCTGTGGCAGCCCCTTACACGGACAGTTCATGCTCAAAAACCCTCCAATGTGTCTGAACTAAAGCAGTTCTGTAAAGAATATTGGAACCAAAATTCCTCCACAGCGTTGTGAAAGACTGATCTCCAGTTATCAGAAGCGTTTGGTTGCGGTCGTTGCTGCTAAAGGTGGCACAATCAGCTATTATGTTTAAGGGGGCAGTTCGTTTTTCACGTGGATGATATAGGTGTTGAATAACTTTTTTTTTTTTATTCAATAAAAAAAAATATATATTTTAAAACTGTATTTTGTGTTTACTCAGGTCGCTTTTGTTTTCTGTTATATCTCGTTTGAAGATCTAAAACAATTTAGTATGAAAAATACACAAAAAAATTCAAGAAACCAGGAAGGGGCAAATACTTTTTCACAGCACTGTATGCAGTTATAGCAACATGATTAAAAGGGCACCTTTTTAAAGCGTTTTTTGCCAAAAAGTGAAAATTGTTTTACTAAAATGTTATAAATGCTTAATAAGTACACTTATTCATACTTATCTTAATAAAAAAACTTTAAATGCCTTAGTTTGTCACAATGCAGCAAAAACAGTTTATATAGTGAGATTAAAAGGAGGATCATGTCATTTTCATAATGTTCGCTTTGTGTTTATTATATGCATTACTCTATTGTCTTGACTCATCTTCACTTTTCATGTTCTGTCAAAAGAATGGTGCAACTCCGAGTAATGATCCAACTTACCAAGTCACCTAAAGTCCTCTGTAAAAACACTTCTCAGCCTTCACGCTCATCACAGCATATATCATAAGCCTGATGACTAATGAACCATACTGAACTTTGTTTTTAGGTTTTAATGTTGGCGACTCTTTAATACATTTTGAATGCGTCCACTCTACATTAAGGTACATTTTGATAGGTTACTAATGTTGAATAAGTGTTATTAGGCATTTATGACAAGAGGTCAAATGGTGCACGATTTGGCATGAAAGTCACCCTTTTAATAATGTTGTTATAACTGCATGACATTTAATTCAAATTAATTTATAAATTAATTATTAGTCATTAATGAACACTTTAACAGACATTTAACAAAGGAAACAATAATGTAAAGTGTTACCAAATTATCAATTTGTTTTACAACAAATAGATCATCAAAGAGATCTCATTTGCGATTTAACTTGCCAATGGGTTTGTGTGTGTGTGTGTGAGAGAGAGAGAGAGAGAGAGAGAGAGTCAGTGTGCACATGTGGCATGACTGCTAACTCGCCCCATCTGTGATCTGTCAGTGAGGGAAGCCATAGTGCAATGGTAGAGAGTGTGTGTGTGTGTGTGTGTGTGTGTGTGTGTGTGTGTGTGAAGGGTATGACTGCCCCCCTGCAGACACCACCTGATGTGATGACAAGTTCCAAAGGCCTCCTGCACAGCGTGAAGCCCCCAGCCCCAGACATCTGAAGCATCTCCTGCCCCGCCTGTGCAAAATTTACACAGCTAAACGTTTTGTACTCTTTCCACGTGATCTCTCTCTCTCTCTCTCTCTCTCTCTCTCTCTCTCTCTCTCTCTCTCCAATACTACAGTAGTTTCATTGAAGTGTGTAACTATTTTTTAACAATTTTTATCAACAAAGCACAAAGAATGCATTGCTAATGGTTCTGTTCAAATGTGCAGTTTAAAGTCAACATGAAAACAAAACTATATTTGCTTAATTTATAAACGTTCCTTGGGCCTCATGTCCACAAAACTGTACATAGGTTTGTGCATTACATTTTTATGGTGATTAATTACATGTATAGCGGCAATTCCAAATTGAAATGTCCACTATCAGTCAAAGCGTGTGGATGAGAAACAGATAAACATTTAAGTCTTCTTTTTACTATAATCTCCACCTTTGACCAGCCCCGACCAGTAGGTAGAGATATGCACGAAGAATGAAAACAAAAGAAGAAGAATGTGGAAGTTACAGTGAAAGTTGGCATTTATAGTAAAAATGAGGTAAATATTGATCTTTTTCTCACTCACACTTATCATATTGCTTCAGAAGACTAAAAATGTAACCACTTATGGATTACTTTTAAGCTTCATTTATGAGCTTTTTTGAGCTTCAAAGTTCTGGCCACCATTCAGTTGCATTGTATGGACTTACAGAGCTGAGATATTCTTCTAAAAATCTTAATTTGTGTTCTGCAGAAGAAAGAAAGTCACACACATCTGGGATGGCATGAGGGTGATTAAATGAGAGGATTTACATTTTTGGGTGAACTATCCCTTTAACGTTATTTTTATTTACTTTTAGGAATACACTAGCACTCAACAAGGAATGTAAAGCTTCCTTTACGTAAAAGTCAGGAACAAAAGTTGTTAAATGTACATTAATAGAATATCCTTATGATGTTATTAGTATTGGATAAAAGTTCTCACAATATTAGGAACAAACGGTCTCAGTGTTACATTGTTTGTGCATTCATTAAACGTTCCTGTGAAGCCATGTTAGGCTGGTTTTTACAAAACATTTCCATTCTCCAATTTCCACTCAGTAACAAACTCTAACCTCGGCCCATGTGTCTCTGAGTCTAAAGAGATCTGTTGGCTAAGGATGAGAAGTCAAGGTCTGAGAGGCCAAGACAACTGCTCAAAACTGAAGCCGCCACCCTTTTTGATTCAGCCCATAGTCCTGTCACTGCTGCAGATGATTGACAGGAGGAATGTGCTGTGTGGAGGCAGGATGGGGGGAGGGGGGGAAGAGGGGGTGGATGATTGTCCAAAGGACACCAATTAGCATTTTGGGGGAAGTGCCTCTACCCTTATATTTGGTGCAGCTGGAGGATTGCTGAGTTCAGATATCTATCAATTCATGTGAAAATACACGTAACTAGTAACTTTTTATTTGCTACAAAACGTAATGCACACAATCCTAAATACAAAATGTATGTAAACTTCATTTTGTTACTTTGCAGTATTCTTCAGGATGTTCTTCCATTGTGTCTTGTGTCCAGCAGTGGCATTAGTTCATAAACTATATCTCAGTCATGACATCCTAAACAGCAAATGGAGGCTGATCCTCTGTCTGGAGGCCCTTTCCACACGTCCTCTGCCTCGGCCCTTTCAATGGAAATGGTGCGTAAACTAATTTTGGTTTTAGGAGAAAAGATGGTGCAGGTTTATTTGTGTTTAGAGTGGATTACAGTCCTTCACAAGGAGACTGGATGACTGGAGCCGGTTGGTGTAAACCTCACAAACCACCACGATGAGTCAAGATAAAGGACGTGGACAAGAACAGACGTCTAATGACTTCATCCATTTTTTTTTCTTTTAAAGTTAAAGTCACACATTTGTCTTTGTTGATGTTCCCAAGGACCTGGAAATACAGTAGTTCACCCCAAAATGCAAGTTCTGCCATCATTTAAATTAATGATGGGTATCGTATGGAATTTAACATATGCAGATTCCACTTCCACTGAACGATTCCAGTTCCCAGTAGTGTTTCTAGCTTGTTTGGCACCATGGGTGAAACCCGCTTCAACATTCACCCAAAATTGTTAACCCATGGGGGGTTCTAAATGAACACGACCCCAAAGTTGCAAGGCGCAACGCTACATGCAACCACAGTGCACTATAACTGTATTTTGATGTCCATAAAATATGAATTACAGTATACTATCAAAATACAGTTATAGTGCACTATGGTTGCATGTAGCGTTGCGCCTTGCACACTCACTATATACATATATATAAACATACATATGTACAATATATACTATATTGTTAAATTGTTATATGTTTCTTATGCACCAAAAACTATATTGATTTAAATAAAAAATGTAAATTATATTTCAACACCTTTGTGTGTGTGTGCGTGTGTTTGTGTGTGTGTGCGCGTGCGTGTGTGTGTGCGTGTGTGTTTGTGCGTGCTTGTGTGCGTTTGTGTGCGTGTGTGTGCGTGTGTGTTTGTGCGTGTTTGTGTGCGTTTGTGTGCGTGTTTGTGTGCGTGTGTGTGCGCGTGTGTTTGTGTGTGTGTGTTTGTGTGCGTGTTTGTGTGCGTGTGTGTGCACGTGTGTTTGTGTACGTGTTTGTGTGCGTGTGTGTGCACGTGTGTTTGTGTGCGTGTGTGTGTCCGCGTGTGTTTGTGTGTGTGTTTGTGTGCGTGTGTGTGCACGTGTGTTTGTGTACGTGTTTGTGTGCGTGTGTGTGCACGTGTGTTTGTGTGCGTGTTTGTGTGCGTGTGCGTGCGTGTGTTTACGTGCGTGTTTGTGTGCGTGTTTGTGTGCACGTGTGTTTGTGTGCGTGTGTGTGCACGTGTGTTTGTGTGCGTGTTTGTGTGCGTGTGTGTGCACGTGTGTTTGTGTGCGTGTGTGTGCACGTGTGTTTGTGTGCATGTTTGTGTGCGTGTTTGTGCGTGTGTGCGTGTTTGTGCGTGTGTTTGTGCGTGTGTGCATGTGTGTTTGTGTGCGTGTTTGTGTGCGTGTTTGTGCGTGTTTGTGCGTGTGTTTGTGCGTGTGTGTGCGTGATTGTGCATGTGTTTGTGTGCGTGTTTGTGCGCGTGTGTGTGTGCGTTTGTGTGTGTGCGTTTGTGCGTGTGCGTGTTTTTGTGATTTACGAGGACAATTTTGTAAGTTACAAATTAGTAATTACAAGGGTATTATGCTATAAATGTGATTTATGAGGACATGTCTAGTGTCCCCATAATTTAAATCGCTTAAAAATCATATTAAACAATGTTTTATTGAAAATGTAAAAATGCAGAAAGTTTTCTGTGAGGGTTAGGTTTAGGGGTAGGGTTAGGGTTAGGGTATAGAATCTATAGTTTGTACAGAATAAAAACCATTATGTCTATGGAAAGTCCTCATAATGATAGGTAGACCAACATATGTGCGTGCGTGTGTGTGTGTGTGTGTGTGGAAGAAATAATGGACAGTGTTATAAAACAATTTTTATTGCATTATCTACATTTATATGCCAGTTGACAAGTTAAGAGATAATTTCAGATTTAATAAACAAGTTCAGTTCTGTTTCATTTTTCAGTTTCCTAATCCTTTATGGTTGGTTTGATTGAGCAAATTATGAGAAAATCTCTATTGGTGTTTCCTGTATTCCTTTAAAGTAAACATGAAATCAAAATTTACCACGTTTAACTTTATAATAAAAATTCCTTATTTATGTATTCTTTTTTGCAAGATTAATCAGCGCATCATCTTTATTCCAAAAAATTATAATAATAATAATAATTAATAAATAAAAAGATTACCTTGTCCTGTAATCTTAAATTATCGGATGTAATGTAAATCTACTGTAACTTTCTCCACCTCTGAAAGGTCTTTATCTTTTAGGCTGACATCACCAATCCCTCTTAATGTTCAATCACCCCCCTCATCCACCTGGCTCCTGTAACGACCACTATGCACGATCAAATCCAATCGAAATCAGTACTCACCCAACATTTTTTCTTACTGAATATCTTGTTTAATTTGGAAATAAACAGGTTGCAAATACCATAAAAAAATGAATAAATGAATAAACAACCAAACAAATAAATAACAAAGATCTAAAATGCTCCTTATGGACTTCTGGGAACGCTGTTGAATGCTGAATCAAATTAATCAGTAAAACTGTTTTTTGATGACGATTAGAATGAAAGCGATTTTTCAGTGCGACTTGAAAAAGAAATGACACATAATAGAGTGTTTTATTATTGCTACAGCTCGCTTGATTGTCTGTGAAATACAATTTTACAAAAATACTGATAACCTTCAACTCTGGAATATGTCAGATTACCAAAGTAAAATGAGCTGCGGTTGCCGTTTCATGTTGCGTTTAAGATTTTTTGACTATATGGAATGGTTACCTGCAGCTGTCAAGCTCCAAAAGAGACAATAAATTATCATAAAAGTAGCCCATAAGACTCATGCTTAATATGATAAGTCTTCTTAAGCCATCCAATAACTTTATGTGAAGAACAAAGCTAAATTTAAGTTTATACCCATATGGGATTTAGTAAATCCTGTCTAACTGGATTTAATTCTTGCGATTTATATTCACAAAATTCATGTCTCATTGGTGTCAGCATATGTCTGCAGTGACTAATAGCATTTATTTGGGTGTACGGTCACCAGCGTCTGCTGTGCCATGTAGTTCTCTCATGTCGGGGAGGGTGTGGAGACAGAATTCACACTCTACTGCTCAAACCATTTCCTGTCCTGCACGCTCGGCTGATAGAGCCATCGCCAAGACTCACCGTCGGCCTGGATATGGCCCAACAGTGTGCGGTGGACTGTCTGCATGGACCACTGGGATACTTCTGGGCCCAGGCCAGACCACAGATATGAGGAAGAACAGGGATTATATTTTACCATCTTGTCAAGTTGACAAATGGCCAGGCAATTATTTTGAAACAAAGTTTTTATATATTCAATTCAGTGTTTGAATAGTACGGCTATTGTTTTTTTAGTGAAAGTCATTGTTTTTGTTATTAGTTCTCCAGTGCTAAATCACAGAATTATGGAAGCTGTGGTTGAACTGTTGCACTGCTGGGTTTATAGAGTAATGTAATCCAAACAACAGCAAGAAAATTGAATGGAAATGTTTGCTGGAGGTTGTGGTTTTTCAAAAGTCCCTTACAATAAGATTTTAACTTTGGTGTGTAACTCGTCTTACACTGTCAGTGCTGTGCAGTTGTGTATAGTAACAAAGTACAAATACTTTATTACTGTACATAAGTAAAATTTTTAAAATTTCTACTTTATAGAGTATACAAATTAATTTGAACTTTTACTTTCACTTTACTACATTTTGAAGAGAAAATTGATACTTTTACTCCGATAAATTTCTCCAGACCCTTTTCCTTACTTTTGTGACTTAATAAAGCAAAAAAATAGCAACTGTAGGTGTGAAGATGCATGCTGATTCGTTAAAAGAATCAAAAGAGTCAAATCTTTTACATTTGATTCCTTTGAACTGAACAAAAAGCAGTCTGAATGATTCATTTTGCGAATCACAAATCTATATGCTATGTAGTTGTCAAGGTGATCTCTGCTGTATGTGGTTGCCAGGTTGTTACTATGCTGTTGCTAAGTTGTTTTCTGCAGATTGCTCTGCAGTTTACAGGGTGTTCTAGGTGGTTGTCAGGTTGTTACTATGCTGTAAAGTTGTTTTAACTGTGTTTCAGCACATTGCTATGCAGTTGCCAGGGTGTTCTGGGTTGTAGCTTATTGGCCCAAATGAAAAGAGCCCACCCCCACACACAAAAGATTTTTAGAAGAATATTACAGTTATGTAGGTAAATTCAATGTAAGATTCAACGCCATCTAGGGCTCTGCGCATGCATCAAGTTTGTTCTCACCCAAAACCATCTGAATCGCTTCAGAGGACATGGGTTTTACCACTGTAGTTATATGGATAACTTTATGCTCTCTTAATGTGCTTTTTGTAGCTTCAATTGTCTGGCCACCATTCACTTGCATTGAATTGACCTATAGAGCTGAAATATTCTTCTAAAATCTTTGATTGCATTCTGCAGATGAAAGAAAGTCCCACACATCTGGGATGGCATGAGGACGAGTAAATGATGAGAACTACCAATCAAATAAGTTGGAATTTATGCATTTTACTTAAGCCACATACACTTGGGGTGGTCACTTTTGACTTGGGCAAATAAAGAACCACCTAACAACCACTCAGAACACCCAAGCAACCTCAACACATTAACAACCACTAAGAATACCCTATAAACTGCATAGTAACGTCCTGGGAATCACACCCAACACCCTAGATCTCTGCACAGGCAAACACAGGTCATATTTTCTTCAGTAAATTTGGAGAGAAAAAAAACTTTACCAATCTATAAGTGAAAAATGCCATTTCTGCGCCTCTAGTGTCAGCAAACGGAATTGCAAAAATTATAGACTGTTTTCAAATAGGTTTCTCGAACACTTGCTCCATTTGCCATTGATTGGGAAACAAGAGCCTCGCCCAAACTCACCATCGGTTGAGCCAGCATTGCTGTATCAGGCTGGTCAGGATGCTCAAACAAACCAGTGTGAATTCATAATTTATGTTACATAAAGTGTGATTCTAGCAGACCAACATTTGCTTGTGCTCGCAAAAACACTGAAACAGCATATTAACAGCATCTAAGAGAGTGGGCAGGAGAGAGGATAGGTGCAATTTAATAAGTCCTGTGACGCGTTGGGCAGCGGATGATGCGGCACACCTGATGTGAATATAGCCTCATCTCCGCTGCCATAAAAACATAGAGCGCGCCTCTCCTCAGGGAGCCAGCTTTTATCATCTTGTGTGCACACACTGGTGTCCTTGGACCCCAGACAACACTTCACATGCTTGCTTACCTGTGCAAGCTGCACCTCTGTAATGAAGCTGTCGCCCCTCATGCCTGGATCCAATAGGGGAGCATGTGGACCCCTTCCATTATACCTGGACCTTACCCTCTCTTCATTCCTCTGCCTTCACATACCCCCTTTTTCTTGTTGCAAAAATTGAGGGTACACTGAGGCACTTACAATGGAAGTGAGTGGGGACAATTTTTGGAGGGTTTAAAGGCAGAGATGTGAAGCGTATAATTCAATTTAAAGCACTAACATTAATTCTTGTGTTAAAATATGTGTATTATTAAATTGTACATTTTACAGATATTTTACATAGTCATTGTCAGATTTCAGCCACTTATGTTGATTTGTTTGTGACTGAGGTCTTACACTCTTGTTTAGTGTCTTGTCTTGTCTATGTGAGAGTGCATAGCTCGTCCTTTTGGTGCTGTCATTGGCTGGATTGTTTAATTTGTTGGCTGATTTCTTTCCCTGTCTGTTGAGTTCTTTGTGTATTTATTTCAGTTGGTTTTGTTGGTGTTCTATTCTCCCTCAAGAGAGTTTGTGTTATGTTTTGTTTTCTGTTTTAAATAAAAGCTCATTGATGCCATCTGCTCTTGGGTCCTTGCTTAAAACACCCCATTCCTTTCAGTGACAGAACAATCCAGCCACTACTGGACCCAGCAGAGGCACAATAGTCAACTTCCTTTTTCCATCTCCCCCCATGGTATTTTCCATCTGTCAGCACACGTCCACCTCCACAATGTCTGTCAGAGAGAAACTAACATGAGGGATTTTGCCAGCCATTATTTTTTTTATTCCAGTGGACGAATTAGATTATGATGAGACTGATCTTAACAAGGTATTTAACATCTGCCTCAATCAATCTCTCAGTCAGGGGGAGATGGAAATATGGAACTTTTGGGCTTTTGGGACTTTGTGTATCACCTTCTCGAGTGTGGGGAGTCTGCATTATCATCCCAGGAGTAGTAATCTATAAAAGGTAAATGGAGGAGAAGGAAGAACAGGTTAGCTGCAGCCCCCTGTCTACTCCCGTGGCTGACCACCAGCAGACGGCAACTGTTCATGCTGCAGTTTCCCTGCCACTGCCAGTGCTTCCAGCCTTGGAGGCCATTCCCCAATCACTGCCAGCATTCCCGGCCACGGAGGCCGTTCCCCAGTCCCTGCCAGCACTCCTTGCCACGATGGCTATTCCCCAGTTGCTGCAGGTGTTTTCGGCCAAGGAGGTCATTCCCCTGCCATGGCCTGCTTTCACGGCCACGGAGGCCGTTCCCCAGTTGCTGCCAGCGCTCACAGCCACGGAGGCCATTTTTAGTTTCTGCCAGGATTCCTGACCACGGCAGTTGCCGCACAGCCTTTCCAGTGCCCTGTGACCTTCGACAAGCCTATCCAGTTTCCTGTGGCTTTCGACGAGTCTGTCAAGTTCCCCATGGTCAACGAGTCAATCCAGTTTCCTGAGACTGTCGACAAGCCTGTCCTGTTCCCTGTGGCCATCGACGAGCCTGTTCAGTTCCCTGTGGCTGTTGACGAGACTGTTCAGTTACCCACTGTCGCTGACAAGTACGTCCAGTTCCCTGTGACCATCGGCGAGCCTGTACAGTTCCCTGCTGTCACGGACAAGTCCATGCAGTGCCCTGTGACTATAGACTAGCCTGTCCAGTTCTCTGTGACCATCACCTAACCTGTCAAGTTGCCTGTGGCTGTCGACAAGCCATTTCAGTTCCCCACTGTCACTTACAAGCATGTCCAGTTCTCTATGGCCAATCCTGAACTCTCCTCAACAGTTATTAGTCTGCCTGCCCTGCTTAGTTTGTCTGTACAGTCTTCCCTGTTGGGGCCTCATCCCTGGCTGCCGGACTCTGACCCTCTCCAGAGACTTCCCCAATGACCACCTGAACCTGTCCCACTTCTGAAGCATCTTACCAGGGTGCTTCGTCTAGACCGGGCCTTAGAACTTCCTCCTTGACAACCGGACTCTGGCCTTGGTCCAGATCCCCCATCCTATTTTACCCCTCCCTCCCACCCTTGGTTGGTCCCTCTGGCTTCTCCCTGGTTTGTCCTGTCAGCTTCACTCTGGTTTGTCTTGCTGGCTCCTCATTGGCCTATTCTGCCGGCTCCATCCTGTTTTATCCCATCCTTGGTTGGTCCCTCTGGATCCGCTCTGGTTTGTCCTGCCGGCTTCACCCTGATTTGTGCTGCCAGCTCCGCCCTGGTTTGTCCAGCTGCCTCCTCCATGGTGGCTCCCATCCCTATTTTCTCTCCATTCTGTTTGAGCCTGTTCCGTTTGATCATGTCATATTTGGTCTTTCCCTTGGGATGCCAAGGCACTTTAATGGCTGGCCATGATAGGTGCAGTATTAGGTGTCAAATCCGATGTTAGTCTGTTGTTGGCAGTGAAAGACTGAACATGCACCTGTCTGTTAGTGTGTGTTTCTCATGTATCTAAGCAAATCTGAGTCATTGTATCAAGTGCGAACATGACGCAATGATGAGATGATGAATGATCTGTTGAGAACATGTTCTCTAAACAACCATGCCCTTCAGGTTGTTAAATCAGCATTTCTTAAGATGATTAAATATATTTAGTGTTTTGTTTTCAATTTCGTCACTGATTTAATTAGTTTTGATATGAAGACCACTAAAAATGTATTCGTCACATGTGGCTGGCTATATGACAGGGCTGCATTATGTTACATTATGTTTGTTTGACAGTTTGTTTTTGTTGTGTACATTTACTCATGCTTGCAAGTTGATTTGTTTTTCATATGTACTTGTATATCTTTCTTATTATACAGTTTATATACATTATAAGTGGGTAAAAATATAGATTTTCCAATAGATTGCGATCTTCATTTGAACGATCTCGATAGTGATTCTTAAATCCCAAAAATGATCTTTCACTCAATGCGCAACCCTCCACTCAGTGGTTAGCTACAAATCTGAGCTCTAAAACTCTGGAGGAGAGATTTTGATGGTCTTTTTCTCAGGAGAAACATTGGAGAAGCATTTGTTCTCTATTTAATCTTAGTGCTGTCTAGGAGAAACAGCTGAGAAATTAGACAGAGCTCATGTTTTTTCTTTCTTATTAGTGTTTATGTTTGTGAAGTTGAATGGATACTAAATGGATGATTTTGTGTGCTTGAGTGTATGTGTTGTGTATTATGTCCAGTGTCCAGCAGTCCCACTTAACTCAATGATGTTGTTGACTGATTTTCAGTACAATAATCAATAGACCCCTTTCTCACACACACACACACACACACACACACACACACACACACACACACACACGCAGCATGTAGTGTTTCCATGTTTTATGGGGACTTTCCATAGACATAATGGTTTTTATACTGTACAAACTTTATATTCTATCCCCTAAACCTAAACCTAACCCTACCCCTAAACCTAACCCTCACAGAAAACATTCTGCATTTTTACATTTTCAAAAAACATAATTTAGTATGATTTATAAGCTGTTTTCCTCATGGGGACTGACAAAATGTCCCCACAAGGTCAAAAATTTGGGTTTTACTATCCTTATGGGGACATTTGGTACCCACAAAGTGATAAATACACACACACACACACACACACACACACACACACACACACACACACACACACACACACACACACACACACACACACCTCCATCTGAGAGAGAGAGAGAGAGAGAGAGAGAAAGCCAATGAAATGATGCAGCTAATGCATTATTGATGAGTGCATCTTGCCAAGCAGACTCTGTCTTAATATAGTGTACTACGTTGCAACAGCTAGAAAAGTGCACAAAAACACTGACCACAGCGGGATTTTCTGGCTCCTCAGCTTCTTTGTAAACCGAGGTAAAGTCTCTACACCTCTAACTCTCTACATGACAAGACACATCACTTCCAAATTCATCTAGAATCACATCCAAATTCATCTAGAATGTCAATCAGAATGTAACATTGCTTTCATTTATTTTGAAAATGTATGAATATTGCAGGGATTCATTGGTTTGTATCAAATTGTTCATAGCCAACAATAAGTCACAAATAAATCCTTAAATATCAATTGGAAGTCAATCGTAATCATTAAAGACAAATAAATGAATGTTTTATTCAATAAGTACAAGGCCACGAGGAATTATAGTTATATGTGAGATATTTTACATGATGCTTGTATGGAGTAAAATTGAATATTTATTTATTTTTCTTTCTTTCTTAATTAAATTAATAACATCATTCTTAGTTAATTAGGTGTTTGCATAACTTACATTTTTTTTATACTTATTAAGCGATCCTTTTCTTGTTTTGTTCATTTGTTTTTGTTTTCTTATTTTGCTTTGCAGGTAATAAATCCCATAGACTTCTAGAATAGAATCTAGTTCTTCATTTGACAGATTAAACTTTATTCCATATTCATGCACTCTTTATGCAAAGTTCTGATGAATTTCAAAACCATTTGTATGATTTGTTGTTCTATTAAATTGTTAATGCTTTCTAAAATGTTAAAATGCAAACATAACAATGTGTTTCCAAGCATAAATAATCGATGTGATCCATTTTCCCAGTCTCTAATGCAGCATTCCATGAAATAATCAGTAATGCGTTTAATCTTCCACTTGTAGCTCATTAATCCTTGGTTTCTCACTAAATGATGCATTGACAGATATTTAGAGGTTGTGGTTATAGACCCCATGAAATCAAAATTGGCATTTTGTGACTTTTAGTCCATGTGTGTTCACTTGAAAATGCACTTCTAGTCGAAAAACAAATTTTAATTGAAAGTTATTCTCTTGCAGGAAAATTGACCAAAATTATTAATGACTCATCCTACACTACACGATTTTTGCCCAATCAAATTCTCTCTTGAACCAGATTGCCCCTCACCCTTCAACTGGCCAGCAAATAGCAAATCATGCTTCATGGCTGGATCGTAACAGGAGCCTATTGGCTTTTTAATTAATTAATTATTTATTTTAAAAGGGACCATCTCTTTGAAAATGTCACACCCAAACATACTGTTTCAATAGTAAATATGTCAACAAAAATAATAAATAAAAAAATAATGTGCCCATCAAAAATGGTGTCTTTAAACTCCAAAATAAATAAATAAATATTACAAATAAAAATAAAATAAAATAAAAACATAATGAATATAATGGTCTGCACTTAAATAGCACCTTTTTAACCTTAGCGGTATTCAAAGCGCTTTACACTGCGTCTCATGCCATGCATGGTGCTAGCCTAACATTGGGAGCAACTTGGGGTTCAGTGTCTTGCCCAAGGACACTTTGGCATGTGGAGTCATGTGGGCCGGGAACCCTGTGATTGGTGGCCAACCCGCTCTACCACCTGAGCCACAGCCGCCCCAATAATAAAATGTGTCTCTACTACTCTGGTCTACTGGTCTTACGGGAATGGGTGGTGAGATAGAGACAAAAATATGAAATATTAAACGCTGCAGAACTATGGTTAAAAAGGAAGTACGTCCACCCTAAGAGACTGTTTAATAGTGTCTGTGTACCCACCAGGATCTCTTTGAATCAGCAACCCCATTCTTATACAGATCAATGTTTTATTATATTCATAACAGATACATACATTAATTTTCCTCAGCCACAATTAATATTCTTGTCTCTTTTCTCGTGCATCAAATAACAAGAATAAATTCCAAGCCTTATCTCTGTATGTCACGTCACGTCAAGACTTGCACTCTCATAAGTTTGAGAGTGCTGGATTGTTGTCACATTGAATATTTATAGCAAGTTTTGAAAAAAGGAAAGAAAAAGGCCTTGATGAAGAACCTCTAAATAATACAAACATGTACAAATGTCACTCTGATTTGTTACCCTAAAGCGAGAGCAGCAGCTATGACAGCATGGCAATCTACATGTCAATTTCTCTTAATTGGCCGACCTGAGTTTGACGCGACTGTTGACAGCTTTTGGCGGCGAGCCCCTAGATCTGCAGTATGACATTCTGCTGTTGTTAGGCAATGTTACGTCTATTTCTCAGCAAAAAGCCCTTCTTGTTGATTTTTTTAAGGATTCTGATCCATATTAAGGGGATTTGGAGTTGGATTGTTTTTTCCAGGTGCGTGGGGTGGCGTCAAGCTGAGGAAATTTGGGTTTTTCTTGCAATTTTCAGTGCCTAAAAAGTGGCACCCTGGAGAAGGAGGGCAAAAATCAAAACACACATATCAAGACTTTCTGGTCTAATTAGAATAGAACCATGTTATATGCTGCAAGGCATGCACTGACTGTATTTAAATACACCAAGACAACACAGCCTCCTTCTTTAATTGCATTGCCTAAGGGCTTACTGTTTCCTAAGCCTAAGCTTGCCTTACATGCCATTATGAAAACAGCTTACACAGACAGCATGTCTGCATTAATTGTATTCCTGAGCTTATATACAGTGGCAATCAAAACAATAAAATGCGATAAGGCTATTTCTATTTGCAGGGTTCTTTGTATACAGTATGCTATTTTTCAAAAGGTTAAAGGTCTGAGAACTACTGTAGTATGAATGAATAGAAATGAAACTTGGATAGTCAGGAAGTTATAAACACAGCCAGCCTGCAATGGCCTAAATAAATCTACAACTTCCTTACGTTAATACATGTGAGTATATACAGGATATTAGATATAAGTGTTTTAGATTTAACATGTAATAATGGTATGCTATTTACACCCCAGTGCATATAGTGGCAGATACTATTTGCACCCATATTTAAATACTAACATACAGTATGGGCATCACTGCAGTGTTTATTTTGTTTATTTAAAGTCCCACAGACACACAGCATTAAACTCTACCCCTAAACCTAACCTTAAACTAAAAAAAAATTATAATAATAATAATCTGGGTTACCGTGGGGCACTTACAATGGAAGGGAATGGGGCCAATCTATAAATGTTAAAATAAGTTTCAAAAGTATAGCCACGAGACGTCAATAGTGTGTTAGGGTTTTACATAACATGATTTTAATGTGATAAAATCACTTACTAACCTTTTTATGTGCAAAGTTATATCCAATTTTACAACTTTGTTACCATGACTCACGGAATGGGGTGTTTTAAGCAAGGACCCAAGGGCAGATGGCATCAATGAGCTTTTATTTAAAATAGAAAACAAAACATCACACAAATTCTCTCGAGAAAGAAAAGAACACCAACAAAACCAACTGAAATAAATACACAAAGTACTTAACAGACAGGGAAGGAAACAATCCAACTAATGAAACAATCCAGCCCAGGACAGCAAACATGAGGAGCAAATGAAAGGAGAAATCAAACAGGTTAAACAGGAACAGGTGAAACCTATAAACTAATAATGAGCAGACAAGGAGGTGGGGTGTGACACAAGACTGAGAGACATGAGGCAATACAAAAACAAACAAAGCCAAGCTCTCTCACAGACACAACACCCGAATGAAAAGAGCGCATATCGCCAGAGAGGCAACATGCGCTCATGCCAAATGACAGACAAGAAGGGACATTTGTGTAGGGTTCGACCATAACTAAAGAGGCACCAAGACCAAAGCGGGCGAGCCCCAGCACAACGTGACTACGAAACGAGACCCGGACTCGCAGCACAAAGCGAGCGCAATGGGAAGTGCTCCCGAGTTCATGAGAGACAAATACAAAAAAATTGACAAGTGCATGCTGCAAGAATGACATGAGAGCAATGCAGGTTTAGTACTACACCACTGAGTGGAGGGTTGCGCATTGATTGAAAGATCATTCTTGGGATTCAAGAATCACTATCGAGATTGTTCAAATGAAGATTGCAATGCATCGGAAAACGATATCTTTACCCACTTCTAATAAATATATATTATAAGTAATATATACTGTATATATATATATAACAAAACACTAAAAATATTGAATCATCTTAAGAAATGCTGATTTAACAACCTGAAGGGCATGGTTGTTTAGAGAACATGTTCTCAACAGATTTCGCACTTGATACAATGACTCAGATTTGCTTAGATACATGAGAAACACACACTAACAGACAGGTGCATGTTCAGCCTTTCACTGCCAACAACAGACTAACATCGGATTTGACACGTAATACGACAAATATCACGGCCATTAAGATGCTTCCCTTGTTCTTAACACTACCTCCGCACACACACGCGCACGTAAGCCCATCCCAAAAAAAACTCCTTCATGTTCTTTTAAGCTCACCAAATTAGCAAATTAGTGGCAATTTTAAAAAACAACACTGTCAATTCAAACAACAACTTTTCCATTTTGTTTCCAGCTGCTGCTCTTCCTCTTTACTGCTGGATTAACTTGTTTCCTGTTTAACAGTTTTTAAACCTTAGAAACCATAGCTGATTAAAGATCCCATGCAATTGACCATTCGCTAAGCTCCGCCCCCCTTAGTTACGGTTGCTCGCTCTGACAAGCTCTGCAGAACTCCCCATTGGAAAGAATGGGAGATTGCAGTGAAGGATTAACTTTTTGGCTAAATATTCTGATAATCTGAATGGATAATATTATTACGTGGGCTGGTATGAAGAGTGACATGTAATGCATATTTATCTGACGTAGTTGTAATGGAAATTGTTAAATTACACAGTAATTTGACTAAAAACTGTGGAGACAGTGAATCAGAATTAAGGCAAACGATTATCGCAGTTTTATAAAAAGAGAAAAACTTCATTTAAGATTATTACACATCTAATAACATTAGCGTAAGTGAACAGAGTGGTTTATAATGTCTCACTTTGATGCTGTGAACTGTTTATTTACTATCGCTTTTATAATGACTTGAATTATCGTTCAGTTAGCTTTACTTTATCTTGGAGCAGATATAGGTGTCACTACAGATGTTATACAGTATGTTCAATTGGGAATGAGAGCAGATACAGTTTAATCCAGAACATGCTCTTCTCCAGATTCATTTAAAAGAAGAAAAACACTGCGGATGTCCACTCTGGGTAACTTGTGTCACTCTTACAAATGCCCCGACAATAACGCGTTTTACTTTTTGTAATTATTATTTTGATAAAATCCCGCTTAAAAGTACTCAAACACACATAGACTCTCATTAGAAAATAGCAAAGGCGTGTCAGAATAATGCCGGCAGTGAAACAGTTGCTAAGACAGGATTGGTCAGAAGCGCTTTTAAGGCGGGGCTTAGCAAAGGGTCAATTAGAGTTTTCTGTCTTTTTATTTAGTCCTGTGAGCGTTGAGACCATTTACTGTATATGCTAGCGTGCTCCTAAATGTTGTCAAATGTAACTTCTAATAGATATGCATGTCAAATTTACAGTCTGTCATAAAACAGACTGATGTCTGTCAAATGTCCCTCTGCAATTTCCTGTTTCAGAAGGAATTACAGGAAAAGAACGTTGTGTTTATCAAGCATGTGGTGGCTCAGTGGTTGAGGCTCAGGGTTACTGACCAGAAGGTCGGGGGTTCAAGCCCCAGCACCACCAAGATGCCACTGTTGGGCCCTTGAGCAAGGCACTTAACTCCAGGTTGCTCTGGGGGGATTTTCCCTGTACTAAATGCACTGTAAGTCGCTTTGGATAAAAGCGTCTGCCAAATGCATAAATGTAAATGTAACTCATTGCTTGTGATTGTGCAACAGACCAAAAAATTTGGATTGTTTCACACCAAAACCTGTCGTTTACCTCTTCTTTCACTTTCACATTTTTCTTGTTTTGTTTCTGGCTATTTGCATTCTTCATGCATATCGCCACCTACCAGTCGGGGCTGGTTAAAGGAGGAGATTTATATTAAAAAAGGACATAAATATTGATCTGTTTCTCACCCACACTTATCAAATCGCCTCTGAAGACATGTATTTAACCACTGCAGTCTTAAGGATTACTTTTAAGCTGTCTTTATGTGCAATTTGGAGCTTCAAAGTTCACTATTCACTTGCATTGTATGGACCTAGAGAGCTGAAATATTCTTCTAAAAATCTTAATTTATGTTCTGCAGAAGAAAAAAAGTTCATCTGCCATGATGGCATGAACTACTCCTTTAAATGAGATGCACCCCCCCGAGGTAGATTGTAAATAACAAATGAAAAAGTGTTGCCCTGCGGTGTTTGGAGCGTGCTGTTGTCTCATGGCCACAGGCTCTGATGAGGTATGCCATTTGG
This sequence comes from Xyrauchen texanus, assembly GCF_025860055.1. NCBI lineage: Eukaryota > Metazoa > Chordata > Actinopteri > Cypriniformes > Catostomidae > Xyrauchen > Xyrauchen texanus. The sequence goes on from NC_068317.1 coordinate 7,336,971, forward strand.
GCTTAAATTTAGCGCTAACAGGATCTATCAAACCACATAATGGCAGCCTCTGCAGCCTTAACAAACCATGACTTATTTTAGCTTCTCCACTAAGAGGCTTTGGGAACTTGTGTCAGATTTGAACACAATGGTATTTACCATCACCCCAATTAATTACTATTAAACTTAAATCTAAAAATACATTTGAATGCCAAGAAAAACAAAAACGTAAAGAGCTATTCTCTTACAACATATTAGCTTTCGTTCACTGAGTATACAGTTACATTTTATTATATTTGGCCTTCAAGTTAGCAAGCCAGGTGCACTATAAAGCACAAATATTAATGCTGTTTAATTTGAGTTTGGAAGGAGAATCGGAATCATGCTGAGGTTCTGAGATGATAGTAGAGTAATTCTGAAATATAAGATGTAACATATGCTTGGATGGACCAAAATCACATCGCTATGACCATCTTAAAAACCATAGTTCCATTTAAAGGTCTGGAGAGGAGAGTAATATGGTGCTCTTAGTGGAAGTAAAGGCTTTAAACAGCAAAGTGGAGGGACCACACAGTCAGGCAGGGAGGTGGAGGACTTCTTTGGGCTTCAGGGGTTTTGGCGGAAAATCCAGTCAACAAACATTAACATGGCAAATATACGCCAATGAAAACCTAAGTGGTGTCGCACCCTCCACTTTCGAGGCTGTTATAGCTAATCGTCTCACAATTTATTTAAAGAGGGAGTCATTTCCACAAGCTTCTATATACTGTGCATTTATAACCTCGCAAAATGGAGCCAAGAAAGTGTTGACTTAGTATTGAAGATGTGTTAGAACACGATGCGTGTTCTAACATGGTGTGTGAAATGAGTGGACCGATAAACTGCATGCTAGTGTTGCGGTAGTGTGCAAATTATTCAGAGACTTCCAGGGTGGGTCAACTTTTTACTCTTTAAATTGGAGCCGATGCAAAAAATGTCAGATGAGTTGCCGCTTGTTGGTGAGTCAGCATTATGTGGTCCATCCTAGGTTACCGGAATTAACAACATGTCGGCTTCCCATGTGAGTGTCTATAAGTTTTAAAAGCATGGTGCTGCCAAAAATCACCTGAATAAGAATTGTCTGAGAAATTCAATGACCATTTATTTTGTTGTGACTGAAACTAGGCTAAGCTTCTACCATCTAAAATGTACCGAAATATTTTTATTTTAAATATTTATTTTCAATTTTATTTTCCAAAGTTGTAGTTTTGTTTTGAAGTTGAGTAAACCTAATGCTAATAAAAGTTTTTTATTTGATTTTTTTAGCAAATAACATTTGTCATTTACTAACATATTAAACTGTGATACAGTACATAGTATCATGGCTTGTGCTGTTTCTAACAAGTTATTGGATAAACAAGGATGTGTGTGCGTGTGTGTGTGTGTGTGTGTGTGTGTGTGTGTGTGTGTGTGTGTGTGTGTGTGTGTGTGAGAGAGACAGAGAGAGAGAGAGAGACAGAGATGGAGCATGTGCGATCACCTGTTGATGATGCTGTAGTCAGCTTTCTGAAGATAATGTCATTTTGGTGAAATGCATCCTATTTTATCAGTGGAAAAATAGCCACCCTTTTTTTTCCTTCAATTTCACGTTAGCCGGTATGCAAGAGTCTTTCACTATAGAAACTGCAATCTTCTCCATTTTGTTCTCTCCAATGTGGAAACTTTGGTAAGAGGTATGCGCCTTGAGTTTGTGTTAATCAGTCTGTTGTGTCTCTCAGCTGTGATGAGCCTTAATGCTGAAGTTGTTCGTTTAAAGCTGTTTAAAGCTAATACCTAGCTTTAGTAGTGTAGTAGTAATACAAGTGATCACAGAGTGCTGTTGAATATAAACACTGAGTGACGCTGACTTCACGTCACCTACTGTCTCATAATACACACAAAAATGGTCTTTTGCCTCCACCTGCTGTCTAAAATATGTAATATCACAATATTAAATGTAAAGAGACAGCTCTTAACACATCTGCACTCACTGCTCTTACACCTTAGAATGGCATGAACACAAGCGCAGTGATACACACAGTGAAGCGGCCGAGTGCTGATGCTGTCAGACCATCAGTGCTCATGGAACAGCTCTCGTCCAAACTACAAAATATAGTCAAGAAATGACCTGAGCAAGAGTCATGAGCAGGACTGCTTCCATAAGCACCATTGCACAACATGTTGGAACTAGTGCACTCCCCACCAGACCACATCTACAATGGTAAATGCACTTTGTAAGACCTCCCTGCCCTATATATACTCTATATAAATTTTTCCAAACTGACTTGGTAAGTGAGGTATGTTTTACTTATGAAAACCTCCATCTTTAATTCACCTAAAAACCTTGACTGACAGGCCTTTATCACAGTCCGCATGTTGTGACATCTAGCTATGAATAGTAGCGTAACCAAACATCCGCCCATCGATCTGTCTATGGATGATTGCAGTTATTCTAAATAAATGTAACCAACTTGGATGCACTTATTGGATGCAGTAAATATCAGATGTTTGATTCTTTATTTGGATTAACACAGCACTTCATCATATCCATTATCTACCACTTTAATGTGTAATAGTATCTGAGCGAGGGGATTATCGGCGCAAAGTTTTCCCAGTTCACGAGGAGCTGTGCGCTGTTCAGTTTACTCCGAGAGGATTATTGTGCTCAACACAAGTCTGAAGAGACAGCGTTTTAGTGTCATTGTTTTCACTATTGAAATATAATACAGTTGTAGACACTGGGACATTTTCATCTTCATGTTTTATTTACATTACATTTGGTCACGACTCACGAGTGGGCACTTCCCCAATCGTCATACTCAAACCACAAGGAAATATAACTCCACGTTCACAATTAATAAAACTGTTATTTTCTGTAATCGGACTCTGGGATGGAAAGGTTTCTTTATTTAAACATTTTTAAATGGGTCTTATATCATACATGGAGATTATAATAAGTAAGTACATGAAACCAATGTGATCACTAGCATCACAAATACTCTGTATAATCTTTACTTGGAACATACATTTTTTGTGACTAACTGTATACCCCTGTCTTGTTCTATTGCTCTTTAATGTGTAAAGGTACTCTTGTTTGTATACAGTATAATCTTGCATTCATCTAATAAAAAAAATATACTTATACTCTGTGATGTGTTCCCTGCTCACATACATCCTGTTTAAAATAATAAAACAACATGACACTGTTTTTTGTTTGTTTATTTCATCATCACTGAGTTATGACAGTACGGTGAGGTAAGTCTGTTTAGATTAAATAGTTGAGATTAATTGCATATAAAATGAAGTTCACTGAAGTTGTTTTACGCTACTAAGTGAAGCCCCCTGCTGGACATTTCACTTGAAAACTGCAGTAAAACGTGTTATGAAGCACGTAATTTCAGTTTTGCAAATACGTTGCAATGCTCACATAAATTTCATGAGACCAGGCTGAAGAAATTATTTTAACACCAAAAAAGTTCAGTTCTACCTTTCAGCTTGACTCCAAAGAACATTATTTGTGAAAAGTGCCAAAGACTATAACAAATAAATTCATCAAAATAAAGTTTGCATTATTTCAGTGTCCACAGGCAGTAAAAATACTCAAGGCATCAAAGTGTTTGCCCCACCTGTGTAGCAGTACTAAAAACAGTTGATACCTGTTAGAGATGGAACATAATTTTTTAAAGAGGATTTGAACCCCTTTTAAGATTCTTCCTCCCCCTCTTGAAACAGCAATGATTTACAAACCATAACTATATATACAACTCCACAGAAGGAGAGAGGGACGGAAAGAAATTGCTATTTGAACGAGAGATCTGATGAAAGAGCTTGTTCCCAGAGGGCTCGGAAGAGTCATCTGTCTCTACATGTTGCGTGTACACAGAGTCTAAAGCCCATACATCCCCTGTCTCTCTCTCCTCCCTGTCTGTAGGCCCAGTTCCTGCCATTTGTTATGGAGCATGAGGAGAAACCCCCTTTTGAAAGCACAGGATATACGCTAGAGGATGTGGACTTCTCGCCTTGGCTGACATTCTCTACAATTATGCAACCTTTTCCCCTTTATTAATGTGTGGGTGGCAGCTTGTGTTTAAATTTTCCTTAGCTACCTGTTTCTCCTTGGTATCGTTGGTAACAGTAATGCGCCCTTCGACTGGATACAGTGAAAGCCTGCAGGGTGAGAATTGCTATCCAGGCCTGACAATTATGACGCCCTCTTGACTTACCTGAAAGTTAGCATTTGTAATACAACACCGCAATTATGTAATTTGGGTGGAATTTGACTCTTTTATGGCAGCTAAATGGAAGATCTCATGCTAAGCAGAGATGTTAAGGAGTACAACGATTATTTTGCCTGTAAGTCATCACATCTTGTTATATTCTTGGCACGGGCATTGCTAGAAAAGACATGTCTAAGTGGTGGACTGACATGACATTTCCTATTCGCTGCCCCGTGCCGTCACATGTCATTCACTAAGCATGACTAATCAACAGAGATATCAAATAGAAGTAATCATCTTCACAAAGCTTGGTCTCTTTTTGTATATTTGTTCAGATTTGCACAGCCAGACTTTTGATAATCAGCATAAAATCTGGTAAACTTTGCAGATTTTTCTGGTCAAGAACTGCCCACTAAGAGAGGAAGAGATCATCTGACCAACATGTAAAGCGATCAATGAGAGTTCATTTTGCTATTTTGTGAGGTTTAGATATAGGGAAGGTTCTCCAGCTTCAGGCACTTCATGTCCCAGGGGCAGTACCGGTCCTATCCCATTTGACATCCTAGGGAGACCCTCCAGTCAATTTAGGAAGACATCATAAATGGGTATCACCATATATGGAAATAAACAATGTAAAGTGCACGTAAACCATACTTGTGCAGTATGTTTCACAGCAGGGGCATTTGTAGCTTTCATCATTACTGGGGAGTCTGGGACCCATCAAGTACACAATCTATTGTACAAAGATATAGGGGGCTGTGGGGGCATGCTCCCCTGGGATATTTTTATTTATTTATTTTTACAAAAACAGCACCAAAGCATTCATTTCTGATGATTTTTGGAGCATCATTTGAACATTCTCTTTAGAAGCCCACATATATTGTGTAGCATTAATGAAACTATGGACTAAAAACATCTTGACACCTTTTCACATTACACAGCACAAGATGAAGTATATCAAAATTATCTTTCCCCTGCTGTGGCAGTATCATATTACAGTGATGGAACAATATGGTAAACCTTGGTATTTTTATAATATATCATGGTATTTATATAGGCTACTCCAAGGAACATGTCCAATAAATATGGTATTGGCTTGGTAATTTTTGGTACTTTTAAGCGCTTTCATGTAATTTTTTATAACATCGGAATGCACAGGATGCATTTAGTTTGACATAGTTTGGACACGCGCTATTATTGGCTCGCTAGATCGGCGCCCCTGAAGCTATGTTGCTCTAGGCACTCACCTATTTTGCCTAATGGGTTGACAGGCCCTGCCCAGTTATAAAACGAACAGATTTCAACTTTTGTTGTGTTACATGAAGGTCAAATTAACACAGAATTGAATCTTTTTAATTTAATTTGAATTTTTAAATGAAAGTTTTTAAGAGACCTCCATAAAGTTTTAATAATTACTTTTATTTATTTATTTAGTTTTGGTTTACTTTCCAATTACCTTTTATGTACAGATTTGAATGTTTTCACCTTGTCTCAGACCCAGATTTTCAATATGAAATGAAAAAAAAAATCCATTATAAAATGCAAATAATTAATGTAATATAATTAAATAATTGAACGTATAAAAACGTTTTTTATAAAAAACATTTTAATTCTTACAGTTTTGGAGCATTTCCATCACACCAAACAATCTCCTAACAAGGCTTGTCAAGGTCTGAGCAGATTAGACGGTAAGCGAACAATCAGTTGTCGTAGTCAATGTGTTGAATGCAGGAGAAATGTGCAGGAGTAAAGACCTTAGCGACTCAAGAACGAGACAACTGGGTCAGAGCATTTCTAAAATGGCAAGGCTTGTGGAGTGCTCCCGGTCAGCAGTGGTGAGTACCTACCGACTGTGGAGGAGAGACAAACCACAAACTGCAACAGGGTGTTGGGCGCCCAAGACTCATTGATGCATGAGGGCAACGAAGGATATCCTGTCTGGTCCGATCCAACAGAAGGTCTACAAGAGGAATGTGTCACAACAAACAGTGCATCACACCCTGCTGCGTATGAGGCTGTGTTGCTGCAGACCATTCAGAGTGCCCATGATGACCCCTGTCCACCATCAAAAGTGCCTACAATGGGCACACGAGCATCAGAACTGGACCTTGGAGCAGTGGAAGAAGGTCGTCTGGTCTGATGAATCCCATTTTCTTTTACATCACGTGGACGGCAGTGTGCATGTGCGCCCTTTACCTGGGGAAGGGATGGCACCAGGATGCACTGTGGGAACATGCCCAACAGGTGAAAGCAGTGTGATGCTCTGGTCAATGTTCTGCTGGGAAACACTAGGTCCATCCATTCATGTGGATGTCAGTTTGACAATCTAAACATTGTTGCAGACCAGGCTCACCCCTTCATGGCAATAGTATTCCTTGATGGCAGTGACTTCTTTCAGCAGAATATTGCAGCATGCCACACTGCACACATTGTTCAGGAATGGTTTGAGGAACATGACAATGAGTTCAAGATGTAGCTCAGGCCTCCAAATTCCCCAGATCTCAATCCGATTGAGCATATGTTGGATGTGCTGGACCAACAAGTCTGATCCAATGCGGCTCTACCTCATAACTTACAGGACTTAAAGGATCTGCTTCTAATGACTTAATTCCAGATACCACAGGACACCTTCAGGGGTCTTGTAGAGTGCATGCCTCGGCTTGTCGGCGCTGTTTTGGCAGCACATGGAGAACCAGCAGTATATTAGGCAGGTGGTCTTAATGTTTTAGCTCATCAGTCAAACATATATATTAGTATCTATACATTATAAAAAATATATTATTCAGATACCTTATTTTCCAGATATAAAGTCGTACCTGACTATAACTCACACCGGGTCATAATCGAGTTGTTGAGAGAAAAAACAAAACACATAAGACGCACTGAATTAATGCATTAAATCGACAGCCCTAATATTTTATTATTAATATTATTTTTATTCATTTAAGTTAGTGTGCTTGTTAAAGAAACTAGGGTAAATATTTGTATTGGCCGTCATTTCCAGTCAAGCTGTAATTTTTTAAAATCATGCAAAAAGTGTGAATATATTATTCAGTTGTGAGTACTTAGGATCCATAAAATGTTAGCTATGAAATTAGCCATAACAAGATAAACAAGTCGGACACATTATTTCAAAAACATTAAAAAAATGTATCTCAATGACCAACATTTTCACATCAGAATTATATTAAACACAACATGTAATGTAAATTACACTGTGGTGGGAATTTTCATGACTTTCGAGAGAAAAAATTAAATATAGTACATAGATCTCCTGTGATTCCAGTACATTCACTGCTGGACAATGTTTGCAGACAATTGTTGAACATTGGTCGAAGCTGTGCTGATTTAGCGCTTTGGGAACATCTTTAGGTGTGACCAGCTGTGAATATTTGTGCAACACATCAGTGAAATTGACTAGAATTTATATCCTCTGCTGATGACATCATTGGATGCACCTGTAGCTGGGCTAAAAATAGATGCATCACAGGTGCATCATCAGGTATTTTGTCTGAAGAGCAGTCCTGGGGCATCCCAGTGCGGCAATGAAGCGCAGCATCTCGTTCCATTTTTATCAGGGAACAGGGGTTACAGTTAAGTAATCCGATACGTTCCATATCAAAAAGCCCTGATACCTACTGGCGAAGCTTGTCCACGCGCCTTGTAGGCCAGGGCAATAGCGTCCCTCACCAAATACGACATTGTCTGCTTGGTGGCGGCCGCCCCCCTGTTACAGCCCCCATGGCAAACGAATAGTTGCCCTGACTTACGCCACTATTATTGTTAATAGGACATAATTCTTAAGGGCACGAACTGGACACAGTCCGTGCCATCTTTCATGCTCCGGCATTGTAAACGGCGGGGAGCAGAAGGCTTCGAGAGTGACCGTATGTAGGTTCGAGAAAGGAACCTTAGGCAGGTAGTCTGGATGAGGGTGCAAAATTGCTTTAACCATTCCTGGGGCAAAATCTAAGCAGGCTGGCAAGACAGACAGAGCCTGTAGATCCCAAATTCTTTTTAGAGAGGTAATTGCCATAAGAAAAACCATCTTGAGAGTCAGAAGTTTATCAGACACTGACTCTAGAGGTTCAAAGGGGATCTCAACCAGGGGCTATTGCTAAGTCCCATGAAGGGATCCTGGTCCTAGCAGGAGGTCTCAACCGCATTGCTCCATGAACGAAGCGAGTGAGCATAGGATGTCTCCCCAATGGCATCCCGTCAATCAGGGCGTGGCAAGCCGATAGAGCAGCCACGTAAACCCTGAGAGTGGCGGCGCATGTGCCTGCTGATAATTTTTCCTGCAGAAAGTCCAGAACTGCAGCAATCTGGCAGTTAACTGGATCCGCATTATGTGCACTGCACCGTCTTCCAAAGACACCCCCATTTATTGGCGTAACTTCTTCTAGTAGAGGGAACCCTAGCACTTAGAATGGTCTCAATAACTTCAGGTGAAAGCCCAGTGTCCCTCAGTTGTTAACCTTCAGGGGCCAAACATGAAGGTTCCACAGGTCGAGCTGGGGATGAAATATGGTCCCCAGCGCCTGGGACAGAATGTCCCTCCTGTCCGGAATCACCCAAGGTGAGCCGTCGAGGAGAGACATTATCTCCGAGAACCATACCCTGTTCGGCCAACGCGTCGCTATCAGTAAGAGGCAAGACCCTTGCTGGCGAACTCTGGCCAAGACTCCCGGGAGCAGAGAAACTGAAGGAAACGCATACAGGCACATTCTGGGCCATGCATGTACCATTGCGTCCAGACGCAGTGGGGCTGGGTGACTCAGAGAGAAGTAGAGGAGACATTGCACTGTTGGGAGGCGAAGAGGTCCACTTCTGCTCTGTAAAATCTCACCCAGATTTGTTCCACTACCTCGGGGTGGAGTTTCCACTCCCCCATTGGTATTTTTGTCTGGACAGTAAATCTGCTCCCACATTCAGGCATCCAGGGATATAAACTGCTCTGATTGACAGGAGCTTGCCCTGGGCCCAAAGGAGAATCTGCCGTGCCAGTCTGTTGAGGTGGCGTGAACGTAGACATCCTTGATGGTTTATGTAAGAGACTACTGCTGTGTTGTCCACCCGCACCAGGACATGGCGGGTAACCCTTATCTGCCTTAGGGGACTGGCCCTTGGATGAAATCCCCTGGCTTTGAGCCACAACTGAAACGGTCTCATGTGCAGAAGGCAAAAGGGATCACCGAGGACGCAGTTGCCATGAGACCTAACATCCGTTGATACTGAAGAACAGTACGATCTTGGCCTAGCCTGACTTTGTTCTGAAGTGGAAAAGTTCTGAATGGACACGATTCGAGACAATTGTGCCTGCATCATGATCGAATTCCATACATGCCTAGATAGGTAATTTCCTGAGTGGGAGAGAAAACAATCTTTTTGTCATTGAGTCTCAGACCCAGAGAAACCAGATGAGCTGAGACGATATCCCTGTGCTGAACTGCCAGTTTTTGTGACTGTGCTAGTATCAGCCAGTCGTCTATGTAATTCAGAATGACGGATGCCCCGGAGTCGCAAAGGAGCCAGTTCTGCATCCATGCATTTCGTGAATAAAAAGCGAACCTCAGGAACTTCCTATGTTTTGGCAGAATTTCTATATGAAAATATGCATCCATGAGATCAATCGTGACCAACCAATCGTGATGTTGGATTTGAGACACGACCATCTTGACAGTTAACATCTTGAACTTGAACACCCTAATTGAGCGATTCAAGCCTCGAAGGTCTAAAATCGGACGCAACCCACCCACTTCTTGGGAACCAGGAAGTATCTGCTGTAGTAACCTGACTCTTTCTCTGGAAAGGGAACATGTTCTATGGCCCCTTTGACCAAGAGATTTTGCAGTTTTTTACACAGTAGACATGCTTGTTCCGGTTTCACAGTAGAGGAGACCACACCCTTGAAACGCAGAGAACGGTGATCGAATTTAATTCTGGAGCCTTTTTCTACTGTTCTTAGAACCCACATAGAAACACCTGGCAGTAGCTACCACCCTGCCAGGTTCTCTGAGATGGGTATCAATTTTGACACTTCCTGTTGAGGGAATGTTGACTATTCCGCATCCTGGATTAAGGTGAATGCCCTGAGGTCTTGCTTTGGGGGCTGCTGAGGGCAACGAGCCGGCCCCAGTCTCTATGGGGGGGGAGCATGACTCGCCACGCTTTGTTTTTAAGCCTCCCTTCTAGAAGAACCAGGGAGGGGCTGGGTGGCCGACGGCCCCTCCCCCTGAGTGCGGCGAGGAAGGAATTGCCCGATGGCTTCCTTGTGATTCTATGCCTCCTGGAACTTGGTGATAACTACATTCAAAGCATCACCAAATAAGCCAGAAGGCGAAACCGGGTCATCAGGAAGGAAAACTTTGTCCTTGTCTCTGATGCCCGACAGGTTGAGCCATAAGTGTCTCTCCATGCTGACTAAAGCAGATATAGGCCAGCCTATGGAGCGAGCCTTCTGCTTGGTTGCGCAGAGATACAGATCCGTGGCTCGACGAAGCTCAGAGAAAGCCTCTTTGTCGACCGTTGTGCCCGCACTCAGGTCCTTCAACAGATGTAACACTTCCAGAGTGTGCAGGGCAGAACCAGCCTGACCTGCTGCCTGATAAGCCTTCCCGACAAGCTTGGAGGTGGTCCTGCATGGCTTTGTGGGGAGAGTGGGTCTCTTTAGTGATGATGCCGAGCCAGGCGAGAGATAACCCGCAAGTGTCTCTTCTACCGCCGGCATCACTGAATACCCCATACCACAGCACCCACGATAGTCGAATATGTTGACGTCGAGGGCACGAAGACACAGGAAATATAAGGTTTCCTCCATGAATGAGAGAGCTCGTCATTGAGGTCATCAAAGAAAGGAAGGGACTGATATAGCGTTCCTTGTATTTATAGCCCTGCTACAGGTGCATCCAATGATGTCACCAGCAGAGGCTATAAATTCTAGTCAATTTCATTGATGTGTTGCACACATATTCATAGCTGGTCAAATCTAAAGATGATACCAAAGAACTAAATCAGCGCAGCATCAAAGTGTAGCTTGTGCATGCTTTCATCACCAGCAGGGTGGATTATTGTAATGGGCTCCTCACTGGCCTTCCCAGAAAGACCATAAACAGTTGCAGCTCATACAGAACGCTGCTGCCAGGATTCTGAGAAGAACCAGAAAATATGAACATATCACACCAGTCCTCAGGTCTTTACACTGGCTCCCAGTTACATTTAGGATTGCTTTTAAAGTATTATTACTGGTATATAAATCACTCAGTGGGCTAGGACCTCAATATATTGCAGATATGCTCACTGAATATAAACCCAACAGATCACTCAGATCATTAGGATCACATCAGCTAGAAATACCAAGGGTTCACTCTAAGCAAGGAGAGTCTGCTTTTAGCTATTATGCCAGCCGCAGCTGGAACCAGCTTCCAGAAGAGATCAGATGTGCTCCTACAGTAGTCACATTCAAATCCAGACTCAAAACACATCTGTTTAGCTGTGCATTTACTGAATGAGCACTGTGCCACTGTGTGTGTCTGACTGTTTGTACTGTATTTTATTTTATTCTAAACTGTTTCAATTATTCTTATTTTTTTATTCTTATTTTAATCTCTTCTATGTAAAGCACTTTGAATTACCATTGTGTATGAAATGTGCTATATAAATAAACTTGCCTTGCCTTGCCTTGCCTTGATAGGGAACTGGAGTGTGTATTCTTGAGTGTGTTCGTAAAATATCTGCTGTCAAGGGAACTTCCTGCAACATGTCACAATTAATTCACGGCTAAAGGGAAAGTTCTGTTCAAGATAGATTTACACAATCCTGCAGGCTTGCTCTGGGTCAGACAGACAGACATGGATATGAGTACATGGAGAGACATGCAGTATGACAAGCTAATTTGGTGATAAATATATAAACATTATTGTTTAAATGATTCTAAGTTCATTTAAGAAACTCTATTAGGGTTAAGATTATAAGTCCTATAAACGTGTTTTCCAATTGGCTCACATACTCTATGGCCGAAGCTGATAGGTCCTTTAACATGTGATATGTTAGATGATATAGTACTTTCTATTTAATCTAACATTTAAATTGCCTCAGCTGTTTGCAGATAAGCCTGGTTTCACTGCAACATGCTTCAAGAGTTTTCTTTCAGAAAACCTCCTCCACCCCAGCAACAATTGTCTATATCTGCATCAAAGGTGTTGTACTTTAAATCGGTCTAACTGTGCAGAAGTAGCATGAATTTCATGTCTGTGTATGTTCTAGCAGTAGTAAGTGTTCTAGTTTGCTAAGACCAAACCTACCAACTTGTCATATTCATTATAACACCTTACATGTATTCAGAGAGTTGTCATGGCTGTTTTATTCATTAGAAAATAAAGAGGAAAAAGAAAAAAGGGATGTTAGGGTATTGTACCAACCAATATTGTTGGACAACTTGTGTGCAGAAGTTTAATATTTAGGGTAAGCATTTGAACAAATCCCTATCCCAAAGTATGAGCAAGCACTAATAATTTAAATCCCAGGTAAGGAATGGTTACACACTCTGAATGAGTGGATTGATCGAACAAGCTGTCTGCTCAAGTTAAAAAACCTGCACTAGCCTTTGACATATCTACTTTGCCTGGGGTTACATTGTTGTTCATGACTGTACGCCTGTCCTGTTTAACTGACAGCTTTAAACATCAGCCCTAGTTTCATTATCTCTCTTTTTTCATACCTCCAGGCTGGTTTAAAACCCACGTAAACCACAAAGAATGCTGTTCAACTCTTCTACAACTCACAATCTGTCAAAACACCCATGTACCATTAATGGATTTGACAGAATCTCTGGAATCTACCCTGGATGGCCTATTTACCATCTCCCTGTCAAAATGTGCTCTTCCCTCTCTGAAAAGACCAGTTTAGACCAGCACAGATTCCCGTACTGGTCTGGGCTGGTTTATGTTTGTATGGGCTAGTTTGTGATTGTCTGTGATGGTCTAATTGATGGACAAGCATAACTATGCTGTTCACTATAAATGGTGCTGGACAACCATCATGGTGTTCAGTGTTGGGGAGTAGTTAACTAAATGTAGCAATGCTACTAACTTTTTTCAATAGAGTGACAGTAGTTCAGCTATTTTTCCAGTAGTGTAGTGCCACAAAATGCGACATTTGTTACGTTGTATTGTGAACCCAGCAATGGAGCCAATGGAGAACTCAAATGCACTCACATAATCCGTCCTCTCTCTAATCAAAATCATTTAAATGAGTTGGTTCTATAAGACAGTAAATTAACCAGTTTGCATTGGTAATTCAGATACATTTTTATGAGTTAGTTCTAATAGTCATTGTTTTCGTTTTCTGAAGCAAAATATATGGAATTTGATAGAAGTAACCATGTGTAACACAGTTCAATGGAAAGGAGGAGGCGAGAACCGGCTTGACAATATAAATAATACATTTAATGATAAACTTAAACAAAAGACAAACACACACACATGACGGACATGTCCTAAATGATCTCTCTCTCCCGCACCATCCTCCGCAGTCGGCCTTTATCCCTCTCCGATATGCCGTAGCTTGGTCCTCGGACACTCCTCTACCCTCTAACGGATGACAACCGCGCCCCCCCTGGTGGATCGGAGGCAGTCCTCCAGCCCCTGGTGGACGGAACGCCCCGCCGCGTTCTTGGGGAACAGAAGGGGTCTCCACCGCCCCTGGCAGTGGTTATACCGCTCCAGGTGGTCTGCAGCGAGCCCCTCCCCGCTCACGGTCGGTGGTCTCAGACCCCGCCGCGTTTAAGCGGCTGGTAGGGGACTCCTCCACCCCTGGCAGTGGCCCTGATTGCTCCAGGCGGTCGGTTAGGAGCCCCTTCTCCCCTCGCGGTCGGCTGCTCCGTTGGGGTGGACGATAGTGGCGAGAACTCTACTACGGCGTATCCCTCCTCCTTCCCGGGTATCGGCACCAGTGTAACGCAGTTCAATGGAAAGGAGGAGGCAAGAACCGGCTTGACAATATAAATAATACATTTTATGATAAACTTAAAAAAAAGACAAACACACACACATGACTGACATGTCCGTAAATTATCTCTCTCTCCCGCACCATCCTCCACAGTCTGCCTTTATCCCTCTCGGAGGCTTGATTAGCCTGATAAGGGACCGGGTGTGTAGAATCGCGACCTGGCCCCACCCTCCGCTCTGCCACACCATGGGTTTACTACAGTAGGAACCATGACTGAGTCATAGAAGTACGCCAAAAATCATGCAAACGCCTAAATGCATTTTTAAGATATAAGCAATCAAACATAGTGGCCCTGTTATTTGGGGGGCCACCCTTGTATAACTATCAGGTGATATTGAATTCTGCAATCATAACTCATTGCAGAATTAAATAATATCATCTGATTGTTATATATCTAAAGATATGTTCTTCTTTATAGCTTTAATGTAGTTAGTTACTTTTTATGAGTAGTTTATTGTGTAGCTAACTACTTCTTCAAAAGAGTAGCTTGCCTGTAGTTTGAATAGTTATGAGTAGCCTGTACAATCTAGATGCAAGCAGATGCAAGCATTTGGCCAATGCATTGTCAACGTGTGGTCCAGTTGAATAACGCGCATCGTCCTGTTACTGTGGTGGTACTCAAAGAGGCAATAGTTACCTTAAAAATTTGTCTCAGCAATACTTTCTTCAAACTGTTATGCCACCAAGAGAAAACTCACCGTAGATGCAGACAGTTCAAATTAATGTAGTTATAATGCCACTTGCGGCAATGTTCAAAATAATGAAACACTTACGTTGTAATATGTATGATATGGCACATTTTGGAAGGCAACAACACACAAAAAAGAACTTGTATAACTGCGTTCATGTTCTTGAGTAAAGTATGTTTCGGGCTTAAGAGGAGGGGCTGCAAGATGGAAATGGTAGTGGTGTGTTTGTCAGCTTAAGTTCTCGCAGTGCCAGCTAACACTGGAAGTGGGTTTTAGTAAGTGTTCTCAGGTCTGGCTGAGCTTTTCCCCCTAAGTGGAAAAACATTAATGGAAGCTGGCTTGCTTTCTCTTCCTCTTCTCAGTGACTGCTCTAACAGCCAACCTCCCGTTTGGTGGACGACCAAGCATTAATCACCACATGAATCCAGAACTGAATATGCTTCCTGTCAAAGTTTAGATAAATATTAAGAAGAGAGCCCTTGCTTAGTTTAGCAGAAATTGGTCACTTAACCCAGAGAAGAATTACAAAATGACTGCATTGGCTTGTGCTTTTTTATCAACTTGAAGGAGTTTGGATAGTTCACTTGGTTAAGTCCAAAGGCACTTATAGTAAGTATGATCATTTGGGTCCTACTCCAAGTGCAAGGTCACAATGACAACAGTTGGAACAATGGCCTGTACTGTATATTGTTCAAAGCTTTGTGATTGACAAGCGTCACACAAATTCTGACCTGTGGGTGTCTAAACAGCCACAATAGAGGGATTTTAAAGGATCAAATTTCTACACTCCTGTTGCATTTTTACAAGCAATCAGTCCATTACTAATTTGAGTCAAGTTGTTTTGCTGCAAAAATATGTTGTATTTTAGTTTTACTTGTTTATTCTACATGACCATACAATGAAATCATAAAGTCACCTGGCAATGCACCAGGTTTGATGTCAATAACACCAAATGCCTTTGGTTTTTGAGTCTTGCAACTGATTGTGGCACACCAAGTTTGAATATGCTCAAGCACAAATGAGATTTGAGGCAAGAATTTTGGTAAACAGTTACTTAAATTTTGGTCTGTTCCTCGCACAAAGCTAATGTATGACTTCAGGAGACTACAATACAGCATATGTGAGCTACTTTTAGGAACTTTTCTGGTCTTTTTTTGGTCCTTTTTGGAGCTTGACAGTCCCTTGTATATATGCTTTAGTTGTATGGGGAGAAAAACCATGAGTTCATTTTCCTTGGGAGTTGAAATCTCTCAACAGCAAAACTCCCACAGCAAGCGTAAAGAAAAGTTTGTATTTGCAGAGAGCTGAGTGACTGAGACCACATTCAGTTATTTGTCTTTCCTCATGACCGAGCACTGCCAATAGTGCCATTGTTAGCATGTGTACATATATGTGCTGTTGCATGCATATGGGTGTGTGCACATGTGAAAGTACCTTCGTGCGATTGCATGTTTTTGCATGTGCTTCTTAAAGGGAGAGCATATAAATTACAGGCTGCCGAAGTCAAGGAAATAAACTCCTTTAAGTAAAGAAGTCAACTACTCCATTCCATCTGTCACCATGTCTCGCCCTCCCTTTCTCGAGTAGGTCTTTGGCTGCGCTCACTTCCTCCTATTCATGTGAGGATTTCATGGATGACATGCTTGGCCAAACACACACAGGGAGCACATCTGCTAAAAGTGTGTGCATATGTGTGTGTGTTTGTGGCAGAAAGTTTGTGTGTCCTTTGAGACTACTAGGAGAGACATAGAGGCGCTATTTTATGGGATCCCCACCTGTCAGAGGTGAACATACTAGAAAAACAAATGTCTAAATACATTAATGATCCAGGCATCTCAACATTAATGCTTTTATCGTTATGTGGCTCTATCGTTGTGTTTATCAGAATGAGTACCAAACTTGATTTTAGACAGACAACATACTTAAATGTTAGAAAGATAATACTTTTTGGAATATGTTTAAATAAGTACATTAAGTGTATTATGTATTGTAAGTCATTATGAAAGCGATCTTTAATAGTAGTGTTAGCTTAGGCAAGTATCACAGTTACTACTGCTAATACTTAAGGTAAGGAGGTTGTTCACATTCAGATATCACTGAAACTTTGAGTTGGGCTCTTTAACTTAGGCTAGTAAGCATCCACTTAACTGCCCAGAACACCATAACCACACTAACACTCCCTAGTAACCATCCATAGAACACCCTTGACATCCAATTAATCATCCAGACCACACTAGCAACCACAAAGCAATACCTAAAAATATGTTTTGCACTGTTTAGATCTTGTCTTTTATTTTGAAGTTTAGTTCACTGCTTCCTGTTCATTGGTTAACACATTTGCTTGTCATGTCATGTGACCCCCTTGTTTGTTCTCATTGGTTCATTGTCTTGTTAACTAGTTATCAGTGCTGTTTTGTCATTGGTTTATGTTTTTGTAGTCTTAGTCACGTGTTTCCCTTGTCTGTGTACTTATAGCCCTCAAGTTCTCTTGTTCATTGTCGAGTATTGTTTTGCTGTCACGTCTTTCTCTTGTGGAGTTTGTCATGTCTTCGTTGTTATCTTTGTCAGTCTAGTTTAGTCATAGTTATAATTTCTGTTCCTTGTTTTGATTTGTAGTTTGGTGTTGCATTTATTTTAATAAACTCTGCAGATCTTGGGATCTCAGCTACGTCATCGTCTCCAGTTCTGCGAAACATGACAGTGAATACATGTGAAAATATGAATCCTCTATTGTTTTAGACTGTTATACTGTACATGATGTCCATAAAGCCTGGTTAAAAATGCAGTACATTCTTTGAGGGATTTAAGCAAGTACTTAAATGCATAAAATTCTTTGAATGATTTAAGTATGTGTTAGATGCAAGGCCGGATTAAGAATTGATAGGCCTATGGGCCGGTACACCGTGGAGGCCCCCATGACGTGTCACGTGACTACGTTCTATGCGCTACAGGACACTTGCCGGATTTGGTTTGATTTTTTTTAATTGATGGAAGAAACGTTTGGAGCAATATTTTACACGACCAGTTATATGTACTTTTTAATTATGAACCGATTCAAAATCACGCATCTCAGACCGATGGTACCCGACAAACCTACAGGTTTTGAGCCAAGTTCGGGTCAGTTTGAGGCCTGTTTCACCATTTGTTGCGCTATATCAAGCTTTTGTTTTTTCAGGTGTCACATCGACATTCTGATGAAGTTCAGGTTGCAAAGAGGACTTAATGGGATTGTTACACATGATTTCAGATCATTTTTCATCTGGCACAGTTTCAGCAATTGAGAAATGGTGAGTCAATGTTTTTTCCCATTTTGCTCTGATGTGCAGACAAAAAGTATCCCAAAGAAATCCTATAAAACGTAGCGTTCGCTGCCTCATGGAAAGTTGACCTGCCCGGTCAGAATTACCCATTTTCAATTTATTAAGAATGGGTCTACTATGTTGCAGGCAGTGACAGAGATTACATTTGTTTCGACTTTAATATGATTTTATCATTTGAATATCTATGCATTATGTTTGTTTGGCTATTTAGGCTCATAGCTCAATGTGCACGTTATTATATGTTAGACATATCCATGGTAATAAACGTTCTTTATTCCAGAGTCCGACTCCCGACAAATAACACAATAGCCGTTCATGAACCTTGCGATTTAACCAAATATTACAAAAGGTTATCCGTCCCTGGATTAAATGCTGTGAATAATATAAACATGTATTAAGATTATGTATGCTGAAGCATATGGGTAGGCTAATGCCCTGTTTGTATTTTCATTTGACATTTAGCATCTACCGTATTTCATTTTTTGTGCTTCACTACTCTTTCATTATTTTTATATATGTACATAAACCACATTTTTGTTTTATAAACAACCATCAAAAAAATATATTTTTGTATCCTGTGTTGTTTCTTTACAAGCCACCGGCTACAAATGGTTGCCATAGTTTTGACTAAAATACCATATTTATTGCTAATGTTATTATAGCAATAAATGCCAATTCTTTCAGGCGTTTTGGTTCCATTACGTTTTTTTTCCATTTATTTTGACCATAGGCTTTTTATAAAATCCTTCATGAAAGAGATGTTAGCCATGAACCATACCAACCAGCACCGAGGTGAATTCCAACATTACAAACTTTCATTTGAAGCCAAAAAATGTTTTAAATGGTGCAAAAAGACAGAGGTAGTTACCGTGTTTCATAAGGGAATTAACTACAATTCCATGAAGTATTGTGAATGAAGTAATCGGATTACAAACGATGGAAAATTATGAAACCATTGATTTAAAGTGGTTGATTTTATGTTACATATAGAAACAGTAATTCAAATATATATCAAAACATCATATATATATACATACAAATGTAGAGACTGACTCGACTTACATCATTCACAGTGCATCATGCATCATGGGAGGTCGCTGCAGAGTTCTTTTGGTGCGCTTTGTTTCTTGCGATTCTCTGATTGGTGGATTTCTCCATTATGGGTAGTTTAGTACTTAATCAGAAATTGCATTAATTAACACAATTTTTAAAAGTTTAAATGTGAGCTGATGACTTCAGTAGAGGCAAATACCATCGATTTACAACACTAGAGCTCATGGTAGTTCTGTCCTTAAAGGTAATTGTTAAAAAATATGTTTTTCTATGGAGAAAATTCATGGTATTTTTACTTTTGGAACCACACTGTTATAATAAATGAATAAGGTACGTCATTGTATCTAGTCAATTCAAACAGTGTAGAAAGCTTTCAGAATCTTTCTGTGAATTTATTTTATTTTGAGTGGTGGCTAAGTTACCACTGTTTTATTGTAGTAACAATACATTTAGTAACTATGATATTTTGGTTACCATGGTAAAGGGATAACCTTCTTGAGCAACTAGCAATAGTAAGTACTGCATACTGTAAGTTCATGTCTATCATTTCCCTTCTCAGTGGTCTGCACTGTTTTCTATCATTCAGTCATAAAGCGATGTTCATCACTGCTTTCATACAGTAATGTGCCGTGTCAGTCAGTGCGTTTTATTCCCAGCTTCTGTTTCTGTTAAAAACATTAACCAAGAGCAGGGTGGCATGAGAACATATGAGAGAGAGAGAGAGAGCCTGAGATACAAAGGGCTTGTTTAATGTCAGTTTAATGACAGTTTTACCAAACAAAAGTGCAGAACGGGCTTCTATTTTCACCTTAAAGTTCTTCAGCTGAAATTACTTCAGCGCAAATACACATAAGCCAGATCCAAGTATAATAAAGCCATCCATGCCAAATGTCACGCAGGTCCAGTCCTGAATCTTTCCCAGAGTTTTGAAAAATAATATAGGGGACATTTTATTTATGAATGAATATGCTGAAAATGAGCTTGACTACATCTACTACTATCCATTATTTGATCATCATTTGATGATTTACTGCAGGTATTACAATAGAAAATGTACATAAGCATCTCTATTTAGAAAAACTCCCAGATCTAACAAAAATAAAAAAATTTTGCTGCATTTATGTGCTTTTTCAAGCTTCAAAGTTCTGGTCACTATTCACTAAATATTCTTCTAAAATTCTTTGTCATTCACATCTGGGATGGCATCTGGGATGGCTTGTTTTCTCTCTACAACCGATGTTGTATTTGTCAATAAAATAATGATGAACAGCATGATTATAATGCTGTCTGAACAGAAGCCAACTCGGAGAAGAAAGAGAAAAAACATTATATTTCCATCCCTCACTGTCAACAGGATTTGGCTGGTTTATTTTGGTCAAGCCATGGCTCCATCCACAGTAGGCTATAATACAGATGCCAGTAGTCGAAAAAAAGCAATAACAGACCTAGCATGCTGTTTTCATCACCAGCCCTGAAGTCATCGATCTATATAAGACACATACACCCAAACATATACAGCTACACATGAAAGCTCACACACCTACACCTATTCCTCCGTGAATGTTGGAAAGAGTGACTTTTAATTACCAGAAAGTTCCATATTTGCTTGATGAGTTGTAATACGGTTGACACTTCGCAAGCTATCATGATGAAAACATGTCCTACTTTTCCTTCGCCTCCACTCCAAGAAAAATAATCTTTTTGAGAGTGCTGCTGTTTGGTTAGACTCACTCAATACAGCAGGTGGGCCATGGCATCCAAGAGAGAGGCAAATCAAATGAAAATACTGGATTAACTAAATGGAAGGGATCTAAAGTTTAAATTGTACTGCATTAAAGAGAATAGTTTTAGGGCAAAAATTTAATTTCGGCCATTTATACTCCCCAATACTATTTGAAACCATCTGCATTGTAGAACGTGAAATTTCTTTCTCACTGCGGTTTTCCATACAATGAAAGTTCATACTGGTCATGTGCCAAAAAAAAGCACCATAAAATGACTTTGTCTTCGAAAGTCATAGAATAGATTTGTGTGAAGAACACAAGTTATAGGAATAATTAGAGCAAAAATGAAAATTATGTCATAATTTACTCACTCTCATGCCATTCTGAACTGGCATAATTTTCTATGAAATCCGGAACAAAAAAGGATACACAAATAGGAAGGTTTTAATGAAATAATATATATACTGTATATATATATCATTATTATTATTATTATTATTATTATATTAAAACAATTTGTGCAAAAACTTGTTTAAAGTACTTGTATATCAAAAAATACTTTTGCCTAATTTAAAGAATTACGCATTTCAATTTCCTAACAGAATTCCATCAAATTGAATTGAGTAACATTTAATCAAATTACATTAATAAAACTTATTAAAGATGAATCAGTTAAACTTGATGGAATTGTATTATGAAATTGAACTGTAAATCTTGAAAAAAAAATTCTGTTGCATGTAGCGCTCATGAACGGTCAACATCAATATTTTTACTGAAAAATGACTTACATTTCGGGTTAAACTTACTAAATAAAATAAATGTACTTAAAACTGGTTGTAAAGGGACTGATGGAAAGGAGGAGGCAAGAACCGGCTTGACAATATAAATAATAATTTTAATAAAGAACTTAAACAAAAAGACACAAACACACAACGGTGTTGGACAGGTGCCCGTAAACGCTCTCTCTCTCTCTGTCGCACCACCGCAGTCGGCCTTTATCCCACTTAATTAGCTTCATTAGCCTGATAAGGGACCGGGAGTGTATAATCACGACCTGTCAAATTCCTCCCTCATTCTCTCAGGCCAGGGAGCCCCTGGCATGACGTTCATCCCCCCTCTTTCCCTGGGGAAGGCCGTCTGTCGGTAGGTCATCCCCGCCTTCCTGAATCTGGGAGTGTACAGGGGGAGGGAAACAATAATGATTAAAATAGGGGGTACTTCCTGTAACAGTGTAGTACCCCCAACAAAAAAAACACTTACACTCCAGTTCTCCGATACTCCGCAGCCTGGTCCTCAGCCACTCCTCCACCCTCTAACGGTCGAAAGCCATGCCTCCCTGGGCGGATTGGAGGCAGTCCTCCGGCCCCTGGTGGACGGAACGCCTAGCCGCTTTCTCTAAGGAACAGAAGGGGTCTCCCCCACCTCTGCCAGCGGTTCTCCCATTCCAGGTGGTCGGCCGGGAGCCCCTCCCCGCTCACGATTGGCAGTCCTCTCTTGACCCTGCCGCATTTAGCGGCTGAAAGGGTTATCCCCCCGCCCATGGCAGCGGCCCTGACCGCTCCAGGCGGTCAGCTACAAGCCCCTTCTCCCCTCACGTTCGGGCCGTTCCTTCTCTTCCAGGCGGCCGGGCTCCTCCATCCCCCGGCAGATGGTCGGCTGCTTTGTTGTGGTGGATGGTAGTGGCAAGAACTCTACTACGGCATTTCCCTCTTCCTTCCCGGGTTTCGGCACCAGTGTAAAGGAACAAATGGAAAGGAGGAGGCGAGAACCGGCTTGACAATATAAATAATATTTTTAATAAAGAACTTAAACATAAAGACACAAACACACAACGGTGTCGGACAGCTGCCCATAAACACTCTCTCGCTGTCGCACCGCAGTCGCCTTTAGCCCTCTCGGAGGCTTGATTAGCCTTATAAGGTGTGTAGAATCACAACCCTGCCCTCCGCCCTGCCACACTGGTGTGTCACAGGCTTTGACACACATAAGAGCTAAATGCATTTGCTGCCAGAATCTGGGTTTCCATCTACCAATTTTTATGCAAATGTTGGTATATCGCATAAAAATACTGGAAGGAAATACCACGATGCGAATAAAATATGCAAACAAATCTATACACTCGCTTGAGGTGGATACATTTTTTTATTTGATAAAAAGACATACTCATAAACTATTAGGAAACACATTTGCTGAATATAATCCTATTGTCACGCCCCCTTCGGTCTCCACCAATCCAGAAGTCAACTGCTCTAGTTCACCCACACTCTAATCAGCAACACCTGTTCCCAATCACCTTATCAAGGACTCTATATAAACTCACCCCATTCACTCAGATCATCATCCCTCAGCACACAGCTAACATCCCCTATATGGTGGTTCTTTTTCATTGCTCCAGTGTTATTTGTCTTTGTTTTGCCTTTAATTAGTGTTTTCTTTGTAGTTTTGTATATTGTATGATTTGTCATTAAACACATTGCAATTGGGTTCACTCTGACTCCCGTCTTCGTCCTCCTTCCATCCAAAGCGAGACCAGGGGAATCATCTCTTTTTCGCTGTGGACTAAACAAACTCATCAAATCCCTTATACCTCATGGCCAAATCATATGGACATCCATCCCAGAGCCAGCACTTGGAGCTCCTGTGGCTCTGCGCACTCCACATCCCGAGACTCCTGTGGCTCCGCCCACTCCAGGTCCTGAGACTCCTGTGGCTCCGCCCGCATCACGTCCTGAGACTCTTTTGGATCCGCACGCTCCACGTTCTGAGACTCCTGTGGCTCCGCCTGCTCCACGTCCTGAGACTCTTGTGGCTCCGCCCGCTTCACGTCCTGAGACTCCCGTGGCTCAGTAGAATTTATATTGGAATATAGATGGCCATCTCAAATGTTTCTCTTTAAGGAATTTCTTACATTTAATAAAAGAGCCACTGTGGTTTTAACTTCCATTTTCTCCTCTATTTTGTGCAGATTTCCCAATAAATTACCATTTTGCTAACACATAGGATGGAAACACTTATATATTTCCAAATTATTTTTATGATATTCCGATTTTGATTGAAACATGATAATGATGTAAAAACTGGTGCAATGAGTCTAAAAATGTCACTATTGAATCTGAATGCAGTTATGAGGTGGTGAAGATTTTCAGTGAATAACACCTTAACTTTCAGTCTGTTCCTCACATAAAACTATCATTTTGAAGACTTTGATTACAGTGCACGAGTCAAACGGACTACTATTGTACTGCATGAAGACTGTTTAAAATGTCTACTTTTGTGTTCTGCATTTTTGGCAGAACTATTCCTTTAAGTCATGACTATTTGAACAAGGCAGTTAAACAGCCTGGTTTGCTGTTTGATTGAGTCATACTGAGTGAGTTAATCCACTCTGCAGAAGTGAGCTGCAAAAGCAATAATCATCTAAGTAAATACATAAACACGCGAGCTAGCATCTCTCCTAGCTCACATCAGGTAGGATTTATGCTGACACAGTTCCCGGGTGTCCCTGTGTACGGTTCAGTTGACCACAAGCCAACGCAGTGTCAACTTTAAAGGGTAGTATTGGGTAACATTCTCCTTCAAACTCAATGCTATTGAGTCACTAGTCGCTTCGTCACTAGTGCTTTTCCGTGTTCTGTGTGAGGAAAAGCAAACATTCAAGCAAGGTCCCAATAAACATCTCTAAACTAAGTCCTCCCTGTCTCACTAAGTTGTTTTCTTCTCTTTTCTCTCTCTCTTTCTTCTCTTTCCTCTGCCCTGCTTTTCTCTTTCACATGCTTTTACAGTGAGGTGCACTGAAAGTGTTCTTTGTTGCTACGGTCTATAGCATCTGAATAGGGCCAAACAAATGGCCCTGTCCACTGAGCCCTGGAGAAGAGGCACTGAATAGAATTCCTCCCCTGACTTCTCCCTCTCAAGCCCCACAATGACAGACTACTCTTTTCTTCCCGTGCTCCCACTAATGGATAAGACGGTATTTGCAAGAGGGAGTTTCTTCAACTACATGCATTTTCATGTCACAGAGGTTGGTTTTTTTGTGTGTGTTTTTTTTTGGATGAAACTAACAGGTTTTTAAAAGAATATTTTTATTTCATTAAAGTCACATTAAAACTGTCCTGGAAACTTTATACTAAGCTTTCATCATTTATTGTTTCTTTTCTAATGCCTTTTTATGTGTAGATTTTATTGTTTTACTCATCCTGTCATCATTGAACCACTATACCTACATTTTTGCTAAATTGTTTTTACTTGTATATATCATGGCAGTTTCCTGGTGAAATGAACACTAGAGGTGGTAAAACATCAATATATATCTATATAATCTCACTTTTCAGGAAATCAAGCACAAAGTGCTTCACAAAACATAAAATAAAAAATGAACACACAATAAGACAAAACATATTCACATCACATAGTATTAAAACAAAGACGAGTAAAACAGTAGATTATTAGTTCATAAACATTAAGCCCTGTTCCTCACACAACGCTAGAGCAAGACTTGTCAGGTGATACATTTTAATGTTTGCATTACATAAACAACTACATGTACAAGCTTGTTCAAGTCTGATCGAAGCTGCCAAAACGGCTCGTTCTCTATTTTCTCCACATTGTGATGTCACACTGTGGTAGACATTTGCATCTCACCGCCTCCACAACAACACATCAACACCTATTTTACCTGATCACTTCCGTAGCCCAGCACTGCAGCTGTAAGCAGTGAGATTGAAAGGAGAGTGAAGGTCAGTCAAGACTAGAGAACAAATCAGAACAGTGGGTGTTTACTTTAAGTCTTAAAGGAGAAGCAGCACCAAAACAAATTGTTTCTGACAGAGGGTCGGAATGAGGATGAAAAATGATCATGTTTTATGTCTATAAAGTTTAGTTTGCCTAAACTTTACTTATAATATAAGTGAACTAATGGAACATATTAAAATAATAAGCCCTTTAAGAGAGTTTATTTTCTATTAATTCCACATGGACAAAAATGGCCTCGGCATAGTTGAAGAAACACTCAGAAGTGTGAGGTGTGGGTCTTTCTCTCTGTCTCACTTGAATATTCAGACTTCGTTCATTTTAATCATGGCTGCCAAACCACCTCCCACCCCAATAAATAGTCTGCCCATTTCCCTTTGATCTCTTCAGTGCTGTTGTTTCCCGGCACTGTGTTTGATTCCCGGCTCTTGGATGATCCGAATCAGAAAATCAAAAAGGCAGAAAGAAAGAAACAGGTGTGTGGTTGCGAGGGACAAATGCATTAGATGGTGGTCATGAGATTACATCAGTTTTCCCAACGAGAGCACAGAGCTCAAGATTGTGTGATTTGGTGACACGATGGTCCAATCTAATTTTTCCCCCATTTCAAATTGAGCAAATTGAATTTGTTTTTTGTTTTTTTTGTGTGATTTGTGCTCAAGTCCATTTTTTTAAGTTAATAAAATGAGCTTTTGAAATGAAAAGCACAAACATATTGATTTAACATAGCTTTGGACAATCCAGGAGGGCTCATTTGTGACAATTTTACATGTGAAATGGCCTGAGGATATGAAAATCGTTTCAACACTGTGATTAAATGGCCTAATTAACAATGTTTTAAGTAAACTGGAAAAAAAGGTTATTCTACTATGGCGAAACAATACATTAATATTGACTTTCTTCCATGAAAGACAAAGTTAGATATTTTGAAGAATGTTATACAATGACAAGATATTTACCAGTGGCTGTCAATCTTCAAAAAGGAAATGTGCAGCTCTTCAATGAAAATGGAGAAAATGCAGCATACCTTTGGTGATAATGAAGAGTTTGCTGCAAAGCTCATTTGCGTGTGTAAATAATGAGTGGCAAATTTACAGCAAGTTTGCAGCAACTCTAAATATTTTTTAAGGGAAGTCTTCTGAAGCCATACAACAGCTTTTGTGAGGAACAGACCAAATCTGAAGATCTTACTCTATGGGTATGAGTTTGAAACAACATTAGGGTGAGTAAATGATGATCGCATTTGCTCTTCCTCAGCTGTCATCTCTCTCTGTCAATTTTATATTCATTTAGACAGGTCTGATAGGAGCTACTAAATGTCATTGAAATGTTTTTACAATCGATACGTGGAGAAAGAACATTCCAGTAGATAGAGGTCTCTAACGCTCGCTCTGAGTCAATATGGCACAATGACAGAGAGAAACAGAGGCTCCGATCATTATGGTTTAAATGGTTGTATTGGATGTTTGCCAGTTGCTTTCAGTATCGACCTGCGGTTTACACACACACACACACACACACACACACACACACACACACACACACACACACACAGACTCAGACACTTAAAGGAGGGATATATATAGTTATTTGAGCAGATTTGTTATTATCTCTTATCATAAAAAAAAAATTCTCATTAGACACAAAATTAAAGTGATATGAGATTGTTTAGGCTGTTTTTTTAATATATATTTATAATATATTTAAATTAGGGCTGTAGATTTAATGCGTTAATTCCGTGCGATTAATTTGATAAAAAATATCGCATTAAAAAATTTTTGCAATTAATCGCAATGCTCCCGGTCCATAATAAGGAAGATTCCTGAGAAATGCAAGATTTTAGTACCACCTGTTTACTCCAGAGGGCAGTAATTTAAATTTCAGCTGTGTGGCAACGTTCTTGCGTTCAAAACTACTTGATGGAGCGCAAATTTGAACTAAGTGATCTCAAGATGTGTTCTAAGTATTAAACTATATTTAACTTGACACAGTGACCTAAACATGTTATGTTTATGATGCATGCACCCGAGACACTACACAAGCATGTCTGACGCAGGTGTACATTGATGGGTCCTTAAAGAAGCCCTCATAATAAATCTCAAACTGACTGACAAATTCACTTGCAAAATGAATTGCTGTGAACTGTATGCCAATGATTGACTTATGATCAATATAATATGGTAGTAAACTCATGAGCTCATGATAAGGGATGTGAACAAAACTTCTCTGCTGTGGACCTTAAATCATGCAACTTGTCGTTGATGTCTGCTTTTCCTTTTCTAAATGAACTGACAATTTTTTCCAGGTAGACAATAAATATTAAAATCTTAAAGACTTCCTTTGAAGTATGGATCCAAACTATATCTAAAGACCAGAATATAGAGACTTGAGGGTAGGTTTGGAATAACTCAGTGCAGAGGCCTTTATCCCTCTCGGATGCTTAATTATCCTGATAAGGGACCGGGTGTGTAAAATCACGACCCGGCCCCGCTCTCTGCCCTGTCACATTCCTCCCTAGTTCTCTCAGGATGGGGAGCCCTCAGCAAAAATAATGAAAATATGGGGGGGGGTGTATACTGTAAAATTTAAAAGAGAGGGAAAAGGCCAACTCGAAGTGGCAGTGGGGGACAAAGAGAGGAGAGAGAGAGAAAAAAACCCACTTACTCGCCGGTTCTCCGATACGCCATAGCTTGGTCCTAGGCCACTCCTCCACCCTCTAGTGGATGACAGCCGCGCCTCCCCAGGCGGAACAGGGACAGTCCTCCAGCCCCTGATGGATGGAACGCCCCACCACATTCTCGGGGAACAGGGTCTCCCCCGCTCCAGGCGGTCGGCAGTCTCAGACCCCACCGCGGCTGGTAGGGGTCTCCTCCGCCCCTGGCAGCAGTCCTGCCCGCTCCAGGCAGCCGGCTAGGAGCCCCTTCTCCCCTTGCGGTCGGCGACAAATTCCTCCGCATCCAGGCGGCCGAGCTCCTCCGTCCCCTGGAAGACGGCTGTGGCTGCACCGTTGGGTGGATGGTAACAGCGAGAACTCTACTACGGCATATACCTCCTCCTTCCCGGGTCTTCGGCACCAGTTTAAAGAGGTTTAGATGGGCAAGGAGTAGGCAAGAACTGGCTTGACAATATAAATAATATTTTAATGAAAAACTTAAACAGAAGACACCAACACACACATGAAAGTCAGCTGCCCATAAACATTCTCTCTCTCTCTCTCTCTCTCTCTCTCCGCACCACCATACGCAGTCGGCCTTTATCCCTCTCGGAGGCTTAATTAGCTTGATAAGGGACTGGGTGTGTAAAATCAATAGATCTCTTCCATAATGTCCCACCGGATGGGGGCGACAATGATTGCTGGTGGTAGAATGGAGTCTGAGTGACAGGGGCCATGTGAGGGGTCATACCTTCTGGAGAGTGCATCTGCTTTATTGTTTTTACTGCCAGGTGAACTTAAATCTGGTATAAAAAAACAGGGACCAGCATGCCTGTCTAGGATTAAGACATTTAGCACTCCTAATGTATTCTAGATTCTTGTGGTCTGTGATTACCTGGAATTGGTTGACCGCCCCCTCTAGCCAGTGTCGCCACTCCTCTAACGCATCTTTGATGGACAGAAGCTCCTTGTTGCCCACATCATAATTTAGTTTTGCGCTGGTCAGTTTCCTAGAAAAGAAAGCACAGGTATACATTCTTAATACAGTCTTAACCTGTCGAATGTGCTGTGCTTTGGTTTGTGAGTAGATAAGGTTATCGTCAATGTAGGCGATGACACACTGGTTTAAGAGATCACGGAAAATCTCATTGATGAAAGACTGGAATACTGCTGGTGAGTTGGCAAGGCCGTAGGGCATGACTTGATACTCATAGTGCCCTCTTGTGGTGAGAAAGACCGTCTTCCATTCATCTCCTTGCCTGATTCGGATGAGGTTATATACACTTTGGAGGTCTAATTTTGTGAAAATTCAAACCTCACATAGTTGTTCTAGGGCTGAAGGAACTAATGGAAGAGGATATCTATATTTGACTGTCACTGAGTTGAGGCCACAGTAATCAATGCAAGGTCTGAGGCCATCATCCTTCTTCTCCACGAAGAAGAATCCTGCTGCTGCAGGGGATGTGGAAGGGCATATGAAGCCTGAAGTTAATGCCTCTTCAACATAATTTTCCATAGCCTGAGTTTCTGGAAGTGACAGTGGGTATACCATACCTCTAGAAGTAGCTGCATTCAGCAGTAGTTCAATGGCACAGTCCCAGGGACGATGAGGGGTTAGTTGGGCTGTGTTGTCTTTATTGAACACCTCGGAAAAATCTGCATACTCCACAGTATTCTTGGTTTGCACATGAACATCGGGGCTTTCTATGCTGGTAGAAATACATGGCATAGTGATTTTAGACAGGAAACAGTTTTGTTGACAATAATTTGACCACTTGATCAGTTCACCTCATGCCCAAGAGATACTGAGGTTATGTATTGCTAACCAGGGCTGTCCCAGGATGGTCTGGTTCTTAGGGAATGATATCACAGATAATGTAATGTTTTCAACATGAAAGAGATCAATGTGTATAGTCAAAGTTATGGTTTGTTGTGTGATGCCTGTTCCTATGGATTCGTTGTTGATGGCTGTGATCTTGATGGTAGGTATGCATGGAAAGGTAGGTATGTTTAGTTTGGTGATGAGTTCATGATGAATCAGGTTTATGGCTGCCCCAGAATCTACTAATGCCGAAACATGGTGTTGACCACCATCAAAATCTATGATCAGAGGAAATGTGGTGATTCTTTTACTCACTTCTTTGCCTGAGAACTTGATCTTACTGGGGCATGTAGCACATTGGTGACCTGAATGTCCACAGTAGAAACATAGCTTTTTATGGCAACGTCTGTAGCATTCCTCTGTAGACAACCTAGTATATCCGACTTGCATAGGCTCTGACGGTACAGGGATAGAATGATTGACGGACATGGTTAGTCATAAAATGGCTTGAGAGTTTTTTGGTCGGGGATTATTACGAATTAAATTGTCCATCTTGACAGCTTTGTTGATATATTGAGAGAATGTACTGGTTTCATCCCTGCATGCTAGTTCTGCTTCTAACATGTGATTAAGTCCCTTGCGAAAGACAGACTTCAAAGCGATATCATTCCATCCAATTTGAGCAGCTAGAGTGCGGAAATTAACAGCCTATTAAGCGGCAGGTTGTTTTCCATGGCATAGGTTTAAAAGTTGTACAAAGATATCTTGTCCCCCTGCAGGATATTCAAACTCTTCTTTGATCTGTTTAGCGAAGTAATCAAACAAAGTTTGTACCTGATTGTCCTTGTCCCAAATGGCTGATGCCCAAACTAGTGCTTTTCCAGTGAGCAGAGTCAAGACAAACGAACACTTAATCCTTTCCAGATGAATAGCCTCAGGCTGGTTTGAGAAATATATCTGACACTGGTGAAGAAATCCCTTACATTTATCAGCTGCACCATCAAATGTGTCTGGTAAAGCAAATCTTACCGATTCCTTTCTAGTCGGTGGAAGAGATTGTATATAATGGGTCAGATGTTTGTTAGCGGCACATAGACTGGTGAGTTGAGTTTGGAATCCATGTAGCACTTCACTCTGGTAGTTGAAAGCTGCTTGAATCTGTGATACTACCGCTGGATTCAGATCAGGCGAAGTATTCTTTAATGAACTCAGACTGGTGGTTGGGTTAGAATACTTTTTGCAGAAGCGTTTAATGAACACATCCAAATCAGCAATCACAAATGTAGTAGGTAATACAGGCAGAGGTTGGCAACAGGTAATCAATCCAATAAGGCAAACAATACAAAAGGGGTAATCCAAGAACGTAAAGAATGAGATAACAACAGGTAAATGCTTAGTAAGGCAGGTAAACTGGCAATACTTCACAGTGTTTGAGTGAGTGTGCATGGCTTATATACATGATAAATAGTAAAAGACATAGCAGGAACTGATCTGGCATGACACAGGATGTGACAGAATTCAGTATTCAGGTGAGGGCTTCCACTGGTGGACGGGAGACCGCTCAGATGTTACAAGGTTCTTTTGACTTTTACCAGTAAATACAGAACAAGTACAGACTAGTATCAGAACACCCTAGCAACCACATAGCAACCACTCAAAATACCTTAGATGTGCCATAACAACCTCATGAACTCCTTAGCAACAGCATATCAATGTCCAGGCAAACACCCAGAAAACACTAGCAATGCCCTAACAAACACACATCACACCCTAGCAACAACCCAAAACACTCTAGCAATTCCCTAAGAATCTAATGAACACCCTAGTAAGAGCATAGTAATATCCTGGCATATCCAAATAGTAACTCCTTAGCAACCACTTAGATATGCTAAGTAACCTAGGGTGACCAGACGTCCCCATTTTCCAGGACTAGAGCTGTCCCCGGAAAGGTCACCATTTTTCCCAAGTGTTCAAAAACAGCCAGCATAGTGAAATATTACAGTACATAGCCCGAGCTGCAAAGCCAACAGTGTGCTGTTTATTTTGACCAGCAGGGGGGGCTGCCCACTATAGCAGCTTAAATTAATTCGTCTCTCTTTACTGATTATTCTATCGGGCCAATTTTGCAATGGGCTATATGCACGCATAACTTCCGCGTTTGACGCAAGGATGCTCTTGCGTTTCCAGTTGGGGAGATTTAAAGCGGAGGTAAACGGGATTATGGCAGAGTCTTCTAAATTTTCTCATTGTTTGCTTGAGTTGCCAAAATGTAGTATTAATGATGTGCGAAGAATTGTACGAATGTGCAGTACAACGCCACAGAGCAAGCTTGAGAAAGGTTTCAAGTTTTATGTTTCGTCTTATCTCTGCAATTATGAAGGTAAGTTCAGATAGCCTGAACTAGTACGTTATGGCTAACATTGTGCTATTATTTTTACATTCCGGCCAGCAGCAGACTAATCACATGTTTATAAATGTTTGGCATGTAATGTGTTTGTAATTTTGTTTGTAAAAGTGTCAGGTAAAATCAGGGCCACAAATGAGATCTCAGTGAAAGCTCAGTGTTACCGCTCTATGAGGAAAGCGGAGACTCCACACCAACTAAGAGTAGCACTGGTATTTTGAAAGTGACGTTCAAAGTTCTTTTGAACATGTTCTAAGTTTTTACTTTTCTAACGTTACCACTGTTCATTTTGGATAACCACAGATGTTATCTTAGCTAGTATGGATGTTTATTGTACAAAATGAATAATAATAAAAAATGTAATGCAGTTCTATCAACGACAGATGAATAGCACTGCGTTATTGCAAATTCTAGCTGAAACAGTGGTAATGGAGATACACTGCTGCAAAGTTTGTTTCCTATTCAGCACATACAGACTTTTTGTCAGTAGCTTTCCAACAGTGGATGCAAACGAGTTAATATCATTGACAATGAGCTACAAAAATATATTTTTGTATGTAAAAAAAAAAAAAAAACGACTACAAGAGGAAAGAGTTGTAGGTGATAGTCATACTTGTTTATAAAAATTATTTACTCATTAATCATTTTGCGTCCGGTTGGCGTTTGCGGCTCGATCAGGTCTGTACTTTGGAAATGTCGGCTACACACTCTTGACTGGTATGTAACTGTAAAATGGTTTCGTCTTATATTAACTAACCAGCTCCTCTGTATTTCCTTGCCTTTAGGAAACGTGTGGAAACTGAGAAATGTGTTAAATTTGGCAGATGCTGTACACTGCGGCACACAGCAGTGGTGGCTAGAGGTGCTGTCCTCCCATCTTTGAAACGATACTTTCATTCGTTTAGATGCCATTATATATATATATATTACTTATTTTTATTTAAAATATAGCAAAAAAAGCATAAACAAAATGAGAGGTTGCTGTTTTGTGACTAATGTTCCTTTAGTGTATAGTCAAAGAGTATAGAATCCCACATCAGTTCTCGGCATAGCAGCGCTCTACGATCGGCAGAAGTAATCAAGCATCTTTAAATTTCACCGGAAATACGTCATGCACCGCCGTGCATAGAGCCCATTAAGAACTGGACCAGGCAATTGAAGAGAATTATCATCATTGTTATTAAAGGGTAACTAAACCCTAAACCAACTTGTTTTAGTTAATGATCTGTAAGAATGGGGCTTTATTAGTACTGGTCATTGATTCAAGTAATTTTTTTGACATTTGTGTATAAAGTGTTTTAATTCTACAATATATGGTGTAAAAACGTCTGAGTGCTGCCCTCTTCAGGTTAAACGGTGGCTACTGCAGATGAATTTTCCTATTGGCTGTTTGCGGTACTTCGTGACGTAAGCGGTGACAGCTGACGTAAGCAGGTTCCAGCTCACCACGCCCTTGGTACGAGCTACCACGCCCATGGCAGTATAAAAACCATCTTGTTTCGTCAAAACCACTGTAGCGAGTCAGGAGTTGGAATTGCGAGTATTGAAAACGATCAGGATAGAGTATTTTAGCATCTATTTAGCATAGCATTTATATAGTTATTTAGATTATTTTGTGTTGCCTAGGTAGTTAATTAGCATATTTGTTAGTGTAGTATTGTTAGAAGCATAATTAGTTAGTAGCATAGTATTGTGTCAGTTAGGATAGCTTCGAGTTAGCGTAGATTATCTGTATTTAGTACAGTGGTCAGGATGGCACGCAGGTGTAGTGTTTCTGGTTGCAACAGCACTGCTGGACTGTATTGCTTTCCATATAGACTTGGAAATTAGGCACCAGGGGTTGCACGTCCTTGTTTTGGAAGACCGCGAGTTCCCGCCTAGAGCTGGAGGAGTGTGCAAACTGCATTTCACGCGGGATTGCTTCTCCAACGCAATGGAGGTGGAAATGGGCTTCTCCAAACAGCTCGCGCTGAAAAGCGACGCAGTGCCAAACGCTGCTCCTCCTGCATGGACTCCACCAGCTCAGCGGCGTCTTGAGGTGAGTGATCATATATATTTGAATCACAATTTATGGTTAGGCTAAAGTTAATCCTCTGGGGTCGACAAACGGCGTTCAGCGATGCGGGAGTGTTAAACGTATTGCACCCTTATACATTGTATTACGGTATTGACTACCTGTATAGTTTTATTTGGAGGTATACGGTTTTGTACATGATGACGTTACGCTTTACGTCACATTCTTCTAAGTTGAGAGAACAGCTAACTGATGTTATGTTCAAGTGAAGCTTGCTAAATAAAAATCCTGCTAAAAGGATAAACATCACTGAACAGCGTTTCGTTTGTTTTTCCTGCACGCGAGTGAAGGTGAATGCGCACTCGGATGCTCAACAGGGAGTTAAAAACCGCAGTTTGAGCCAGCGGCTCAAATTGATATGGCTCCGGCCCTGTGTCCACAGACAACTCACCCTCCTCCACTTCAGGTGAAGGTGGGGGAGAAAGGTCCTCGACTTCAAAAGACCGCTCCGTGGCAAAGCTACTTGCGTCACTCCAGTCACTCTCCATTTTAGAGTCTGACAGCAGCTGTCAATTAATCTGTCACAGGATTGTATTGAAAGATTGGCCTTCGTAATGAGGGATTTCCTGTACAGACCGCACAAACTATAACGTGCTGGTGAAAAGTAGTCAAATGAATCCTGAAGATGAACAAATAAAATCAATAATTTTACATTTGTTTTGGACTGAATAACCAATCAGTAATCTCGATTAGTGAAATATTCACACTCTAAAGCACCTTCTAACGTATTTGCTCATTTGTTGATTTAACATATGCTCAAAATAAATTAAGTATATGACATGGAAACATAAATAAAAATGTATAACAAAATATCTGCCAAGAAATGTCCAGTAATTCAGTACATTACAGATTACATCACGCCAAGTGACTGGAAAGGAGCACCATAATGCATAAGTCTCGATCAAAATAAATAAAATGTGGTAATTAAGAAAAACAAGTCCACATGAGATACACAAAGAGTTAGGTAAAATATAATTATAATAATTGTTATTATCATTATTATACAATACTGAATATCTTTGTGTCATATGCTAAAATATGTTTTAAATGCTAAATGTTAACATTATTCACTGTATTCCATGAAATGATTACGATGCATAAAGGGCAAGACCACTGTGCTGTAGAGTCAGCTGCAATGGCATCTGTACAGCATAGAAAAGAATGAACTCATTAAAGATGAAACAGAAGAGCACTAAAACTTTACCTCTGTGTTTGAATTTCATTGAGACAAAGGCTACTGTATTCAATAGATACACCACATCGTACAAATTATTTCCATGTTTTGTTAAGATTATATTATATAAAGTATAACGTTATAGAGTGCTGCAGAGATGGTTGTTCTTCTGGAAGGTTCTCCTCTCTCCACAGAGAAATGCTGGAGCTCTGTCAGAGTGACCATCAGGTTCTTGGACACCTCACTGGTGGTTCCAAACTTCTTCCTTTTATGGATGATTGGGGCCACTGTGCTCATTGGGACCATGGACTTCATGGCTTGGTTTGTGCTCTGGCATGCACTGTTAACTGTGGGAACTTATATAGACAGGTGTGTGCCTTTCCAAATCATGTCCAATCAACTGAATTCACCACAGGTGGACTCCAATCAAGTTGTAGAAACATCTCAAGGATGATCATGTAGAAACATCTCAAGGATGATCAGTGGAAACAGGATGCACCTGAGCTCAATTTTGAGAGTCATGGCAAAGGCTGTGAATACTTATGTACATGTGATTTAGGGCAGTGGTGGCTCAGCGGTTAAGGCTCTGGGTTACTGACCAGAAGGTCAGGGGTTCAAGCCACACCACCAAGACACCACTGTTGGGCCCTTGAGCAAGGCCCATAAACCTATCTGCTCAAGGGGTGCCGTATCATGGCTGACCCTGCACTCTGACCCCAGCTTAGCTGGGATATGTGAAAAATAAATAATTTCACCATGTA
This sequence comes from Xyrauchen texanus, assembly GCF_025860055.1. Taxonomy (NCBI): domain Eukaryota; kingdom Metazoa; phylum Chordata; class Actinopteri; order Cypriniformes; family Catostomidae; genus Xyrauchen; species Xyrauchen texanus. The sequence continues at coordinate 7,373,616 of NC_068317.1, forward strand.
TATGCAGAAATGTATGTATAATGTGTGACAATTGATCAATTAAAAAATTAAAATTTTGTCGTTTTTTAACATTTTTTTTCAGATTTCAAACAAACTTTTTCACCTTGTCATTATGGGATATTGTTTGTAGAATTTTTAGGAAAATAATGAGTTTAATCCATTTTGAAATAAGGCTGTAACATAACATAATGTAGAAAAAGTGAAGCGTTGTGAATACTTTCTGGATGCACTGTACCTTTTTATTCAAATTATTATTTATTTATTTTATTATCAAATTAAATTTAACTCAACATTTTAAGGCAACCAGGTTATTTACCTTTTAAGATATACAAAAATAATTTCGTACAGTGCATAGTTCAGCACATTATCACATTATCCAGTTTTTTGCCTTTTTTAATAAGTAACATGGAATTTCAATGACCTATTGACAACTGAACTTGAAATGTCCCCATTTTTCATTTCAGAAATCTGGTCATCTTAATGTAACCACCCAAACATCCTAGCAACCACCTAGCAATGACTTAGCAATGATTAAGAAAACCATATCAATTGCTATAATGCAATAAAAATGTCCATTCTGGACACTTTGGCAACCAGATAGCCACCACTCAAAACACTAACAGTGCCCTAACAACCTCATTAACACCCTAGTAATAGCACTGCAATACCCTGGCAACCACCCAGAACACCTTAGCAACCACATAGCCACCACTCAAAACACCCGTACAATGTCGTACAAATTTGAGAAAAGCCTAGTAAGAGCATAATGCCCTGGCACCACCCAAAGCACCAGAGCAAATACCCAAAACACCCTAGCACCCACCCAGAACATCCTAGTAACTCCCCAGAAACTTAAACGTAACCCTAGTAAGAGCATAGTAATGCCCTGGCATCACCCAAACACCCTAGCAAATACATAGAAATGCCCTAGGCTAGCAATAACCCAGAACATCCTAGCAACAACCATGACTTTCTTCTCTTTTTTCTTTATATTTTAAATTGTTTCTTAATTCATTTATAAAATAAGAACTTAATTGATTTCATTCACATTTTGATTTTTGGGAAAGTACTTTGTATAAGCCATTTCAGGCTTTTTTTTTTACTTTCCTAGCACTAATATTGTTTTGTTTAGTATTTTCTTTAAATCTGCTTCTGTTAAATTTTTTGTGTGCAAATAAAAAAACACACACAGCAACACCTTAGCAACCACCCAGAACATCCACATAGCAACTCCCATTTCTCCCTAGGAAAATCATAGCTCATAGTAAAACCATTCCAGACCCTTAGCTATTGCATAGCAACACCCTAGCATCCACCCCCAACCCCCACCCCCCGCTCAACATCTTTTGGGCATGATCAACGAACATGTATCCACATAGCAGCTCCCTAGCAACCAGAAATTCCAAGTAATCACCCAAAACACCCTAGCAATGACCTAGTAGCACTATAGCAACTATGCAATGCACTGAAACCATTCTGAACACCTTAGCAACTGCTTTGCCACACTCAAACACCCACAACATTGTAGCATGTAAACACCAGTCACATTTTTTTCAAATGTATATAAATTATGTAAATTATCTTTTTTAAACCAAGAGGACAGAATTACTCAAGCAGATGTTTGTCATCACTGAGTTTTTCGCATTTTGTGAAAGTTTGGTCACAAGCAGCTGTCAAAGGAGGATGTTTTTATGATTGTGAATTGTGAAATGTATGTGTTTTGTGCTGTCTTTAGTGGTTCTCAGTTATTTATTTGGCTGAGGTTAATGATCTGTGAATTGTATTTCTAGCACATTCTTTGGAGTTCCAGGAAATCACTCATCTTTACTTTTCAATGCTGTTAATAATGCTTGAAAAACAGTCGGTCTAATCAACAAACAAGTACTCTAGCAGGAAGAGGCTGAGCTATTTTCAGCTTGCTGAATTTGAAAGGAAAGTATTTCTTAGCAAACATTACAAGGATGTCTTCTACGAATGGTCATTAGGACACATGTTCAGCTGTCAAACTCTGGCAATATAGCACAAGAAAATAGCTACAAACTATCCAAGACTGCTGTTTATGCAGAGCTGGACAATGTTGGAATAACACAGTTTGTATCTTTCATGTACTCCCTAGTGAAAAAAACTAAATCTCACATGATCCCACAATGTGTCTCCTCTAACATTGTCCTACAAATTGTTAGAGCATTGTTAGGGTGTTTTGAGTGGTGGCTTTATGATTGTTAGGGTGTTCTGGGCGGTTGCCAGGGTGTTGCTAAGGTGTCCAAAATGATATTTGAGTGCTTTACTATATAGTTACTCTAATTTTCTTGATCATTGCATTGCTAGGGGGTTGCTATGGTGTATTGGTGATTATGTGGGATTTTTAAATGGTTGCTAGGGAGTTGCTATGTGGGTGCAGATGTGTTATGGGTGGTTACTATATTGCTCTGCTGTCACTAGGTTGCCAGGGCATTGTTAGGATGTTTTAAGTGGTGGCTATGCGATTGTGAATGTGTCCAGAATTGATTTTAGTGCATTGCTAAATAGTTGCTATGGTTTTCTTAATTATTGCAAGGTCATTATTAGGTTTTGGGTGGTAACATGGGTTTGGATATGCGGGTGTTCTGCATGGTGTTACTATGTGGTTGCTAGGACATTCTTGATGGTTGCTAGGGCATTGCTAGGTGGTTGCTAGAGTGTTTTAGTGGTTGCTAGGATGTTCTGTGTGGTTACCATGGCTTTTTTATGCTGTTGCTATGATGAACTTGAGGTTGAAAGAGCATCCTTTGAGCAATCAAATTGTCCTCTAGGAAGTATAAAAATGACTAATCACTTCTTTTATGAACTTTTTTGGAAATACAATCAAGCTGTACACATATTTCCATTACATTTCTGACATGACATTTACATTTGTTCAAACTGCACATTATTAGCGAACCAAACCAAAGGCTGCAAGCGAACCATACTTAGACCCCCTCCTTAGATGATCTCGGCTCGGTTTGCTTTAAAGGGGACTGAGATCGTTTTGTGTGTTCACATATGGGCCAAAAATCACACAAACTGTGCTCAGACACCTGAAAATAACCAAGTGTGAAAAAATCCTTAAAGGGATAGATCACCATATTTTTCTAAAAACCTTCATTTGCGTTCTGCAGAAGAGAGAATGTCATACACATCTGGAATGGCATGAGGGTAAGTAAATGATGAGAGAATTTTCACAGATTTGACACAAAGACAGGTGTCTGTCTGGGGATCTGCAAATGGTGTGCATATCTGATCATGATATCGAAACAATAACTGGAAGGGTGGAAAGTAAGAGCGTAAGAGGCCTTAGAAATTAGCATGTTTGTGTGCCTGTTGCCTCAGGAAGCCAGTGATTTGAGAACGAGTGCTCTGCTTCTTGCCTCCAGTCATATTCACTCCAGCCAGACTAGAGGGCTCTGAATAACTGCAGGCGATATCTTAACCTGTCTGTCCATCTTCCTGTCTAGCTGGCTGGCTGTCCATCTTGTCTGGCCGTCAGCCCGCCTGAGACTAACTCTCCAACAGCAGCAGGATATCCAGGAGTGCCAGTGAGCGTAATTTACCACGGGGCAAATCCTCACCCCTGTCCATCTGCAGAAATAACGAGATAAATACAAAACCGTCTTCCTCTGTGACAGCTCCACACACTGCTCTGTATGCCAAGCCCGTTCTGGGCAGTGTATGGATGAACAGATGGGGGGTAAAGTCAGAGAAGCCACAGCTACGTCAAGATATGACAGCTGAACAATTCTACAAGTGCAACTTTATAAATTTAAAAAAAAAAGTGTTTATCTGCTAACTAAAGTGATTATTTAAGGGAACAATTTACACAAAAATTTAAATGTTGTCATTATTTAACAATGTCAGCACTCATGTCATGAGTGATATTGGTTTGGAACACAATAAGAGATGTTTAGTAGAATGTCCATGCTGAATGGTGGAAGTGAATGGTGAAATTGAATGGTGACTTATGCTGTCAAACTGAAGAAATGACAAAAAAGCACCAGAAATGTACCAGAAAAGTGCTCCATACAACTTGTGCACTATATTCCAAGTTCTTTAAAGCCTAACAACAGCTTTGCATAAGGAACTGACCGAAACGTAAGATAATCATCAATTATTTACAGAAAATCTTCCCCTCCGCCATAGCTCTCAAAACTCATACTCCCTTATGCTTTTTCAAGTCATTGCAGTGCTGGGTAGTCATGGATTACTTGTAACCTGAGTAATATGCTATCATATTACTAAATCAAGTAAGTACTTGTAATTAGATTACATTACATTTTAAAATATTTATAATCAGATTACAGTTACTTTATATGTTAGTAACGTAAAAAGTAACTTTTAGTGTTTATTAAGCACTGCTTATGTATAGCTGTGAAATACTACATTTACATCATATCCAGGGATTATTGACAACAATTATTGATTCTGGAAGTCTGGACAAAAAATGTCAAACCTTCTACATAAGAATAATTCACACCATCTTTTTCTGCCATCATGGAAAAACCATACATACAGGTAAAAATTTGTTTTTTGTGTTTCAGTACATTTTAAGTGCCTTTTTAAAACTCAATTCTCATATTTTGATTCATTAAGTATGTTTTCTTAAATACATTTAAGCAACATCACGTCAAAATGGTACAAGTTTATCCGACTTAAATGCATGTGACATTACATAACCAAACAGGCCAGTAATGCAAAAGTAATCAAATTAGATTACATAAAACAGGTAATATAAGAGATTTTGTTACTGATTACAATTGCAGTAATGTAATTTGTAATGACTACTGGATTACAATTCATTAATCTACCCAGCACTGTCTATAAATGACGGAAAACCATGTTGTTCATTGTAGCACATGATACCTAATGCATTTACTAATGTTCCAAATATAATCGTATCGTAAAGTGTTACCAAATCATGAAACTAATTGTCAGGATTGTAGGTGAAGGCAGACAAGAGACGAGGATCTAACTGCAGCGGAACTTTATTAAATAAGAGGGCAACACGAAAAAAAACACGAACAAAGGAAACATCCACGATGGGAAAAAGTAAAACAAAACACGGAAGGCATACAAAGGGTTAACCAGGGGATAAACAAAGATGGAGAGCACGGATAACAGGTGTCCACATACATCAAAGACCGACAGGGGAATGGAGAATCAAACGGGGTTAAATACAGTGACACAGGAAGATAACAAACAACATTCAGGTGCGGACAATAACACTGTGGCAGTGGTGATGAGGGCCGGGAACCATGGGAAATGTAGTTTTATTCACAGACAGTGAAACATGGGGTGGACAACAAGGACACTAATGGTTAATTGTTGTATAGTAATTAAATCTATTGAGTTTCATAGTGAGTATACTATTTTCAAACTTAAACACTGATAAACCCATTAAATACCAATTGTCATGGGAAAACTGTACCAAGCAGACTGCCTTTTCCTGAGGCGCTGAACATTGCAGTATTATAAGACTGTAAAAACGTAAGGATGGGCTTTGTGACACACCATGCAATTACCTCTAACACTCCTCCCTTCCTAAATGAACATACTTCAGGAATTCGTTCTCATGGAACTGTTGTTTGGCTAGCATGAGTGGGTTTGTTATGGCTCCGATACACCTGCTTTAGTATATACTTAGACTGTCATATACTTAGAGTAGACTGTCAAGAGTCCCGCCCTGGAACTAGAACTGATCCACACTTTTCTGTCAGTGGAAAATTATGGTGTCTCCACAACTATTTTGCACAATATTTTTACTCTAGGCTTATTTCCAACGCTGCATGTTGGTTGTATGGTATTGCCATTACAGAAGTGCATGTTAAATGCAGGTTTTGTGGCCTGCAGTCTATGAATTTTAAATGAGACAATGTTATTCTTGTAGGGTTTGTCTTGTTGGGGTTTTGTTACATGGCTGAAAGTATGAATGAATGCATGAGGCTCGCTGTGTGTGGGTGACCTCGGGGTGAAAGGTTACCATGGTAATCAGGTCAGAGGGGATGTGGCTTTAATTTCCACCAGTAAAAGGGCCGAGCTAGTGTCCATCTGTCATACAAACAATACACACAATCACACGGACACTGCCGTGCTCTTTCTATCTCACACACACACATACTCTTTCTCACAAACCGACATGTGGACTTTCATAGAAGGTAAAAACAATTGTTGTTATGTAAGTTGACAGTGTTTAAATCTTATTGATGGAATAAGCAGTAGAATAGCATGTACATTAATATAAGGGAACAATATGCAAAGTTTGGGGAACAAAGGGGTAACAACCTGTAAAATTACAAATAATTTAGGTGTAACTATTCTAATATTACGTGGTATGTGACCTACGATGCTAAACAACAATCTTACGTTTGAGAGCAATTTAGAAAGAACATACACTGCGTACCTTTTTGTAATAATACATAGGTATTATATTATATTATATACGTATATTATAATATAATACCTATTATAAGGGGTAATACCTTTTAAAGGGGTAACTATTCTAATATCACGTGGTATATGACCTTATACTATGCTAAACAACAATCTTACTTTGAGAGCAATTAAGCAAGAACATACACAGCATAACTTTTTGTAATAATGCATAGGTATTATATTATAATATATATATACAATATAATACCTATGTATTATTACAAAAAGGTACGCAGTAATTACAAGTAATTTATAAGACGTCTTTCATGAGAACATGAACTACAGTCCCATGAAATAAAAGTAAAAACTATTAGTATTGATGTAAAGTTGTTGACTATAAGTACAGAACAATATATTTTAAGTGTATTGCAAAATATTAAACTATATACAAATGTATAAGTAGTTAACAGTGAGTTTTGGTAGACCGACTAGATTGCGTCATTCACTGTACGTCTTGGTAGTGGACATTTGGCACACTTTGTTGTCTCTGATTCTCTGATTGGTGGATTTCTCCCCTCAGGATTATGGGTAATGTAGTTCTTCACTGGGAATTCTGCTATTAAACAAAATGTTGAAATAACGTGGACTGATGGCTTCAACAGAAGAATGTACCATCGAATAACAACCTCAAAGCTCACGGTAGGTCTGTCTTTAAGGTTTTATAAGTTATAGTTAAGAATACATTTTCCTCTGTTGAAAATGAATGGGATTTTTACTTCCAGAACCAGACTGTTGCGCTCTAGTAGTGCGTGCCTTAGCAACCACCAATAGCTATTACCTTATCTAGTTACTAACAATCCCAACCTCAAAATTCAGTGTGTTGCCTGGTCAAAACCTATATGGTTACATGGAATTAACCATAGCTTAATTCCATAGCTCACCTGAATTGCTTCAAAAATAGTCTAAAATGCATACGCAAATCCACATACACTTTCTGTTACAACGTGAAATATCAGCTGATGTGAGAAAAGTGCAACAGTGACAGGAAGATCTGTTTAGAATTGCTAATAGAACATCAGGCCATTTCAATGGCTAGTCGGCATCTTCTTGCAGAATGAGAATGAGAAATAGAATGAGCACCCAATCAGATAGCAAAGCTCTACTTGATTTTGCAGAGGAAACATTAGCATTGAGGAACGATATGGATTACGTGGAGTACCAGATACTGAGATAGTGGCAGCTTTAATCTTCCACCCTGGATTCAGATTTCTCTTACAGATGCCTCTCTCATGCTCACAGACTCACTCTATGTCTCTCTATAGCTTTCGAGCTGGAGTGATCTGATTGGTTGACAGTCTGGAGGGGTCAGCAGTCTCTCTTTTAGAACAAACACGTGTGTACCTCAACATCTTTTGCATCCTGAAACTAAACCCCTAACCAGCAGTACAATGCATTTGTGAGGACGAATTATTGGTCCCACATATAAAGAGACAGCCAATGTATTGTGACCACTCTAACTTTTAACCTTCTTGCTACGGTATTGAACTTGTTGCTTGTTAGGCTAAAAAAATATGCCAATTTAGCTGTTTAAAAAGGAGAATATGGTGTGGCACACAATACAATTTCAAGTGTTTTTGTGACAATGTGGGTTGACCAGAATCTTAAAGTGTCAAACCAGGACAAAATTGTGCTGTGGGCGAAATTGAGCAAAATGCTGAATTATCAAAACACACCTTGAAGATCTGGGAGGTCTGGTCACGTTACAACCATGACATACTTACATTCTGAAACATATTGCATGTAGACCTGCATTTAGTCCCAATATAAGTATAGTGCAGTGTTAGCTAACTTTAACATTCGCAAACCATAGATAACAAATAGCTAACAATTTGCAAGCTTAATACAACCATTAGGCTGCTAGCTACTGTAGCATGCTGATTAGCCATCCTTAGCTGCCATGTGCTGTAAATTAGAAGAGTACTAGTTCAATCAAATGAGAAATTTGTTTTTTAATTATTGTTATCTGCTGATAGTTTTATGAGTTTTAACAGTGTGTTTGCAAATGTATAGCAATTGTGGGTACAAATATTAGCACTAGTGCTAAATTATGCTATTCATCAATGCTTGAATGGTCTGATCACTTTCTGTTGTTCTAGGATAGAATAAACCCACTTGCTTAGACAAGGCCCAGCGAGGGTCATTGTGTGGATGGAGAGGAGTATGGTGGTCCTGGCCCACAGACAATGGGTTCCATCCTATTAGCGTTGTGTAAGGCGGCCTGCTGAGAGAGGACATGCTGAATTAGCCCCATCGTGTTCTGCTCATCTGTTACTGCTGCCAGGCCATACGGCATGCGGGGACACAGTTGCAAAGTGACAATAGATATTACTGAAGTCCTTGGTCGACCACCAGAGATTGACAGGGGAGTGTGCCATAGCCAAGTAGCCGGATGTTTTTTTAATGTAATGTTTGTCCAATGACGAATGAAAATTTTTCAGATGGTAAGCGTTTCTAACAAAAATTCTAGAAAAAAGTGAGGTTCTTCAGTTATAGGAAATTAAACCCCTTAACTGTTATGAGGACAGTGGCCCGATTTAAACATTTTAAAGGATTATTCTGGGTTCAGTAAAAGTTAAACTCTATGGTCAATTTAATATGTTAATTCAGTGTGATTACTTATGTACAAATAGCATGTTAAAAAATAACACTATTAATAATGCCACAGACCATATAAGGCATTTTCTTACCATTGGATCAATTCAAGTTTGAAGGACATGTTTTTGCAAGTTCCTGTCAGCAGGGGGCAGTCGGTGCAAATGCTCAGCTACTCAAGATACGCATTCTTGCGTTCAAATAAAACTTGACAATGTGCGACTCTGAATGCAGGGGTCTTGACTATTTTTGTTTCAAACTACATTAAACTTGACGCAAGTCCAAAAAATCCTGTGTTTATGATAAGACACAATAACCCGCCAAAAGCATCTGTCTGACACGTGTGCAAAGAAGCGTCCGTAGAAAAGATTTTATAATAAGGCTATGTCTACATTAATCCGGATACATTTGAAAATGGCGTTTTCAATTCAAAACGCTTTCGGTCCACACTAACGTTTTGAAGCGTTTTCCAAAAGTTGCTCATCCACACTGAAACATATGAAAATGCTTAAATCATGTCACTGTGCATGCGGAAAATCCCCACTGCATGTACAGTCTGAAATGCAATTGTCCTCGTGTTCTGTCGCCGGACACCAATTCCGAGTAAACTTCCCTTCAACTTTAAAGGAATGCAATGTAAAGGTTGTACAAAGTGACATTTATTTTTTAACAACACTATCAAAGTGAGTATCAAGCACAACAGTGCCGCTATAACATGGGCCGCCATCTTGATTGTTTTGGTTGGATAGATCACATGACTAAAAATGCGTCATCGTTTTCCAAAGCATCCGTTTTCACAGTCCACACTAAAGCGAAAACGGCGTTTTTCAAATGTATCCACTTTGGAGTGTGTTTTCAAAAAGCTCAGTTTTCACGGACAAAACGCCATCTCAGTGTGGACGGAAGGCCAAAACATAAAGAAAAAGATGCGTTTTCAAACAAAAATTTACGTATTAGTGTGGACTAGGAGAAGAATTAACAGATTGAAGAATTAAATAGCAAAATGGACTGCAGTGCAAGCCAATAATTGGCTTCAATGAAATGAAAATATACAATATTGCTTTCTAAAGCCACTTTTTGTAAATATAGTCAATGCCTCACTCGTCTGCCACAATTAATTAGTGTATTTTCAAATTGTTATTTTACATTGTAATTTTATAATTAATTAATCATTATATATTTAATAATTTTTATTTGGGAACCTTTCTTTGCAAATATTGATATATGTGATTAATTGTGATTAATTAGATTAATCGTGAATTAAAATAAATTTTGAATAAACCTTGTAATGATGGATATCAATCATATTGTAATTGCTATATACTGTAAATATTCAGATGCATTCATATGGTCCAATAAAATTGTCTGCAAATGTGGCAGTGTCAGAGAGTGTCTTTTGAAGACTGTGTAATAATCATCCAATTAGATATAATTGGTTAGGCAAATCTAACCGCTAAATTAGGTCTCTTAAAAATACACCACCACCCAATTTGCCAAACAACTGTAAAAATAATGAAGACAATACATTAGCTACTCTGCATCGATGTAGCAAACCTCCTGAAAATTCTCCAGAAACAATCCCAATTAAACTGAAACATCTGAGTAAACACACACTCAAACATTAAAAACACATACACCATGGGAGGTGAAGCTAAAGGTTCAGGGATTCAACGTTTGCTTTGCTGAGACTGAATAAGTGTGCAGTTAAACAGTAACATAACACTCCCACATTGATAGGCTCATTCATTTTGAACCTGTCGTGCTGAGATTCCACTGTGTTTTGCATAAAGAATTAGGACGACATGAAAGCTGGGAATTTAAAAAATTTATCAAAAGTCCAAATGGACATGTTGCTCATTTTGACACCCTTTATCTTACATTTTCGACTACACTGTATTGCCTGTTGTGTTTTGTCATTGTCCATATCTCCGGAGCCAACTCTGAGCACAAAGATCACCCGTCAATTCAGAGCTTAACATCAATCTGTCTTTTACCCTTTCACTCTTTCACCCGCTTTCTCTCTCTAAATGTTTCTTTTCACAGACATTCCTTTATCCACTAGACACAATCTCATCAGATGAATTACATAAAGTGCTTCCGGACACTGAAAGTTCCTTACAGTCTCTTTGCATTGGAATGTGCGTGCCTGGTGTCTTTGCATAGTGCAGTGGTTATAAACTGGTGGGTTGCAGAACAGGTCTGTGCTTAGTAAAACCAACCATATAATGATGCATAGTTAGGATAAAATAAATAGGTTTATCAGCTTTTTCAAAGGGAGGAGAAAGCGCTTCCATATCTTTTGATATCAAAAGGTCTTTGCATCCAATAAAAATTCATCTGTAACTTGGTAGAAGCTACTCAGGGGTCCGTTTCCCAAAAGCATCATTAGCCAACTACGTATGGTTGCAAGTTTCATCGTTGCCAACATAGTTCAACGATTTAGTGTTTTATATATTTTATTCAAGACTTTGACCATGTTAACATGCATTAACAAAACAATGTATTCTTAGGTTTTGCAGAAAACGGTGTTCTGAAACATTACGTACACATGAATACATCTGTTTAATAATTTAAAAGTTGTTAAGAGAAAGCGCTTAATCGCACACTGTTTCTGTCGTAGAACACGGCATTCGTGTGTTAACACATGAGTGCCGTTTATATGTTTTTGAAGAGTGCACATGTGTGTATGTGCTCAAGTGGGTTGGGGGAACACGAAGTCTGATATAGAGGGAACATTTGTCTTAAGATGGTTATTTGCATCCTCAGCTTTAGTGTGTCAGTAGGAAATATAAATGTTAGACTCCCAAACATTACTTTTGCAAATAGAAAATATTAGAATAAAAGAACAGGGCGCTCTGCAACAGATGTCATGGCCCCCACTGAACAACGTATCTGTCTGAGGTTTACAAAGAGACAGAAGCAATTGAGTCAGCCTAAATAGAGAGAAGAACTGTGGTGAATTCTCCAAGAAGCTTGAACGTCCTATCTGCCAACAACCAAGAAAAACTGTATCTAGGAGAATTGGTGCTGTTTTAAAGGCAAAGGGGGTCACACCAAATATTGATTTAGATTTTTATGTTTACTGGACTTTGTATGACATTAATTAAGAAATAAAAACTATTTATGTCATTATTTTTGAAGTGCCTAAAACTTTTGCACAGTACTGTATTTTTAAATGTTTAAACTATATAAACAGTATGTAATGATACCAGTCTTTCTACAATGTCCGTAATACCGACTCAGTTTGGTTCCCACATGCTGTCTGGATGCACGCGTATGTGCACGATTGTGATCGTAGCTATGTGTGAACAGTCAAAATCACTCTCTTGGTGATATATTCAAACATGTGTTGAAATAGTTCACCCAGATGGTGTAAGTACCCAATATTTAGATATATAAACCTGAAAACAAAGAGTAATAAACAGACAGAACTGAGAAATTTGCTAAATTAAAGACACAAGCCAGCCTTTATGTATTTTATTTTTGTAAACCTAATTAAGACAAAAGTATTTGAACTAAGACAAATTCTGCATATATATATATATATATGCAGAATTTGTCTTTGTTAAAATTTGTCTTAATTAGTTTTAGTTTAGAAGGCTGTAAATGGGCTAGCCAATTTACAGCCTTCTAAACTAAAAAACACCTGACAAATCAATGATTGGAACTAACAAAAGCTGAGAGAGTCAATTAGGCTTTTTAATTACTTGCTACTTGCTTTTAATTACTTGCCATTAAAATTCAAGAGACAATTTAGAAACTCTAGACTTTAGAGAGGATATTTGTTTGTTTGCGTTACTATAAATTCTCCTCCTTGCCCAATAGGTGGCGACATGCATGAAGAATCTGATTCGCTAAAAACAAAAGAAGAAGTACTCTTAGGAAAGAAGAGCGCACTTATGAGAACTGTTTCTTACCCACACCTGTCACATCACTTCTGAAGACAAGCATTTAATCATTGGAGTCGTATGGATTCATTTTATGCTGCCTTTATATGCATTTTGGAGCTTCAGTGTTTTGAACACTGTTGACTTTCTTTGTATGGACCAACAGAGCTGAGACATTCTTATAATTTTTGTTCAGCAGAAGAAATAAAATCATACACCTCTGGGATAGAATGAGGGTGAGTAAATGATGAGAGAATTTTCATTTTTGGATGAACTAACCCTTTAAATGAATGTAAATAAGCAGTAAAATGATGCAGTGACTTCCAATGGGAGTGAAGTCAGAGGAGCTCATGTGATCCTTCCCCTACAGTCGGATACTGCAGTCGAGCAGGAGCACCTACATTATGACTTGTCGACCTCCAGCGATTTAATGGCTGTCAGTGTGAATGCCCTTTTAGGCTGAACTGCGACTTGTTTGAGAGCACAGTAAGCAAACAAACAGTGATAAGGCTGAACTCAGGTTGGAAAATCCCAGAGAGAACAGACAGGTGTGCTGAGCTCAGTGTTTTCAAAGGACTGTTCAGATAACCTGTCTGAGAGGATAGACAATGACCAAGGCCAGATCAGAGTCCTACAGGGCCCCTGGAGCAAGGTCTTTGGATTACTCAAATTGAGTAAAAGCCAATATCACTGTGCTAGTGTGCGTATGTTTATTAATGTATGCATATGTTTATTAATGTATGCATATGTGTATTAATGTGTGCGTATGTTTATTAATGTGTGCCTATGTTTATTAATGTGTATGCATTTCTGTCATCTGAGTTAGTGTTTTAAAATTCTTAGACACAATCTGACAGACAGACAAGCTGGGACATGAATGGAAAGATCTTGCTGTCCATACCGTCATCACTGGAAAACATGTGATCGGAGGCATCTGCCATAGTCCCACATACCAACACATACGGCAAACCATGTTAAGGAAAGCAGAGCGCCAATAGAAACAGAAAACACAGGAACCACACTAATAGGCAATATAAGATGCTTCCCTTGGTTTTATGAAAGGAACTCTGTGAGTTTTCCCTGCTGAAGGAGCCAGGTGGCCTGGCAGCTTCAGGAATTAAACCAACATTGTTTTCTTAGCGAGACTGAACTAAAAACCTTCCTGGCTTTAACAGTGTCAAACCCTCAATCCAAAGTAAATTAAATCAGGGACACAACAGGAAGGTCTTCAAAAGAAGTCATTTATTTCCACCTCTGCAAATGAGTTGGTGTACTTAGAGGGCCACATAATCATTAGCACCAGACAACAACAATGGAAGGGCTGCAGGCAGGGTCAAAATTATAAGGGCACGCGATATCCCCTAATTCTCTGCTCTCAGAAACAAAACACACATTTGCATCCTTGAGGTGCATTGTTAGCTACTGGAATACACATTGCATTGTGAATCTGGAAGACGCATTTGGGGGAAATGTACCTCTGAATACTGTCAAAATAGTTTTTTTTTGTTCGAAATGACCCTTAGCAATCCAATTTAATTGGTTTAATAAACATTGTTAGTAGCCACTATTTGCAATTACTATTTGTGATCACTACAATGGCAACATCACCACCTACGTCATACACGGAAGTGGTGGCAAAAAGAATAGTGCGAAATGTAAACCAAATCTAGTTAGCTGACTCAACAGTCCTCAAAAAGTTAGCGGGTACCTTTAACCTTTTGCTACTCCACAAACTCATGGGCGTACATTGTGTTTTGTCTTTGCTCAACGCTACTCATAATTTCATTTCTTTTAAACCAACTGTTCTCAGTTCAGGACACTCTGGGCTGTCATTATAGGGTTACATTTTTGACGCACAAAGTCATTTGATCAACCAAGCTGATCTTTGGGAGAAATACGATGTTTAACACGATGAGCTCATGCAGGGTCAATGAGCCTTACTTACCTTTCTATTCTATGCATTATCACTATATGAATCAATGGATTCATCCAAAAGCTAGAAAATTATGCTTTCAGAGGCTGTATATGGAGTTAGGGTGAAAAGAAGGTGCCTTTCAAACTGTTCTGAGACCAGTGCAGTCATACAACACACTGTAGGTTCAGTTATTCACTAATTAGGGAGCAAGGGCGCATCCTATAGCTTTCCTATGCATCCAAGTGCATTCAATACTAGCATCCGTTTTAGGGTGCAGATGATGTTTGCAGCACTCAGCATGGTTGACAGACATGGGACAATGGTAATCAGTACTTAGATTAAGAATTTATAATGCTTAATTTTATTTGAGCATGGTTGGTAGTGATTGGATGATGCTGACTATTACGCTGAATCAGAATTAATTATGCTAATTTCTGCTTGGTAAAATGCTTCAGCACTGACTATCACTTTTTTAATAATGTTTTTTTTTTTACCCCCAAAAAAAATTGTAACATGAAATTAAAATCAAGTCAAATCATTTTTATTTGTATAGTTTTTTAATTTGTGCTTTTCCAACACACACAGAAGCTAATAACTATCTCATGAAAATAATGTGATTGGTGTCATTTTTGCAAAAAGACAAAAAATTCTAGAGTCCTGCCGAACTTGCCGCAAATTCACCATTCATTATTTTCACATGCAAATGAGCTTGCTTTTCACCGCAAGTGTTTGCTAGAAGTTTGATGCTCTTCACCAGTAGTGGCGAACCGGCAGCAAACATTCAGCGGCAGTGGAGAGTTTTCTGCAAGGCTGCATGTGTAAAAATGAGTGGCGAATTTTCAGCAAGTTTGGCAGAACATTCGTTTTTTGTCAGGGGAAATGATATTGTTCATTACACGTATTATATTTCCGAGGTGAAATTACCACTGAGAGGTGAGTTAATTATTCTCCCAGACATATTTTAAACCAACAAAACCTTAACCTAACTGATAGTGTCATCAAAAATTGTCAGATGAAAAACAGATGAGGTTCTTAAAATTAATGCTTTATTGAGTTTTAAGGAAACAAAACCTCCCTCCATACCCTAAACCTAAAAATGAGAAATTGTAGTAGTGATTTTTCCATTGGTAAACACCCCTTACAAGTACAATTGTATAGGCCAAAGCAGTCTTAAATTGTGACATACACAGTAGCAGGAGACATATGAACCATAAGCTCTGTTCTAGGGTGTGGCGGAAACGGTGCGGATGTAGAAGACCTCCACAAAAGGGCACTGATATGTCTGTTCAATGAGGCATGGAGCAGAGGCGCTGGGAAACAGCTCCATGGTCACTCTCTGAAACTAGAGACCACCAGGAGAACCTTCAGAGAGATGAGACATGATACTTCTCCCATTCAGGCCTGATACATACTGGCCAACAATGCAGGAGATGCTGGCTGCTCCCCTCACCTGTGTCTCTGTCCACCTGGATTTGGGAGGAAACGGTGACAGATGTTGCACCACAAAATAGCTTGAATTGAAAAGGAGGGAGGTTAAAGACTACTGAAACTAATCCTTCAAATATATGACTACTTTCAATAGCATGTACCTGTATATGTTAGACACCTTTTCACCCCTTTGTTCTACTTGTTGAATGTGTTTTAATAAAACGTTCACCCAAACCAGATTTTGTTCTCTCCTTCATGTCATTCCATACCTGTATGCAGTATTGAGTAAGTTACTCAATGTGAAAATTACTAATTACTTTGCAAAACTTTACTGTAAGGTTGTATCTGTTAACATTTTCAAGTCAAGTCAAACCAAATTTTATTTATAAAGCACATTTAAAAACAACCAAGGTTGAGCAAAGTTCTGTAAAATACATTTCTATCGGGAAGACACACAGGCTTGAGTGAAGTTTAAGATGCCATTTATTTGATGAATATAAAACAGAAAAGTAATGTCTCTCTCTTTGGCGTAGGCCCTGTCCGGCGGTCCAAGGGAGTTGTACCCAGAACCGTCATGTCCTGCAGGAGATAGGAGTCAGGGGCGAGCAGCCTACCCCCATGCGGGACAGGGCTCAACTGGTGGTGGTTGGGTGGTGGAGGTTGCTGTGTTAGCACATTGAAACAGCAATGTGATAGATTGTGAGCAGACTTATAAAGCAATGGCTTACATGCGATTGGCTAGGAGTTACCCTGCTAATGATGTGATGATGTACAGCTGCTAGTCTATGCTGCACTTCCATATACAGCGTCAACAAAACAGAAATATAAAAGGGAACACATCAAAAACAGGAATACCTCAAAGGTCAGCAATTCCAACATGGATTCACAGTGAATTAAAAGCCAGTGAGAAGAAATATTTTTTAAAAACAGAAAGAGACGGAACAGTTCTGATATATACAGACAAGCTGTTCCAGAGCTTTGGGCCAGCAATGGCAAATGCTCGATCGCCTCTTTGTTTCAATCGAGATCTGGGAACAGATAGAAGTCCTGGTCCCCAGATCTAAGCGATCAGGGTGGAGTATGTGAGCGCAGTAAATCAGAGAGTTATATTGGTGCTTTGTTGTTCAATGATTTATAGACAAAAATAAGAATTTAAAATCAATTCTCGGACCGGCAGCCTTAAGATAGGAGTAATGTGATCATTGCATTTTGGACCATTTGTAGATGACAAATAGAAGCTAGGGAGTTGCAGTAATCCAAATGTGATGTGATAAAAGCATAAATACTGTTTGGAGGTTTTTCCCAGAAAGAAAAGGTTTTACTTTAGAGTGAAGGCGCAAGTGGAAGAACCCTGATCAAACCACAGCATTCATTTGTTTATCAAACTTCAGGCTACTATCAAACAACGAGCCTAATTCTTTGTGCAGGATGTGGTAATTGAAGCGAGACTTAAAACATACCTAATTCTAAATAGTACACATTATTGCTGCCGTTGGTTCCAAACAGAATAAATTCAGTTTTTTTCTCATTCAGATTGAAAAAAATTTGAGTTAGCCATCATTTTAGCTCTTTTAAACAGGCCAATAGCAGCTCTAGGGCATATTTAGCATTTCGCTTCAGTGGTAAACAGATTTGTGTGTCGTCAGCGAAACAGTGAAAGGAAACTCCATATTTGTTAAAAATGGATCCCATAAGAACATATTTAGAGAAAATAGAATGGGGGCAAGAATCGAGCCCTGTGGCACACCACACAAGAGATGTGCAGCAGAGGACAAGACTCACAGAGAACCTTCTATTAGTTAGATAGGACCAATACCATTTAAGAATTGTGCCAGCACTGTGCTCCGGCCTGGACATGAGAATGTTGTGATCGACTATATCAAAAGTTGAAGTGAGATCTAAGAGTACTAAAGCCATGGTATACCCAGAGTCCATTGCTAATAGAATATCATTAGAGACCCTTAGAAGGGCGGACTCAGTACTGTTGAGAAATTTAAAGCCAGACTGGAAAATGTAATGTATGGAATTTGTGCTTGGATGAGCACCACTTTCTCCAAAACGTTCGCAATGAAAGGCAGATTAGAAATGGGCCTAAGGTAGCGGGATCAAGATTAGGTTTTTTGAGGTGTGGTGTCACAGTGTGCAGTTTTAAGCAGTCAGGGACAGTACAAGTACTAAGACACATGTTGATAAAAGCCCAACTGTGTCTGCAGTTTGTTTGAGAAAGAGAGTGGGAATGACATCTTGGGGGCAGAGTGTTTTAGGCTTTAAGTGTTCAATGATTTCTTTGCAGGTCTGGAGAGATATGGGTTCAACCACACTCCATGTTGCAGTATAACTTGGGGTCTCAGACAAGTCATAATCAGAAGGTAAGATCTAGTAATCTTATCATCAAAAAACTTTCAGAAACTTTCACACAGAGAGACAGATGTCTCTGAAAATTATCAGAAGGATTAAAAACTGTCAATGAGTCAATGGTGGAATAAAATACTTCAGGTCTATGATAATTGTTTTGTAATTATTTCAGAGTTATATTAAGACTTTGCAGGCTTAACTGCTTTCTGAAAAGCAGAAAGAGAGCGTCCCTTAGTATTTCATAAGAATTTTCCATTTGTGTTCTGCTCTTCTGCAGACCAGTCTAAGAGAACCGGTTGTGTCGTTGAACCAGGGCTCCGGTTTGGATTTGGGTCTTTTAGCCTTTAGAGGAGCAGTTAAGTTTATAGCATTTGAGCAGATAGTATTAAACAGGCTAAGATGTTCATCGGCATCCAAGTCAGGTAAAGAAGTCTCCAGAGCTAGGGGATTGCAAGCCTCTTTGTATGCTTCAGAGAAGTCTTCACAAGAAAGAGAGGAGAAGGGATGGGTCCAACGAGCCATAGACGTTATTTTATCGCTTAGTTCAGGGAGGAACATGGTGAATAAAACTGGTTTATGGTCCGAAAGGTTTGTATCGCAGATCTCAGTATCGGCGACAGGGGATTAAACCAAGTATAGAATATGTCCCTGTATGTGTGTGGGGCTCTTCACAAACTGCACAAAATAAAAAATGTCCATAAGATTTAAGGACGATTGGTGGTAGAGTGTCGAAGTGTCCTTGGGCAAGACACTGAACCCCAAGTTGCTCCCAATGGCAGGCTAGCGTATATCATGGCAGCTCTGCCGCCATTGGTGTATGAGTGTGTGTGTGAATGGGTGATTGGGACACAGTGTAAAGCGCTTTGGAAACCTCTAAGGTTAAAAAAGGGCTAGATAAGTGGAGACCATTTACCATTGATACACCACCGCGAAAACCACAGACTGTGGTAGGTATTAGTGGGAAGAGAGTGGCAGTGAAGGGAATTCTTTTAAATAACCGCTAATCCACCACCGCGACTAGTAGTCCGGTAGTTGAAAGTTTGAGTGGGACAGCAAGGCGAATCCCGAGACCAAGCCAGAATTCAGTCTGACGGCAGTACCTCCCTGCTTACCACGTCTCCTATGCCGTTTCCTCTACTACAGCGTACCCCTCCTCCTTCCTGGGTTTCGGCACCAGTGTAAAGGGAATAGGGGAGAGGCGAGAACCGGCTTGGCAAGATAAATAATACTTTAATGAGAAACTGAAACCAAAGACACAAACACACACATGATGGTCAGCTGACCTTAACCGAACTCTCTCTCATCGCACCACCTTCCGCAGTCGGCCTTTATCCCTCTCGGAGGCTTGATTAGCCTGATAAGCGACCGGGTGTGTATAATCACGACCGGGTGTGTATTACCCTCCGCCCTGTCACAACCATATCAAAGAAAAATAAATAACAATTTGCAAAACTGCAGCATCCAACAAATTGAAATAAATGTAAAAAAGAAGGATGCTATTTCACATGTGCATTTAAAGTATAACTTTTTTAATGCATATAAACAATGTGCATATAAATGTAACAATTCAAAATGAATACAATCTGAGCAACATAATAAGTAAGCTCCGCCCTCCCTCACACATCATTGGTTCATTGGTTGACACTGCATGTCTGATTGACAGGAACAACAGGTGAGGCTGTTAGTCTGAGGAGACAGTCAGAACGAATGTGTGTGCGCTTGAGCATTTAGGCCTATATTATTTTATTTATTTTTTCATTCTTTGAATTAGTTCATTCTATTTATTTAAGTCTTTGATTATTCAGATCTTAATTGTTTTTTAAATAGATTCGGCTCTTCTGATATGCAAGCCGGCTCCCAACGTTCACCTAAAAGAGTCGACTCTTTCACGAACGACCCATTACTAGCTGACACAACACACTTCCAGTCAAGCCACAAGGGAAGATAAACATGATGGAGCCGATGAAAACAGGGATGGGGTGTAATGGAATACATGTAAAGGGATTACGTATTTAAAATACAAAATATAAGTAACTGTATTCCACTACAGTTATAATTTAAATCATTGGTAATTAGAATACAGTTACATTCAAAAGTGTTTTGATTACTGAAGAGATTGCTTTGCATTTTATTGTCATTTTTATCATTTAATATTTAGTTCTTTCAGATGGAAAACATTTATACAGAGAAATGATGTGATCCAAAGTGCGTTTGAACAGCGGTGAAACACTTTCTTATGATGTGTTACATTCATACGAGCAGACAGAGAAGTAAGTTTGAAGTAAGTTTGAAGCAAATGAAATAGAAATATACTTTGTATAAATTGTCAGCTTTATGCTAAGCTAATATGCTATTTCTAGCCATTTTACATGCACATGTTACCAGACACAATCATATTTATTATCAAGAAAATTCACGTTGGATCACAATTACTTTTTTCTAGTAAGGCCTTTGATATTAGGGCAAAAATCTTATTCTTGATAATCATTTTTTTATTGTTTTCCTGTAAAAATATCTAAAAATCCTTAAAACAAGATCAATTTGATTTACATGTATCATGTTTAGAAACAACACTGCATAAGATATTTGGGTGTTTCAGAGAATGTATTTTAACAAGTGTATTTTGTCTTACTGTACTGACAGAGTTTTTATAGTCAAAACAAGTGAAAAAATCTACCAGTGCTGAAGAAGTAATCCAAAGTATTTAGAATACGTTACTGACCTTGAGTAATCTAATGGAATACATTACAAATTACATTTTACAGCATGTATTCTGTATTCTGTAGCGGAATACATTACAAAAGTAACCCTCCCAACCCTGGATGCCAACATGTCTGATGGAGCTTGTCAGTGAGTCGGAATAATGTGGCCGATCCTAGAGTACTGGAACTTTCCGAAACAACATACCGACTTCCCTTCTGATCATGTTGGCCTAATCCACCATCTCAACCAGAAATCTGAAATGGTGCGTCACATTCAGTTTCTCTTTCGGGGTCGATGATGTTTGGTGCAGCCTTGTGATACAAGGGCTGGATGGGAGCTTAAATATATATTTTTTTAAATGAACAGACTTACATTTTATATTATATTGCCATAATAAAAAATTTTGAGGGGGTCCTTTAAAGGTTTTTTTGTTTGCATCTGTTGCCTATTCATATTCACGAGTGGATGAAGGACACTCTAAACACTTTTGCGTCAACTCCCGACTGTCTACAGCCTACAGATGTGACAGTCTTGTTAGGATGATGGCATCGCCAAGGAATTAAGGTTACTAAAAATGAACTCTATTACTCCCCATTAAACAGAAAGCCTGTCTGCAAACAGACTACATTTATTTGGGCAGATAGGAAGCTGCTGTTCCGAAAGTTTGCCATAAACAAAATGAGATTCCTATGCAACTACTGAATTTTATTTAGGCTTAATGTAAACAGGATATCAAACTGCAGGCCTGTTTAAAAAAAAGAAACTGCATAAGTGAGGAATTAATCCATTGGATAGTATTCCATGGAATTCAACTTCAAGATGAATTTGTGTGATGGAAATATAAACTTTTTCAGCATTATGTGAAGTGTATTTATTAATAAAGTGCACATTGTTGTATGTTTTGATTTATTATGGATTACAAAAAAATATGTCTTGCCATGCTAAAACATATTACGTGGGCAAGTCATTTAAACAAGAGGAGCTAAGTAAATAAACATGAGTGCCGTAGTCATAATTGTCTTGAAAGAGAATCTCAGCACTCATTACTCACATATATTTTTTGGCACGTTTGCATGATCCAAAACCTAATCCAAACGCTGCTCCATCTCCTCTGTAATGACAAAGATAACAAGCGGAAGACAGCATTACTTGTGAGAATAAATGCTGATAATGTTTTAGCATCTGTATTATTTGATCAATTGGATTTTTGGTGTAGAATCAAGCACTTTTCATCACATTGTTTTTAATTCAACCATACTATAGTATGCAAGCTGCTATACGTGAAATAGACATATTCTTTCACTGGAACCCCAGGAGGAAACTTTACACTGGCCATGGTATAAAAGACAAGCAAATGACATGTCCATAATTCAATGCTTAAACGTAATGACCAGGAGAGGTTCATTTACATGACGCCGCCGAGCGAGTGATTATCTGGGATGAGAGATAAAAAGACTGCAGGGTGGGAGAGGAAGGGAAAGATAACGTAGAGTATTCTTCTAAATTCTCGTCCTCCTCCCTTACTCTTCCGAGGTGGATAAAGGTCTTACAAATTCCTGAGTCGACAGATATGACCACATTGTCCCTGTGACTGTGGAATGGAGACGGGTGTGGTGAAAACACACACTCGCGTGTTTACATGGCTATGTGAATCAGGACAGACTTTTATTGTTACAGCTAATTTTAATCACTCCAGATTAACACAAACTCTAACCTAAAAGAAAACCTTTTGTTTTATTAGAAATATTTCTGTAAAAAAGAAACCGCTTATGAATAGTTTATGAAAAGAGGATGTCCCTGGATGACCCCAAAGGGAGATTTTGTCATATTTCAACAAGAACAAACTTCAATAATTTACTTATAATAATTTACTGAAAGTGTCAAAGTGTAATTGCATAAGCACTGGATACTCAATATACAATTACTTTACAATCATGGCACAGTTATTATTGTTTTTTTTTTTATAAAAAAATCTGTAAATGTATTAATTATGTAATAAAATAAATAATAAATACTATAATAAATGAAATTATAAAAGAAATAAAATAATGAAGAATATAAAATACTAAAATAAATAATATGCATTAATTATTTATAAAAGTATCAAATATGGCTTTATTTTATTTATAGTTCCGATCCTGGAATGCGGATTGGTCAATACAGCATTAAAGCCATTTTAAAATACTGAGATAATACAAACATCTGAGATGTTAGTTCAGGTCCTTGAATCTGATTGGACGAGAGACATTCCATGAGCACTAATGGTCTGACACATCAGCACTCGGACGCTTCACTGTGTAATGTTTTTTTTTTGACATTACATAGTTTATCCAGCAGTTGGTGGCAAAAGCAAATTTTTGTGTGTAATATGACCAGTTTGTGATGTGAAGGGAATCTGTCAGTCATTGTTTACATACAACCGCACTCCATGATTGCTCGTATTACTACTACACTAATAAAGCTAGAAAATAGCTTTAAACGGCTTTAAACGAACAACTTCAGCATTAAGACTCATCACAGCTGAGAGACACAACAGACTGATTAATTACAGAACTCATGATGATTACCTCTTACTGGAATTTCCACATTGATTACATACTGTTGAAAATGGCGGAGAAGATTGCAGTTTCTATAGTGAAAGACTATTGAGCTCTGGCTACCACGAAATATGTAGAAATACCCTCGCTTGGACGGCTATTTTTCCACTGAGAAAGCTGACAGCATCTCTCCTTGGGTGTGGCAACAGGTGATTGCATTTGCTCGCTGTCTCTCTCTCTCTCTCTCATACACACAGACACACACTCTCACATCCATCCTTGTTTATCCAATAACATGGTAGAAACAGCACAAGCCGTGATACTATTTCTGAAGTGACATTTTTGAATCACTAACGGAGGTTTTTACCCATCATTTGTTTTGAACCAACAATGGCAGATTCTGATACGTCGCGTAATAAAGTAGTTTCATGCACAAATGCGTTTTTATGATTGTACTCAGTTTTTCTTAATTTTTAAAAATGTACTTGTTCATTGAACTATTGTATATAAGCAATATCACACTCACAATTGTGCTGTATGTCTCTATATCAGCACTGATTACCTACAGCACTCGACCTGCGGCCGAAACACAGCAGTGCTGATACAGAGACATATCGCACTCTTGCTCATGTAATATATATATATAGTACTTTAACCAATAACTTATACATTTTGCTTATGGTGACCCTGAATAAAATAATGTTATTATAATAAAGCTTTGTTTAATTTCTAATTTTTCATTCAGTTCAGAAGTTTTTCATTTTTGGCCCAAGTATTATTACTAAAAGGCAAGAAAAAGCATAACGTTTGCTTAAGTGGTGAGGTGAAAAGCTCTGGAGAGGGCTCTGCCCGAGTTGTCCTAAATGAAGGCACGGCTGCACGCATTCCTTATGTCCCTGACAATGGCCTGACATACTCTGTGCCTAAAGGCTGCTGAGCCCTTGCCTTTGTCACTTGATTAACTGCTCTATTCAGGACTCAGCCTGCTAATTGCATAGCCTGTATAGCTCCCCTGCTTTACTGTAAGAATTAATGAGACACAATTACTGCACCCAGCAAATCTCTGGCCAGTCTATTCCAAAGCGCCCCCCACAATCCAATCCAGAATGCAGTCACTGCTATAGAGCTCTGCCTCACAGAAGAGAAAGACTACTGGGCAGGCCTGTTTTGTAAAATAAATGCATTTATTTTAAGCTGGCTCATAATTAGACCCTGGAGTGAGAGACAAGAAAGGAACTAGGTAGAAAGGAAGGGAGAGAGAAAGAGAAGGTGGTAATCTATGCAAACAAAACAGACATACACAGGGGGGAAAATACATTTCTTGACATGTGACACTACCTGGTTTGATTGTTAGAGGTGAACAAGTGTGTGTGTGTGTGTGTGTGTGTGTGTGTGTGTGTGTGTGTGTGTGTGTGTGTGTTTCACTTGAGAAGCAAGATTGCTGATGTCATTAAAATGATTAGAATAAAGTTTACAGTATTTTTCTTACTCCATTGAAATAAATAGCTTTTCACCCGTGAGTCAACAGCCGAACTCATTTCTCAATATGAGGTTGAAAAGTGTTCCTCGGGAAGTCATTGAGTCACCAGCTCATAGAAAAGCTAATCTGTTTATTTTGTGTAACTGGATATGTACAAAATAATCCAGGGTAGAGAGAGAGAGTTGTTCTGAAAAGACTTTAGCAATCCTTCTTGGTGAAAGAGTGAATTGTCGGGTATTGTGAATTAGCATTAGCTTCGCAGACACAAAAGAGGATTATTGTCGCTGCGTAGTGCATATGTTCAATACTGTTAGCAATTTCTGGAATGTCTATTTGGATTCGGAGTGTTTACTCACCTATCAATCACCTCAGGCTCACCCTTCCACAAAAAAAAAAAACACTTGTGCTTCATTCATCTCTGTCCTCAGTGCTAACAATGCAAACTCTTGTACATTAGCCTCTTCGCCCCTTCTTATCAGGCCAGGAGAGCGTCTCGCTCTGTACCTGAATGCTCTTTGTTTCTTACTGACCCCCTGCAGTGCAGGTCACTGCCTGCAGCCATTCCAAACTGGATTTGGCCCTCATCATGTTTCAGGCTCTCTCACACAGAGCGGGTCAGGGGCCCCTGGGTGGATCCGCCGTGTTTGGTGTCAATCAAGTTTTTATTGCTGCAGTGATGGCCTGTGGATTTGAGTGTAGCAAGTGTACGGCAGCTCTGATTTGCAAGTGATTGCGATACTTCTAATGACGGATCATGACTTTTCCAAACTGTCTGAGGGGAAGTGTAGAGATGCAAATGTTGTGAAGGCCGAAGTGAAAGTGTTACTTACTCTGTAGCTTATTTCTCAGTTCAACAGTAAAAGTTCATCAAAAGAAAAATAGAATTCTGTCATCATATACTCATGCCTCATGCCATTCCAAACCTGTGTGACTTTGTGAATGATCCCTGTATGCATGGCGTAGCCATATGGAAACAATTTATTTTCTTACATTTTCACACCATTCAGAAAAAAACTAAAACCATAATGCTTTGTTGGATATTAAAGAGCAGTCTTTAAGGTAAACAATAATATGCTGTTTTTAAGCTACACTATATTTGATTTACTCTCCAAGACATTTCTCTAAATGTTGTTGTTAACTGTTTTTATTGGCATCTATTATGTTATTGCATGTATTTGTTTTTTTGAAGTGTTTGCATTAATATAATTGCATTAATGCATAAATAACACATTTATGATTAGTTTGTTTATCTTTTCAGATTTTTTGAAGAATATTTCCGCTCTATTGGTCCATACAATGCAAGTGAATGGTGGCCAAAACTTTAAAGCTACAAAAAGCACACAAATGCAGCATAAAAGTAATCCATAAGACTCCAGTAGTTAAATCCATGTCTTCAGAAGTGATATGTTAAGTGTGGGTGAGAAACAGATTAGTATTTAAGTCCTATTTTGATAATAAATCTCCACTTTCACTTTCACTTCAACATTCTTCTAACGTTTTTAAGCATATCGCCACCTACTGGTCAGGGTCAAATGTGGAGATTTATAGTAAAAAATTAGAAATATTGATCTGTTTCTCACCCACGCCTATGATATCACTTCTGAAGACATGGATTAAACCACTGGAGTCTTATGGGTTACTTTTGTGCTGCCTTTATGTGCTTTTTGGAGCTTCAAAGTTTTGGTCACCATGCACGTGCATGAGCAGCAGAACAGAACTGAAATATTCTTCTAAAAATCAGCATTTGCGTTCCGCAGAAGAAAGTAAGTAATTTTAATCTGGTATTCCATGAGGGTGAGTAAATAATGAGAGAATTTTCATTTTTAGGTGAACTATCCCTTAATTACATATACAGTATATTCTTATTTGGCTGTGGTATTTAGATTTAGCCTGGGTTTAGTTGCCAATCTGTCTGAATACAGTGTTCTTTCGAGTGGTTATAACCAAAGGGGTTGTGAAATTGAAGTTATTAGTTCTTATTTGCATTACTGTGTTGTGGTTAAAGACTTTTGAATCCTCTCTATCATTACTTTTTAAAGAAATCAAGAAAGTAATCTAAAATAACTCTTTTTCTCTGCGTTATAGCCTCTCCTGAGATTATGTTTGCCGTGCTGCCCTATGTTGATCATGGCAAAGTACATGCTCTTTATATACATTTACATATAATTTAATCATGGGTGCTGCACTTCCATGAAAAGGGAAGATTGTGTAACTAGAAATACATTTTTATTTGTTCTGGACATATAAATAGAGATTTGATTAGATTGAGAGAAAAATATGTCTTTTATGGGTCTATTAGTGATTCAGACATATTATTTGCAACTCTGCAGTTAAAAGTGGGTTTGGAAAGAAAAAACAAGTAATATTTCATATACCAAAAATATTTTGGATGAAACATTCTTCTATTATAGGCTTATAATTCTATATTAAATATCTTTCATACTGTCTTTTGAAGGAAGATATGCAGCTGAATATGCGAACAATGCTAACAGGCTGTTTCTATGCTTCAGACAGACACTCTTGCTCTTTAGTTCATGTCAATAAATACAGAAAGATAAGATGTTCAGCTGTTCAAGACACATCCATATCTCTCAAAGATAAGATCTATTGTCTTAAACGAGTCATTTAGTACTTTCTCTCTTCTCGTTTGATGAAATCACACCATATTAAAACACTCAAAGGGGCCACTGTCATTTGCTAACCTAATTTAGCTAACACCACACAAAATATAAACTTCTCCTGTAGTTATGCAAATTCAAATGGCCTAATTATCATCTGCCAAATTACAATAGGGTGAAATAGAAGAAGTCTTCTTTAATCTAGTATTTTCTTCTCTCTCTCTCTCTCTCTCTCTCTCTCTCTCGCTCTCTGTGTGTGTGTGTGTGTGTGTGTGTGTTATGTATGATGAAGGCAGAGTGGGATGTTATTCATTAATCTTGCACGATCATGCTGACACTGAAATGCTGCATTTAGGTTTAATAAAAAGTCTAAATTCGAGCCATCTCTGGGCTTAAGATCAATATTCAGATCAATATAGGTTTTCGAATTACTGATTTTACCCAAAATGAAAAATCTGTCATCATTTACTCTTTTTTGAAGAAACTTCATGCAGCACCAAAAAAAAAAAAAGGAAAAACCATATGACTTATTCTTGATGTTTCTATTTTTCTGAAGCCATATAATAGTAAAGAACACACTGAAATTGAAGTTTCCATTTCCTGAAAGTTTCTAATCCACTGCATTCACCAGTCACCATACTTAAACTGCCATGCTCATATATGACACATCAGAACCAATGGCATTTGGAATAAATAATTGGCATCAATGACATCGTTTGAATTTGAATGCACATGAGATTTCAGAGCAGAGGTGGAGGGGATCCTTGTCAGTGAATAATGACTTTTTAGGTCCTTTACTCACATTAAACTATCTCATGGCTACAAAAAACATGGAATATAACGCACAAGACATTTTTGTCCTTTTTAGAGCTTGATAGCTTGTGGTCATTATCAACAGCCGATTTATGGAGATAAATGTGCAGACTTATCAAAAGTTCTACTTTTGTGTTCCAGAGAATTGGTGTGCAAGTTTGGATCAATGATATATAATGACAGAATTAAACTTTTTGGGTGAACTATTCCCTAATTTCATCTTTGATCCCCCTGTAACCTTAAAAGTTTTGTTACGTTCAAATCCTCACCACAGCAAATGTATCACTAACTCACATTGGCATGAGTGCTGTATTGGCTGTAGTATCATACAGTTGGTGCACTGTTGTAAAGGACATCTGTTTCTTGAGACCTCCTGTTATGTTCGGGTCATTTTTTAACTGTTTAGGAGTTCAAAACATTATAAAATGTATCTGTAATGGTTAAGGTTGGGCAAGGAGGAGGCAGGAACCGGCTGAGCATTCAACGTAACTTTAATGACATAAACAAACTTAAACATAACATAAAACACACAGACGCGTGCGTCTCTCTCTATCTCGAACTGGCGTCCCTGGCTCCTCTTTATCCCTCACCTGCAGACTGGGCTGATTCAGCGCCGGGCGTCCATCGTTACGGCCCAGCCACGCCCTCCTCCTTGTCTCACTCCTCTGCCACCCGATTCAGGTTGGGGAAGCCTCCGGCATGACGTATTCCCCTCACCTCCCTTCCTGGAGGGCAGGTGTTGCCCTTCCTTCTTTCCTTCTGCCGGCAGGTCTTCCCCTCCTCTGGGAGAGATGAGAGGAGGGAGAGGGAAAGAGAGCGGGGGAGAGACAGAGAGAGAGAGAGAACACGCTCGCCGGTCCCCGGACACGCCATTGCCTGGTCCTCAGCCACTCCTTCACCCTTTGGCAGACGACAGCTGCTCCTCCCCTTGCGGACAGCAGCGAGTCCTCTGACCTCTGGCAGATGGAACAGCTCCTCTCCTTTCTGGTGGACGGCAGCAGTTCCTCTGACTCCCGGTGTCCGGCAGCAAATTATCCATCTCCTGGCAGATGGTCGTGGCTACTTCCCTGGTGGACTGCAGTCGCGAGGACTCCACGACAGCGCATACCTCCTCCTACCTGGCTTTCGGCACCAATGAAATGGGTAAGGATGGGCAAGGGGGAGACAAGAACCGGCTGAGCAGTCAACATAACTTTGGCGTCCAGCACTGGGCGTCCATCATTACGGCGCAGCCACGCCCTCCTCCTTGTCACTGTATCCTAATCTTGTATTTGACCAAAACGCCGTTGGATTCTCCACAATAATGAATGGATGAAAAAGTAAAAAAAAAAAATGTTTTACATTTTTATTTATATCTATGCATTGTGAGGGTGTTTTGGGAGATTACAATGGCATTGCTAGGTGATTGCTAGGACACTACTAAATAGTTGCAAGGGTTTACTGAATATGTACTGTAAAAGAATAGTATCACCATTGATATATAGGTGGCGCTCTTTCCAGATGAAATGCTATTCTCTAAAACACTTGTGTGTAGTGAGAAAATGAAGGCTATGGCCATGTTCATGTTTTTAATGAAAAGTTAGGTGCTGAATATCTACTGTACTCTACCGGGTCTTTTTTGACCCGAACAAAACTCTTTTTTTCTCCAAAAATGGATGTGTTTAAAACATATTGACAACAGAGGGGGGAAAACCATGGTGATTTATCCATTGTGTTGCATATTTCCTCACTTGTAGGATAAGTTACTTTATGTAATTTTCTAAATCTGTTCTGTTGAAACCGTTGGCTTTGAACCAACACTTGAGAATGCATGACTGCCATGCTTTCTAAACACAAAGGTCAAGCTTTATTGTCCTTGCTGGTCAAAGATCGAAAACTATACACCTGTAGTCATAAACTTTCCCTGCTCTTGTGACTTTTCCTCCTCCTTTCACACTTTTACTCAGTCAGCGATAAGTCAGTAAATCTGTAACCTGTCTTTTCATATTTAGTTTGTATCCTCATACGACGCAACTAGAGGCAGTTAGCAGAAGATGAGTGTAATACGTCGTATCAACAATAGTTGAACAGTTCTCTGTGCTAGTCATTCTCCAGGGCATGTATTATTCAAAAGATGCCAGATCCATCAACAAGCTTGCACTCTGAGAGGATGTGGGCAGAAAAAAACAAACCAAATCCAGAAGTGGCTTCCTCTCCAGTGTGAAAAAGTATGCAATCGTGGGCGATTACGGGTCTCCTAGGCATGGGCTTACGTTGACCCCTCCCACACCTTTGCGTTGCTAGGAACGTTTCTTTGGTCTCGCACGGCATCTCAACCCTCGGCAGATATCCTCATGCAGACTTCAAACACACTTGCAGCAATTCATCTTATCCAGCCTGTCAAGTGCACTCAATTTTAAGAGTATATTAATAAATAAGCCCCATCCATTTACTCACTCTTTTAGCATGTAAATAAACATGTCTTAATCTTCTTGCTAATGAGCATTAGAGGGGCCTGGGGTGGATTTACTGGAGGTTCTTGCCCACAAAGCAGGAAAGGTTTGACAGAATGAAGCAAGAGAATGAATATGCCCTGCATGCAAAACATGCACGCAGAGAACTGCATGGTTGTCTAGTTATACGTCTGCTCCCAAACTCCCAGATGTTTTCAACTCATCTTGTGATACTGCTGCCTCAGCCCAGAAGCTCAATCTGAGGGGGCATGTGGCTTCTTCGATTATTAAGACAAGTTGACTTTTAATGCACCTTACTTTGAAAGTTATGCTGCTGAAATCGGTCTGTGCTCACCAAAATTCAAATTACTGCCCCCTGTGGCCAAAGTTGGAAGTGTTGTTGAACGTATGGGCATGTGTAAGCTTCAATATTTGAGTGAAATGTTTAGTGGCACCTTTCAACATTCTTTCATCATCTACCCACATAATTTCGCTTGAAACTTGTATAACTTGTATCCCTTGAATATAAGTTCTATCAGGAAGACTCGCAGACTTGAGTGAAATTTAAGATTACATTTATTTTATATATATGAAACAGAAATGTAATGTCTCTCTTTAGTGTAGGCCCCGTCTGGCGGTCTGATGAAGTGGTACTCGGAACTGTCATATACTGCTGAAGATAGGAGGCAGGGGCAAGGATCCTACCCCCGTGCAGTACGGGACTCAGCTGGTGGTAGTGGGGTGGTGGAGGTTGCTGTGTTAGCACACTGAAAAAGCAATGTGATATATTGTGAGCAGACTTATAAAGCAATGGCTTACATGTGATAGGCTAGGAATTACCCAGCTAATGGTGCAATGATTTACAGCTGCTAGTCTTCCCACTAGAACTACGCTACGCTTACATTTATTTTTAGCTGCTGTTATCTGCATAAAACACAAATACATACATTTTGTTTGTTATATAAAAAAAAATAACATTTCATTTATATGTATATCTCGAATATTTAATTTACGATTTAAAAATGGTTATCTTGTGGTTAAGTACAGAACTACAAAATGTTACTGATCTCACAAAAAAATTGCCGATGGAAGGTCAAATGTTGTGTCTGCTTAAACCCAGTGGCTGAAGCTGGAGCTACAGTTGCGACACAAGTAAAGAGGCTTCAACATGACTCATGTTACTGTTGCAGAATACACTGAAGTCCATAAAGTGAAGAGTCACCCCAGAGTTACCCCCAGCACCGCACTGACTCTGACAATTTGCATATATGCAATGACGGGTCTGACTTTACAGCAAAGTGATTTTTACACAGGTTTTTAACTCATGATATCTTTTAGAGGACAACGTAACAAGAAATATTTGAAAACTGTCCAACTTTATGAATATTTTTGAAAATACTTACTTTGCGGTTTCTGAGAATCTGAACAAATACATGGTTTCAAAATTGGAAGTGACGTGAGAGGCACAGTACATCCAATTTTTGGGCAGTGATAATTCGCCATATGTTAGCACTTTTCCAGAATTCTGCAAATTGGGTCCGAATGTGTGTGGCAAAACATTCAAAACTAACATGCCAATTTCCTGTGTGATCACATTTAAGTTAAGATGATGGCCCTGCCTCGGCCCCTGTTGATGATTTTGCCTACCTTCACTCTTCTCTTCTATCCTTCTCTCTTCCTCTCTCATTTCTTTGCATCTATGCCTCTCTTTTAATCTTCCCACAGGTCAGGGTGGCATTTTGCCATCTGTTCAACTGTCCTGAATCATAAAGAGAGAGATAGGGTTAGTTGAGAGGCAATATAGGTAGATGATGAGCTGTAGAATTGTCCACACATGCTGATTTGTGTGTTAAAGATTGTTGACCTCATCTGCACATTTCAATGCCCCCAATCAAAGTCAAGTTTTGCAAGCTAATTTTCTCAAACAGAGAGTGATTTGAATCTTATACAACATCAACACATGGGAATTAGTTTTTTTTAGTTGCAATTCTTTTCCCACCCAAATGCGGACCCAATGTATGGAATCTTGGACACCTGTAGCCATATCACCTGTAGATTTAGACTAGTTTCCCACTGAAGCTAAGCAGGGTTGAGCCTGGTCAGTACTTGATGGGAGACCTCCTGGGGAAAAACTATGGTTGCTCACCCTGTGGTCTGTGTGGGTCCTAATGCCCCAGGATAGTGACGGGAACACTATACTGTAAAATACACAGTCCTTCGGATGATATGTTAAACTGAAATCCTGACTCTCAGAGGTCATTAAAAATCCCAGGGCATTTCTCGTAAAGAGTAGGGGTGTAACCCCGGTGTCTTGTACAAATTCACCCCATTTGCCATCCTCAGTCATGGCCTATTAATAATCCCAATCCATTAATTGGCTCTATCGCTTTACTCTCTCATCTCCAAGAATAGCTAGTGTATGGTGAGCGTTCTGGCGCCCTATGCCTGCCGTCACATCATCCAGGTGGATGCAGCACACTGGTGGTGGTTGAGGTGTTCACAATGTAATGCGCTTTGAGTGTCAGAAAAGCGCTATATAAATTAACATTCAAGTGCAAACTAAGCACCAAAAATGGCTGGCAAGCGAGATTCTACATTTTTACAGAAATTAGTGAAATAAGATTCAGTAATGTTAGGGTTAGGTTTAGGGTTTGGGTCAGGAGTATATTAATGTAGTTTCTACTCAAATGTTTCAGAGAATGGGTTGCAATGTGCCTTTCATGTCTAATCCATTCAAAGAAGAGAAATAAACATAGTTGTGAAGAAAGCATTGGCGGATTTTTGCAGACAAATCATTCAACCTTCTGTCGCCGATTTTCCTAAGCGATCAATCAATTATTATCAACTTTCTTAAACTCAAAATTTCATTAAAATGGACCCTGTTTAATATCTTAATGCCAGTTCCTGGTCTTTTTGGGCATGTTTTATTGACGAACGTTAATTCAAATTAATAAAATTCTGTCTTGTGTACAGAGCAGAGAAAAAATATGGGGAAATGCAGTAAACTGTAATTTGGACAAAGGAGAACAGAATACAGGCAGTGATATGACAGAAGTTATATTTGGTTTAAATGTGCCGTTTAATAGGAAATGTATTCAGTTATGATGGTACCTCACTATCTCTAAAGACATACTTGTATTAATCAACCAACACCTTTCAAAGGTAATTCAATTGATTCATAGGGTTTCACATTTCTGAAAATATATTTCTCATAATGACGGGAGATAGAAGTCAACATACAGCAGAGACCAAATAAACAGATACTGTGGGTGAGTTGAGACTCAGGACTAGTGTAAGCAATTGTGAGATTATTTAACAGAAAGTGTATAGGTATGTGGTGTTACAGTATATATACCTCTATCATACACAATACATTCCTGAATTTTTTGGTCACAACACTGTCAATCATCAACCCACGATCAGCTGTTTTTATTAATGCACGCTGTATGGTATGTAATAACCTGCTGATTTGAGGTACACGGACACAGCGAATGGATCTTGAGAAGGATGTCGCATCTAGTATGCTCTCAGCGGTGGATTGATTAGCAGGACTGGCCTTGTTTGTCAAGGTAATGAGGTGAAGGTGAGGGGACGCCCAGGGAGTGCACTCCACCACCTCAGGGGACCAAAGAGGGGGTCAGGTCCCACCTGCAACTGATTAGCTGCCATACCCAAAGAAAACACACACTGATGAGAATGGGGGCTGGGCAGCCCTCCCCCTGTCTCCTCCTCTATCTCTCTATGGAGAGAGATGTGGGGGTCTGGGCAAAGTCAAAGAACAAACATAGCAAAACAATTCTTAAAGATAGCCCTCGTTACTTAGAATAAGCCTGTTAATTGACTTAGGGGCAGTCACACACTAGCTCTGTTCCAAAACCTAGTTATCTGCCTTACAACCTCGCATGCGGAGCATCCTCACTGAAATGAAACCTCATATGGGGGCAGTGGTGGCTCAGTGGTTGAGGCTCAGGGTTACTAACCAGAAGGTCGGGGGTTCAAGCCCCAGCACCACCAAGATGCCACTGTTGGGCCCTTGAGCAAGGCACTTAACTCCAGGTTGCTCCGGGGGAATTGTCCCTGTAATAATTGCACTGTAAGTCGCTTTGGATAAAAGCGTCTGCCAAATGCATAAAAATGTAAAAAATAAAATGTAAATGTCATATGTGATGGATATTCTACATAGGCAACGATTTAGAGTGCAACACAAAACAGCAGAAGTTTCAACTCACAATTTATTTCAGTGGATTTTAGCTTTAGCATGTTGCTAAGCTAACAATATGATATGCTAATAAACACTGAAATGCAGAGCACACACAAGTAATAGTGAAATACTTCTAATTAGATTGAACTATTTTCAATCTTGGGGAGTAGTAAACAATAAATAGCAATGCTACTAACTTAACTAAATTTCTAGTCATGCGAAAATAGCTCAGCTATTTTTACAAAAGTGTAGCTTTTGCAGTAACAAGCAACATTTCCCAGCACATTGTCACAAAACGATAAATTTTTTCACATTGTAAAGCAAACACTGTAATGGAGCCAAGAGAAGAATCAAATCAAACATGCTCACCTAAACCGTTCTCTCTCACGCATAGTGGCTGAGAAACCGAAATCATTTAATTGATTTGGATATTTTGGACAGTTCATTTAAATGAATCGCTTGAATTTAGTGATTCCCTTATATTTAGAGTTGGGAAATCCAAATCATTTTAGTGAGTTGGTTCTTTCAGATGGTTCATGTCAAAGAAATAGTTCACATAGATGATTCATTGATTCACTTGGGCCCCGCACAGCCTTAAAGAGTCTTAGCCTTATTTTTCAAAGTGAAATATTTAGCGTATTGCTGCTGTTTATCGCTATATTTCGATTCCATTTTCTCAAATAGGGTGTTTTCTAGTTTTTTTATATATATATTAAGTATTTATGTGTTCAAATAAATGTATTCACCTTATTTGTTAAAGGTGCTGTAAATGGTTTTTCCATGGTAAAGTATGAAGAAAATGTTCCTACTCCCTTATAGATATTCATGAAATAAGTGTCCGGAGAAATCTCACAGGTCTTTATGACAACTGTAACAGCTAACAAAATGTGTCCGCAAACCGCTTTTCACCTTTCAATCATTTTGCTCGTTCTCATAGAGTTTTATTTGAAGCAGATCATTGAGGCTATGCTTCATTATGTTTGTCAGCTGTGGGTACTATTGTGCCACTGTTGAATTTGACAGCCACAGGAACAAACAATGCTGCTCTTTTGCTCTGTTTTGGTCTCAAAATTATGTTTGGAGCAGAGCTGGACAGGTAATCTGGAATACCATTTTCCCGGTGGGCCGACACACTATGGGGCCAATCGTTGCGGACTGGCCATAGGGAGAACCTAGCGGGCCGGCCACAAAATGGGACGAATGGGCCGCGATAAGCTTAAATGACCCACCGCGTTATGCAAAACGGACTACAAAACGGTACAGCGATATGCGACTTTTGTGCCAGTTGCTATGTAAAAATCCCGGGCCGATTACTCTTCCCAGTCCAGCCCTGCTAGCAGAGTGCTAAAATCACTTACCGCACATTTAACGCCATGATTTTACTAATGAGAACTGTGGTTTTAAGATGCTGTGTAATGTTAAGAAACTTCAACTTATAAAAATGTGTTTTAAGCTGTTTTTGAATGCAACAACACATCATGAGGCCTTAAGAAGGTATCTTCGAAAGCAGCATAATGTTGCTGCCTGCCTTTTGAAACAGCCTTCGAGTAAGTGTGCCTATGATGTGTTAAAATGCTATCTAGGTAGGGCGGTTCACAAGGTTTTTGAATAGAGCTATGCACTTTCTCATTATTGTAATGCTGTATATACTGTAGTACAGGAGAAAATGTGTGTTCACTAATGCATTTCAATTATTGATAGACAGCTATATTGTTAAATAGCATCTCCTCTTGACCTCGGCTAAATTGCATGTAAGACAACTGAAGAACAATTTTCACATGCTCTCTGTCACTCAATAACAGCAACATGAGCCATAAATCTGAGTTTAGCCACAGTTCACAGTGAATCATTACCTGTTTGCTGGGCGGCCCACATTAATGGCTGACTCTCTCTATCTCATATCTTATTCTTTCCAGTCATTATATCCAAGATAGATACAAGATAGATGTTTCCTGTTGTCTAAAGTGTAGTAAATTGCATGTCATGTTGACATGGCACTGGACAAATACACATTCTGCTGTGTGTTCGTCTGACTGAAAACCTTAATGAAACGTAAACATCTCTGATAAGGTTCCTGCAGATCCAATCACGCTGTGTACTCAATCAATCCAATATGCTAATGGTTACACATACAGATAGTGCTTCATTAACATGTGCAATGTCATTAGGGTTACTGCATAGAGAAGTGATTACTGGAAACAAGATTGATTACATAATTGTTAAATGTTATATTATTATAGTGAAAATTGGCAAACTAATAATTACACCAAAAAGGAATGTTCTGGATTCAAAGTTAAGCTCTATCGACAACATGTGTGACAAAAACAGGTTTGCAACGTGAAATCACATAATAAACAGAGCATTATAAACCATTCTTTAACACTATTTGTGATTGACTAGAAGCTTTGGGGTCAACTCTCAATTCCCCATGCCTCCAAATCGAAGAATGGATTATTTTTGGAAATTACTCCAAGCCCAATAGGGATGAGTTGAAATTGCTGTCAATGCAGCCACTTGAACAATTCATTTAATTATAATTACGCTGTACTTGTTGTTTGATTTAGTCATTATAGCCT
The DNA here is from genome assembly GCF_025860055.1 of Xyrauchen texanus. Lineage (NCBI taxonomy): Eukaryota > Metazoa > Chordata > Actinopteri > Cypriniformes > Catostomidae > Xyrauchen > Xyrauchen texanus. Next base: position 7,411,597 of record NC_068317.1, read on the forward strand.
GAAAACATTTCATTTCGAATGTATTACAGCTACACAAGTAATTAATGTAGAGCTGGACGTTGTATTAATGGACGAATACCAAAGACTCTTACTTCTAAACATTAATTCCCAACTAAAGCTTTATAATCCACACTTTAGAAATATTAAAACCACACAAAGAATCCATAGGCCTTTAGTGATACACGAGAAGGCATGTTATTATGGCTGATGGCCATCGGCCACCATTTCCCTCTTTCTAAAGACTCATTCAATGGTGATTTGAAAATTAACTTTTGAACAGATGCACTAATTCCATTTGTACTCTGGAATGCCCGGGCACAATGTAACTCAAGCCTGGCCGGGGCTGGGATAGAGCCAGGGTAAAAGGTTACGCTCCAACTGCTGGAGACTAGAGAGTGCTCTATCTTCCTGTTAATCAATATGGCTCTGGAAATAATGGACATAATCAGCGAAAGTGATTCTACTTTTCATCTGCCTGCATTTGCCACAAGCTTCAGAGGGCACACCTGTTCCTAAATCCCTACAAGTTTCCTCTAAAGAAGGGTTTGTCGTGTCCCATAACGTCACTGCTGCTTTGTAATGGAAATCATTAAACATAGAGGGCTGGATTGGTAATCTGGCATACCGGGCATTTTCCTGTTGGGCCGACGCACATTGGGGCCGGTCAGGGATGGACTGGCCATCGGGAGAACGCGATTAAGCTGAAATGAGCCGCCACGTTACGCAGAACAGGCCACAAAACGGAGCCGCGATATGGCGAAGGGGGCAGCGATATGCAGAGAAAGACCCCCCGCCCCCCACACATAAACTTTTGGGCCAGTTTCTATGTAAAATCCCGGGCCAATTTCTCTTCCCAGTCTACCCCTAACAAGCTTTATACATATTATTTAGGCAAATGTAATTACTCTAGATGGATAGCATTGAACAATAGTTCAAAGTGATCACAACAAAATCTGTTAAAAAAAATTCCTTGTGTAGCTATTGAACATGAATTCATTTGTGAAAGACCTCTTTAATCATTTGGTTTACTCCCTCTAATTTTACTATTAAATTGCATTACCTTTAATATAGACTTGATAATGAGTTGGGGGAAGGGGTTGCTTGTCCACTGCCACTGTTTAACAAACTGCTTTGCTTGTTCTAGAGTTTGCAGTAATTGCATCCTCTGCAGGAGTTCTGTGCATTCACACCTCCATTAAAACATCAACTCCCCACTATGCCAGCAGGACAACCCCCCACCCGGCCCCAATACATAAGGGGCTCCAATTAGTCTGACTGTTGCTGTATTTCATTTTAATAAATGTATCATTTCATAAACTTGGCAAACATAATAAAGAGGTATAGACTGTTATCATTTGCTCGTCAAGCAGACATTGCAAGAGGAGCAAATGCCATATGAGCCACAAGTTGCATAACTTGAATGAGAATATAAATATGGGCAGTTGACATGAATTATAACAGCCGCGTCCTGCAGTATGACTTGCACTACTCCCCATAAATCCATTTTATGCAGCATTCAGCAAAGGCTAAAAGGTGATTATAAATGGTGAAAACTTAAAAGAAATTGTGACCAGCTATCGCACATGAAATTTACTTACATGCAAATTTTCATTCTAAAATTCTGATGTTTAAAAATATATCCATGATTGTGTCTGCTTGTATGTTATAAAATCAACACAGCCAGGTAAAAGAAGTATAAGAAATTGTATGGCATGATGTTGACCATAAAAAAATTAAAAAATATTTACATGTATATTTATTTAAATATAAAACTAAAATCTGGGTTACAGTGAGGCACTAACAATGAAAGTGAATGGGGCAGATTTGTAAACATTTCAAAAGTATAGCCACAAGACAGAAAATATTCCTGTTAACCATTTTAGTATGATAAAATCACTTACTAAACTTTTCTGTCTAAAGTTATATCAAATTTTACAACTTTTTGCCACAATGACCCTACAAAACATAAAACGACAGTAAACATTAATTATACTGTTTTACAGCTCAAATAATACACGTTTTGACTGAATAATTATTGTGTGCTTTTTATATACTTATATATAAACAAGTTTCACAGTCCTGCCTTTAAACCCTTCAAGAATTGGCCCCATTCACTTCCATTGTGCCTCATGGTGACCTTAAATTTTCATAATTTTTATTTTTTAAAAGAGTCAAATTATATTTAGTTATTTATTTATTTTTACTTGATGCCACAAACGCTGTCGATTGAGCTTAACTCACACTGAGCCAGGCATTTTTCTTTAATTTACCAATGTTTTTTTCCGTTTTTTTTTTTTTTTGTGGATGTGATTTGCCTCCTCCAGCCATAAATGTGTCTTATTTAATTTACTTTCCATGCAAGCCCTTATCAAAAATAATCAATGTACTGCAACTGTACACCTTGAACAAACTTGATTGACACGTCTCGGCAGCCTGCCCCTACTGTTCTGTGATTGGCCGATCGCGCATTGGGAGGCGTGACTCCCCGGCTGTCTTTTATACTCAGTGCGCCCGACTCCACCGCACTGATTTGTATGGGAAAGGCTGTTGTCAACACTGCGAATGTAGAAAACGCATTTACACCGCGAGTTTTCTTTTTAACAGACACATTTATTGTATTTACAAGCGTAAATCTGTTGCCAAAAGACATCGCAGAAGCAGGATTAAGACGACTAAACAGTGGACGCATGATTATAAACTGTAGTACCCTCAGCCATTTTGCCTACGCGCTGCCCGAGGGCTATTTATTCTCGGACCGCACGTTATGCAAACCCACCGGAACTCCGTGCCAAACAAGTGAAGCGGAGATGGGTTCGCTCTTCAACATCTGAACTGTTTCCATAGCTCAGTTGCTTTTGTTGACAGCCGAGGGGAGAGACAGAACGGAAAGCATGGACTGCTACCTGTTGGGGATTTACCTGTTCCTCGCACTTGCCCTCCTGCCCCGGTCGAGCGGCACCACGGCCAAGGAGATCACCTGCCAGGAAATAGCTGTGCCTCTGTGCAAGGGCATCGGCTACAACTACACCTATATGCCCAACCAGTTCAACCACGACACGCAGGATGAAGCGGGCTTGGAGGTGCACCAGTTCTGGCCTCTTGTGGAGATCCAATGCTCCCCGGATCTCAAGTTCTTCCTATGCAGCATGTATACCCCCATTTGCCTGGAGGACTATAAGAAGCCCTTGCCGCCGTGCCGGAGCGTATGCGAGCGAGCCAAGGCGGGTTGCGCGCCGCTCATGCGGCAATACGGCTTCCCCTGGCCGGACCGGATGAGGTGCGATTTGCTGCCCGTGCAGGGCGCACCCGACACACTGTGCATGGACTACAACCGCACCGACTCCACCACTGTGTCACCGGTACTGTCCAAACCCACGAACTACCCCAACAAACCCATTAAACCCGCATAAAAAGAAAAGCGGGCGTCTGGGAGTCGGACCTAAGGCGAGTAAACCCTGCGAGCCGGGCTGCCAGTGCCGAGCGCCGATGGTGGCGGTGAACAGCGACCGACACCCGCTGTACAACCGCGTCAAGACGGGTCAGATCCCGAACTGCGCCATGCCGTGTCACAACCCGTATTTCACCCAGGACGAGCGGACCTTCACGGCCTTCTGGATCGGACTTTGGTCGGTGTTGTGCTTCATATCGACATTCGCCACCGTCGCGACGTTTTTAATTGATATGGAGCGATTTAAATACCCCGAACGCCCGATAATTTTTCTGTCGGCGTGCTACATGTTCGTGTCCATCGGTTACATTGTGCGCTTAATCGCCGGGCACGAAAAGGTGGCGTGCAATCGGGAGTACGACGTGGAGCACATTCACTACGAAACCACCGGCCCCGCGCTGTGCACAGTCGTGTTTTTGTTGATCTATTTCTTCGGGATGGCTAGCTCCATATGGTGGGTCATTCTCTCCCTCACCTGGTTCCTGGCGGCGGGCATGAAATGGGGCAACGAGGCCATCGCGGGTTACTCGCAGTACTTCCACCTGGCAGCCTGGCTCATCCCATCCATGAAATCCATCGCCGTGCTCGCCTTGAGCTCGGTGGACGGAGACCCTGTGGCCGGGATCTGCTACGTGGGTAACCAGAACTTGGACAATCTGCGGGGCTTCGTGTTGGCACCGTTGGTAATCTACTTGTTTATCGGCACCATGTTCCTTCTGGCTGGATTTGTGTCCTTGTTTCGGATCAGAAGCGTCATTAAGCAAGGAGGCACCAAAACGGACAAACTCGAGAAGTTGATGATCCGAATCGGGATCTTCACGGTGCTCTACACGGTTCCCGCCACCATCATCGTGGCGTGTTATTTCTATGAGCAGCATAACAGACAGAGCTGGGAAATCACTCATAACTGCTCGTGTTTATTAGAACAGGAGATCAAGAGACCGGACTATGCTGTTTTCATGCTGAAGTACTTCATGTGCCTTCTGGTGGGCATCACATCTGGGGTTTGGACCTGGTCTGGAAAGACTCTGGAGTCCTGGAGGACTTTCTGTACACGCTGTTGTTGGGGCAGTAAGGGCTCTGGTGGTTCCATGTATAGTGACGTGAGCACGGGATTAACGTGGAGGTCCGGCACCGCCAGCTCAGTCTCCTGCCCCAAGCAGATGCCTTTGTCCCAGGTCTGAATCAAGAAAAGCCCGCTAATTGTTTAGGGTTTCTTGGTCTTTCCAACATTAGCATACAAATGAACTTGTTGATGGTTTCTATTAGCTGAAGAACTGGTTGAAACAATGCAGCGATGCAGAAACAATTACTTTGTGCTAACTCCATTTCTATTGATATGGACATGATATGCAATCAGTCTTCTTTAAGGAGAATTTGGGCATTACATTGTTCCCAGTGGAGTAACACTCGTCCCCAACCTGCAGCATTTGAATTGTCTGAACAATCAAAGATGGTTACAATAAGCCTTAATGTCTTAGTGCCCAACTATTATTATTATTATCATAATTATTATATACGGGTTGTTGTTGTTTTTTAAAATGCAAAATGTATTTATACAATGGTTATGTAAAAACTTGTAAATTCTGTATAAAAGAAGATTTATACATTTATTGTACATTTGTATATAGTGTAGATGCCACATGAAAAGCAAATATGACATTTATTTTGACAATAAAAACTTTTGGAGGAATCTGGTTCTCTCAAACTCAGGGTTCTGGTAATGAGTGCTCGGCCATGGCTCTTTGTGGTCATTCCCATTGAAGATGCTTTTGTGGGTTCTGTTAAGAGAAACTCTTTTTAGCTATATCTGGGGTCTAATTAGATACAAGGACCTTGTGTTGGCGAATCTCCGTAATTGTCGAACGCTTCACGTGCTTGATCCTTAATTTACTAAAAGAGGGCTGGGGAATGGGATTTAAATGCAGGAAACGGGCCCTTTTCATCTGGGAAATCTTTGATCTTTCTTTTAAAGCCGAGAATAAAGGTGCCACCTAGATATAGAACCTTTAGACTGATGCACCAAGTTTTTTAATGTCTCATTTGAGACCGTTGTGCTTTGATCAACTTTATAGAAGTGTTTTGAGGCTGGGGGCCCCTGCCAAGTTTTGTTAGAGGGAACCTGTGACAGTTACATTTGTTCTTGCTTTTTTGGAGGTTGGAGGGCGCTATCAAAACGTCCTTCTTGAATTTCAGCTGTGGTATTATTACTAGTGTTCACTCACAGAGACACTGAATAGAAACCTTCAGGTGGTCCCTTACATGTCCAAAGACCCTTTTTGTGAAACTCCAGTGGAGTTTCTTAGACAAAGAATGGAACAGAAATAGTCGCAAAATGAAAATCACGATTTTGTCTTTCTTGCAGATGTTTTGAATGCAAAATCTAGATCTATCCATTTTTTTTTTTTTTTTTCTAGCAAATGGTGCATGGTTAGTTTGCAAACAACTAAACCACAGCTTCTATAACTGACTTACCATGATTTCGAAGCCACCAGAGTGTCAAGTCCTGATGTGAAAACATAACCATTCAATGGGTACTCATTTAGGTAAGTTTAAATGGCTTATGTCATTTAATGTATTATTAGGGTTATCATACACTTCTCATTTTCTATGAGCAGTTGAATATTACATTTCAAGGATAACTTGCTGAAGTGTTTTCATCTTTACACACAAACACGCATAAATCTATTTGGGAGTATTACTGATACTTGGGAAAAAAAGTACATAAATAATGGAAAACAGAGCAAATTAGTCCTTCATAAATAAGACTTGTGAGTGTTGAATTGAAGAACACATTTGTCACATTTCAGAGGGGATTGATGGGAAATAAACAATCATGGCTTATTTTTTAGACTATATCTCCTCCTAGTGGTCATGAAGAATTAGAGCTAGACCTACTGTGCACTAAACGACACGCGCTGGCTTTTATTGTTTTAAAGGAATATTCCGGGTTCAATACAAGTTAAGCTCAATCGACAACATTTGTGGCATATTGTTGAGTACCACAAAAAATATTTCGACTTGTCCCTCCTTTTCTTAATCTATAAATTAATAAAAATTATATAAAAATTACAAAAATAAGAACAATATGTGTTACCATGATTTTAGTGTGATAAAAAATTCTTGCTAATCTTATCTGTGAAAGGTTATATCCAATTTTGTAATTTTGTTGCCATGATGATGAACTCTCTCAATCCCAAACAAATGACGAATAAACCAACTCGAATGGTACACACGTTTAACAGTAAAAAAAATAACAGAAGTTTAATATTTCTGCCTTTTAAACCTTCCTAAATTTGGTCCCATTCACTTCCATTTTAAGTGCCTCAGTGTGACCTGGATTTCTCAGTTTTTTATTTGAAGATTTTTTTTTAATATTGGTTATATTGTTAACAAACAAATAATAATAATATTGCCTTACTCTGACAACAGTGGGCACAGTTACTGTAATATCTAGCCTACATATTATCAGATGATTTATATGTTTGTTTACAATTCTTAATGTGTATATATATGTAGAATAATGAATTAACTGTCTCTACAGATCTGAGAACTATAACAGAGATGTGCTATGTGCAAAATGGCTTTTAATAAAAAGTGTGGAGCTTGTTGGTTTTAATAATTTACAAATTGACAGATAAATGTGGGTTTGCAGCCGACTTGTTTTTTTTTAAGCCAAATTATAGAAATCTGTATTTATAAAATGTTCAAAAGCAGATACAAATACATCAAGTATTTTCTATTACATTTACACGTTTAATTTTTTTTTTTCCAAAACATTTTATTTTTTTGAATAAACAAACACTTGGTGAGAATGACAAAACCTGAGTCTGCAATATGAGGAATAATGCAGACTTTACATGAAACTGAGCTGAAGATTCAAAAGTAATTTCGAAATGTCCTGTCAGGAATTCATTCATTTTGCAGACATGGTTTCACAAAGCATATTCAAATATCAGGAACATTTTTGTCTTATTGAAGGCATTTGTGCACTGGAAAGGTGTTTTATTTAAAAAACAAAAATTATAATTTTAATATCAATTAATATAAATACTTGTATTTGTTATACAAATAAAAATTCCACCTCTACAATTCTGTGAAACTATAAAATCAAATCAGAAACCCCCTGTGATTGGTCCATCCTGAACAGCGCTGAGAAAAGTAATAGACTCACGTGACAACACTTTCTATGCGCTGCTTCTTCAACTGTCTGGACAACAATTTACACCTAAATAAGAACACCCAATAATGAGGAAGTTTCACAGCCATTCAATCGAAAATTCCCGGCAAAGAGTCAGTGAAAAGATTATGACAAGTTAGAGACAACTTCCGGGGCGCTAAACCCCGCCTATATTAAAAGGGAACCGAGTGCAGTAACAACAACAGATCTGCCGTCAGAAGGCACACAGAGTGGGTGGATGCTGGAAGTGAATGATCTTGTCAGTAATAAGAATAATAAAATAAACCCTTTTACAGACAATTTTTAGATTCAAAATTTATTTAATTTGAATAAATATTCGTTCCAATTCTCATCTAAACCCGCTGATATGTGAGGACGAACAAACTGAATGTGTTGTTCAACAAAACCATTAAAATATTTGTATTAAATATGCTCTATTAATTACTGAAGTGATAATATGATAAAAATGTGCAGGTATTATTTCTCAAACAAACACTTCAACAATTCTTACATTCTATTTTTTATTTTTTTACACCAATGTACTATAAACCATTCAAACGTAAAATGTTACAGTATACCTCGCCAGATACATGCATGCAGTTCACTTGAATTATTAACAAATTGTAAATTTATACCCCGAGGCACCTTCTAAAGAAATCTTCAATACAATTTATGCACTGTCATTGTCAATATCCTTTAACGATTACACATAATGACAAAGTGGCAAAAACATGAATTTGGTGTGCAAACATCTGTAGAATTATAGATTTGTCCAGGCTGTTGAAATCAGTCCACCAGAGGGCAGTGTTTATTACAAGGATCTGACATGGTCTGTAGTGAACTTGCAGAAACATCTGAACACAACATAGCTTTATTTCAAGACTAGGTAAGTCTATATTGTATTTCTATATTAGTAGAAAGGTAGATGCATTTTCTCATAAAATTCCAAACACATCAGATTCAAATACAAGTCAGATTTCCAAAATCCGTTTGTAGACTCCACCATGTAGGCACCACTGGTGATGAACATATATTACTTTAATGGATGATTTATTACTCTAACAAGTGACTATATTTTGGATATGGGTTGTTGACTAAAAAAGGTAGTCAGAGATTATAAATATTAGAAATCCTTAAAAAAAATCTAGTGTAAAACACATATCAGTCAAGGTCATAGAAATGTAATACATGTTACCATGTTTGTTTCATACATTTTTGAAAAATATTTATAGCATTTTCCAAAAAAACAAAAATAAAAAAACAATGACAATGCAAAAAAAAAAAAAATGCCAAGTGGTGTTATATATATATATATATATATATATATATATATATATATATATATATATATATATATATTATGAAGGGTATCTGGCCCCCAGGTGTGTTCACAGCATCAAATATTGCCCCTTTTTAAAAAAGTTTGGCCTACCTGCCTGTCAAAGAGAATTCAATAACTTATCAAACAACTGTCAAAGTCACAGCATGCTTCTTGGAGACGACAGTGGAAATGTGCCAATAACTTGGAGATCATGGTGTAACCGTACCCGCCACTCTCAGAGGGAGTGTGATTTGGTCAGGCAGTTTAAAAACAGCTGAACCATCAACTATTTGACATCAATCCAAAAACACAACCAGCATTAAAAAATATATTTTTTGGTGATTGCCACTACAATTCATCATCAGAGATACATATGGTAGGACATAAAAAGACAATCCCAGAGATCCCTGGTGTGCTTTATGTGCTTCATGACCGACATTGTGAGGACAGAAGTGTTGGAGCCCAGGTGATTGTCGCTGGTTCGAACCCCAAGGCCAACATCATTGTGTCCTTGAGCAAGGCACTTAACTCCAGGTTGCTCCGGGGGGATTGTCCCTGTAATAAGTGTCCACTGTAAGTCGCTTTGGATAAAAGCGTCTGCCAAATGCATAAATGATTGTCCAAAGCTAACATGTCCGAAAGTTTACATGTTTCGGCAAGCTTGTAAGTGTCTGAAGGGCAAGTGTTGTCTTGCTCTCGTGTTACTCTAGATTATGGGGCTCTATTTTAAGTGTTTGTTCTAACGCACCAAACCAAAGCCCAGTCAGTCCTTGAAATAGTGTTACGAGCCACCCACCTCCATAAATACAAAAGCAGCCTGGGCAGTAATTGCTTCATAATGCAGTGCTATTGACTGAAACCCGATTGCCCCTGAGTTTGTCCAGGCTAGGGGATTTGGGGAGCTCTTTCAAGTAGGAAGTACCTATGTACCCCCAGGGAGAGGGCCTATTTATTCAGATTCCTGTACTTGTTGGGTGGCTGCCCGAGTTGAAGCAGAATGTATGTCAGTCTTATGTCGGCTTCAGGGACTTTGGGTGGTTGCAACAGGCCTGTTTTAGAATGACCCTCGGTCTCCTGGCTTGTAGATAGGGCATGTTAGGTCAAGGACTATCTCTTTGGTGAAAGAAAAAGAATGCACTAACGCAAACATGAGTGACAGGTGGCTGTTGAAGGTCTTAGACGATTTTAGGGTTGGCATGTAGCCATGTCATTGAGGTCTTCTAAAGATATTTTTCATTTCACCTTGTATCTTCAAACTATCCATTCTTTACATATCAAGCATTGTTATTTAAATCTAATAACCTGCATACATTTCAAAGCTTTTGTTGGATGATACAAATGAAAGAACTGCCAGCAGGCATTCAATTCTACTTGCTGGTTCTCTAGTATGACAATCAAACCCACTTTTCTCGTGCCTGCAAGTTGATATGTCATCACTGGTGGTCATCTCTACCAATGTATAATGCCCCACTCTCCTGGTGCACACCGATATTGCTCCTGAGACATCAACTGCCCCTGAGGAAGCTGATATGTTCCTTCACTGAGGTGGCAGAGGTTTAAAGTGACAATACATATTTTAGATGTCACCTTAACCTAAGACACCTGATTCAACTCATCAGTACATTACTAGAGATGCCAAGACCTGAAATGGATATATCCGATCAGCGTGACATCCAAAATGTGTATTGTTGGGGTGCTTCCCGGAACGGGGTCGGGGAACACTGCTATAGCGTGGCAGTCAAACCCACTCTGACCTCTTCTCTTGCCCTTCTCCTCCACAAGTTGGTATGTCGTCACCAGTGGTCATCTCTACCAATGTATATTGCCCTACTCTCCGGGTACACACTGCTGTTGCTCCCGAGACATCAACTGCCCCTGGAGCAGCTGGTTTGTCCATTCGTGGAGGTGGCGGTGGTTTTTGGCGACTATGTTTGCTGACTCGGATGGATCTGGGTGTCCCCAAAGGCTCATTGGGGCACAAGGAAACTTCACTGCCCCCTCGCACCATCCCTTCTTCTTGGGTGGGTTGGTAGTTGCTGCTATCATCATTGTTGTTGGAGCCAGGCATTCCAGAAATTCCTCCAAGAGGTGACAGTGGAGGAGGGTCATCATCTAGAAGAATGGAAGCAGCTTCATCACCACTTGAGTTTCTGGTCACTCTTTTTCGGAAGTTGGGGCTCACCTTGTCTTGAACCGTTACAATGCTGGAGTCAACACCATGACCTCCATTCCCCGAAAGGTAGTACTGCTCTTCTGCATACATCTTCTCAAAGAGCATCTTCCTCTTGCTTTTTTGCCTCACAGAATGCTTGATGGCACAAATTAGGTCGCATGTGTTTAGCAGGAAGGACAGTGTGGCCACTCCCAACATAAAGTTCAACATTATGGTTTTCTCGGTGGGTCTGGAGATGTAGCAATCCACCATGGACGTGCAAGGCGGCTGCTGACACATGAATCGTTTCGGGATGTGGAAACCAAAAAAGTAGTAATGGGCAGCTCCAAAGCCAGCTTCTACAACCATCCGAAGTAACAGCTGCAAGATGTAGGCTCCTGTGAAATGCTGCAATTGACCCATCTCAGCCTTTACAATGGTCTTGCACAGAGAGGCTTTCCTGAATGACTCATGTTGGATCTTATAAACAGAGTCTGCTTTTATGGACTCGGAGGCCCCTCTATCAACAGCTAGGCCAGAATTCACTTTGTGGATCACATAGATGATGAACATCACATAGGGAAGGCACAGGGTGGTTAGTTGCACCAGGCAGAAGCGGAAAAGGGACAAAGGGGCATACATGTCATAGCATACATTGACACAACCAGGCTGAATTGTGTTACACACAAATCGCTCCTGCTCATCCTGGTAGAGTGGATAACCAGCAAACAGCAGGACCAGGATCCTTAGGAATACCATCAGAATTAGCCATGCTTTCCCTAATGGATGAAAGAATACATAAGGTTTATATATCTCTAACATTGTGCATGTTCACATGTACATTCTTATACTATTATGCTTAATAAGCCGTCAACGTGTATGGTGGTGTAAATGGTAGTGTTTATTTAACTGGGGAAGGTCAAAAACAGATTAAGCTATATATTCAGACTAGATTTTTGTCAAAATGTCGATATCGCTCTGCATGTTCACTTTCCTGGCTTATTCAATTTGTGCAAATCTTACATTTTGACATCAAAATCCAGTGATAACCTGATGAAGTCTCAGGTAAACACGGCTTTCTTGCATGGTCAGATTTTTTGAATAAGCTGGTTTTGGTAGTAATCAGTGTTTTGGTGTGCCTATAAATGCACTCACTGATTGGATTGCAATGATGAGAGTTTAATCTTACACTTATTGTGCTTCACATCCTTTTAACATTGTTTTTGAATATTGATGTTATAATGTTGTGTCTTTGCCAAGACTGTTTACAATATTACTTTTACATTTAAAGGGCTTGGAGCTCCTTACAGAAATATTTAGATCATATATCACCAAGCAAATTACCAATTTAATTATAATGTTATCATGAAATAAGCATCAAATGTCTATGCACTTGAAGTAAAAATCTCTGCACAGGTGGTGACCTTTGTTTAGATATATGTATCGGCCAAAGGTTGCCAAAGGTTTGCTGCAGGTTCACCACTTTCGGTGAAGAGCTGCAAACATCTGGCAAACATATGCAGTGAATCATATGAAAATAATGAATCAGGCAGGTTTGTCAGAACTCTTTTTTTTTGCAAGAGTGATATTCAACTAATGACTCGACCTTCGCGGTTTGTTTTAACCAAATAAATAATTTTTACATACATGCAATAATTAATCATAGGTCATTTAAAAGTGCTGCAAATGCATTGATATGCTTATTCACTGCTACAAAAAGAAAGTTTGCCATTGTTCATTGCGTTTGTTACATTTGTATTTTGTTTTACGACTTAAATGCATGACATGTCATAATAACAAATGCCCAACTCCCAGGTGCACTTAAAGGCAGCATTCTGTTTTATTCTTTGGCCCCAAAAATAATCATTTTAATGCATGTATAACAAAAATATGAAACTATGTGGCATCTGTAAGGAAATGATTCTAATCTGTTTCTCACAACTAACTTCACTCTTCTTAGCCATTTTTGCAATTACTTTTGACCATCCCAAGGAGTTTTTTAGTGGATGTATGAAGTCAGTTCCCCTAAAGTTCACACAAGTATACTAGAAGAGTAACCACATCTTTAGTTTATAACATAACTATGGAAATGTTCCTCTTACATTTAACAACCAGGAAGTGTTGCAAATGCAAAATTGCAATAAAGTCTCTTCATATTTGGTTTTCTAATGCAATGACAGTCATACATTTTTAAGGATGGCTTAAGAGCCCAGACACTTTTTGGGACTATTGTACATAAGCAATTTAAAGTACTCAAAGTGTGCACATACCTATGAGGGTGATGTTGTAGTTCAAAGTTACGAAGATCATTTCTGATGCTGCCAGTTTCGCCATGCCAGCAGATTTAGGCCTCAAACCCTGTGATCCCAACACAGGATATCCCGCTGCTTAACACACATTTCCCGTCTGATTCCACATAAGAATGTGTTTACAGTCTGCATTAAATATAGTCCAATTAGGCATTGAAAATTAACCTGTTTAACACACTCATAATCCAAGTCAGTATAGACTGTTCTCTAAACTCAGTCGGGTGTAATCCACAATGGCAAGACTCGTGCGTAACCACTGACTTGGCTCCCCAACTTTCCTCTGCCTGTGTCCTGACAACTGTTCTCAGACAACAGAAGAGAGGAGATGTGAGCTCCATTGTGGCTATTCTTACCCACCAAAGGCATGTCGGCACGCAAGCATTGCTGTGATATTTGGGTTCTGTTTGTCCTTACAGGAGAAAAACCAGCATCAAATAAGTCATCAATTATCCTGTTCTCATCAATGATGGAAAGCATTTCAATGGCATATAGTAGAGGTTGTGCTAGCTGAATTCGTATGAAGGACTCTAATCTCATTTAGATACATACTAGCCTTACATAGGAGTTGTATGAAAGAGTTTAGTCAGTTGTTTGGGTCGTGCTGCACATTTCATTGTGAAGTTTGTCATTTCTATGCCACCATAGTGTCACCAAATGGAATTGCAAAAATAATGACTGGTTTTAAACAGGCATCCTGAACACTCCACTCTGTGTACCATTGGTCAAAATATTGGTTGAACCAAAGTTGCTATGTTGGGCTGGTTGGGATGTGGTACAGAGACACACTTTTCAGGGAAATCAACCTATACCAGGGGCTTACTTACAGTTGTCACTTCATATTAAACTGGGATATTAGCAAATATTTTAAAATTGCATTATACACTTCAAATTTAATTCAAGTGATTCTTTAGGTTGGCATCTGATAATTATGCACTAGGTTATTCTAATGTCATTATATGATTTAAAAGAATCCCCTCTTTAGCTCTGTCATTGAGGGGTTTGACAGGACTGAATGCCATGGGATCAGTGCACATCATGGTGGGATGTTTTGAAGGTTTTAACTTTGTCTAAATGACCTCTAAACGAGGGACATCTGGACAGGGGGTTTGAAGTACTTGTCCTCTAATGAATGAAGACTTAATAGTGTGGGATTACAATACTTCAAATTTACGTATGTCATAACTTTTAATTCTTTTTTATTTTTATTACAAGGTTTAATTGAAAACACTCCCAGATTTTTTATGTGGTTTTAGACTATTTGACCCCACTGTTAAAAGAATAATAGTGATATGTTCTTGAAACCATGGGAAAGATTAAATGTTAAGAGCTGTATTACTTATTACATTCTCAGCTCTGCCTTAAAATTAGAGGATGAGTATCACTTTATGAATAAACAATGTGCTATGTTGATCATTAACAAGACATATTTGCCAAATGAAAGGCTGTTTTGCAAAGACACTCCTGGCTTCTGCTTAAATATTATTATTAATCTGTCTTGGAAAGTGTAGTAAGTAGAATTAAGTTTTTTTGTTTTTGGAATGTGTTTATGAGTATATGATTAATTGCGCAAGAAGAACTGCAAATTACATCCTGTTTTTTAAGTGAGTAGGCGAACAACTGTGTTTTAATTTTATGTTTACATGGAATCTATGAAAATATTTTTTTCATCTATGAAAGTCAGCCCACTGGATGAAGAGCATCACTGATTGACAGTTACCAAAACAGATGATGGTTTATGCTATGACTCCATTAATGAAGCCTCCAAATATTCCAATTACTTCATCTTTTGGCCTCTATATCTCTATAACTTGATTAGTAGGCCAGCTGGGCAGAATTTAGTTGCTAGATAGATGCACATTTAAAGGTAACCAGCTTGTCCCAGCATTGGCATAGTACACCAGGGACACATTTAGAGGTGTAAAGCCTGCAAAGCTTTAGGACCAAAATGCACCGGCCATATGCTCTAGGTTCAGAATAAATTCCGATCTAGCTGTAAATACGGTGCATTATTTTTTGAAACATGTCATTGAGCTTTTTGTTCATAATATTATGCAAGATGCCATTTATGACTGTAAATGGTAAATGGTCTGCACTTATATAGTGCTTTTTTTAACCTTAGATGTTACCAAAGTGCTTTACACTGTACCATTCACCCACACGGCGGCAGAGCTGCCATGCAAGGCGCTAGCCTGCCATTGGGACCAACTTGGGGTTCAGTGTCTTGCCCCAGGACACTTCGGCATGTGGGCTGGGAATCGAACCACCAACCCTGCGATTAGCAGCCGACCCGCTCTAACACCTGAGTCACAGCCGCTCCTTGTATTTTTCAGGCTTCCAGGAAAAGTATATAGAATAGCCTTATTGGCTCCACTATACAGTGTGTATATACATTTGATTCTAAATAAAGTAACTAAGTTAACTTAATTTAATTACTGTCCTGTTTGTTGCCTTTCTTCATAATACATCCAGTAAGGCAGACCGGGATAGTAGTCCCAATGGGAGTTGTCCCAAGGACTGTAAATGTCAGTAAACCAGTATGTCAAAAGACCATTTACACAAAAGTGTTTGTCTAGCAGTGGTTTTGTATATTGGCTTCAAACAGCTAGTTAAAAACGTTTAAATGAAAATAATTTTTGTCATCACTGTCCTCCAATCTACAATTCAAATTTTATTTAATATTTTATAATTTGTTTTATGGTATATTTTAACCAAAAGTTTGACACATTGGCATTGGGGCAAGATGTGATATGTTTTATTTTGTAATTTTAATTAGTAATTAGTTAAGTTGCATGGTTTGACATTTTGGTAAATCTTTTCCATATTTGCCAATTCATTTACATTTATCCAAAGCAACTTACAGTGCACTTATTACAGGGACAATCCCCCCGGAGCAACCTGGAGTTAAGTGCCTTGCTCAAGGGCCCAACAGTGGCATCTTGGTGGTGCTGGGGCTTGAACCCCTGACCTTCTGGTCAGTAACCCTGACCCTCAACCACTGAGTCACCACTGCCCCATTCATTAATTTCATAAGTGTTTGCTGTTTATTGAAGCCATTAAATAGCCTATAAAACATTTTAAATATAGTTATATTGTGAAAGATGACTTTAACGCTTTTACTTTAGATAGTATCTCATAAAAAAATAAAAATCAGTGTATATAAACACCAGGTTCTGAGGTCCCTATCTCGACAAGTTAAACCTATATAGTGTGACAACATGCCAATGTGTGTTTAGCTGTATCTTATTTTCCTGGGCAACAGTGGTAAAAATGTTCAATAGCTTTTTGTCAAGATGGTCAGGTACGACTCTATATAAAAATTGACTATCCTAGTTTCTTCTATACAACTAGTAAAACTAAAATGATTTTTCCAGTTTCTATACAATATACTATATAGATAACTATACACCAAAAAGGGTAAGTGATTTTTATGACACTTAAAGTCATATTAACATTTTTGAAACAATGTGTATTTTAACATTTATGGACTGGCCCCATGCACTTCTATTGTAAGTGTCTCACTGTAACCATGAAATATTATTCATTTTTTTGGGGTAAGAAGAAATATTTATATATACTGTTGTGTGTGTAAATATATATATATACACTCACCTAAAGGATTATTAGGAACACCTCTTCAATTACTCATTAATGCAATTATCTAATCAACCAATCACATGGCAGTTGCTTCAGTGCATTTAGGGGTGTGGTCCTGGTCAAGACAATCTCCCGAACTCCAAACTGAATGTCAGAATGGGAAAGAAAGGTGATTTAAGCAATTTTGAGCGTGGCATGGTTGTTGGTGCCAGACGGGCCGGTCTGAGTATTTCACAATCTGCTCAGTTACTGGGATTTTCACGCACAACCATTTCTAGGGTTTACAAAGAATGGTGTGAAAAAGGAAAAACATCCAGTATGCGGCAGTCCTGTGGGCTGAAAATGCCTTGTTGATGCTAGAGGTCAGAGGAGAATGGGCCGACTGATTCAAGCTGATAGAAGAGCAACTTTGCCTGAAATAACCACTCGTTACAACCGAGGTATGCAGCAAAGCATTTGTGAAACCACAACACACACAACCTTGAGGCGGATGGGCTACAACAGCAGAAGACCCCACCGGGTACCACTCATCTCCACTACAAATAGGAAAAAGAGGCTACAATTTGCAAGAGCTCACCAAAATTGGACAGTTGAAGACTGGAAAAATGTTGCCTGGTCTGATGAGTCTCGATTTCTGTTGAGACATTCAGATGGTAGAGTCAGAATTTGGCGTAAACAGACTGAGAACATGGATCCATCATGCCTTGTTACCACTGTGCAGGCTGGTGGTGGTGGTGTAATGTGTGGGGGATGTTTTCTTGGCACACTTTAGGCCCCTTAGTGCCAATTGGGCATCGTTTAAATGCCACGGCCTACCTGGGCATTGTTTCTGACCATGTCCATCCCTTTATGGCCACCATGTACCCATCCTCTGATGGCTACTTCCAGCAGGATAATGCACCATGTCACAAAGCTCGAATCATTTCAAATTGGTTTCTTGAACATGACAATGAGTTCACTGTATTAAAATGGCCCCCACAGTCACCAGATCTCAACCCAACAGAGCATCTTTGGGATGTGGTGGAACGGGAGCTTCGTGCCCTGGATGTGCATCCCACAAATCTCCATCAACTGCAAGATGCTATCCTATCAATATGGGCCAACATATCTAAAGAATGCTTTCAGCACCTTGTTAAATCAATGCCACGTAGAATTAAGGCAGTTCTGAAGGCGAAAGGGGGTCAAACACAGTATTAGTATGGTGTTCCTAATAATCCTTTAGGTGAGTGTATATACACACACATACACACACACAACAGTATATATACGTATTTCTTATATATATTGCTTGTGCTATATGGCCCTACATCAGCAGTGCTGTGATTGCCTGTGGCCAAATCACAGTAGTGCTGCTGATGTAGTGCCATATCACACTCTTGCTTGTGAGATATTGCTTATATATATATATATATATATATATATATATATATATATATATATATATATATATATATATATATGCACACACACACACTGATCAACCACAACATTAAACCCACTGACAGGTGAATAACATGTATTATCTCATTACAATGGCACCTGTCAAGATGTGGATGGGATATATTAGAACAGTCAGTTCTTGAATTTCATGTGAAGGAAAAATTGGCAAGCATTAGGATCAGAGCGACTTTGATAAGGGCCAAATTGTTATGGCTTGATGACTTGGTCAGAGCATCTCCAAAATGGCAGGTCTTATGGGGTGTTCCCGTATGCAGTGATTAGTACCTACCAAAAGTGGTCCAAGGAAGGACAACATTATCTGAAGCTCCTGACCCATATTTGCATGATTTGATACATTACACTGCTGCCACACAACTGGCTGATTAGATAATCGCATGAATTTGTATAAAAAAATAGGGGTACCTAATAAAGTGGCTGGTGTGTGTGTGTGTGTGTGTGTGTATATATATATATATATATATATAGTGAAAATCAACATTAAGACACAAATGCTGTTAATTAAGCTTAAATTGTACAGAACACAGAATATTCCTTTAATTCCTAATCTTGCATAAATCTGTGGTAAAACATCAATTAAAAAAAACAATTCAAATCACAATTTTTATTGCAACTTTTATGTTTATTCTTTTGGTGGTTTCTAAACATTGCTTCTGAACTGGGAGCATCGATTAAAATCATAGTTTGAGAACAAAGACTGCATGCGACCATTTTAGCCTCCAGGTCCTGGGGTGAAGACCGCAGGCAACTGGGTTCACTTAGTTTAACAGGAAGTAGAATGAAACTAATATACGGAGAAGATAAAATTCAGCCTCTGGAACGCTGAAAACAGATACAGAGGAAGGGTTTGAAACAAACGACCATAACAACAATGTATTATTCATAATAACAGCCATACAACCAGTGAAAACAACAGCAGTTTTCTCTTTTTTCTTACAGGAAACCACTTACAGTATAAATGTTTTGAAAGAGTTGAATTTGTAATTTCCTAGAAATCGCAATCAAAATGAGAAAGATTACAGATAGAGACAAAGAGCAAGAAAGATATTAAATAAGAAACAAAACACTGTGCAGAGGTAGAGTTCAGTGCACACGGCTAAAACACGCCTACTGCCGCCTATCACTGTAAGACTTGAGTTTACAACACCTTGTATCAAACACTGGGCTGCATCCTCACACGCTCACATTAAATAAATAGAATCATACAATCTTCAAATGCCTTTTATAAGTCTTCATATCTGTCTCCCGTTTCCTTCAAAAGACACTTTTTTTTACTTACATGAGTTCAAACAGTTTACAACACACTATTTCAATGTGCAAAGGGAGTTTAATGCATCGCCATTTCCAAAGGCCAGATCTTTATTGAAATTTGGTAAAACTTCCTTTATCTAGGAAGGAAACCAAAACCAAACACATTGCCCAGTATCATGGCTGTCATCATAATCAAGTTGCGCTCAAGTAACCTGGACATCAGTGCTTAGAAATGACATTTAGCATGAAGATTAAGCCCATTTTTTTAGGACCATTAAGATTTTTAGACAATTAAGCAAGCACTCTTCCAATTCTCACTACTGTAATGCAGAAAAACAAGATCTGATTTAAATTATAACACATTTATGCATCATGATAGTATTTTTTGTACTGCCTTTAATTGATGCTGATTTTAATAAAACACATATTAAAGTAAAAACATAATGCATTACAGTAGAGAATAATAATAATAATAATAAAAGACACATTACATTAATGTGAATTCGGACAGAAATGAGCTTAATTGTCATGAAATCATACAATGCAAAAATGAACTTTGTATGAAATGTGTGACCTTTTTATGTGTTTATACAAAGTGTGCACTACATTTACATTAAACTGTCTCTGGAGTTCACGTTAAGACATTTTTGGGGCATTGGAGATAAAATAATTTATATATTTAAAACAACTTTCAGATTATAATCAATAGAGGAGTTAGACTGTTTGACATTGATGGGCATTGTGATGTCATCTGTTGCAAAAAGTGAAAAATGGATTTTTTCATTAGTGCTAAAAAGTAACAATAAAAGCTAAACTATTGCAGTTACATTCATGGCAACATAACCGTGTGAAATTGCTTTACATCACATTTGTGGTGAGAAAAAAAAAAGCTTTAACTCAAATGGAAATTCAATTGATGACAAAAGAAAAACAGTTTATCATGACAGTGCTTAAAAACAAGTGTCAGATTTCAGAACATTTACATAATCCTGATCAAAAAAGGCTTTCTTCCTAGCCAAATATATATATATATATTGTTTTTCAGATTTGAAACCATCGTTGTCTAAAGAATTTAGGATTTAACAAAAGTAAATACTGGTCACATAAAAATATCTCAGGACCAATTTTCTTTCAGTAGGATTATGTACAATATACAAAAAAATAAAGTTCTAATTCTTTATTCTAAATGTGTTTCTGAGCAAAGTTTCTAACATATGTATCAGAAATCAATTCAACACTTGCTGATTTTTTGAATTGGGAAGAACCGATTTTAGAATTAAATTTGATACAATTTAGTTGGTATGAGAATGGAAGATAAAACGGTTCGTTTTCATATTCTACAGTATATCTAAGGCCATATTCCCGCTTAATGCAGGTACCGCAGGAGAAGTACATGGCAGTGGATACAGCAGGATTTCCTCTCCCACTCAAAGTCAATTCAGTCTCTACAGTCTGACACATCATAATTGACAAGCAAAATAAAGCAGTCTGTCCAACCATTAATACCAGTGGCACGATTAGGACGAATCTCATGAAACCCATCAAAAACACGTCCGGACACATTTCACCCAGAAATAAAAAATCCAATAGGTTTTTATTATTATCATTAAATAAACTGAATGACATTGGCACACTCCCCACCAAAAATGTCATTACCGTAACGTGGAAAGAAATTACATTTCTATTTCTAAAATGTGAAAAAAAAAGTAGTATTTTTACTGATTTTAATTCATATAATGACTGATAGTTTTTATAAAAATACATGCATTTAGTAATTTGTATTACTTTAATACAGTAAAGAAAATAAGCAATACTGTAATTAGAACATAATTAGAATAATGGAGAATAAAAATGGCAAGGAAGCACATTTTTCTGCACAATTGAATTTACTGTAATGTGAATTGGATGGTTATTTTCTTTTTAAACTTTTAATTTTCTTTTTAAACTTTTGTTCGGCGGGTGACTGACTGGTGAGAGGTGGTGCTTTGCTGCTGTCCGGGACGCATCAGGACACTGTTTTAAACCTCAAATGTGATGTGGTTTTTGGCTACATCTATATTGCACCTCTTTTACAACTATATTTAGCGCTGACCTTTGGGATCGGATCATTCGAAACTCATCTTATCACCAGCTGTAAAAAGAGTCTTAAAATGACTGCAGCCAGAGCTATTGAACGCCATTTATGGCGGAAGTCCCATCCACAATCATTTCCCCAGTAAAACACCCAGGACAAAGGTGGGTAGTTATTGTATAACTGTAATACAGTAAAAGAAAATACTGCACTGGAGTCATTAATAATAATAATAATTATAACAGACAAAACAAAAACAAACAAACAACCAAACATAAAACCAAACAAATAGTTTTCATGCAAAATATAATTTATTATTTGTTTTTTTGCTTATTTGTTGATTACATAAGGTGACATTTGACCCAGATATGTTTTTTTGAAGGTTTCCTGAGATTCATCCATTAGCCTCACCTTTAGTAACAAAGATTGGGAACATTAGAATACTTCTACACACTTATTGTGACTAAACAATCTGAAACTCTGACTCATAACATGATGGATGTTTCAGATCAATGTAAATAATGTAAAAAACAGTGCATGTATTGCTTTGAGAAGTCGAATGGGAGTGACACAGCACTTGTCCATCTAAGTCATTAGATAAAGCAAGGGGAGCGATGGGAATAAAATAAGCCAGTTAAAAGAGTGCGCAGGTTATACATGTTCATGGTCATTGAGAATGGAATGGAATCAGTGGCGTAAATGGATCTTGCGGGCCCCAGTGCAAAGAAATTGTCGGGCCCTCTCCTTGGGGGGCCTTGGTAGTTTTGAATCACCCTTTCTCACCACAGACGGCTTATGACTTGCAAAGGCCCCGGGGCCAATTTTTGTTTTCATGGCCAAAAGTTGTTGACGAGGGTTCGTTTTCATTGTTGATGGGTTTTCAAGCGGTGGGATTGCCAAACTGGATCACGCAACCTTAACGCACTTTAATAGGAAATCGCTCAAGGAAGTTCACGTGAAAACCCCTGGACCACCGCTTGTATTTCTTTTAGTAAATCTCCATCTGCAAAGTAACTTCCGTTACTCTTAGCTAATAACACTCAACAGCACGGTCTTTATAATGTATTACAAAGTGGAAAAAATAAGAGTAAAAAACAAATACAAATAAAGAATTCGTGGTGCGAATGTTTTCCCATGAACAAGCATTGTTAAAAACTAATTTTACAATAATAAACCATCATTAAGGATGTTTTTAATTTATAATAAGTCTTAAATGAGATCACAAAACATTAAATAACAGTATGTATATCTACAGTGGTAATTCTGTTGTTTGATCACATCACAGTCATTTGGTTTGGACAGAAATATTACATTGGTCCCACAAAGTATTTGGACACTGAAGTCACACTTATAAATGACTGAATGTCAATGAATTAAATACAAAGTATGTATGTAAATAATGTGTGGCATCTGCAAACAAATGCTGCTAGAGCTTTTCCCAGAACTAAATCGAAGTATCGAAACCATTTTAGCGATTCATTTTAACCAACTGCTTTCAAGTTTATTTTAGCGGATGTATGAAGTCGACTTGCCTAAAGTTCACACAGGTGTCCTAGCAGAGTTGAAGCTCAGCACATTATCTCCAGTGTGGACATATTCAATCTATGAAAACCAAAAAAAGTCCAAAAACTTTTGACTTAATTTTGAATATTCTGAAAATAAAATAAAATAAATCTAAAATAAGCTTCAATAAAATAAATCCCACTTTGTTTGATAGTTTGTTATATAAATGCAAAACATTTGAATGTTTTAAGTGTGACTTAAGAGTCTAACTACTTTTTTGGGGCCACTGTGTCTAGGAAACATCTTGAGCTTTTTGGCTGTTAGGATACATTTATGTGCGCACATAAAAATGTTCTGAGAAACCTGTGTGAATACTTCCTCACCTATAATGGCAAACACATATGACACAAAGCTGATGGAATGCTGTTCCTGTCATTGGGCATCACTTGGAGTTTCTCCATCATTTATATCCTTTCATCCATGTCCTCCAGTTAATCTGAACTGCAGCAGCAGTGTCCTCCTCTTTGTCCTCTAAGCCAAAGCTTTGAAAGTTATCTTTGTGTGGGTCTTGTCTTGTATATACAGCAGCCTTACGACCAGTAAGGACACTCTTCTGAACAAAAGCCTCTGGCTCAAGAGTGTTGTGGAGGTACTAAAGCACATGTGTCCTCTTAGAGAACGCTTCTTCTCTGTCTCTGGCAAGAGTCCGCAATGTCCACTTTTATTAGGATATGATGGCGGGGGACCATCTGACCACAGTCAGGTTATCTGCACTTACTGAGCGCTTCTTGGCTGCTTTTCTCAAGTCTTTATATTTGTCGTCGCAAAGCCTGGAGATCGCCTGGGAAAAACATGAGAAGGGGAGGATAAATATTTATTTCGATACAAACCCCTTTGTTCCCTTGAGTTTTAAGGGAATGTGTAAGGGTGCCTACACAGTAGAGAACACTTTAATGTAGTGTTTCATGGATAGGAACACACAAGATTAGTTTTGACGGTGTGGAAAGAGCCGGGTCAGTTTGAACTCAAGGAGGAATATTGCAAATTGGATTTTGGAGAGCACAACTGGATCTGCCTCTTTGACATTATTATGGGTTAATGAATACAGGTATGTCAGACTGCATTGCAGGAAAAGTTGAAAAGTTCTTAAATGTTCTCAACGCTCATGTTTTTCCTTGTGTTATGTCCTTGTAATACACCATCCCTATAAAAATCAACGTGTTTGCAACATTCTCTGACACAACATAAACTCTAATTTGT
Organism: Xyrauchen texanus; assembly: GCF_025860055.1. Lineage (NCBI taxonomy): Eukaryota > Metazoa > Chordata > Actinopteri > Cypriniformes > Catostomidae > Xyrauchen > Xyrauchen texanus. The sequence goes on from NC_068317.1 coordinate 7,436,144, forward strand.
GGGTGACCTAATCCCCGAAAGTCAGAAATTTGCTATTCACGGATAACCTTGTTGTGAAAGTGAACGGTTTTAAACATCAAACTATCCATTTTATTTTAGTAAAAAATGACGTACACTATTCTATACTGAAGTGAAAATCAGCCAATTCTTCCCTAACTCCAGGTGTCCCGCAAGGATCTGTCCTCGGCCCTCTTCTATTCATACTCTACATTGTTATTTGTGGTCACTAGCAATGCCAAGTTCATTGGTCCTATTCCCAGGAAACACACAAACTGATGAAATTTGTACTTCAAATGCACTGCAAATTGATTTTGATGGGTGTCTTCAAAATGTTTAAATGGTAATGGTCAGAGAGCAGGGTGGTCAATGGCCGATATAATATGATACTAATGATAACAAATGAGACATCAAATTGTATCAAATTTAACACAATATTTACTCAAAACTCACTAAAAACATTAAAGATCAAAACAAAATTGTATCTGCTGAAAAGGCCGATGGTAGGACAAACAAATTAGGGTTATCCCATTAATTGGCCTGGTAGAGATATTGCTCTAACTGTTATTATCTGCTGAGGGTTAATAATGTCATTAGTAATATACACAGAACTAGCTAGATTCACATTTGTACAGCTGGACATATCACACAGAGAACGTGGGGTAAAGCTGTATTTCCTAAAGAAAGAACCAAGTTGCTTGGCAGAAAATTGGCAAAAGTACCAGAATTAGAGGTAGGAAAAATAAAAAAATTCTTCCTTCATAAACCTGCATTTAGAAAATTGATGAGAGTAATATTTAGATATTAGATAATAAAGTAAACACTTTTAAAAAGCAAACTTTACATTATATTTCTAGTGATCGACCGATATGGGTTTTTGTAATTGCCGATGCCGATATCCAGAGAGCTGGATGGCTGATTCAATGCCGATATATCACACCATTTAATATGGTATATAACAAAGATAAAATTGTTAAAAAATTTATAAACTCTTATTTAGCTCTTATTTATTTACTCAATATCACACAAAACTTAAACTTTCTAAAAAATGATCTAAAAAATGAATATTGTATTATAAATGGTATAACAGTTTCTTCTGATTTCTGTTTAGTCATCAAATTTTTGTCATTTGTTTGCACATGATAATATAGGAAGAATAATCAGCCTCTGTGATACAGTATATCGGTTGACCACTGTCTATTTCTATTCAAAAGTACACATCACTCAATGCTCCTTTTACACACGGTGTCCCCCAAGGTTCAGTCCTCAGTCCTTTGCTTTTCATAAATCAACATTATTATTTTTGGCCAGTAGCAATGCCAAGTTCATGGGTCTGACTCCCATGAAACGAATCAACTGATAAAATGTGTTCCTTGAATGCGCTGCAAGTCACTTTGGATAAAAGTGTCTGCCAAATGCTTAAATGTAAATTGGTCATAGAAAACAGGGTGGATGAAGGCCAATATAATGCCTTTACAAAATAATACATAACTTCCAGGAATATTCCAGGTTCAAAACAAGTTAAGATCAATCTGAAGCACTTGTGGCATACTACTGATCACCACAAAAAATTTTTTGTCTCGTCCTTCCTTTTCTTTAAAATAAATCAAACTCGGATCCAGTGAGGCACTTACAATGAAAGTGAATGGGGGCCAATTTTTGAACATTAGAATACTAACTTTTCAAAAGTATAGACACAAGACATAATGAGTGTGTAATCAAGATTTTAGAGTGATAAAATCACTTACTAATCTTTTCTGTGTAACGTTATAGCCAATTTTACAACTTTGTTGCCATGACGATGTAATGTCAACAACCCATAAAATGACAAAAACGTACAATTTAAACAACTTTACAGCTCAAATAATACATTTTAATACATAATACATAGAGTGTTAACAGAAGAATTAATGCAAGTGCTGTTATAAAATTATAAGCTTCACATTTCTGACTTTAAAACCCTCCAAAAATTGGCCCCATTCACTTTCATTGTAAGTGCCTCACTGTAAAATCTATTTTTTTAAGGAAAGGAGGGATGAGTCTAAATACATTTTTCGTGGTAATCAACATTATGCCACAAATGCTGTCGATTGAGCTCAACTTGCCTTGAACCCAGAATATTCCTTTAATGATGACAAATGAGACGTAAATATATATTCGGAATCCAAATGAATCCAGTCATATTTTAAACCATATGTACTCAAAACTCAAAAAGGTAACTTCAATGTTAAGGCTAGAGAGTTTGTGGCCATTATTTTGAGATGACAGCTGACTGCGTAGGAGTGTGAAAAGAGGAACAGCAATGTTGGTCCTCTGTTGTGGTTGCAGCATGAAATAAATGGATCAAATGGAGACACAGAGACCCCCTCCCACAGACCACTGTTACACCACCAGTGCACACACACAAACAACTGAACAAACATCATTATAGGCCTGGTCTTGTCAGGACTATAATTGTCTAGCATCAAGGCTGAATGTTGGCAAAATAGACACATGGGAATTCAGACAAGGTAATTATTCAGCCCTGCTGCTAAACAGTATTCCAACATAACATGCCACGAAATTACCTGTGTGTGTATGTGTGTGTGTGTTCCTCACAATTTACCAGAACACTACTAGTTCCAACAACCAACTAGTTCATTAGTGAGGTTGATGGCAGCAGAGTGAAGTAAAAACTGATGCACTAGATTAAAATGGTTTTCTTGTTTCTTTGGAATTATCTGTCAATGTTAAAAAATATAAAAATATGTTTTTGGCTAATGCATACCCTGTTGCTTCCTTAAGACATATTAGTCGACTACTGGTTAAGGCAACCCACTAATCAATTTGGAAAATATGCAGTTCTGCACATTTGTAGGCTGTCGATAGAGGATATATCGGTTTTACCGATTAATCTGTGCCGATAGTTGTTTTTTGGAACTATAAAACGTGAGTTTATCTGGATTGGTATCGACCCCTCACCTCCAGTTTCTGGGCCTTGTCTCTGCTGAGAGGCTCCAGGGGGAAGTTGATGTTGTTCGCCTCCGAGAGTGAACGCAAGTCGAAGTAATACTTGGCGTAGACGCTGGATGGAACGTTGATATTGAATTGTAGAAGCTCTAGAAACTGCCGCTCCAACTCGTTCCTGATAGTAGAGCAACAAAGAAAAGGTCATTAGATTTGCATATGTTCATTCTGACATTTGTCAGTGGGCGGCAATAAGAGAAAATAAACTCTTGACAGTTTTGATAATTGAGAACACTCATTTTCAGCATGCTTAAAGGAATAGTTCACCAAGAATACATTTTCAGTCATCATTTATTCACCCTCATGTTGTGGGGACAGGCCACGCTTTTCCATATAATGAAAGTGAATGGGGACTGGGACTATCAGGTTCAGGGCGGACTGGGAAGATAAATCATCCCTGGGATTTTACATAGCAACTGGCCCAAATGTTGTCCTTTTCTGCATATCGCGGCGCCGTTTTGTGGTCCATTCTGCATAACGTGTCGGCTCGTTTTAGCTTATCGCGGCTGACCCACCGGCCCGCTCGGTTCTCCTGATGGCCAGTCTGCCCCTGATCGGCCCCAAAGTGCGTCGGCCCACCGGGAAAATGCCCGGTATGTCAGATTACCAGTCCAGCCCTGGTCAGGCTCCAGAATGACAAGAAAGCACCATCAAAGTAGAACAGTATAACTTGTACACTATATGTTAAGTCTTCTGAAGCCATAGAACAGCTGTGTCCCTTTGGTGCCTTTTTGTTTTTGTTGTCATTTTGGAACTTGACTGCCCCAGTTCCCATTCACATTCACTAAATGGAAGAGCGACCAGGACATTCTTAAAAATGTATCCTATTGTGCTTCATTGTAAAAATGTATGTGGAAAAACACAGGGGGAAGTAAATGATGCCCTCATTTTCATTTTTGGATGAGCTATCCCTTTAAATGCTGACAATAAATGAACAAAGAAACAAAGAATATGAAAAGACAATGTGTTTTAATTTTAAGCCATGATCCTGACAAGAAACATATGACTAGTCTTGATCATCCTTTCTTGTTAAAAATCGTCTTTCTTACGCCCCCAAATCTCTCACCTCGTATTAAAGTCCTCACAGTTCAAAATAAATAGACAACCTATTGTCACACCAACCACGTAATTATTCCCACTCATGCAGAAAACAACCAGACAGATGCATTCTCTGACAACATAATAACAACAAACTACCACATAAACACACTCTCTGGTCCTCCTCTCTTCTGTGGTACACTCAGAGGACAATTTGTCTGTCACCTTTGTCACTGGAGACTTTAAAGTAACTGTGTATGCAGCAGGGGTCGAGAGGGCACACAAGACAACATGTTGAAAGGATCAGATATCCCTCTTAACATTTCTTTGGCCAATTTCACAGGTCTTGTTTCCATGACGATTTGATAAATGCAACATCATGTTCTTATGGTAATACATTACGCTGCATGTTGGGAAAGCATTATAAATATTCATCCTATAGATACTGAGTGAGCACCTTAGAAAAGCCAACACTGTTTAGTGTAGTAAACTTTACATTACATGGAGGGCACAAACTGGGTGAATCCACTCATATTTTTGCATTGTGATATTATTTTCATGACAATGAAATATCTGGACAAATAAAATATTATGACATTAGTGGAGGGAAATTAGTTTAATTTTCATGAAAATAATGTCACATTACAAAAAAAAAAACAAACAAAAAAAAAATATATATATATACAGTGAGGAAAATAAGTATTTGAACACCCTGCTATTTTGCAAGTTCTCCCACTTGGAAATCATGGAGGGGTCTGAAATTGTCATCGTAGGTGCATGTCCACTGTGAGAGACATAATCTAAAAAAAAAAATCCAGAAATCACAATATATGATTTTTTAACTATTTATTTGTATGATACAGCTGCAAATAAGTATTTGAACACCTGAGAAAATCAATGTTAATATTTGGTACAGTAGCCTTTGTTTGCAATTACAGAGGTCAAACGTTTCCTGTAGTTTTTCACCAGGTTTGCACACACTGCAGGAGGGATTATGGCCCACTCCTCCACACAGATCTTCTCTAGATCAGTCAGGTTTCTGGGCTGTCGCTGAGAAACACGGAGTTTGAGCTCCCTCCAAAGATTCTCTATTGGGTTTAGGTCTGGAGACTGGCTAGGCCACGCCAGAACCTTGATATGCTTCTTACAGAGCCACTCCTTGGTTATCCTGGCTGTGTGCTTTGGGTCATTGTCATGTTGGAAGACCAAGCCTCGACCCATCTTCAATGCTCTAACTGAGGGAAGGAGGTTGTTCCCCAAAATCTCGCAATACATGGCCCCGGTCATCCTCTCCTTAATACAGTGCAGTCAGCCCTGTCCCATGTGCAGAAAAACACCCCCAAAGCATGATGCTACCACCCCCATGCTTCACAGTAGGGATGGTGTTCTTGGGATGGTACTCATCATTCTTCTTCCTCCAAACACGGTTAGTGGAATTATGACCAAAAAGGTCTATTTTGGTCTCATCTGACCACATGACTTTCTCCCATGACTCCTCTGGATCATCCAAATGGTCATTGGCAAACTTAAGACGGGATCTTGACATGTGCTGGTTTAAGCAGGGGAACCTTCCGTGCCATGCATGATTTCAAACCATGACGTCTTAGTGTATTACCAACAGTAACCTTGGAAACGGTGGTCCCAGCTCTTTTCAGGTCATTGACCAGCTCCTCCCGTGTAGTTCTGGGCTGATTTCTCACCTTTCTTAGGATCATTGAGACCCCACGAGGTGAGATCTTGCATGGAGCCCCAGTCCGAGGGAGATTGACAGTCATGTTTAGCTTCTTCCATATTCTAATGATTGCTCCAACAGTGGACCTTTTTTCACCAAGCTGCTTGGCAATTTCCCCGTAGCCCTTTCCAGCCTTGTGGAGGTGTACAATTTTGTCTCTAGTGTCTTTGGACAGCTCTTTGGTCTTGGCCATGTTAGTAGTTGGATTCTTACTGATTGTATGGGGTGGACAGGTGTCTTTATGCAGCTAACGACCTCAAACAGGTGCATCTAATTTAGGATAATAAATGGAGTGGAGGTGGACATTTTAAAGGCAGACTAACAGGTCTTTGAGGGTCAGAATTCTAGCTGATAGACAGGTGTTCAAATACTTATTTGCAGCTGTATCATACAAATAAATAGTTAAAAAATCATACATTGTGATTTCTGGATTTTTTTTTTTTAGATTATGTCTCTCACAGTGGACATGCACCTACGATGACAATTTCAGACCCCTCCATGATTTCCAAGTGGGAGAACTTGCAAAATAGCAGGGTGTTCAAATACTTATTTTCCTCACTGTGTATATATATATATTTTTTTTCAAGCAAAAAATGATTACTTATTTGTTTCTTTTAACTTGCATATGTTATAATATGCATGACCCAGACATGCAAAAAAATTATAAAAATTATCGCATTTCCAAAACTACTGTAACTGTAAATTTATGTATACATCATGAAATAATTTTTTGTGTTGATATTTTTTTTTTAAATATTACAGTAAATAAAAAAAAAAATAAGAAATAAATGCATAATTAAAAATTATTTTATTGTTTTAATTAGAACTACAAATAAACTCAAACATACAGATACATATTATAAATGGGAATGTTGGTGAAAAATCTGTTAATTTTGATAAAAATAATATATTAGTTAAACTTAAAATATTAGTTTTCTGTTTGAAAATTATTCTTTTTTGTTGGGAATGTTGTGGCATTCACTCAAGCTCGGACACAATGCAAACTGACTATTTTCTAGAGGTGTTATGATCCATTGATGTCATTGATGCAACACATAAACATCGATGTATCTTTTTTAAGATGCACATTTATTTGGACACTAATGTCAGCCACGTCCGTATGCATTTCTGTCAGGTGATGCATCAACATTATGATATTCAGCTCGTTTAATAAGCGCTAAATATGCTTCTCAAGTGGGACACAGATGTGCACGGAGTGATTGAAGACTGAAGTTGAGCTTTGCTCTATCTGTGCGTGCGCGACAATGTGGTTGCAATAGTGTCAGAATAGCACAGAGCCAATCACATGCGGCATTAAATCGGGCTTCCCTCGATATTGTGGCCCATTCGACGCATTTGAATTCTACATGAGAAATTAACATTTTAAAGCACTAAGGAGCAATTTAACCATCTCAAATGACTAAACAGCACCTGATATTCTGAACAGCGCTGACGAGGGAAAGAGAAAATCAGTTACAAGACTTTTCATATCAACACCTGCACTAATATCACAGTAAACTGGAACAGAATTTTTCAATACAACTGTGGAAGATGTAGCCAAGAACAAACACGGATAGCACATCCTGTCATAGGTATCCTGGATTGACTTTGACAAATTATCACTGAAGGGAGGCTTTGTGATTTTCACGTGATCTCTTCCGACTGGAAAAAATCATCCGGGAGCTTGCACGACTGACAAAAATAGCACCAACTATTTACATTCATTTTATCATTTTTTTACATTTGAATTATTCTCGCACTGAAAGTTTGGTAGGATTAATAAATCCAAGTATCAGATCTGTACACACACTCACATGTCTTCGACGGTGATGTCTTTGAGGATCTGGCAGTAGTCAACGTTCCACACAGCCTGGTCATCCCACACCTTTGACGCCAACAGGATGGCACCCAACACAATCCTCTTCCAGTTAGCAGGAGAGATGTCAATCTCTGCATATGTTAATAATCTCTCCAGATACACCTGAGAGAGACATGAAGAGAGAGTGCTTTAAACACTTTAGATGGAATACCACAGACATTATCATAAATGAGAGTTGTTTTTTAGTGTGTGACTTAACATAAATACAGTAACGTAAAAAGTGCTGGAACTTTTATTGTCAATCTATAACATATCGCTTTAAAGTTTAATATTAGATCACTAAGGAGGCTTTTTATCAGATTATAAAAGTTCAGAACAAGTCAGCTGTAAAGAGACCATTGTTTGTTTTCTGATTCTGGTGTCTGAACCACAAAACACTGCAAACATGCAATTGCTGCATTCTGATACGCAGGTCAGGGGGGTGTTCATGCCGAAAGACAAACAAACGTGCACACATACAGTACACTGACTTACAGTCAACCTGAACCATGAACAGTGCAATCTAAAGTATTAACAAGATTGTGATGTTTTCTTAGAAAACGTGAGTGGTGCTTGCTAAGGTGTTCTAAGAAGTCACTACACAGTTGCTAAATGGTTATTATTGGCCCAAAAGGGCCCACCCCAAGTTTTCATGATATTCTGGTTCCTAGGTATTGCTTGCTTTCCTCCTTTAATGTAAGTCTATGGGACTTTAGATCATACAAGCTAACAGTCTGTTGGACTAACAGTCTAAAGCCCTATTCGGACAGGACTAGTTTTATGTGACGACATAAGGGAAATGTGTGTTTTACAGACATAATTTGTGATTTAATCCTGTCTGAATCTGACAAGTCTGTGTTTTTCCTCACACAACTTCTGTGAAAACTCCAGAGCAAACTCATCTGAAAAATATAATCCTGTCCGAATGTGAATGTCTAAGATTGCTGATATTGGATTATCACAACGCTTCAATTCATATATTTTGACCTACATGAACTACAGTTAAGATCGCCCTTATGCGCACCAATCTTCTGCCTGCTGAGTTTTGGATATACACTAGTGGCCAAAAGTTTGGAATAATGTACAGATTTTGCTGTTTGGGAAGGAAATTGGTACTGTAATTCACCAAAGTGGCATTCAACTGATCACAAAGTATAGTCAGAACATTACTGATGTAAAAAACAGCACCATCACTATTTGAAAAAAAAAAAAAAAAGTCATTTTGTATCAAATCTAGACAGGCCCCATTTCCAGCAGCATTCACTCAAACACTGTATCCTTGAGTAATCATGCTAAATTGATCATTTGGTACTAGAAAATCACGTGCCATTATATCAAACACAATTGAAAGCTATCTGATTCATTAAATGAAGCTTAACATTGTCTTTGTGTTTGTTTTTGAGTTGCCACAGTATGTAATAGACTGGCATGTCTTAAGGTCAATATTAGGTCAAAAATGGCAAAAAAGAAACAGCTTTCTCTAGAAACTCATCAGTCAATCATTGTTTTGAGGAATGATACAATGCTTGAAATTGCCAAAAATTGAAGATTTCATACAAAGGTGTAACTACAGTCTTCAAAGACAAAAGACAACTGGCTCTAACAAGGACAGAACGAGATGTGGAAGACCAGATGTACAACTAAACAAGAGGATAAGTACATCAGAGACTCTAGTTTGAGAAATAGACACCTCACATGTCCTCAGCTGACAGCTTCATTGAATTCTACCCGCTCAACACCAGTTTCATGTACAACAGTAAAGAGAAGACTCAGGGGTGCAGGACTTATGGGAAGAATTGCAAAGAAAAAGCCACTTTTGAAACAGAAAATACAAAAAGAAAAGATTAGAGGGGGCAAAGAAACACAGACATTGGACAACAGATAATTGGAAAAGAGTGTTATGGATCTAAACCCCATTGAGTTTTGTGGGATCAGCTAGACTGTAAGGTGTGTGAGAAGTGTCCAACAAGACAACCACATCTATGGCAAGTGTAAGTACCAATAAAAGTACCAATTTCTTTCCATAAGAGCAAAATATATACATTATTCAAAACCCCACAAAAAATAGGAAAATAAAATCACATAATTCAATAATTAATTATTTAAAATGTATTAACAAATTATATAAGTAATTTTAAATTTAAACAGTTAAAATTAAAAAGATAGTTAATATTATCTCCTAAATTAATTCAATGTGTTCATCCTTCTAGAAAACAGACACTCCAACTCTGTAATTAACAAAGATTTTAGTCCCTTCTGAATCGGTACATGAAATCACAGACATAGGGTGATAGTATTTGTAACTCAAAATTAATTTAGAAAACTAATCCCATCCGTATAGAGGTTAAGAAAACTCAAAACGGTAGAAAAATGTTACAGACAGAAATGAAATGGAGTCAAATCATTTGATCTGCTGAAAACACCACACATACAAATTAACAAGGGTACTTAGTGGGAGCCTGGGTAGCTCAGCAAGAATTGACGCTGACTATTACCCCTGTAGAGGCGAGTTCGAATCCAGGGTGTGCTGAGTGACCCTAGCCAGGTCTCTTAAGGAACCAAATTGGCCCGGTTGCTAGGGAGGGGACAGTCACATGGGGTAACCTCCTCGTGGTCACGATTAGTGGTTCTCGCTCTCAATGGGTCACATGGTAAGTTGTGCATGGAGAGTAGCATGAGTCTCCACATGCTGTGAGTCTCTGCGGTGTCATGCACGACGAGTCACGTGATAAGATGCGCAGATTGACAGTCTCATAAGCGGAGGCAACTGAGACTTGTCCTCCCGGATTGAGGTGAGTAACCGCGCCACCACGAGGACCTACTAAGTAAAGGGAATTGGGCATTCCAAATTGGGAGAAGTGGATATAAAAAACAAACCAAAAAAAACAAAAGTAATTAGAAATGAAATAACTGTGCCCGACAGATCGGTTCTTTCAAATTTGGCCATTTTTATAATTTCCTCCCATTTCCAAACTGCTTAGACACTGATTATTGCAGTTCTGACTGTAAGTGTTCACTAAACGTACCATGAAAACACTGGACAACAAAGCAAAACTAATGGTCTAAAAAACTAAAGAAAGACAATTCATCAAAAATATGTGCCATTAACACATTTACTCTGGAGAAAAAACTAAAATGTTGTAACAATTTCAGAGAAAAAAAAACTATTGGTTATTTGATAGAGTGGAAAGTTAGTTGAGTGAAGTAGATTCCCAAAGCACCTCATGAGGATCTCTTCACCATGTGCAATGACTCATAGTTTCCCTTCAATAATGAACGCACCAGTGACAGGATTAAACCGGCATCTCTCCACCTGTTGCCCCCTGCAGGTCAAGGAACAGACTCAAGCCGTCTCAATCTACATTTAGCAACATCACAATGACACACAAACTGTCTATCTGAGAAGTATTACTTCACTTTGCAGTCAAAGCCATAGATCCCCAGAGAATGAAAGAGGGATCTCAAACAACAGATCCGCAGCACTTTTATTAGTTTCACACAGCTTTTTGACTACAAGCGTACAGTCTGGTTCACTTTTACAGCTGTACCTCCGTCCATTCCCTTAAGCCCCTCACTGGCATTCACAGCCCACAGATATGTCTAATACGGGCAAATAAGTTTTCACACAGGCACAGTTGATATCGGAAAACCTTTTTGCTTTAATAAATAATAATATCATTTTAAAACTGTATTTTGTGTTTAATCAGATTGCCTTTGTTTTATGTTAGAATTTTGGAAAAATTAGTATGAGATATACACAAAAACAGAAGAAATCAGGATGGGGGCAAATACTTTTTCATAGCTTTGTAGGTACAGTTTCCACCCAGACAGCTGCTGGCCTTAGTGTCTGCTACTAAAGCGGTAAATATGACTGTGACGGTAAATCCACTTCAGTGTTGGTAAACCCTATTTTAACTTGTGCTACCGGGTCCTCGGCATTTCCAAATGTGCCACCAGCCAATCGAAAATGACACAGCTGAGCATGATTTCATTGGGTGACCATAAAGTCACATGACCTGTCACTCACCAGTGTAACTATGGCACACTCCGCTGTGAGCTGGGCGGCACTGAAGAGCATCCGGACAAATCGGTAGATCTGTTTCTGTTCCGGGTCGTGTTTGTCGTAATCCGACGGCACATCTGATTTCTGCGGGAAAAAGTGAGTCGGGGAGTTTGAGAACATTTAAGGGTAATTCTACAACTACAGGGTAAAACTAACAGATTTTATCTTTTGTTTTATGTTATATGAAGGGAACATTATTATGCTTTTTTCTTTTCTTTGGCCAAGCGATTTTTTTTTACTTTCAAATTCCAATAACATACAGATTTAATTGTTTTATCCATGTTCCAGATCCAGACTTTGAATTTGAACCCTTAAATGCATATATTCATTAGACCCCTTTAACCTCATCCCTTTATGGAGTTCTGCACCCACCTCTTCAGTACTCCTCAGTCTTTCTCTTATGAATAGTGTGACAATAAATACAATTATAAAAAGAAAAAGAAAACATATATTCTTTCTAACTGCCTAATTACGAAGTGTATAGGGTCATTAACGACCCGAGATATGTAATATCACATTTGAAATAATCGGATAACCTAGGAAAATGAAAGAGTCAACTTTGTTCAACAAATAATTCATTTCCAATATCTACTGAGTAAACATTATAGAATTTTTATTTTCAACCAAATTAGTCGTTAATTGAACCTAACCTCCCGTAATACAGTACTTATTTAACAAGGATATATATATTATTTCCAATCATGTTGTAATTTTGTCAAATTATCCAAAAAGTGTTATACAAAAGTGTTTGTATTAAGGATACATAAAATGCTATCTATCAGCTATTTAATTCCAAAACTATTTCAAATGTTATTTCCACAACAGAATGCTGTTTAAAACAACACATCATTTGAGATCTGGTGGAAATAGCATGTGGTGGGAATTTTCAAGTTTCAGAAAAACTGTCAAAAAATGACAGAACACTTCTGTCAAGCCTGCATGTTCACTGTTGGACATTTTTAATAGACAAATGTAATAAACTAGGGGGAGTATGAAAAATGTGCTTTAAGGAAGTGCCCATAGTTGATGAAACAGCTTTCTAACACATAAATGAGCTGCAGTAAAACACCTACCGAAAGTGGATGAAGTTTTTCATCAAAAATGTCTAACAACATTCGCCCGTCCACATTTCTGAAAGAAAAACGGTTGACAGATATTAGATTAGGAAGGACTGGTAATTATTGACTGTTTAAATGTATTTATATAATGCATTGACAAATGATGTTCTTTGAATGTTGGCTTAAAAAACCTTGTTTGAAAGCATAAAAAGCTTTAAAAAGACTTTACACATTAAAGGGATAGTTCACCTACAAATTAAAATTCTGTCATCATTTACTCACCTTCATGTTGCTTCGTGTTTAAAACAACAACAACAATAACAACAACAACAACAGAATTATATATATATATATATATATATATGTCTCAATTCCTTTTTTTGTACAATGTTGTTTTGGACCTCATTGAATGCACAAAATCATTTGAAATATTCTTAATTTCCTCTTTTGTGTTCTGCAGAAGAAAGAAATGGGTTTGGAACAAGAGGGTGAGTAAATTAATGAATATAGGAAAATAATGAATAAAAATGTTTGGGTGAACTATCCCTTTAAGAATTTGATGGGTTTTGCCAGACAGACAGACAGACAACAGTTTTCGCTAAACTGACCCAAACCAAAGTGCTAAAAACAGTGTTCTAAAGAAAAGCTCAGTGACGGATGCTTGTTTTCTAACAACAACATTTATCATCAGAAGTTTATTGAGAACTCAATGCAGTGACACATTCCTCACATTAACCCACCAAAATGGAAATATATAATCCCGATGGGTGTTGAGGTTTTTGTGACAGGTGGAGTTTCACTAGTGTGTGTGATGCTTCGAGCAACAGTATGATCTTTTACATTTGCTGCAACTATGCAAAGAAAAACACAAAACAACGTGAGTTTGGGGAAAGTTGTCACATGTTTATGTTATATTTCATAAATATATGCAATTATTTAATTTGAAATTTGTTGGCCAAAACTGTATATTTGTATTTTCTTGTAATATTTGCTACTTTATCTTATTTTGTAAATTGTTTTGTGTTTTATATGTATTGTTTAAATTGTGCTGAACAGCCTATAACAAGCTTTTAAAAAAAGAATATATTTAAGTACTATCACACAAGTGCTGTAGGTAATCACAGCAGTGCTGATTTAGGGCCAAATAACATGATTGCGAGTGTGATTTTGCTTATATACAACTGTTCAATGAACAAATAAATAAAAAATAAAAAAATAGAAAAACAGAGTACGTTCATAAAAATGCATTTGTGCATTAAACTACTTTCTTACATGACGGATCAGAATCTGCCGTTGCTGGTTCAAACCAAATGATGCATCCAATCCTTCTTTAGTAATTGAAAAAGTTCACTTCAGAAATAGTAGCATGGCTTGTGCTGTTTCTAACAAGTTATTGGATAAACAAGGATGGATGTGATGTGTGCGTGTGTGAGAGAGAGAGAGAGAGAGAGAGAGAGAGAGAGAGAGAGAGAGAGAGAGATGGAGTGTGTGCAATCACTTGTTGCCACTCCCAAGCAGAGATGCATACAGCTTTATGAAGGTCAGCTTTCTCAGAGGAAAAATAGCATCCAAGCGGGGGTATTCCTCTCTATTTCGTGGTAGTCATTCACTATAGAAACAGCGATGTCGTCCGCCATTTTAAACAGTGTGTATCAAATGTGGAAACTCTGTAAGCACCTTGAGTTTTGTAAAAAAAAAAAAAACAGTCTGGTGTGTCTCTCAGCCATGATAAGCCTTAATCCTGAAATTGTTCATTTAAAGCCGTTTAAAACAATGTCTTAGCTTAAGTAATGTAGTGGTAATACGAGCGATCACAGAGCGCAGTTCTATGTAACCAATGACTAACAGATTCACTTTACATCACCAACTGGCTCATATTACACACAAAAATTATATTTTGCCACCACCTGCTGGCTAACATATGTAATTTCAAAAATAAAGACAGTAACTCCTAAAACACATGCACTTTAGTTTAGAACGACATGAACACAAACGGAGTGATACACACAGTGAAGCGTCCGAGTGCTGATGCTGTCAGACAATCAGTGCTCATGGAACGGCTCTCGTCCAATCAGATTTGAGGACCGGAACTAACTGTTATATATATATATATATGTATATATGTATGTATGTATATATATTATATTTTGCCACCACCTGCTGGCTAACATATGTAATTTCATATATATACACACACACTGTTTTATATATATATATATATATATATATATATATATATATATATATATATATATATATAACAGTGTGTGTGTGTGTGTATACACACACACACACACACACACACACACAGTTGAAGTCAGAAGTTTACATACACTTTTTAACCACTCCACAGATTTCATATTAGCAAACTATGGTTTTTGCAAGTCGTTTAGGACATCTACTTTGTGCATGACACAAGAAATATTTCCAACAAAATTGTTTACAGACCGATTGTTTTACATTTAATTGACTATATTACAATTCCAGTGGGTCAGAAGTTTACAAACACAAAGTTAACTGTGCCTTTAAGCAGCTTGGAAAATTTATGTCAAACATTTAGACAATTAGATTCTGATATGCTAATTAGCTAATTGGAGTCAATTGGAGGAGTAACTGTAGATGTATTTTAAGGCCTACCTTCAAACTCAGTGCCTCTTTGTTTGACATTAAGGAAAAAAAAAAGAAATAATGCAAAAAGAAAGAATAGTGGACCTCCACAAGTCTGGTTGCTCCTTGGGAGCAATTTCCAAATGCTCATCGTTCATCTGTACAAACAATAGTACGCAAGTATAAACACCATGTGTCAACGCAGCCATCATACCACTCAGGAAGGAGAAAAATTCTGTCTCCTAGAGGTGAACGTAGTTTGATGCGAAAAGTGCAAATCAATCCCAGAACAACCGCAAAGGACCTTGAGTAGATGCTGGAGGAAACCGGTAGACACGTATCTATATCCACAGTAAAACAAGTCCTATATCGACATTACCTGAAAGGCTGCTCAGCAAAGAAGAATCCACTGCTCCAAAACCACAATAAAAAAGTCAGACTACAGTTTGCAAGTGCAAAGATCTTAATTTTTGGAGAAATGTCCTCTGGTCTAATGAAACAAAAACTGAACTGTTTGGCCATAATGACCATTGTTATGTTTGGAGTAAAAAGGGTGAGGCTTGCAAACCGAAGAACACCATTTCAACCATGAAGCATAGGGGTGACAGCATCATGTTGTGGGGGTGCTTTGCTGTAGGAGAGTCTGGTGCACTTCACCAATTTCACTTGGCATGACGAGGAAGGAAAATTATGTGGATATATTGAAGCAACCTCTCAAGACATCAGCCAGAAAGTTAAAGCTTGGTCACAAATGGGTCTTCCAAATGGACAATGACCCCAAGCACACCTTCAAAATTGTGGCAAAATGGCTTAAGGACAATAAAGGCAAGGTGTTGGAGTGGCCATCACAAAGCCCTGACCTCAATCCCATAGAATATTTGTGGGCAGAATTGAAGTCAATGCTACCAAATACTAACAAAGTGTATGCAAAATTCTGACCACTGGGAATATGATGAAAGAAATAAAAGCTGAAATAAATCATTATCTCTACTATTATTCTGACATTTCACATTCTTAAAATATAGTGATCCAAACTGACCTAAGACAGGGAATGTTTTCTACAATTCAATGTCAGGAACTATGAAAAACTGAGTTTAAATGTATTTGGCTAAGATGTATGTAAACTTCTGACTTCAACTGTGTACATACAGATATATATACATACAGACAGACAGACAGACAGACAGACAGAGAGAGAGAGAGAGAGAGAGAGAGAGAGAGAGAGAAATTGGTACTTTTATTCACCAAAGTGGCATTCAACTGATCACAATGTATAGTCAGGACATTAACATGAAAAATTACTATCACCATTTAAAAAAAAAAAAATTCTGAACTTCTTAAACTACTTCAAAGAGTTCTCATCAAAAAAATCCTCTGTGTGCAGCAATGACAGCTTTGCAGATCCTTGGCATTCTAGCTGTCAGTTTGTCCAGATACTCAGGTGACATTTCACCCCACACTTCCTGTAGCACTTGCCATAGATGTGGCTGTCTTGTTGGACACTTCTCACACACCTTACAGTCTAGCTGATCCCACAAAAGCTCAATGGGGTTAAGATCCATAACACTCTTTTCAAATTATCTGTTGTCCAATGTCTGTTTCTTTGCCCACTCTAACCTTTTCTTTTTGTTTTTCGGTTTCAAAAGTGGCTTTTTCTTTGCAATTCTTCCCATAAGGTCTGCACCCCTGAGTCTTCTCTTTACTGTGGTACATGAAAATGTGTTTAGCGGGTAGAATTCAATGAAGCTGTCAGCTGAGGTCATGTGAGGTGTCTATTTCTCAAACTAGAGACTCTGATGTACTTATCCTCTTGTTTAGTTGTACATCTGGCCTTCCACATCTCTTTCTGTCATTGTTAGAGCAGTTGTCCTTTGTCTTTGAAGATTGTAGTGTACACCTTTGTATGAAATCTTCAAACTGGGAGATGTTCCGGTCCGCCTCTGATGACGACATCGAGGTTTACACTGACAGCGTAACGCGTTTCATCAGGAAGTGCGTAGAGGATGTTGTTGCGACCAAAACAATACGGATATACCCCAACCAGAAACCATGAGTTAACGGCGAGGTTCGCGCGGCACTCAATGCGTGGTCCTCCGCTTTTAATTCTTCTAACACGGAGGAGCGTAAACAAGCCAGTTATGCCCTCCGTAACACTATCAGTGAAGCCAAACACCAGTACAGGCACAAACTTGAAGGTCAGTTCAACACCACTGACTCTAGAAGTATGTGGCAGGGAATTAATACCATCACGGACTACAAACGGAATAAAGACTCCGCTGTGAACACCACTGCATCTCTCCCGGACGAACTTAATACATTTTATGCTCGTTTCGAGGACAACACCACCGCCCTCGCGGAGAGAGCACTCGCGGCTGACGCTACAGAGGTTGATTCACTCTCCGTCTCTGTTGTGGATGTAACCCGATCCTTCCGACGGGTGAACATCCGTAAAGCTTGGGTCCAGACGGCATTCCGGGCCTCGTCATCAGAGCGTGCGCGAATCAACTGGCTGCTGTTTTTACGGACATTTTCAATCTGTCCCTCTCCCTGTCTGTAGTCCCCACATGCTTCAAAACATCAACCATTGTGCTTGTACCGAAGCAAGCCACAATCACTTGCTTAAATGACTGGCGTCCTGTTGCTCTGACCCCCATCATCAGCAAATGCTTCGAGAGGTTAATCAGAGATTACATCTGCTCTGTTTTGCCCCCCTCTTTGGACCCATTGCAGTTTGCCTACCGCAACAACCGCTCCATTGATGATGCCATTGCATCTACACTACACACTGCTCTCTACCATCTGGAAAAAAGGAACACATATGTGAGAATGCTGTTTGTTGACTACAGCTCAGCATTCAACACCATAGTGCCCTCCAAGCTTGATATGAAACTCCGGGCTCTGGGCTTAAACAGCTCGCTGTGCAGCTGGATCCTGGATTTCCTGTCAGGCAGACGTCAGGTGGATAGAATGGGCAGCAACATCTCCTCATCACTGACCCTCAACACTGGAGCCCCGCAGGGCTGTGTTCTCAGCCCCCTACTGTATTCACTGTACACACACGACTGTGTGGCAACACATAGCTCGAATGCCAACATTAAGTTTGCTGACGATACGACGGTGGTAGGTCTGGTCACTGACGATGATGAAAGAGCCTACAGAGAGGAGGTGCACACTCTGACACGCTGGTGTCAGGAGCACAACCTCTCCCTCAACGTCAGTAAAACCAAGGAGCTTGTGGTGGATTTCAGGAGGAAAGACGGAGAACACAGCCCCATCACCATTAATGGAGCACCGGTGGAGCGAGTCAGCAGTTTCAAGTTCCTCGGTGTCCACATCACTGAAGAACTCACATGGTCCGTCCACACTTAGGCCGTTGTGAAGAAGGCTCACCAGTGCCTCTTCTTCCTGAGATGGCAGAGGAAGTTTGGAATGAACCACCACATCCTCACACGGTTCTACAGCAGTACTGTAGAGAGCATCCTGACTGGCTGCATCACTGCCTGGTACGGCAATAGCAACTCCCACAACTGCAAAGCCCTGCAAAGGGTGGTGCGAATTGCCAGAAACATCCTAGGAGGTGAGCTTCCCTCCCTCCAGGACATATACACCAGGCGGTGTGTGAAAAAAGCTCGGAGGATCATCAGAGACTCCAGCCACCCGAGTCATGGGCTGTTCTCACTGCTACCATCAGGCAGGCGGTATCGCAGCATCAAGACCCGCACCAGCGGACTACATGACAGCTTCTTTCCCCAAGCAATCAGACTTTTGAACACTTGATCTATCAGGATCAATAATTAGCACTGCACTTTATTCATCTACAATCTCACACTGGACTGTAAACATATTCTCCTCAATATACTACTTCATATATATATATATATATAATTCATATACTCCTTATTGTATTGTATATTGTGTGTATTGTTTACTGTACATTGTATATAATTATTGTGTTGTGTAAGTATGTGTACATTTGACTTGTAAATTGTTTTGTGTAAGTATGTTGTTTACTGTAACTGGTATATGTCTCGTCACTGTCATGACTGCTATGTTGCTCAGAACTGCACACAAGAATTTCACCTACTGTTGCACTTGTGTACATGGTAGTGTGACAATAAAGTGATTTGATTGACTTCATTCCTCAAAACAATGACTGACTGATGAGTTTTTAGAAAAAGTGGTTTCTTTTTTGTCATTTTTGACCTAATATTGACCTTAAGAAATGCAAGTGTATGCAATAGACTGACAACTCAAAAACAAACACAAAGACAAAGTTAAGCTTCATTTAAAGAACCAAAAAGCTTTCAACTGTGTTTGATATAATGGCAAGTGATTTTCCAGTACCAAATGATCAATTTAGCATGATTACTCAAGGATAAGGTGTTTGAGTGATGCTGCTGTCCAGATTTGATCAAAAATGACTTTTTTCAAATAGTGATGGTGCTGTTATTTACATTCTGATGCTTCACTGTGTGTCTGCATCACTCCGCTTGTGTACATGCTGTTCTAAACTAAAGTGTAAGACATTTTTGTGTGTAATATGAGCCAGTTGTTGACGTGAAGTGAATCCGTCAGTCATTGTTTACATAGAAAAGCGCTCCGTGATCGCTCGTATTACTAATACATTACCAAAGTTAGGAAATAGCTTTAAATGGCTTTAAACAAACAACTTCAGCATTACGGATCATCATAGCTGAGAGAGACAACTAATTTATTACAGAACTCAAGGTGCTTACCTTTTATCTGAGTTTCCACATTGGATACATACTATTTAAAATGGTGGAGGACATTGCTGTTTCTATAGTGAATGACTCTTGCGCACCGGCTACAGTGAAATAAGAAGGAATATCCCCGCTTGGATGTCTATTTTCCACTGAGAAAGCTGACAGCATCTCTGCTTGGAAGTGGCAACAGGTAATGGCACATGCTCTCTCTCTCTCTCTCTCTGACTTGTTCATTGAACTGTTGTATATAAGCAATATCACACTTGCAATAATGCTATATGGCCCTAAATCAGCACTGATTTGAATACCTACAGCACTCAGTGCTGATGTAGGGCCATATCACACTCTTGCTCGTGTGATATTGTATATATATATATATATATATATATATATATATATATATATATATATATATAAAACTGTGTCACTATATAATAGCATGTATAATTGCATCCGTCACAGATGAATGTGGCCCTCTTGGCTTCTGAAGCGGAGTACCTCTGCAATAAATTGTCCCACTGGAAATGGCACTGCATGACTTTGCTGGTGCCACTTTGAAATAAACCTGAGAGCTACTCATATACACACATCACGTCTTTGAACCTCCAGACAGGAGGACACTCTATCTCTCACACACAGAGCAGCGCAGCACATGTGCTTCAGTTCTACAGAGAGTGCTATTTCAACCCCAAAGTCCAGACCATTTAAGAACTCCAGGCTGTCAGTTTGAAGTGTGACACAATGAAACTGCACTCTGCTGGACTCCACAACTCCATTTAGCAGGACCAGAAGAAAAACAGTTTTCCTGCGGTGTCATTCATATTGCTTTAAATACTCAAACACATATAGAAGTCATACCTGTTCTTTATGTGGTAGTATATTGCGAGGGAGACACTGTGAACAGAAGAAATAGGGGAAATTGATATGATGTAATAATCAGTATGATGATATAATATTAATTCAAGCTAAAGGGGTCCTGGGGCTTTTATCCAGAGTAGATATTGATATTTCACTAAACCTACTTCATATTTTATCTAACAGATACAGTGCAAGGGTGAATCCTACAAAAACATATACTGTAAACACCCCAAAACACAACAAAAACAAAAAATCATGAAATTATACTTTGCATAAAGAAAATTAGGCTCATTACTGTCATGCATCTGGATGGTTTACTTTTTTCCCCTCAATAATAATTCTAATTAAATTCTCATGATTCTAATACAATAATTGTTCTGCTTTGTTATGAAATGACTGCAATAATAATACTATATTAAAGTTATTTTTTAATTAAAAAGACAGATATGATCACTGTTTGCATTCTAGTGTTGTACAGAGCCCCTTAGAGAACTACATATTGCGTTTCCTCGCAATAAACTAACCATGGATTTACTATAGTAATATTGAAGTGACCATGACTGTAGTAGCCATGGTAAATTTTGTGGTTACTATAGTTTCACTATAAATACCATGGTTAAACTATGGTTACTGTAGTAAAACAATGGTTCATTTCCTAAGGGTTAACTGTAGTTTTACTATAATAACCACAGTTTAACTGTGGCATTCGTAGTAAAACCATAATCAAAAATCTACCATTGTTTTTCAAAAGTAAGCATATTGTAACCATGATGTTTGTGGTAAAAACATAGTAATAATATAGAAAAAACTAAACTATAGTAATAATAATTTAAGCATTATTAATAATACCAAAAAAATAAAATAATAATAATAAAACATTATCTTGAAAGTACATGTTTTGTTTTGTGTGGAAACCATGGTTTAAAAAAAATACACGTACCACAAATTAGCCATGGTGTTACTATAGTAAAACTGTAATCTAATTTTTATTACCATAGTTTTTATTTTCCTGTATTAACACTATGGTTTTACTTTAAATATCATGGTAAATATGAGCTGACTGTGGTCAAGTCATGGTTAATTAATTTTAATTTGGTTTTACTAGAAGTCCGTAGTTCAACTTTGGCTACTGTGGTAAAACCATGTTTTTTGTTTGTATTGGGGACTGTGAATATATATATATATATATATATATATATATATATATATATATATATATATATATATATATATATACACAGCCATGGCCAAAAGTAGTGGCAGTGACATAAATTTTGTGTTTTGCAAAGTTTGCTGCTTCAGTATTTGTATTATTTTTTCACATGTTTCTATGGTATACTGGAAAACAATAATGAGCATTTCATGAGTTTTAAAGGCTTTTATTGGCAAAAACATTCACTATAGGCAAAGAGTCAATATTTACAGTGTTGACCCTTGTTCTTCATAACCTCTACAATTCGCTCTGACATGCTGGTATCAACTTCTGGGCCAAATCCTGATTCATGGCGATCCACTCTTGCCTTATTAGTGCTCTGAGTTGATCACAATTTGTGGGCTTCTGCTCGTCCACTCGCCTTTTGAGGATTGACCACAGGTTCTCTATGGGATTAAGAAACGGGGAGTTGCCTGGCCACGGATACAAAATTTCAATGTAATGGTCTCCGAGCCACTTCATTATCACTCTTGCCTTGTTACATGGTGCTCCATCATGCTGGAAAATACACAAATCATCACCAAATTGCTCCTGGATCATTGGGAGAAGTTGCTCTTGCAGGACGTTTTTGATACCTTTCTTTATTCATGGCAGTGATTTTGTGCAGAATTGTGAGTGAGCCCACTCCCTTGGATGAAAAGCAACCCCACACATGAATGGTCTCAGGATGCTTCACTGTTGGCACGACACAGGACTCATGGTAGAGTTCACATTTTCTTCTCCAGACTATCAATTTTCCAGATGTCCCAAACAGTCGGGAGGGGGCTTCATCAGAGAAAATATCTTTGCACCAGTCTTCTGCTGTCCAATCCTTGTACTTACTGCAGAATTTCAGTCTGACCTTGAGGTTTTTCTTGGAGATAAGTGGCTTCTTTGCTGCCCTTCTTGACACCAGGCCATTGTCCAAAAGTCTTCACCTCACTGTGCGTGCAGATGCACTCACACCAACCTGCTGCCAATATTGCGCACGCTCTGCACTGGTGGTGACACGATTTCATAGCTGACTCCTCAGGAGGAGACGGTTTTGGCGCTTGCTGGACAATCTGGGATGTCCTGAAGCCTTCTTCACTGCAGTTGAACCTCTCTCCTAGAATTCTTGATGATCCGGTAAATGGTTCTTTCAGGTGCAATATTCTTTGCAGCAATTTCCTTGCATGTGAGGCCATTTTGATGCAAAGCGATGATGGCCTCACATCTTTATTTAGAGGTAACCATTGCTAACAAGAACACAAGGTTTGGAAGCACGTCTTCCCTCCTTTTATAGCAATCAGTCTGCTCTTATAATCTAATCAGAATAATAGAGTGATTTAACCTGACTAGTACTCGTTCACACTTTCCCAGGTGCTGCTGATATGATTAGTAGCATGATGTTAGCTGGTCATTTTGTACCAGGGCCTTGGGTTTTTGTGATAAAGTGCATTTTTTTTGGCCAATGAATCTTTTTGCATTTAAAATGCATCTGATCACTCTGCACAATAATCTAGAAACAATGTGAATCAACACCACAACAACTGAAGCAGAAAACTTTGCGAAAAACTAAATTGATGTCACTGCAATACTTTTGGCCATGGTTATATATACATTCTTAACGGAGTCATGTCATGAGGAACCTTTTTTTTTTTTTTTTTGGACAGAGGAAATTGTACTACTGGACGGTTCGCTGCTAATATGAACGCAAACATACCAAATAGTGAAAAACCGAACTGCTATTGATGATGTACGCGGCAGACAAATGCTAATATTCATCACATTATTGCACATGCAATACATCCGTGGCAGACAAACATGATTGTTGTTTTGTGCTAGTACATTTTTGGTGGTAAATCCAAAGAGATTAACACAGTGAAGCTGATATCTTCTTGAGTTGTTGCCTAGTTACAGTAGTAAACAGCTGCTGCTTGCAATCACGTTGATGACATAATCAGACCGTGGTTCAGACCCAAAAAATATGATGAGAACAGAGACCAGCAGGGGCAGGGGGAGGGGGAGGAAACAAACTCTGGTTCGAACCAAGTGTGAAAGCACGCTTATTGTTTCCAGCCTAAAAAAATGACTCATTTTGAAATCTGGCCCATTGTAAAGTTGGAATGGGACTCATTTGAATAGCCCCTGTCTCCACAACAACCGTTATCATTACGCTGATGAAGATAGAGCAAATTAGGTACTTCAAAACTGAAACATACATTACATAAGTGGTACTTATGTAACTGTAGTTGTCAGTTTGAAAGATTCATGATCATTACTCCAATGCAGAGTGGATTGTGCTCATTAAACTGTTACTCACCCCCAATAAAACATAATTGCTCACAAAATATTGTGAGATTAAATAATTTTTTTATGTGAGAAGAACATGTAGCTCAGAGTGCAAAGAAACACAGTGGTGTATTAAACATTCTTAGCCAGGATGTCCCATATTTTGGCCGAAATGATTGCACCAGGAAGCCCTTATGCCATCTTTAAGCAGAGATCCCCGATCATTTCGCCGAACGACAGTGCCATATTGAAGTGGCCACACTACAGGAGGCGAACACCCTGGTCGACCGTCCATTAAGGCAGGATATAGATTTATTAACCCTTCACATTCACAGCTTTTGCTAGTCTGCACTATTTTTACTTCTCTCAGCTTTATATAGCATTATTGTATCACCCAATCTTGAATGTCAAATAATACAAGTATTCAAGTGCAACAATGTGCTGACTTTAAGCTCTGATTGTTATTTCACCAAAACAACTGTTGTAGTGTGATGGCGTACTTCACATTAATTACAACAAAAAGTATATCTATCAATGATTGTCTGGACTGAGTGCTTTTAGGCGATTTTGTAAATCACTTGCACATTTTCATTCTTTTATTCTGAGGAAAAAAACAGCTCCATGAGTGTTGGCGCCGGTTGTTTGCATTTTGTGTATATTATGGGGATCTATTTTTGGGAGCTACGTCTTATCCATTTATCACCATAGACTTAATTCCGCAATTTTCGTGCCAGCGCAAGCACAAGTGGGTGTAAGTGGGAGTGTTTGTGCTATCTGTGGGTGTTTGCGCTATCTGTGGGTGTTTGCGCGCAAACTGTGGATGTTTTTTATGTTAATGAAGTGCATATGACCACTTGTTATTTCGATTGTTTTCATTTCGTTTAGTGTAATTTAAATTTAGAAATATATTTGGTTAACATTTTTCACGTTTCAGTAAATTAATTGAATTGTTCCAGATCACAATCGACTGGTAGATGTGAAGTGCGTGCTGATACAATAACTGATAATAATAGCCATGTTTTGTGTACATGTAAATTACAATTGTTAATAATACTTACGTTCTCAACAATTTAACGCTGTACATCCAAATCCTGAACTACATTTTCCATGCGTATAAAAGGAACGTGTAAATAGAAATATGCAAGGATGCAGTTAATGCACAAAATAATTTAAGTCCATATTTGTATTCTTCTAATTCAATGCATATAGTCAATTTACACAACAGATTTCTTATGAAATGTGCTGTCTTTGTTTATATCACTTGTGTTTGACAGGGAACAGACTATATAATAGGATGCAGATGCTGCAATAACTGGAAAAAAATCTCAGAATTCAAATTGCACTTGACCCAGCCCATAAGCACTTTGTGTGTGCGATTTGGCCAAACCCATTTGCGCCTAGACTTAGCACATGCTTGCACGAAAACCCCAAAACCTCATGGCCATGCCCACTGACTTTGCGCTTATGACTTATGGCGCTTAGCCCTAGCATTTTTAAAATAGGGCCAATGGGGCCCAAAGTCTTAAAGGGGACAGCAAAGGAAGCATTTCAGACCGAGGTTGTAGAGACAGGGTGAGAAAAGGTCATTTAATCCTATATTATGATCACTGTGCAAAAACCTTTACTAACACTATGTGAACCACAAGGAAAATATATAAAAATATAGGCCTACTTAATTTTCTTCAAGCAAAATACAATTTCTAAATTCCTTATTTTGATTTTGGGGTGAAACATGACCCGAGACATGTTCTTGAGTGCAATGACAAAAATAAATAAATAAATAACACCATATACCGGTACAGTAATACGATATTGAAACCATTGGCAATTATACAGAGCATCATTATTTTGTAAGTCATGGCATATCAGTCAATATTATTATTTTTTAGATATGTAACAAAAAACATTTTATACGTTTAATTAAAGCTCTATAAGTGTATTATAGAGGATTCGAGTACCATTTAATAGTATACTTGAGGTTGGGTTGACTGACAGTGCTGTCGTCCAGAAAGATCGTAGAACAGGAGCTGTACTTGCGCCTCATTGGACCAGACGGATGTTGCTGAAAGACAAGGACAAGCAAAATGCACACTAAAACATCACTTATGCACACACACGCATGCACGGACGCGCACAAGTGCACGCACACACACACTAAACCTGCAAACAGGCTGAAAATTAGACCACCTGTGGCCCTAACAAGCCATTATCTTCTCATTTCTACCTGAACGATTCTTGCTTAATGTGCTTGTGTGTGTCTGCGTGAGTGCAAGCATCCCATTTCTGTCCAAGTAAATACACGCCACAATATAATTACAAATGAAACTTGCTAAGAATTTTAGAGCAAGATATCAAAGCTAGATATAATAAGCAACACTAAAAATGCCAAAACCAAAGCAAATACAATATCACTTTTAAAAGGAAAACAAATAGAGCAAAATGAGCTGAAATACTTTACCTTTGACTCCACAATGTGTGTTAACTTGCAAAATAATACAAGACATTAAAATAGGGACAAAACTTATTTAGTATATAAGTAGCACGCAATAATGAAATAAAGAATATCAAGCCATGCATATTAAATCTTTTATAGAACGAAGGACTAACAGAACAGTAAGGCTGTTAATGAACACAACACAAGCTCCGAGACTCATGCAGAATTTGTCGGGGCATTCTCGTATGGAGGTTGAGCAACTTGATTAGTTCTGTAGGAGAGGTGTGACTTAAGGGAATGCTTTCATTTCAGGCACTCTATGGGAAAAAAAGGAACTACGGAATCCATCACTGGTGGTACTTACATGGTTGACATACAGACTTTTCCTTTTTTCCCGAACTGAAAAGAGAAATGGGTAATTAGCAACACTAGGACAACACTTGTGTAGTTCATTAGAGCAAGAGCAGAGGAAAAAAGCCACAATTATAGTGGCATCAAAATAACAGGGATTATTTATGTTAAGTATAATACGTTTTTGGTTTTAAACTGTGTTTTGGTTTTTCCTCAACAGGTTTGGGGGCAAAGAAACTGTAAGCAGAAAAAAAAAAGCATGATTTCAAATAAAGGATGGTCTGATGGTGCTGAAATTAGACTTTGTTGCAGATAGGGGGCGGTCTGTCTCTAATGTCACTTTAAAAAGTGGTCAAGGATTTGCTAGTCTTGCAAGAAGCAGACTTCTGACAAATGACAAAGTCTAGTTCATTTTGCAGCTTTTTTGTGGCCACAAACTGCCCAATAATAAATGAAAAAGCATCTGATAGACATACACAGTGGCCAATATTGTAGCAGTCTCTGCGAGTAGACTAGGGCTGGGGGATATGTCAAAAATATTTCCATTATATTTTCATGGAAACAATAAATACAAATCATGATAAGGGATTTCATTGATTGGCCCAGCCTCCAGCACCACGTTAAAGGAATATTCCGGGTTCAATACAAGTTCAGTTCAATCGACAGCTTTTGCGCCATAATGTTGATTACCACATATAATCGTATTAACTCATGTTACAGAGTTACAGTGAGGCACTTACGATGGAAGTCAATGGGGGCCAATCCATAAACGTTCAAATACTCACCGTTTCAAAAATATAGACACAAAACAATATGCATATAAAACTAACCTTTTCTTTGTAAAGTTATACCAAATCTACTTTGTAGCTATGACAACAAACAGCATAAACCCTAAATTGTCAGTAAAAACTGCAATTTAAACAACTTTACAGTTCAAATAGTACACAAGTTTTAAGAGAAGAATTAATGTAAGTGCTTTTATAAAATTATAAGCTTTCAATTTCTGCTTTTAATCCCTCCAAAAATTGGCCCCATTCACTTCCATTGTAAGTGCCTTCTTTTTTCAAGAAGAGACTGAGAATTGAGCTTAAATTTAAAATAAATAAATAAACAAAAATTTTTTTTCAAAACTAAAATTTTTACTCCAGTGTAATTCCATGGACAATATTCAACTTAAGCCAATTCAAAACTTTGGGAAGGCATTACTTCGTTATGGAGCGAATGATGAATACAAGTTGATGTCACAAGATAGCAACGCCTTTTGAATCACTCATTACTTTATTATTTCTATTATTAAGTTTCACCTGAATGAGATTTTAAAATGAATGATTTTTTTGTTTTTTCTCCAGCAGGCTATATTTTTCTTAATAAGAAAATGTCTTTATCTAGTAGCTCAGCAGCAGCGTATTTGTTACTATTCATGCCAAAGTCTAAACCACATGCTATAATAAAAAAAAATCCTATCAGAGAGCATGCCAGCAGTGAAGATAGACACGATTGGCCTCTTAAATACACCGATAAGCCTAATATTGTGTATGTGTAGGTCCCCACACGCTGCCAAAACAGCACCAACCAACATCTCAGAATAGCTTTCTGAGATTCTATTCTTCACAACAGACTGTTATTTACATTTATGCATTTGGCAGACGCTTTTATCCAAATTGACTTACAGTGCACTTATTACAGGGACAATCCCTCCAGAGCAACCTGGAGTTAAGTTGCTTAAGGACACAATGGTGGTGGCTGTGGGGATCGAACCAGCAACCTTCTGAATAACAGTTATATGCTTTAGCCCACTACAATCATGCCATGGTCCAAATCACTGAGATCACATTTTTACACATTCTGATGGTTGATGTGAACATTAACTGAAGCTCCTGACATGTATATGCATGATTTTATGCACTGCACTGCTGCTGCATGATTGGCTGATTAGATAATCACATGGATGATTGTTGGTGACAAATGGGCTGGTTTGAGTATTTCTGTAACAGCTGATCTCCTGGGATTTTCCACACACAACAGTCTCTAGAATTTACTAGAATGGGACCAAAAACAATGGCACCATTCAACAGAGACTGGTTTAAACTGAAAAGTCTACGGTAACTCAGATAACAGCTCTGTATAATTTAGATGAGAAGAATATCATCTCTGAATATGCGGGTTGACGCTGTTTTGGCGGCACGAGGGTGACCTACACAATATTAGGCAGGTGATTTTAATGTTGTTGTGATTGGTTTATGTTATGCTGTTGCCTTTTTAATAACTGGATTAGTATCTAAAGTGCTGAGAAAAACAAAACAAAAAGTGCACAGCAACCATTTCTTTGTCAACTTCACAGGTTCATGGTTTGTCATTTCCCAATGCAGTCGATAACAATCTTTCGCGATTGGCTTTTGTCCCATCCTACAGACAACACCAGGACTAGAGAAATGTGTGTGTAATTTAATCAGAAATGTTAT
Source organism: Xyrauchen texanus (assembly GCF_025860055.1). NCBI lineage: Eukaryota > Metazoa > Chordata > Actinopteri > Cypriniformes > Catostomidae > Xyrauchen > Xyrauchen texanus. Next base: position 7,465,798 of record NC_068317.1, read on the forward strand.
GGGGTTCCAATTATTTAATTGGGACTACGTCTACATGCCTACAATGCATTGCCCAAGAATTTGTATTGGCACAATGTTTGTTTCTGGGAATTCCGGCCTAATGGTCTGTTCAAAAACCCTGTAAGTAGGGATGCACTGATCCAAAACCTGGATCGGTATCGGCTCCGATACTGATGTTTTTAAATGGATAGGGTCAGATGAGCCCGATCCAAATCCGATACTGTGTGTTAGTCATGTTCGTTACAGTCAAGCTCCAAAAATGACATAAAAGAATCATAAAAATACAAAGTAGTTCATATGACTCATGCATTTTATTCAAAGCCACTTGAAGATGTGCAATAGCTCTGCGAATCACAAAAGGCTGCGTTTAATTAGTAAATAAACACAGGTAGTATCATATGCATGTGCAGCTTGTTAGTGGTGAATGGCGCTGCTGACACACAAACAACACACATGAGGCGGCAGCGGCTATTTTCATCTGTGAGTACTTACAAACAACATCTCAGATGTTGATGCTCAATAGTTCTGTTCACTTAGAACAGCACCGGAGGTGCATTTTATCAGAATTTGAATAAGAAACTAATTAAACTACTGTGAACTTGCCTACAAACAGACACTTACAGGACTTCCTGGAGTGTTAGTATCGTCAAAATAAAAGCACAAGGTTTTTAAAGTTAAAGGTGCACAACTAAAATATATTAGGGCAGTTAACGCGTGTTCCCCATTCATTTTCAATGGGAGAGATGCGGCAGGTGAAAAAACAGAGGCGGCAGTCGAAGCGGCAGCGATTTCCAAGCTCGTTCATGAGAATCCTGCCACTTTGTTGCTAAATTTCCTGAGCTATATAACCTTTCTTTGAGCGTTTAAGAGATATAAATAAGAACACAGCCGAAGTCGGTGTACCAGGACACGCATAATTTATGTTTGGAAGACAGATGACTATGCAAATGAGCCATGGACCATCTACTTAAATGTTCTCTTCCGCAACAGGTGTCTGAAACATCCACTTTAGATCATTAGAAAACACAATTTTCCGATATAGTTATTTATACTATATCAATCTGGCAATAGAGCAACAGCTAGCTGAGAGAACTTATATAAACAAACTTTCATTTCCATTTGTTTGATTAAGCACAAACTGTTTGCCCCTCAGTTACGTGTACCCATTAAAGTGTGTGTGTGCCGGCAATGATAGTTATAATAAGGTATGGTAATCGTAAATTTATCCTGGTTTCTTGATGGTTTCAGTAACGATTATTTTTGTACTTTAGAGGAAGAATTATTTGTTACGTTAAATGAGATCAAACGACTATTCGACAACAAAAATTTTGTCGACAATTTTTATTATCGACATTGTCGATAACTTCGACTAATCGTTTCAGCGTTAATTCAGACCATTTATGGAAGTAAGCAAACAAAAACAGTTTATTCAGAAATAGTTACGGCATTGACAATGTCCACTGGCATATGTGTGGGCGAAACAGGTTACCTTGATTGACAGGTGATGTATTTAAAGCCATTTTTAGGGATGAAAAAGCAGGTGGAAATGAAGAATTCACATCACACTAGCTATAAATCTAAGCTCAGGTATTAGCAGTTCAACTATGTACAAATAACACACACAATCACACATGGGCTCCTTAATTGCACTAAAATACAGCACCTAAAGATGACATCACAGAGCTCACAGTAATCTACACAACAGATTTGAAGCCAGACAAACGGGCAGTTTGACAAAGCTGAAGTACATGGACAATGCTAACATGCATATTCCAATAAAAATGACATATTGCTTATTTATCTATATTTCAAAGCCATTTGAAATATAGTTCTCAAAACAAATGTACAGTAAACTGTAACGAGTACACTGTAAATAAATGTTTCCCTACACTTGAAGTGATTTACTGTGATTTTTGCTTTGCTTATGAGTTGAAATTTCTTTCACCATGCAGTCAATAGAGCTCAACTTTTTAGGGAAGTAATTAACAACCACTAATATGTCGAACTGTTGTGTACCTCAGCGGTGAATGTTTAGCCAATGACAGATTGTCACAAATGATGTCACAATTTAAGGTGACAAAAACTCCAGAAAGCATGAGTTGGGAAAGTTGGACATGACCAGGCCAGTGTTTTTTTTTTAATGTATTTATTTATTTACTTATTTATTTGTGGGGGAAATCTGTGGAATCGATTTTAAACATGGTAAAATATGTTAAATTGTGTTAAATAATGGTACAAAACTCTTATTGGCAGCTGAGAGCATAATTAAATAATTTTAAATATTAAATAAAATAATATTTAATAAAATAAACTTTGAGAATTACAAAGTGGTTTAAATTCGGTGGAAATCTGTTGTACTTTCTGGAGAGCTCTATGGACACAATTTCAGTGTAAATGTACAACCTTAAGACAGCCTACTTTTTGTTGCCATGAAATTGAATACTGTTTACTCTTTCTAAAGTCTTTAGATAAAGAATTATGTGTAGTGACAATTTGAGATGTATGATAAAACTGTAGTCACTCTGAATCTTTAAAGCGTCAACACAACACATAGCAGCAGACTAACAGACACACGGAGGCCAAACATACCTTTCTTGTTGGGTAAAGGAACTGAAAAACAAAAAGGGCAGTGATTTCTAAATTAAACTTCCCAGTAAGGCCTTCACTTCACATTTCAGATGCGTGGAGCTGCTTACGGTGTTTAAATTCACAGAACTGTCCCATCATAATGTCATAGCGAAACCAAAGCAACATCACATCACACCAACATTTTTCAGAGAAATGTGGCTATTATAGTAATGTTTAGCCTGGCTAGTAATTAGGGATGGTCTAGTCTACTTTCTAGTCTATTTACCATTGTAGACTAACATTGTAATCATAATCTATGTTATGATCCTTGGAAGGGAAATAATTTGAAACAACTTTGTATAGAGCGTTTTAGCATGTTAAAACTGTTCTGTGATTAAGCATGCTAACTTGAGCTGGCCGATTTTATTTTTTTAATAAATTTTAATTTACGTTTTTCACAACATTTTATTTTTTTTTTAAATTGTGGATTTGAGGTTTTTGTATGGCGCGATTGTACAGTACAGTACGATTGTACAGAGTGATTGTACAGAGTGATTGTACAGAGTGATTGTACAGAGTGATTGTAGGTAGACTTTGTCCATCATGCATGTTCACATTAACATATTGTTACTCAAACAATAACTATGTTCTGTGTAATTTGTGCAAGTCATGAAGCACTAAGCTAATTTTTCTGAGATGTCAACAGAAATGTATGCTTCTATAATAAAGTGTTAGAACATATACGTGACAGTTATGGATGCTTCATATCAAATCATATAATGGATAGACTATAAATGGGAGAATCATCCATATCTCTTTTTACCATGATGATTCAGATAGATCGCTAATGTACTGCATTTATGGCCAACATTTAGGAAACGAAGCAATCGTTTTGGCAAGCAGCGGTATAATTTCATTTTGCTGCTCTGATCAGCATGTACCTCTAGAGGGTGCCACATGCTCACAGCACTGACGACTTTATTATTTTAAACTGAGCTTTTTGTTTTTTGCGTTTTCAAGTACACTGTAAATTTTCTGATATCTGGACTCTATCTGCAGGTGATTATGGTTATACATACACATTAATTGATATACTAAAAATATTTTCTAGATCAACATGACTATTTCTAGATAATGACTTCTAGACATCTTTCTAGATGGACTTTATTTAGATAAAATAATACCTACTTTGGCTTTGAGGTATTTTGTAGTTTTCTTATTTTATACTATTCTTTCAGAACATCAGTGTTATTTTAAATAAATTAGTTATCAAATTGTACTTTTATGCTGTTTTTATGCACTTTGTTTGTGCATTTCTGTTCAGCACTTTTGTTTTCTATAATGATGTCTCAAAAATGACAAAAAAACGTCTCGCTGTTTGTCTGCATCTTACGCAATGAGCATTGTGTTTTTGAAATAATACGTCAAGATAAAGAAAATTTGACTCCTAAAAACAAATTTTTGAGGACTGTGTTTCTGTAGTGCTCTGCCCAGATGTTTTTGAATGCAAGAATGTGTCCTACGTGAAGGCTCAGATTGTCTGGGGACACGGCCCATCCAAATAAATTAACCTTTCAAATATACCTGCGAGGGATCGTTAGAAAAATTTGACTGGGTAAAATATATATATATATATAGCTTCAGTGTAGTTCGCTCCTTTTTGTTATTAGCTTGTAACTACTTTTACAAACGAGCAGATTGACTGTATTTTAACTTGATGAAATTATAAGTAGTTTGCAGCTCGATAAACTACTGTACAGTTTTAAAGTAGTTTCCCAGACACTGTTAGTAAACAAGTCCTTCAGACAATCAACCAACTAGTTAATTTCAAACATTTGTAGTTTTCTTGCACATCCCTACTAGAAATATAACACTGAGAAGAGCAGACAGTAAACAAAGCTTAATCATTCAATGTTATTTATTTTAAACTAACACTGACAGAGAATACAGAGTCTTCTAGAAGGCAAATGTACTGTCTGATTAACTCAGGGCCAATTGAGTATTTGCCACATTCGGTTGAATCAAATTTAAGCAACTCTGACTGTCTTTCATTTTAAGTAATGTTTGCTCTAGCATATATTACATGATACTATTGCACTCATCCTGTGAGTCAGTAGACATGGACTGTATCTCACCGTCTGTTTGAGACTTGCTGAGGAAGATGGTGCTGGCCCGTGGGTGTTCTGAGGGGTTATACTCCATGTTGAGTTCTGAGGGGGGAAAGAAAGAATTTATTTTTCAAAAGGCTTGTTTTGTAATACTAGAATGACAAAAGCATTGTTTCTGATGAGAGGATGGTAAAATTCAGTCAAGGGAAGCCCAAACATTGAGTATATGTACGGTACACATAGCCTTGAGATAAGGAGACTTGATGAATCCTGATGTAGCCAAAATATTGGTTTATTTCATCAGTCTGGAATGGAATAGTAGCATACTGTGCAGTATATACTATGTACTGCATACTCAATTTAAAACATAGTATGTGAATCAGTATACAATGAAAACTTCCATATTTAGTTATGGCTACAATTAGATAATTATATTGTTTTACAACATAAACTACACACAGTTATGCCTCAAAGACTGTAGCAAAACATTTTTATGTTGCTAACAAGTTGCTAAATAACGACTACAACTACCACAAGCATTAAGTGAACATGCTTGGCGAAATGGAAAACAGTTGTAGTTATTATCTAGCAACTTGTTAGCAACGCGCAAACACACATGCACAAGCACACGCGCACATGCTTTAAAATTCACGTTTGAGGTTTGAGTGTAATTTATGCTGAAAAAACTAATCGTCCAAGTATCTTCAAGTAATGTTTTCCACAGATTTTCTTTTACTCACGGCTCGAAAATGCTAACTCTTTCTGTTTTTTTGACTACAACTGCAACAGCTCCATTGCACTGTAAAATATAATTTTCCATACATTCTGATCTGATTGTATACTGCATACTTTGACAAATGCAGTAGCTCATCCATTCCATGAGTACATTTCCATATTATAGCATACACAATATACCCACTGCAAAAACAATATCATTAGCGCTAGCTTGCAATTCCAAACATAGCCATTGTATCATTATTCATACTAAATTGTTTTAGATCTTAAATAGAGATATAACATAAAACAGGCAACCTGAGTAAACACAAAATACAGTATTCAAATATATATCATTTTTTTTATTGAAGCAAAAAAAACTTACCCAACACCTATATCACCCATGTGAAAAACGAACTGCCCCCTTAAACATAATAGCTGATTGTGCAGCAACGACCGCAACCAAACGCTTCTGATAACTGGAGATCAGTCTTTGACGACGCTGTGGTGAATTTTGGTCCACTCTTCTTTGCAGAACTGCTTTAGTTCAGACACATTGGAGGGTTTTTGAGCATGAACTATCCGTGTAAGGGGCTGCCACAGCATCTCAATCGGGTTCAAGTCAGGACTTCGACTATGTCACTCCAAAACTTTAATTTAGCTTCTTTTGAGCCTTTCAGAGGTGGACTTACTCCTATGCCTTGAATCATTGTCTTACTGTATAATCCACTTGCGCTTGAGCTTCAAATCACAGACTGATGACCGGACGTTCTCCTTTAGGATTTTCTGGTAGAGAGCAGAATTCATGTTTCTCTCAATTCTCGCAAGTCGCCCTGAAGCAGCAAAGCATCCCCACACCATCACACTACCACCACCATGCTTGATCGTATGTATGATGTTCTTTTAGTGGAATTCTGTGTTTGATTTATGCTAGATGTAACGGGACCGCTGTCGTCCAAACAGTTCCACTTTTGACTCATCAGTCCATAGAACATTCTCCCAAAAGGTTTGAGGATCATCAAGGTGTGTTTTGGCAAAATTCAGATGAGTCTTAATGTTCTTTTAGGTTAGCTGTGTTTTTCGCCTCGCCAGTCTTCCATGGATGGCATTTTTGGCCAGTGTCTTTCTGATAGTGGGTCATGAACAGTGACCTTTATTGATACGAGAGAGGCCTGCAGTTCTGTGGATGTTGTCCTTGGCTTTCTGGATGAGTCGTCACTGTGTTCTTAGAGGAGTTTTGGAAGGTTGGCCACTTCTAGGAAGGTTCACTACTGTGTCAAGTTTTCTCCATTTGGAGATAATGACTCTCACTGGGGTTCTTTGGAGTCCCAGAGCCTTTGAAATAGTTTTGTAACCCTTCCCAGACAGATGTATTTCAATCACCTTTTTCCTCATCATTTCTGGAATTTCTTTCAACCTTGACATAGTGTGCTACTGAGTGAGACCTTTTAGCCAACTTCATGCTACTGAAAAAAGTTTTATTTTGGTGTTGATTTGACTGAACAGGGCTGGCAGTAATCAGGCCTGGGGGTATCTAGTCCAGCTGAACCCCATTATGAATGCAGTTTCATAGATTTAGGGATTTAGTAACTAAGGGGGCAAATACGTTTTCACACAGGACAGTTGATATTGGCTAACATTTGGCTTTAATAAGTAATATTATAATTTAAAATCTGTATTTTGAGTTTACTCCGATTGCCTTTGTTTTATGTTAGATTAGATTTTGTCTGATCATTTTTAAACAATTTAGTATGAGATATACACAAAAACAGAAGAAATCAGGATGGGTGCAAATACTTTTTCACAGCACTGTAATATATGTTTATATATATATATATATATATATATATATATATATATATATATATATATATATATATATATATATATATATTGTATGTATACTGTATGTGTATGAGAGTATGTGACTATATGTACATCTTTAAGGAAATATATTTCAGTTGCTCTTTATATTTATTTATCGTTTTCCACTCTCCTAGTCTCTTTTCTTCTCTCCATATTCTACCTGTCTCTCTCCCGCAAAACACTAAACTCCATCTTTTATTTATCAGTCTTTACCTGCGCACCTCAAAGTGCTCCATATGTCTCACAGCAGAGAGTCTTTTGAGATTCGAGTGGCCCTCACACACAAAAGACGATGCTTCAAAAGACTCACAAAACAATACAGCCCGCTCACGTGGCGGCGTCTATGAACCGAGAGATGGTTATTTCTTTTTTATGGTTTTGCTAACAAATTTTTTAAATCTCAGGACAAGTGCTGTAACTGCCAGCCAAACGCTACTGTGGAAATATAGACAACCAAGGATGAAGTCAGTACTGTTTTTAGAGGGTCTGAGCTCTTGTGTTCCCTATTTCCTGGCTGGGGTGTACCATAGTCTTTCCTCTCATTACATTGTGTGTGATTGTGTGAGTTAGTCATTGTTGACCAGCATGAGGTCAAAGAGAGAGAGAGTGTGTGTGTGTGTGTGAGAGAGTTTAAAAAAAAGAAAGTAGACAAATAAAATGAAATGAATATGATTGTATTACTTGATAAATAAAAAAACTTAAATTGATATATATATTAATTAGAACTACAGTATAATATTCTAAATGTACATGCACAGAATATACACAGTATACACACTCACTGGCCACTTTATTTAGATACACCTTTACACCTAGTTATTCATGTGACAATCTAATCAGCCAATCGCCTGGCAGCAGTGTAATGCATAAAATAATGTAGATATGGGTCAGGAGCTTCACTTCAACCATCAGAATGGGGAAAAAATGTGATCTCAGTTATTGCAAACATGGCATAATTGTTGGTGACAGATGGGCTTGTTTGGGCATTTCTGTAACTGTTGATCTCCTGGGATTTTCATGAACAACACTCTCTAGAGTGTACAGAGAATGGTGCGAAAAACAACAAACATCCAGCAAGCAGCAGTTCTGTGGATGAAATTGCCTTGTTGATAAGAAAGGTCAACAGAGAATGGCCAGACTGGTTCGAGCTGACAGAAAGGCTACGGTAACTCTGATAACTCTTCTGTTGGGCTGGGACAACGCGTCGACGCAAAAAAATACGTCGACGCAAAATAAGCGTGTCGATTCGTCTGACCCAAAACAAAGATGGCGGCACGGCGAGTAGTAGAAACACGAGTGGCTCCTCAGACTATCAGAAGTGCAAGGCGGCATGCACTCGTTCCTCTAATTAAAGTATGGGAATTCTTTAATTTAAAAGGAAACAATTCCGTGATATGTCGTCTTTGCAAAATGGAGATGGCCTTCCATTCTAGCACCACGGCAATGCACCAGCATCTGAAGAGGCGCCACCCGGTTGTAGCTGCAGATGACAGAGCACCGTAAGTTTTTTTTCAACTCCCCACTTTGCACTCGATGTTGGAGTAGGCTATAATACGTTGTCGACACCTAAAGTTTTCGCCTATAGTTATTAATAATGCGCTTATAGCTATGAATGTCATGAAAAATACATAGAGGACACTGACAACGCACTGACAGACAGGACCAAGCAGGTAACATTTAATAAAGACTCAACTTTCAAATTTGGTCATTCAAAGAAAATTAAACCATAAATAGGCCTACTATTTTGTGGCTCTTTAATGTGTCGTGACAGATTGCCTCAGTTAAAGCTGCTCGTGAACCGATCATCTTTTCCTTGGTTAATTTATAGCATCAAATAGGCTAAACATGAATGTGGCCTACATCAGAAGGACTGTTGTTTTAACCGAGGAAAGATGTCAGTACAGTAGCCTACAATCCAGTATTCAAATTCAAATCCACCGACGTTAATCTTCTCTCTCCTGACTAATTTGTCGGACAAAATGGCGTATTATGATTGATTGATCAGATCCGCCAGTCAATCAAACTCCCGGCCATACACCTCCACCCCCAATGAAACCGGTATTACCGGTGTTGTCACAAGTCGATTAATCGAAATCGAATCGGACTGAAAAATAAATCGTTAGATTAATCGATGCATCGAAAAAAATAAATTGCTAGATTAATCTTTTAAAAAATAATCGTTTATCCCAGCCCTACTCCTCTGTACAATTGAAGTGAGCAGAATAGCATCTCAGAATGCACAAAATGTCAGACCTTGAGGCAGATGGGCTACAACAGCAGAAGACCACATGGGATTCCACTTCTGTCAGCCAAGAACAGAAAATTGAGGCTGCAGTGGCCCGACCATTTGTGTACCTCAGCAGTAATTCAGATTTGTCAGACTTCAATGATGTTTTCCAATCATCTACTAAGTTTTGGTGAGCCTGTGTACCCAGAGGGGTCTTCTGCTGCTGTAGCACATCTGTTGCATGTTCAGAAATGCTTTTCTGCATAGAACTGTTGTTCTCTTACGAGAGGTTCTCTCGTATTGCGTAAGCTAGCTTACGCTACGGGAAAGATTCATCTTTTCTGAGATATTGAAGCCAAAAAATGATCCTTAATTTTGTATCCATTGTCAACGCAGTTCAGCAGCTGCATACCTTGAGCGGGCTAGCTAGCGAGCTCATTGGTTGCCTATTTGATGCTATGGTTGCGCCTTCACTATATCAAAGCCCGCCAGAATGGGCGTGGCTAGAGTGCATATAAGCGTAAGTTCGTAGGCTGGAACCCTGATTTTCATCTATTCAGCGAAGCTCTTCGCATCTCTGAACTGCAGAAGCCGCGTCGCCGTTCGAGGGGAATCTAGCAAGCTTGGACAGCGCTCGAAGAAGCCGGCCGTCTTCGCCACCTTCAGCCATCCTGCGAGCTACGCCATCCGGCGACGTATCCTATTTAGAGCAAGCTAGTTCCTCAGCGAACTTCACAAAAAGAGCAACGAGCGTCTTTTTAAAGATGCCTCGCACCACCTGCGCCTCATGCCGCACCCCTCTCAGCGCCGGAGTCCGCCACCTCATCTGCGCTCTCTGCCTGGGACTGGAACATGCAGAGCTCGCCCTCGCTGACGGCGGATGCGGGCTCGACTCGAAGCACTCAAAACCGAAGCGCCGCTCCCAAAGGCTGCCGGAACCGGTGTTAGAAGCGACTACCTCGCCGGAGCCTCTCCCTCGAGCCTCGCTTTCACCCTCCCCGCCCCCCCGGGACGCGCAGTTGCCGCCGAGCGGCCGCAATGTTGGTTTCAGCGCACGCTACGTCAGACACGCATCATAAACATAAAATGTTTAGGTCACTGTGTCAAGTTAAATATAGTTTAATACTCAATCCTTAAACACATCTTGAGATCCCTTAGTTCCAATTTGCGCTCCATCAAGTGTTTTGAACGCAAGAATGTAACGCATGTTTGTGTTGTGTGTCTGCTGGATGGTTGTTTTCTTCAGTGTATAAACTGTGTGTTGCCACAAAGCTGAAGTTTCACTTACTGTCCTCTGGAGTAAACAGGTGGTACTACAAGCTTGCATTTCTCAGGAATCTTCCTTATACGGGGCCATTGCGATTAATCGCGTACATTATTTTTAACGTATTATTTTTTATCAAGTTAATTGCACTGAATTAATGCATTAAACAGCCCTAATACACTCACCTAAAGGATTATTAGGAACACCTGTTCAATTTCTCATTAATGCAATTATCTAATCAACCAATCACATGGCAGTTGCTTCAATGCATTTAGGGATGTGGTCCTGGTCAAGACAATCTCCTGAACTCCAAACTGAATGTCAGAATGGGAAAGAAAGGTGATTTAAGCAATTTTGAGCATGGCATGGTTGTTGGTGCCAGGCGGGCCGGTCTGAGTATTTCACAATCTGCTCAGTTACTGGGATTTTCACGCACAACCATTTCTAGGGTTTACAAAGAATGGTGTGAAAAGGGAAAAACATCCAGTATGCGGCAGTCCTGTGGGCGAAAATGCCTTGTTGATGCTAGAAGTCAGAGGAAAATGGGCTGACTGATTTAAGCTGATAGAAGAGCAACTTTGCCTGAAATAACCACTCGTTACAACCGAGGTATGCAGCAAAGCATTTGTGAAACCACAACACGCACAACCTTGAGGCGGATGGGCTACAACAGCAGAAGACCCCACCGGGTACCACTCATCTCCACTACAAATAGGAAAAAGAGGCTACAATTTGCAAGAGCTCACCAAAATTGGACAGTTGAAGACTGGAAAAATGTTGCCTGGTCTGATGAGTCTCGATTTCTGTTGAGACATTCAGATGGTAGAGTCAGAATTTGGCGTAAACAGAATGAGAACATGGATCCATCATGCCTTGTTACCACTGTGCAGGCTGGTGGTGGTGGTGTAATGGTGTGGGGGATGTTTTCTTGGCACACTTTAGGCCCCTTAGTGCCAATTGGGCATCGTTTAAATGCCACGGCCTACCTGAGCATTGTTTCTGACCATGTCCATCCCTTTATGGCCACCATGTACCCATCCTCTGATGGCTACTTCCAGCAGGATAATGCACCATGTCACAAAGCTCGAATCATTTCAAATTGGTTTCTTGAACATGACAATGAGTTCACTGTACTAAAATGGCCCCCACAGTCACCAGATCTCAACCCAATAGAGCATCTTTGGGATGTGGTGGAACAGGAGCTTCGTGCCCTGGATGTGCATCCCACAAATCTCCATTAACTGCAAGATGCTATCCTATCAATATGGGCCAACATTTCTAAAGAATGCTTTCAGCACCTTGTTGAATCAATGCCACGTAGAATTATGGCAGTTCTGAAGGCAAAAGGGGTCAAACACAGTATTAGTATGGTGTTCCTAATAATCCTTTAGGTGAGTGTATATATATATATATATATATATATATATATATATATATATATATATATATATATATATATATATATATACACACACACACATATACATACATACAACACACACACAGTATTTATAGCATGATGGTGATTTTCATTATAGCTTTGAGAGGCTGATTAGGGTGAAATAAATTGAAACTTTAAAAGTTGCATAAGTTATTTCGGATAATATAGAAACGTTTGTATTGGTCAAGTCGCTGAGTGTGGCTCTGTTTGTTGGTCACAAGGAGTTCATTATGGTGACATTTTTTGCCCCCACATTTTGAATTTCAGGGGCACCCTTTAATTTCTGACCCTGATACACAGGACTAGAATAATGATATGTTTTAATGAGAAAACCGAGCATTCGTGGACTGTTTTCTATGACATGGAGTCATTTCCTCTTTTCCTGTGACCCACCCTCTGTATATTGTGAGAGGGCCTGGAGGGTTTGAAGGGGGATGAAACACCCCACAACTTCCTCACACTCAGGAAAGAGCTGCTTCCAACGCATTCAAAGCATACATTAATCCATATCGACGTTCAATCCAAATGCACGATTCTTTTTAATAAGGGCCCTTTTTCAGTTATTCAGTTGAAAACAGCATTTCAACAGTCAGTTTGGTATAGTCATTCAAAATTTCTATGAATGTCCCCCTGTGTGGCAATTTTATTTTCATTGCTTAAAATGTTTTAGTAACATCTATATGTCAGAAATGACATATTTGAAAGTCTACCATTAATGACATTCTTAGTTCATACTATATACTCAATTAGGTCAATAAATGTTTGTGACCTGAATTACAGCACTACCCCAGTAAGCAGCACCAGCTGTGGCCTGACATGGGCGCAAATCATTGGCCAGCCAGACCCCGGCACAGGCTGGCATGATGCCCTATGATCTGCCTGGCACCAATGCCCACAGCTGTCAGCATTCCCTCCCTAAGTGACAAACGTGTGCATATGCACATACATAAGTAGAACAGCAGAGACTGTGCAGGACTGGATGAGATTGCCAGTCAATGGCCACTCGCTACATGAGAGTTTTTATTTATTATGGGTACACTATTGTATGAGAATAGTTCATAGAAAAATTGTAATTGTCATTTTTATTATGTATAAATTGTCATAAACCTATTCTGCAATTATTCTGATACACTAGGTGATGCTGAATTATTATTTGTATTTATTTATTCCATTGAACAACTGAACAACTGCACGTGAAAAACAAAGTGGTAAGACGAGTACAGACACTGATAAGGAAATGTTATTAAATATGATAACAGAAAGAGAGGTACTCCAGAAATTGAAGGGAAAATGACTGAAATGGAACTGGATACAAGGGCTGCAGTCTCTTTAATTTAAAAAGGAAAAATATGAAAGTAATTGGAAGCATATCCCACTGCAACCTAATGACATAATCCTCAAAACATACACTGGAGAAGCACTTGCGCCAATTGGGGTCATCCAAGTGGTTGTAAAACTGAGCAATCAGTCAGCACAGTTGCCACTGTAAGTTGTCAATGGTGACCATTATTTGGTAGAGAATGTCTGAGATCAATAAAACTCAACTAGCAAGAAATAAAAAGTCAAAAACAGATGTGCAGATACCTTTGCGAATTAAAAAGGCATTCCAAAGTTTTTGGAAAGAAAATGGGCACCATGAAGGGAATTGTGGTGAAACTTACACTCAAGCCAGGAAAGCTTCTGAATTCTGCCAGCCACGGGTTGTACCTTATGCCATATGACCAAAGGTAGAGGCTGAGTTGACACGCTTAACAGTGTTGGGAGTGATTTCACCAAGACAGCATAGTGAGTGGGCCACACCAATGGTTCCAATGAAAAAAAGAAAAGTTTTCAGAAAAGACTAGCGCAATCATTGAAGCCCCTGCACCAAAAAATGTAAGCCAATTACACTATTTCCTTAGCATGATAAATTATTACGGCTGTTTTTTCCTTAGTCTTGCATCCATGTTGAAACCACTCAATGTGCTCCATTGCAAGAATAACCAATGAACTTGGAGTGCGACCTGTGAAAAGTAACTCAAGGAAGCAAAGGATCTCCTCATCTCAAAAAGAGTACTTACACATTATGACCCAGAATTGCCCATTTGTCTTGCCTGTGATGCATCCCCGTGTGGGGTAAGTGCTGGGGTAAGCGCTTTCGCGTCCAGCGAAACAAAATGATGCTTGGATCGAGTGCGAGGCCCTGAGTATAATGTTTGGAATTCACAAAACTTAGAGGTAGAACGTTTACCCTACTTACTGACTTAGACTACAATTCTCAGCCCACACAAAAGTGTTCCACCAATGGCAGCAGATATTCTACAAAGACTCAATTATTTTTCTCGCCCAAAATATATGGCGACTATGGCACAGGTTTTACGTCATGAAGTTTGGTCATGAGACAAGCTAGAACTGTTCATCAGAATCAGACTGATCTCACAGTGCAATCAGAAACAGTAGTTTGACTTTTCTTTAGTTAAATTTGGTCTGTGGCCAGAGCGGTAAGTGTTGTTGCCGTATGGGCACATGAGAGCTCTATTTTCTAGGTTAAAATGTCCACAGAGGGGCGCCAAAATAGAGTTGTGAAGAGAGTTGTTTTCAGCTGTACAGGCATTAATACAGTAAAGATGAAAGCATATTTTATAAACTGACCCACCAGCAATCATGCTGTCAAAATGTAGTGCACGAGTCATATCGATTACTTTTATTGTGGGGTACTGAGGCAGATTCTTTACCGAACTTTGCCCATATTAGCAAATTCAGATTGTTTTGAAGACATTGGGGCCCTGACTGCACTGGCGTTACCTTTTGGCAAATAGGTAATGCTAGAGTGATGCTAGAGTGATGCTAGAGGTGCTGAAATTACAACTTCGCACCAAATAAATGAGGTGATACAAATGTATTATAAATGACCTCTTTAAAACAGATTTTAGGTTATGAAGTGTAGATGTCTGTCTAAATCTAAGAAGAAATAAAGACAGCCCTTTACACTGTTATTAGACTGACAACAAACATGTTTACATGCACAATCTTACACCAATTACGCTTAATAACCCAACAACCTGTGTGGTCATTTAAACTCCTTGAACGGTTTTCATAAACGGTTTAAGCAGAAATACTATCGACACGGGCAGATTTGTGCCCATTACCACAATTTTGCTTTGCATGTAAGCACCTTTGCCAGTGCTGAGCGCATGCATGATTACATTCTGATGTCAAAAGCAGAGATTAACCTGATGAATTCAAATCTTTTTTAATAAGCTGATATTTGGTAGTTATCAGCACACTGGTGTGTATTAAAACTAGGGGTGGGAATCACTAGGTAATTGGCGATACAATATTATATCAATATTTAGGTCACAATACAATATAATCGTGATTTATTTTATTTCTGGTGTACTGTATTGCGATTCAAAACTGTGATTTGTTGCAATATTTTACAGAATAGAATGTGTAATAGATACTTTAGTTTATCTCTAATGTGTTCACTTTAGGTGTGATTTAAATATGTAATAATAATAACAATATAGTTATATAACACTTTAAATCCCTCTGGCTTTTATTTTTGTGGAACACTGCAGGAAGAACTTTGAGTAACTGTATGCTAGTTCACAGTAGTTGTAATATGCTTCTCAATTGGTGAAATGCTCCTCCGGTGTTGCTCTCAATTGCATGTTTTAAATGAACCGAACTATCAAGCATCTGGAGTTCAGTGGGGCACTCACATATTGTGAATCGCGAGTGGTGTAAGTGTGCTGTGTGTCAACAGTGTGGCGCTCATTCACTGAAGCGTGCTGCGCATGCAGACTGTATTAACCTTTAAATGCAATTACAATATACAACTAAAGAACCGCTACAAATCCCATCCGATGTGTGCAAGTCAACTGACCGACTGTCCTTTCTCTCTCGGAGTGAAAACAACACGGCACAATACGAGTGAACTTGTTCATGAAGTTCATACTGTATGTTTGAGTTTTTTTCCCAGTCAAAAGTGAGGTAGCAATTGAGGCAGCAAGGCCATATTTGACCCCAACTTAACAAAAATATGAAGCTTAAGTAGTTTTCTTTCAAAAGGAGCTTAAAAATTCATTAACAATCCACCTGATAACACAATCAGAACGAAAAGCCTTCATGTAAACACATAAATCCAGATAAAATGATCCAATTAAGCTTGGTCTGAATTAAATTTATATCCATTGAAAAAGATGCCACAGATCTTGAATAATTGCCAATTAAACCTTTGAATCTGACGTAGGCTATAGTGCAGCGCAAGACAACTCACTTCCACAAATCTGTGATATGTGTGTGTGTGTGTGTGTGTGTGTGTGTGTGTGTGTGTGTGTGTGAAAAAGGTAATGGGACAGTTTCTGGGCATCATGCCCACAACACTCATACACAAACATATAGAAACACAAACCCCATGCCACATGGCCTTCATTGATGATTACCAAACACTGACAAAGAGCCACATTATGAGAAAAAAAAAAACACTTGGAGCGAAGACTCCTAATCACATAAGTTACTCAAAGACATTTTGAAATAAAAAATTAATTATATATATATATATATATATACTTCCTATTATGAAGACATAACTGTTACAGGTTTAGAGGCTTATTTCATTAACAGACACCTATTATCAAATCCAGTTCCAGTCAAATAAAAAATAATTCTCTGAACAAGAAATGTTCTTGTTCAATAAAAGTTAAGCTTTCATCGATTACCACAGAAAACAACTTGGACTCAGTTAGTAAATACATGCAAACATTTTGTGTACATGAATGCATTACAATGGAAGTCTATGGGGCACAGCACCAGGTTACTATCAAAAGTAAAGCCAATTTTAGGAGTTAGCACTGATGCTAGTGAACTAAAACAATCATTAGCACAAATCAGGCTTATATTTTTGTTTGCATACAATTTGCAATGGTCTGGGAATAGACCCCTGTCTGGAAGACCCATATTCACTCTTCAGAATAGCCTATTATGCTGAATCCAGTGTCATAAGCACGGTTTAAAGAATACTGTTTAAACTCCTCCTCTGGAAACCAAGATGGAAATTACGCTTTTCTCACATGTGCAAATGGGTTAAAATATGTACAATGTAAAGTCACACTGTAGAGCATTGGAACTGCCATATTTTGTTATTTTGTGCTCCATTGTCCTCCTGTCTGCCACTAACTCAGGACTTACTTCCCAGCCTATTGAATGTGTGAAGCAGACCGCTCATACACTGGAAACTCCATGGACATTGAGAATCATTCACGTTGTATGAGATGACAGATCAGAGCACATTCAGACAATCTATTTGATAATTAAAATCACAGCATTGGCACTTTCACACTAATTCACACTGGGCTGTGTAGCGATCTGTTTATCCATCAGAAAAACTTCAGTTGAATCCAAATGTCAAAATAAAAGCACGATTCAAAATAAAAACTAGATGCCTGAAAAGGAAGAAATTGCAAACAAAATATATTAAAACTGTATACTAAAAGGAAATATTCAATCCCCAATTTGGAATGCCCAATTTCCAATGCACTCTAAAGTCCATGTGGTGGCGTAGTGACTTGCCTCAATCCGGGTGCCGGAGGATGAATCTCAGTTGACTCCATGGGATTCAAACTCAATAACTCCAGGGGTGGTTGTCAGCGTCTTTACTCGCTGAGCTACCCAGGCCCCCCACTGTAGTAGTATTAATAATTGTAATAAATAATGATTTATAAATAATAATACTAATAAATATTAAGCAATATATCACAAGCAAGAGTGATGACATACTGAATAAAAGTTTAATAAAAAAATGCAATGTATGTTGAAAAGTAATTGCTGTGGTATCGAAACTGGTGTCAAGAACCGTAAAATTTCACTGGAATCGCCACGGACTACTGAAATGTTGGTAACGTGACAACACTAGATCTAGGTTGACTTTCTTTAGCTTATATCAGTCTGTGCTTATTTACATTTTAAACACTGCCCCCAGTGGCCAAACTGGTAAGTGTTGCTGGGCATGTGGGCACGTGTGAGCTCCATTTTCTGGGTGAAATGTCCACAAAGTGTGACAAAAGCGAGTTGTGAAGAGAGTTGTTTTCAGCTGTCCAGGCTGTAATACAGTAAAAAGGAATGCATATTTTATAAACAGAACCCCCAACCCAAACCCCAAACCTAACCATCAGTGGAGTTAAAATGTATTGTTAGTGGGAATAATGTAATGCTGCCGTCTAGTGTGTCATTATAATAGTCAAACAACCAGGACAAGGAAATGAGAAAACATTCACTGCTCTTGACTGAATAACTTTAGAAGCTTTAATAAGTATTCATGTATTACATACACATGTATAGGTGAGTGGTGGTGGCGTAGTGGGCTAAAGCACATAACTGTTAATCAGAAGGTCGCTGGTTTGATCCCCACAGTCACCACCATTGTGTCCTTGAGCAAGGCACATAACTCCAGATTGCTCTGGGGGGATTGTCCCTGTAATAAGTGCACAGTAAGTCACTTTGGATAAAAGCGTCTGCCAAATGCATAAATGTAAATGTAATAATCATACAGTGAAAACCAGAAGTAGTTTTATGATGCATTTCATTCTGAATGTTAACTTGAATACTCAATACTGCTGTTAAAAACTTTTCAAGCTGTTAAAAAGCACTGAATTGTCTTAATATGTATTTTTATTCTATTATTTTTAATCTATTTCTATTCATTGGTGTTTTTATTGTTATTTTATGTTTACTAGTCATAATTATACATAATATAGTATAATTTACTATATAATTACTTAAGAACTTGAAACCATTCTTCCATAATTAACATACTAGTTAATGTTATTATTTGTTGTGGTATTAAAGCTGGTATTGAGAATAATCACATGTCACTACTGACTACTGAAACAGAAAAACCGTTACAACATCACAAACTTCTGCTTTCAATGAAAAAACTCAGACCTCGATCTGAACAGTTTATATCAGAGCACGTCCCGTGAGGGTTTGAGGAGCGTATGATGGTAAGAGAGCTGTTCAAATACTGCGTGTGCCAATACAGTGTGGCAGCTGTGAGTTGTGTTAATGTGTGGGCACAAAACAGACCAGCAGCACCTGCTGAGGGTATTAGAGCTCACATCTGAATCTGTGCTGCTGAGACGAGGTGTTAACAGGTGTCTGATCACAACATATGCAGAGAGTGTACGCGTGTGTGTGTGTGTGTATGTGTGAGTGAGTATGTATAAAAAAAGAGATGTTAACTGTAATAAGAGCATCTAAAGGGCAGAAAGTGCAACACTGTTGTTCTACAACTTACATTTAGTTCAGTAATACATAATATCTAAAAACACACCACATGACCAAAGAGTCATCAATGTGACACATGAAAGCTTCACAAACGATTACACTGAAACTGAAATCGAGGTATGATGTTGTACGATTACTAAACCACAAAGCAGTTTAATCAAAATGGTTATCCATCGCCATCGGTTTGATTGATGTGCACACGCTGTTTTTTTCTGATTCAAATTGTATTAATTGCTTTTCAAGTTATCATGCAACACATTTTTGACTAGTCTGTAAAGTGACGTCACTCGTGCTCGCTGCACTAATTGATAATGCTATTTGTTGATATTCATTATTGCAACGATTAATCATTAGCTCATTACCGATTCTTCTGCTTGTGAACAGACTTAAAAGGTTGTATTAAAGGGGTCATGACATGAGAAACCAAATTTGCCTTGATCTTTTGGTATATAAGAGGTCTTTGTATCATTAAAACGTCCTGCAAGTTTAATATTTTAAGACGTCCTCCCCATTCTAAACGAATCATTTATTTAATCAAGCTCAAAATACAGCTCGTTCTGGATTCATGGTTAGAAGTGACGTGTCGGTTAGAAGTGACGTACCAGCGTTTGCATATGACCGCCTCCAGCACAAGATAACTACGCTTTAAGCGTAAGACAGCTACGCTCATTTCGACGCGTCGCCTCACAAGTGTTCAGTCGATGGACAGCGAGCTCTGACAGAGACTACTTGTGCACAGGAAAATTACGATGCCACACAGATGTGCTGTTCCTGGCTGTGGTCAAACAAAACCTCTGAATAAGCTGCCGAAAGATCCAGACGTCAGGGAAAAATGGATGCAGTTTATTTTTTGCGGACGTTCCAGTCACGGCAGTGTTAACTTAAGCGTTTGTTCTGTACATTTTAAGGATGACTGTTTTGAGAACAAATCTCAATATGATGCTGGCTTTGCCAGAAAACTGTTGCTCAAAGATAAGTCCGTGCCGACTATTCTGGGAACAACGACGACGCAAACTGTAAGTAGGCCTAATCTATTTTAAACTTTAAACTACTTTTTAAAGCGCAATTTCATTCATTATGAATAATCACAGTGTTTTTACTTAGTTTACTTGCATACTGTTCTGGCTGGGAGCGTCAATAATTGATACATAGGCACTGACGTTAGCCAATCATAACAGTGGGCGTTAACACTGAAGTCTTAAATGGAAAACGCCCCAAAACAGACTGTTTGAATCGGAGGATGAGAAACAGGGTGGGAAAAGGTCATAAATCACTAGATTTTAAAAGTTTTTCTTAAAAAAAAATATATTAATACTATAATTGCACCTAAGGGAACATAATAATACAATAAAAAAAACCATGTCATGACCCCTTTAAATGTGCTTCTAACAATAAAGAGTGAAAAAATTCATCTTTTAAAAATACCTCTAAATCAATATCACTGAATTAAAGGGGAAAAATGCTTTTTATAAGTTTAATTCAGAAATAAATTCACTATTGTTACCAAGTTTTTTGTCTTGTTTTCCATTTAAAATTGTCTAAAAATCCTTAAAACAAGATACATTTACTTGAGAAGCAACATATAAGATATTTAGACTTGCTTTAAGATGATGTATCTTAAATATATGTGTATTTTGTATATAAGTGTATTTTTTACTTGGTTATAATTCTGCGAGTGCAGTAAATACAAAATATACTTACATTACATTCAAGATCTATTCTCTAAAAGCAAGTATACATATGCTTCTCAGGTACATGCATGCTTTTCAAGGTTTTAGATATTTAAAATATTTGTATCTTTTATATTATATTCAACATTATCAGATAACAATTTTATCTTCTGCTTTATAGCTGTTAAAGAAAATGAAGGTT
Source organism: Xyrauchen texanus (assembly GCF_025860055.1). Classification (NCBI taxonomy): domain Eukaryota; kingdom Metazoa; phylum Chordata; class Actinopteri; order Cypriniformes; family Catostomidae; genus Xyrauchen; species Xyrauchen texanus. The sequence continues at coordinate 7,487,124 of NC_068317.1, forward strand.
GTTTTAAAGGAGTTTTAGATATTTTTATTGGAAAACAAGCATATTTTATTGCCGTGTATAATGGGGTAAAGACTACACCTCTCTCACCTTTCTGTTCACGTCAATCCATCTTTAACTAGAGAAAAACAAACTCTCACCTTACTTAAGCTGCTTATTTGAAATTTTCTTCACAATAAGAAATGCACAGTGATTCACATATATTTTGATTCAATAAGCCGCGAGCCATCATGTTATAATCTAGCTTTAGCAAGTGTGCGCTTGGGGGATGAGCGTCCCCATGCCAGAGTGTGCCTCAGCCGGTGCAGTTTCAATCTCATCCCTATATATCAGGACATATATCGCAACTCATAGAAGAGGCGCTGACCACAGAAAAATGCCAGTTTTGGAGTTTGTAGTTATTTACATGATCTGCTTTCTTATTATTTGAACTTTAATAAAGCTATAACGCATTAAATATAACTGCACTTAAGATGTAACGTCTGGGTGTTTCCTTTAAAGACACTCGACACACAAGTTTTACTTTACTTTTTTGGCAGTTCCAGCTTCACTTACGCCACAAAAAGCGTGCTTTTGTATTTACTTATTTTGTATTTTTGCATTATAATTCGCTCATACTTTGTGATGTACATCACCTGAAGATGTTTGGAAAGTTTAGAGTGCATCTGTGTTTCTTCCTCTCATCAGTCAGGTGAACTGCAGTGCTGCTCTCACTCGTCATCATTACAGTTTAATGTGATCTCATGTTACGTTAAATGAGATCAAACGACTATTCGACATTGACATCTTTTTTAGACAATTATTTATTGTCAACGTTGTCAATAATGTCGACTAATTGATTCAGCCCTACTATACTGTCATGAGTACTGTCATTTTAAAAAGAAAGTTATATACCATTCTTTTATTTTGTTCTAATCGGTTCCGATTTGGAAAGGAGGCCGCAGAACTCAAGAACAAGAACAAAAAAAAATAGTGTTTCTCAAAATGAAAAACCCTGCTCGTTTTTATCTAGCAATATCTTAGATGCGAGCATGTGAAGCATCTTACAAACTTTGTCCTGGAAAAGTCAACGTGCTCCTGAAGTAGTAGCTAAAAGTTACCATGCATCTTATCTTTGAGTGCATCTTTTATTTTCAGATAGTTATTCAAGTAACTTGAGAAGTCGCTTTAACACTGGAGTGTGTGAGAATGTGTGTGTGTGTCATGCTGTGAAGGAAGCAGGTCTGACTGTCATGCCATCTGTGCCAGCGTCACGCTGCCTTGCTGACATTCAAACTCAGCAACACAATTAGGGCTGAAATGATTATTCAACATTATTGACAACGTCAACTATAAACAATTGTTGACAAAAACTGTTGTTGTCGAATAGTCGTTTGATCTCATTTAACGTAACATGAGATCACATTAAACTGTAATGATGAGAGCAGCAATGCAGCTCGCACCGGAGTGTACACAGATCACAGTCCAGATGCTCTCTAAACTTTCCAAACATCTTCAGGTGATGTATATCACCAAGTATGAGGGAATACTAATGCAAAAATACAAAATAAGTAAATACAGAAGCACTCTCAGTGTGTAATACAGCGTAGCTGGCGTTCCACTGAAGCAAAACCTGCATGTCAGAGTGTCTTTTAAGGAAACACCCACTGTTATATATTTAATGCATCCTTTATTAAAGTTCAAATAATAAGGAAGGTCATGTAAATAAGTACAAACTCCAAAACTGGCATTTCTGTGTGCTGTCAGCACCGCTTCTATAAGTCGTGTGATGTGACCTGATCTAAGGGGGAGAGATTGAATCTGCACCCGGCTGATGTACAGTCTGGCGCGGGGACGCTCGTCCCTCGAGCACGCTTGCTCAGTTCGATTATAACGTGATGGCTCGCCATGAAGTGAATCATAATGTATATCTCTTGATAACAATAGGATTTATTGCAGTAAAATTAATCAATAAAAATCTTAGTTTTCCCCCTTTTATTCAATGATTGTCATTTAGAGGCATTTTTAAAAGATACGTGTGCTGAATAATCTGTTAAGGGCTAATGATTAATCGTTGCAATAATCGCTGAAAAGTCATTATATCAAAATAATCATTAGTTGCAGCTCTAAACTCAATTAAATACACACAAACTATAAAGAATAACTAGCATATCCTATCGTACAACCGCATAGGTTTATGCAAAATTACATGTGGTTAAACCACACATTTTAAAAACACAGATTCTGAAAACTACAACAAGTTTTAAGCATTCCTAAGTGGGTTCTTGAGACTATCTAGCAGAGATTGGCCACTTCTCTTTAAATGAACGGGAGTAATTGGAACGCCCAAACAAGAGGCTCCAGCGCCCAATGGTCAACGGATGTAGAAAGGATGTCCTGCCTTAGATATAGTCAAGTTTTAGATACAGACATCACCTGTCAATCATCTCGAGAACGTGCATGCACATTGGCTCACCAACTGGGAAATTTGCGTTTATCGGCATAATCTGGAGGCAAAGAAGCACAATTTATGGTTGAAGTGTTGTCAAATTTTAATGCTGATTTAAAATATGTTCTTTGATCATAATCTTTCCCAACCATTTTTGAGATTTCGATCTTTCCCCATTCAAGTATAAAGGAGCAGCACTGGCATGACTGGAAATAGCCGAGAGCGTTCCAAAGATGGTCGACAGTGGACTGACATGCTAGAAAGACTTTTTTTTTACCCAAGACTCCAAATTCTAAAGTACAGGCTAATTATATAATTCTAAGTTATACAATTATTAGTAGTAGTGCTTGCCAAGGCAAACATCTACCTTTACTGTATTAATCTTACTTTTGGTTATGGCGTTGCAGAGCCACACTGAGGCCTATATCTCTGGGCTTTAACCATACATAGGGCCTTACAAATAAAGAACTAGAATCTAAAAAGATATGAATGTTAATAATTCTGGAATTACAGCCACTTCAATTTTGGAAAAACAACAACAACAAGTATAATTTTTTTCCCATTTTTGGACTCTCCCCTTTGGTATATAATGCACCAATGAGTGCTGAAGTAAACTGATTTAGGCAATAGACCTACCCATCTCTTTTGATAAATTAAATAATGATGTTTCCACTTTTCTAAGGTTATTTTTTTACCTGTAGTTTTTCTCTTAATTATAGGCGAAATTTAAATTTTTAACCTGCACTACAAAATAATGGATTATTAAGTAAATATTAATCCATGACATTTAATATATATTGGCTTTCATGTTTCATTATCTTTAATGTTTATCTTTCACAAGTGGGAGCCTCTGTTAAAACTGACACGGAATGACCCGTATTGGAATTATTAGTGAGTTTTCACTGCAAACCAGCGACTAAAAATGGTTCAAGGAATGAAAAGGAAAACCGAAAACGAACAAACTTTTTGGCAGAACGTAATCGAAAACAGGAACAAAGTGATTTTCAATTATTCCGGAGAACATGATGTTTTGTTTTAATGCTGGTAACCGTTTTTCATGAACTAAATGCCAAAGGGTTTATAAACGTAATTTGTTGGAACTACACCACTCCGTGTTACAGATTAAACATTGGCACATCTAAACCCACACGGTTCACTCTACGAATGTAAAGGGTACCTCAAATCATGTGGCTTGCCCTAGATAGCGATAGAACCAACAAATATTTTCCTAGAAGATGATAAAATGCTAAAAATATCCTATAGACTTATCTAACTATTTAGAAACCAGAATGTTACCGACATTTGGGGTGGACTTCACCCAAAACACCCTTGCAACCATCAAGCAACATCCAAACAACCACCAAAACGCCCTAGCCTCTACTTCATGTTAAAGCACTAACAACCACTCAGAACACCCTAGCAACCACACCTTGCATCTTCAGTACTTTATTCTATAGAATTTTAGGCCACATCCATACTATTCTTGTTTGAAAATGCATTGATTTCGCTACATTTACACATTTCGTCCAAGATTCAATTCATCAGAGGTGGTCCAGACATGTTCAGTAGCCCCACTATCTCATTGCATTTCAAAAGGTCTTTTTCATGTGGCATCCCCCACCACACAACACTGAACAGCTGCAATGATGTCATGGGAATAGCTTCCTGGGAATCTCAACCTCCTAACACACTAATCATTCATAATACAGTATTTTCCCCATGTGGCTCGGACCCAAATACATGCAAATAATTTGCAACCAACACAGAAACCACCCTTACAGAACCTTACTCTTTTTTTCTTCACGCCTGATATTTCACGTGACTTTCATTGTGCGCACGTCACTTGAGAATATTAGCTTCAGGCCAAAAAGGCTTGGAGTTTAGATTCAGCCTAATATACTGAAACACTTAAAACAAATATTGATGCAAAACTGCTCTGGGGAGAGAAATCTGGCCACATATCCCTCCATGATTCACGTCAGCCTAAAGTGGCATGCATAATTACTAGAATGCTGGCTCCGCCTCCATGAGATGCTTGTGGGCATGGATGTGTTTCCATAATGCTGTTAGTGGATGAGGGGAGGCCTTACTGCAGCGATGCTCAACCGAGAGAGAGCGAGAGAGACAAAGATTATACTCAAGGGAAGAGATGCTAGACAGTAAGAAAAGGAGGGATTTCACCAGCTGGCTCTTGTCTATGAATTTTAATGGAAGGGCTGTGTGATATTTATGCACCCGCCAAACAATGGTCGGGGTGGACTCGCCTGCTAAGCGTTTGATCCAGCCGTAAGCTTTTCATCCCCTAATCAAAACATGCATACAGATACACAAACTTTTATAAGGAATAGTTGACTACTACATGACAATTATTTAATCATTTGATCATTATTTACACACCATCATGTCATTCTAAACAGTGAAGCTTAATTTTTTATGCTGTAGAACTTTAAATACATTTTGCAGCTCCTTTTCCTTATGTTAAAAGTCAGAAAAATTTTACATATGACTTGTCCACTATATTCCAGGTATTCTGAAGCCATTTGATAGAACTGTTTGAGGAACAGACTGTCGTTATTCAATGAAAACTGTGTACAGAAGACACATGATTGCAAGATTTATGTCAACGAGACACCAGACTGTTCTCACAGTGAAATCAGAAACAGTACATTGACTTTAGCTAAAATCGGTCTGTGCTTACCGAAATGAGAAACACTGCCTCCAGTGGCCAAAGCAGTAACTGTTGTTGGGTGTATGTGCACGTGTTAGCTCCCTTTTCCAAGTGGAATGTCCACAGAGGGGCGCCAAAAGTGAGTTGATTTCAGCTGTACAGGGTGGAATACAGTTAAGAGGAATGAATATTTTAATATTCAAACCTAAACATTCACACTCTGGAGTAAAAATTTAATGATAGAGGGGGAAATGCAACTTCTGAATTGCGCTAGTCACTTATTATGTGAATGTGATTACTTCTTGGTTTCAATGAATGATTTAATCCCGGGTCTCCCACACTGCTACCGCAACATGCTTTCGGTCGCACAACAGGGGAAGGTAAACAAACAGGATCTGACGCAAAGATAAATAAAAAAATAAATAAAACAGTATTAATAGGGTCCCTACTTCACGTGTCATAACTGATCACAATTACTTAAAATCTTAAGTAAATAATGACTTACATTCTTATATGCTTAGTTTTCTTGGTCACAAAATCACAATCGTATGGCTTCAGAAGACTTGGAATATACTGTACGAGTCATATGGACTATGGTATTGTCTTTGTGCCTCTTTGTCCTTTTTGGAGCTTGATAGGCACTGGTTACTGTATAATTTCATTGTATGTGGGACAGACTTCTTTTAAGTTCCACAGCGAGTAATTTTCAGGGTTGGAACAAAGCAAGGGTGAGTAAATGATGGCAGTTACATTTTTGGGTAAACTACTTTTTTTTCCCCTTTTATCCCCTTTTTATCCCAATTTGGAATGCCCAATTTCCACTACTTAGTAGGTTGTTGTGGTGGCGCGCTTACTCACCTCAATCCGGGTGGCGGAGGACAAGTCATAGTTGCCTCTGCTTCTGAGACAGTCAATTAGGGTTGGGCGATGTCCCCTAAATTGGCAGTTGACGATGTTGACACTAAAACATCGCGATGGACGATGATATCGTCGATGGGGGGTGGGGTTATATAATTTCATATAATTTTCAAAAATTATAATTTCGTTATTTTACTAACCCAACTAATGACTCGTCGGCGCTTTATCAGTAAGTTGCACGACACGTGAAGCATTTTTCTTTTTTTAGCTTTCACTTAAGAAGAGTTGTGCACTATTTATTTTAATATATCTCTTTACATAAATACTATTTTCCACTTAAAAACTATAATTTCGTTATTTTACTCACTGATGATCAAAAGGTCGAGGCAGAAATGACCATGTACCTGCAGGAAATGGCCATTGATGGGGAAGAGGACCCCGCTGACTTGGTGGAAAACGAACGACAAAAGGTTTCCGTTCATGGCAAGATTAGCACGGAAATATCTGTGTGCTACCAGTACTCCATCAGAGCGGGTCTTCAGCACAGCGGGTAGTGTAGTTACTCCAATCCGCAGCTTATTAAAACCAGATAAAGTGAATATGTTGGTATTTCTGGCCAGAAACATCGAAATTTAAACATGGTCTATGGTGAAAGATATTAGACTTCTTTACGCATTTTTATTAAAGCTATTCGATTTTGCATTTTTAAACGTTCATTTGTGTAGTTCATATGACCACTTTACAATATTTCAATAACACAATTTATTTTGTAGCCTGTGTTGAAGTTAATTGTGCTGCTAATTATAAGTGAAATGTTAATGCCGAGTTTCGGTCTGAGTGTTGTTCCGTTTTCTTGTTCTTTATTTGTTGTTCTTCTATGTTTTAATAAATGTGTGTTATTTATATTCACCTTGTTTCTTTCATTTGATTTGACATTATGGATTTATGGCCAAGGAAATTTTTCTTTAAAAGTATTAACCAGACAAAAGTTATTTGACGTTCAGCTGGTCTGGGTTTATCTTAAACTGCCGCTTCAGTGTATACAAGAGCTATGTGACAATGAGCAAGATTTTCTGAGACACTACAACTACTAATAATTAATTAATAAAGGCTATTTTCTTGTAGCCTACAACATAAAATATTTTAATCTAAATGTACAGTGTAAGACATGTAAAAAAAAGACAAGAAGCTAACAATGTCCAGATCAATATTTGTGTAGCCTGCCTGACACGGTATTTTCACAGACTAACACGTCACGTCTCTGGCATATACTACAGTATTTAAAATAGCATATATGCATTAGTTATATTCTCAATTTAATTTACAGAGCAATCCCTGCAAAGTTTTTAAGTTAACTATAGAAGAGACTAGGATTAGCGAGTCACACTAGCAAGACTCGCAAAAGGGGGCGTGGCATCACGATGGTGGCTCTACATCGTGATGTTGGTCAGCCATCATCGTCCATCGGCACAACCCTACAGTCAATCTGTACATCTTATCACGTGACTCGTTGTGCATGACACCGCAGAGACTCACAGCATGTGGAGGCTCATGTTAATTTCTGTGATCCAAGCACAACTTACCACACGCCCCAAACTAGGACACTTAAATTTGTGTACCACATGAATCTTATCAGAAATGATTCATGATTAAAAACATTAGCCTGTCTCACTCTCATACACCTTCAGCATATGACAACATTTTTTCAATGTGCCTGAACAATATGCAATTAGGGACTGGAGTGTTAATTGCAAAAGCATTTCGCAGAGCAGCCCACGACTCACTTCAATTTAGAATAACATCAACGCACCTCTACGCTGAACCATTATTTTTATTCAGACTGTGAGAACATTCACTAAACACATCATCCCTCTATTGGCCTCATTACAGTAGTCATTTGCCAACATAAAACTAAGAGAAAGGCTTGTTTTTTGAAGTGGGCTAATTAGCATAATGAATATGCATACAAACAGCTTCATACTGATTTAAATACGATTAATTTGGCCCTTCAGCATAAGTCTGAATACAAGATAACAGAGGAAGTTGATGCCTGACTGACACACTAAAATAAAATCAAACATAAGTTTAACTCACAGAGTAAACTCACATAATTGTGGCAGTTGTAGTCTACATGTAGCAACTTGTTTAACCATGGTAATATCAATGTAATGCTATTGTGTGTTTTTTTGCCATCAGTAGCATAGCACTCTTTACTACAAAGAAACACTAACATGTTGTAGCATCTGACAACTGATGTCTATGTATATGTTCTTCTGTTCGAATCTTACCACATGGTTTCAAGATCAAACAATCAAATGTTTGAAAGTCTTTAACGCTTTCGAAAGCTCTCTTTCTCCATGTTTTAAAAAAATGTGTATGTATGTACACGCTCACACTGAAATGAAAGCTGCTCACGACATATTAACTGATCTTCCCACGGCTGGTTTACAAGCTCACACAAAACTCATCCTTTGAGAACGCTGTGGATGAGTCTTAAAAAACTTTGCCTAGAGCCGCAGGGTTCCCTCCTCCTGCTGCTGTTGTTTTTACGAGTCACATCCATTCCCACAAATCTTTTCAAATGCGCAAGTTTTAAGCGTTTTCCGTAAGGATTCTTTTTCCCTCTTTGAAATTGTGTATGCATATTAATATGTGACCTGTGGCCGGTTGCACCAGCTATGTGTAAGTTCAGACTTAGCCTAGTTATTGCGTAAATGGGCACTAAGTCACAATGCATGCACTACTAAATATTTGAGCGTTGCACCATTAAACGTAGGACGTAACCCTACATATAAATGACTAATCTGCCCGATTCCAGCCTTGCTGAAGCACCCCCAGATCCTCACCGATCCTCCACCAAATCTCACAGTGGGTGTGAGACACTGTAGCTTGAAGGCCTCTCCAGGTCTCCATCTAACCATTAGATGACCAAATGGAGGACTGGCGATGATCTGGGGCTGGAATCGGACAGATTCGTCTTTGTGACAGACGTGTGAATCAAGCCATAAACAAGGTTATCCTGGAAAAAAAAACTTGCTTCCTTCTGCTCTGACAATGTTCCCCAACTCTGCGGATTGTTTTTTCCAGCAGGACATTGCTCCAGGCCACACAGACAGGTCAATCAAGATGTTGGAGGACCACCAGATCAAGACCCTCTCATGGTCAGCCCAATCTCCAGACCTGAACCCCATTGAAAACCTCTGGAATGTGATTAAGAGGAAGATGGATGGCAACAAGCCATCAAACAAAGCCGAGCTGCTTGAATTTTTGTGCCAGGAGTGGCATAAAGTCACCCAACAGCAATGTGAAAGACTGGTAGAGAGTATACGAAGACTCATGAACGCTGTGATTGAAAATCAGTGTTATTCCACCAAATATTGAACTCTGAACTCTTCCTAAAACATTAGTATTGTGTTGCATCTTTATTGTTATTTTGACCAGTTGTCATTTTCTGCAAATAAATGCTCTAAATGACAATATTTTTATTTGGAATTTGGGAGAAATGTTGTCAGTACTTTATAGAATAAAACTAAAATGTTCATTTTACTCAAACACATACATATAAATAGTAAATCAAGAGAAACTGATCATTTTGCAGTGGTCTCTTATTTTTAATTTCGATAACACAGCAAAAATATGCTAATATTATATTATAATATTGAACACACCAGTTTAGTTATTTTTAATTATTTAATACTTATTATTTTCCAGAATTTTTTTTAGTTTAATTTAATTTTATCCTCAAAATGGTGTCGAATCAATCGATTCTTAAAACTTTTAACAAGTGAAAATAGAACTTTTCCACATGCCATTGCATTTTTTCCCCCAATCTTTTATTCAACGGCTGTATTGCTTGTGATATTTTGATAAATTATTATTATTATTATTATTATTATTATTACTACAGTGAATATTACATTTTACTATACTTTTGTAATATATTTGTATTAATTTCTTCAATTTTAGGATTTTATTTTGAATCGTGCTTTAGTATGACGTAAGTTTTTTGCCGGAAGATTCATTTTTCCGGATAAACAGTTTGCGTCATGGCTCAGTGTGATCATTGAAGACTTTAAAGTCACGGCTGAAATGGCTAACTGGCTGACTGGATAACTGGCTGCTACCTCAATAACTGCTATGTGCATAGAACACTATCTCATAGTATGTTATGTTAACATTTGGCATTTTTATAAACTGTCATCTTTTTGCTCTACTGTGTACTGGTCGGCGCTGCACTGTCTCTCACTGTGTCTATTGCCTTGTTAGTCATTTATTGTACTGTCCCGTACTTTTTGCACACGTTTGCACATGCACTTTATATAGGCATGTTATTTAGTCTGTGTAGTCTCATGTGGTTCTGTGTTTGTCTTATGTTGTTTTATGTAGCACCATGGTCCTGGAGGAACGTTGTCTTGTTTCACTGTGTACTGTACTAACTGTATATGGTTGAACGACAATAAAAACCACTTGACTTGACTTGACAAATGAAATGTAGGACACAGTTTTGGAGTGTTTGTATTTTGTGTTTTAGATTACTGGTGTTTGTGGTAATTTTACTCATGTTCCGGGAAGACTTCACCCGCAAGCAGTGTGCAAAGTGTGAGATATGGACAAGCTGCTGTACTGAATCTCTTCGCTCACTCGCTGAACCACTGTCAAAAGTGAAACCACACAAGAGAGACCCAGCTTGTGCACCATAGAGACTGAACTGCAGCCAGAGAAAATAACAGTTTTGATATTTAAACTTCAGCATTCAATGTTTTATATCTGTATGTAAAGTGTTTATTAAAGTATTGACAATGTACACTTTAGTTTCTCTTGCCAATAAAGTTTGATATGAATTGAATCTTATTATTAAAAAAAAAGTCCACTGGAAAACGGCAGAAGACTTTGCCCAATTTCTGATTGTAGTACATCCACTGATTTAATGGCATGTAAACATTTGTATCAAAGATTAATATTTAATTAAAATATTAAAATTATATAATTTAACTATCAGCCACAAAACGGAAAAATTTACCATGTACATATTTAAATAATTTCAATAACTGATGACTTGCAAGTTCAAGACAAAGTGTAAAGTAAATATATTTCTCAAAATATGTTTGTTTTCATTTACAATGATTAAATCACAGAAAACTGTGTGATTAATTAGTAACAAATGTTTCGATTCAGACATAGATGTTTTATTTGTTTGTTCAATGTTTTGAATAACAACTCTCTAATATGTAATCTTAAATTACTGTAACAATAAAAATAAATTGTGCTGATTTTAATTTTAGTACAGTTAGTGTTACTATAGTAAATTCAAGGGTGGTGATTTAGAATTATGTACCGAATTCAAATGTTTTCCACTTCTCCCATCTTGCTTCTGATTCACGTAGAGCTGTGCGTTTATACACTTGCTTTGCGCTCGTGCTGCTGTCCATTGAACCGTATCAATCTACAGAGCCATGCAGGTGCATTAGCCGAGGTTGTGCCTCCGCTACTAAACCAGATCCTTCAGATGTGTCACTAGACTTCAAAATCAGATGAACCACAGTGCAAATGCGTACCAACCCGTAAAATTGAGAACAAACTGATATACTCCAAGTCTAGGTAAAGGTTTTAATGCAAAGAGGAACTTGATAGGTTTGATTAATATGACTGATAAACGCATACCATTTGTAACATTATGCCCCCCCTCTACTAATTTCCTCTCAGTGCCCCCTGGCATCCTTTGAATGCCCCATGGGTGGTAGTACCACTTCCATTGAGAACCTCTTAGCCAGTGGATGATGCATATTTGTATTACTATACATTTTTTATATATATTGGTGTACATTATGTAAAAATGTAAAAAATTCAATTTGATTTACCACCACCAAATTGTAATATATCATATACGTTTGTGTGTATACTGTAAATCAAAGACGTGTGCTCTGTGGCCTTGCAGAAGCAGCAGTAGAAGGCAGTTCAAAGGGTTTAAATGAGACTGTGTTGCACACGGTCTAAAACTAATAATAATCCCACAAGCTCCTCATAGTTATATATTAAACGGTTTATGCATTTTCCACTCATATTAAGGACATTACACAAATCAGCATCAGTGGGGACGGATTATGCTGACAAGCTAATATATATTCCCCACTTCAGTAAAGCTTTCAGAGCACCTTGCTAGCATTGTCAGTCATTTCTAGGGCTACAATACTCAGCCACTGAATATATTCATATAACAGCAATCTACGTTGACCACATCAGACGTTTCCATGGAGGAATCAGTCAAGCTCATCTTTGATGTCTTCTAAGGGGTAAGTAAATCAGTTTTAGGACTCTTTCATGCAGCAAAGTGTAATCATAGCCAAAGAATGATATAACAACAGAGAGGAAATGTGATATTGAGGGCAAAGGAAATGTGGAAATGTAGAAGAGTGGGAGGTAGAGAGAGGGGCATCTGTTGACCCTCAGGAGTGAATCTCTTTTGGTTTACAAAGAGGTCAGCTGCCCAAGTGATTCAGATATGTTCAGCCCAGACTGTCTACAGACCAACATTTGAAGTCAGAAGTTTATATACACTTAGGTTGAAGTCATTAAAACTTATTTTTTAACCACTCCACAGATTTAATATTAGCAAACTATAGTTTTGGCAAGTCGTTTAGGACTTTGTGCATGACAAGTAATGGGACAATGACCACAAGCATTCCTCCAAAGTTGTGGCAAAATGGCTTTAGAACAACAAAGTCAAGGTATAGGAGTGGGCATCACAAAGCCCTGACCTCAATCTGATAGAAAAAATGTGGGCAGAATTGAAAAAGTGTGTGATCAAGGAAGCCTACAAACCTGACAGAATGGGCAAAAATTCCAGCAACTTATTGTGAGAAGCTTGTGGAAGGCTACCCAAAATGTTTGACCCAAGTTAAACCATTTAAAGGCAATGCTATTAAATAAAAATAAAATGAATGCAAACTTCTGACCCACTGGGAATGTGATGAAAGAAATAAAAGCTGAAATAAATCATTCTCTCTACTATTATTCTGACATTTCACATTCTTAAAATATAGTGATCCAAACTGACCTAAGACAGGGAATGTTTTCTACGATTAAATGTCAGGAATTGTGAAAAACTGAGTTTAAACGTATTTGGCTAAGCTGTATGTAAACTTCTGACTTCAACTGTACTTAAAAGTATGCAAAGATGTGGGTAGAAATTAGGGGTGTAAATCGGACATTACATCACGATACTATCTTATGTCGATTATCTTTGCCAGCGATCAGATATTTGCCGATACTTTAAAGTCTGCCGTGGTACGATTTTGATTTGATTCAATTCAGGGCCCTGCGATCGATATTAAGTACCTATTTTACACAATCAATAAAAAACAAATTGCCCTCAAATGTAACCAAAATATGATTTAAATATTTTATTGAGCTCTCTGAAAAGTGCAAATTTAGTTGGGACATCCACAACAAAATAAGGTTCAAGACGTTGAAAAAATTCTACAGATAATAATATAAATAAATAAAAACGTCACACAAGTGATCATCACTTGTTTGATGTCAGCTTATTTTTCAGTTTAATCAATTCAAAGTACTTGCACGCACATGACTTCATTCCAATTATCAATGCTATCTGTGGTTTTCTTGGCTACAACTTCCACAGTTGTAATGAAAAATTATGTTACATTTAACTGAGATAAATGTCAGTAAGTGTGTTGATGTGTAGATGTGTAAAGTCTTATAACTGATGCTGGAGCTGAGCAGGTGTTTCTCTTTCTCTCATTAGTGCGTTGTCAAGATGTTTCACATGATAATTGAATTGCTCTATGGCAGACCTGGGCATTTTACGGCCCGCGGGCCACATCCGGCCCGTTGGCTGTCCCTGTCTGGCCCGCGTGAGGTCAAGTAAATTAAAACATAAATCAAAAAATAGGCCTATTTATGCTGTGCATGAAATACGGCAGTGTTGCTTAAGTCAAAGGTAAAGCCGTGTGCTTAGTTTGTGGTGTACAGGTCGCTGTGTTCAAGGATTACAATTTGAATCGCCACTACGTGACCAAACATGAGGAGAAATACAAGAACTTGTCTGATCAAGAGCACGCAAGGGAGTCGGATGCTTTGCTAGCTAAGCTGCAAAACCAACAAGGACTTTTTACTAAACTTTGCACATCCAGAGATGCAGCTGTCAAGACAAGTTATGTCATATCCCACAAAATAGCTAGAAAAAGTAAGCCGTTTTCTGACGGGGAGTTTATTAAGGAGTGTTTGTTGGACTCTGCTGCCCTAATATGCCCGGAGAAAAAGGGAGCTTTTGAGAACGTGCCTCTCTCACGACGGACGGTAACGAGGAGGGTTGAGGACATCGCGGGGAATCTGGAACTTCAGCTGAAGAACAGAGCAGTCAGCTTCGACTATTTTTCCCTTGCTTTGGATGAGAGCTGCGATGTAAGTGACACTGCCCAGCTACTCATTTTCATACGTGGGATATATATTTTTGTACATGAAATGTACAGCGCAGTAAAGGGTTTCATGAGGAAATTGCAGCTTCTCTCAAGCCAAATGAAGGACAACATTCTCACCCACTTGCCAACACTGAGGGAAGCCACAAAATCAGCTGATCACCTCAACAAGTACTCATCTATGTTAGAAGCACTGCATGGTGAGTTTTCAAGGCGATTTCAGGACTTTAAAACAGTTGAGAGTGAAATGCACATAATTTCTTCTCCCTTCACCTGCAGTGTGGAGAATGCACCCAGTGATGTTCAGATGGAACTGATTGACCTGCAGTCTGACACACTTCTGGCAGAGCACTTTAGGTCAGTCTCACTGCTTGACTTCTACTCTTCCCTCAAAGAGGAGAACTTTCCACGCAATTTGGCTTCAAAGACGCCGCACACATTCTTGTCCAACATGAAAAGCGTATTTAGCGCTCATAAAGCAAAATTAATCTAATACGGTTGCTTCTTCGCCTGACGGAAATGTGTACGGACATGGCTGACATGAGAATATTAAAATAAAGGTGCATCTTAAAAATATTCTATATCGATATTTACACGTTGTATCGATTGTATTATTGGTTATTGGATCGATGAATCATTACAGCCCTAGTAGAAATGTGTATGTGCTTTTAAAACTACTCCAAATGAACTATTACCGTACAAAATCTCAACAGATCCACACATTTCTGAAGACCCCACAATCAACATGAAGCACTCTGCTGCACAACAGACACAAGAGAGAGAGAGAGTGAGAGCATAATGGGCGTCCTGTACGTCATTTCCTCCAGAGGAGAAAAACTAAATCAGACTGAGAAAATCAGCTAAAGGCCGAGTGAAATGCCAAATGGGAGCCAGTTCATTCATGACTAAGACTGAAAGTGATTAAGGAAGATTAGACAGCGTTTTCACAGCTGACTCATTGTACTGTGAAGCACTTTCATTTCTTCTGAGGTTTGTCATCAGTTCAACAAGACAGCAGTTCAGGTCAGCAGATGGCTCTTTCATTTTCACTCACTCATTTAACTTTGCATCTAATTCTTACAGACAATAACACCGTTGCTTTAGATTTGCAAACATTTAAGGGAACTGTGCAACAAAATCTGAGACAAGACTAGGGTTCACTCAAAATTGTGCCAGTGTGTGTATGAGAGCGAAAAATAGATATTTGAATAGCATCCTTTGATTTATAGCTCAGTTGCAAATTGTTAAAAAATGAGTGCATCATCACCCAGAAACTTTCACGGAACACCATAAACACACTTCACAGACCTTAGGAGCAAACTATATTGGTAAATGTATTGTTAAATTGTTGTAATGTATATAAATATAAAAAATATTGAATACCACTGTGTTCATTTAGTGAAAAAACTGAAAACATGTTGATTAAATTTGAAAAGGTGTATGCTTAAATATTTAACGCTTAAACTCCTTCAAATACTTTTTAAAAAGCATCCCAGGGTGATATATCAAGAAGTTGGTTGAGAAAACGTCAAGAGTTCATGTCTGCAAATTCTAGGCAAAGTGTGGCCACTTTGAAGATGCTAAAATAGAACACAGTTTTGATTAATTTTGGATTGTGTTGATATTTCCATTTCTATTATTCCATAGTTGTGATGAATTTACTATTATTCTAAAATGTGAAAATAATTACAGAACTACAGACATATCTAAATTTGGGTACTGTACGATTGTGTATTTTAAACCCTCTTCTTTTTAAAATGAAATAAAGGCATATTTAATTCAAGGGATGTCCTGATACCGATACTGATTGTACTCATGTACTGGTACTTGTACTCGTAAAAATGCTCAGATACCAAAAACCGATACCATCTGATGTAAGTATGTCATTACGTAAACATTCAGGCCACAAGTTAAAATCACGTTATGTCCCAGTAAGGCTAATTAACCGCAAAAGCTGCGATATAATGAGATAAATATATAGTTTGCATGTATTCAAATGTGAGCGCTTGTGAAAGTGTTGAGACACATATCATATCTTTTAAAGCTCCTCCTGGCTCATACAGGGAAAACCCCATCATGAGCGTTGCACGCTCGGTTTGTAGAAGATAACAATAAACAAGAGTGCAACTTCACATTGTAGCACATAGAGAGTACATACTTATTTAATTAAAGAGCAGCCTTTTGTGGTTTAATAATCACTTTAATCACGTAGTGACTGGCTTTTCCAGAGTGGGAATCTGCATCATCAAGTCAGAGCTACTTGGTCAAAACAACACAGAAACACTTCTAAATAAAAGCTCTGTCAAAATGTAAGGTCAATTTAGTAGGGATGCACCGATCTGATACCTGGATTGGTATCGTCTCCGATACTGAAGCTTTTAAACAGATCGGATATCGATCCGACGAGCCCAATCCAAATCCGATACTGTGTGTTAGTCATGTTCGTTACTGTCAAGCTCAAAAAATGACATAAAAGAACCAAATAAACACCATTAAACTGTTCATATGTCTATGTGTTTCAATCAAAGCCACTTCAAGACATGCGATACTCAAAACCAGCATCTCAGATGTAGATGCTCAATAGATCGGTTCACTTAAAATATGCATTTAGAACGGCACAAGAGATGGTTTTTACCAGAATTTGAATAAGCGATTTAAACTACTGTGAAACTTGCCAACAAACAGACATATACAGGACTTCCTGGAGAGTTCAGAATGTCAAAATAAAAGCGTGAGGGATTAAAAAGTGCACAATTTAAATATATTACTTTTTTTATAAAATATAAAATATATTTTTAAAATTAAAAGTCAATAATAATAAGATTAATACCAATGTAATATTATTATTGTCATTATTAGTATTTGTTTACAAAGTTGAATGTGTTCCAAAAATAACTGTGTGAAAGAAAAGTGGACTGATGTCTTACAACTAAATTGAACAAAAAAGAGATCTGAAATCCAGATGCAAGTTAAAATAAAACACTGACTTCTTTTTTGCTGATGACTTATACTGGAATTACTGTTAATATTGCTGCTACATTATCCAGTATACTAGTTAAAGTGTTTCTTAATAAGCTATACATTTATATTGAACTAATGTGTAGTTAGAGGTTTGTGTTTCTTTACATATTATAGAGTACACCCAATTAGTTCCACATGATAATGTAAAGATATTTGAAACCGATTATGCAAAAAACAACAACACTGGTATCAGCATCGGCCAATACTGAGATTTCCGATATCGGAATCAGATCGGAACAGAAAAAGTGGTATCGGTGCATCCCTAAAATTCGGAGGAAAGAAGTATGACAGAAATGTATCACTACTGTAATGTAATATTCACTGTAATACTACTAATAATAAACCAGTAGTAATTGTATTATAATTACTGTAAGCAGTATGTGATACTCTGTTATGCAGCACTTTATTTGATAAAATATAACTCCAATGTTGTATTTTGGATTGTGCTGTGAGGTTCTGTACATAAGCACTTCATTTGATAAAAAAATAATACAATATTAAGTTGAAAATTAATTTGATTTAAGTTTTAATGAATTACTTTATTTAAACACCATTTTGATGATAAAATTGAAATAAACTGCTGATATGGAGTTTAGGAAAATGAAAATAAAAAATAAAGATATCAGACTTGGTATCTGCGAGTACCAAAAATGAAGTATCTGTACTCGTTCTTAAAAAATAGTATCAGGACATCCCTATTTAATTCCACACTTCAGTGTCACGTCTTGTATGGTACATCCTCTTTGCTAATTTAGGAGGGGTTTAAAATACTTTTAATCCAGACCTGTACTCAGTAAATCTTCCTATCATTTCTGCCATAGCACAAATGAGCCCTGAATATTGGCTAAAATTAGCCTTGTTTTGAGCTTACTCCCCTTCATGTGACATGAGAAGATTTTGAATTAAAAAAGGAAATGTTTACTGCAATTCACTTTTCTATTTGAAACATCCATTTTTCTTTGTATATTTTTCTGCTGAAGTCTTTTCAGAGATTTTCAAATCTAGTGCTAATGTTGAAACAAGAGCCTTTGGAACCCAGTACTATTGAGAAAGTGTGCAGAGGAGAGCTCCAGGTGTATGTAGATACTGAAGAAAAGAAAACTCCAGGAATAAGGAGATTCAGATGGGAGGAGAACTCCAGGAATAAGGAGATACTGACAGAAGAAGAATTCCAGGAATAAGAAGATATTGATGGTAGGAGAACTCCAAGAATAAGGAGACACTCATGAGAGAACTCAAGTAGTATGGAGACACTTACAGAAGGAGAACTCTGGGGTATGGAGATACAGATGGAAAGATAACCCCGGGAATAATGAGATTATGACAGGAGGAGAACTCCAAGAATAAGGAAATACTCACAGGAGAACTCAAGTAGTATGGAGATCTTGGGAGGAGGAGAACTCCAAGGTATGGAGATACCGATGGAAGGAGAACTCCAGAAATCAGGAGATACTGACAGGAGGAGAACTCTGGGGTGTGGAGATAACTAAGGAAAGAAAACTCTAGAAAAGAGATAGTACTGGGAGGAGATAATGGTCCCGTTGACACCTGAAATATCAAATCAGAGACCCTCCCTTTGAAATCTGAACACAAGCAGTAAAAAAGTTGCATATTTTGACCATGTGTAAACTGTGATGCCTGTCCAATTTTTAAAGGTTCAGCCAAAACACATCTTAATAGTAGGTGTTAACAGGGCCAAAGACAGGAGGAGAACTTCAGAAGTATGGAGATCCTTAAAGGATGAGAACTTCAAGCTTATTGAGATTACAACAGGAGCTGAATGGCAGGGGTATAAATGTAATATAATATATTGATGGGAGGGGAATTGGAGTAAAGACGAGGAGAAGGTAGAGTAGGCGACATGAGAGAAGATTGACTTGGTAAAGCGAAATCTGAGGTTTTCTGGATGTTTCAGGGCCTACAGTCAGCAGATCTGATGGCTGACTTCACACAAGTCACACATTTGTATGAGAGAGATACAGTTTTAAGCACAACCCTGAGGCAATGCACATGTGAATGCACACACACACTCACAAACAAATACCCTACTGTACTGCACTCTCAATCATGCTGCAGTCACATTGCACTGGGCTGGTGTCTCAACAGTAAAAGTGGTGAAGAATCAGTTGAACGAGTGGCCTGATGACATGCTGTGGAATGCATGTAGAAAATTGTAAATGGTAAACTAATCTCACAGTTGAGGACAAGAGTCGGAAGCTCTGTTTTCAAGGATTAGATAGTTTTCTTCAAAACTCAAACAACAGTATACAATAATATAATCATGTTAACTCTTGAGACATGTACTTCAAACTCTTTTCTCTTCCTTTTGCCCAGTTGTCGCCACGCAAATGCTCACTCATGGTTTGAAAGGCTCCATAAGAATCCACTTTTTCTGTTCAAATCTTCACTGCGGCGAGAAATCAAGCCATAATAAGCTACAAAGTGGACCAGACTTTATGTAGCCAACCACAATTTGTTTTGTTTTTGCATGCCATTTAGGGATGGGTTTATCTGATATTGATTATACCAAAATAATAGACAGCCACGAGTGGCACATGCCAAAGCTTGTGGATATCTAGTTCACTTGCTGCTAAGTGCCTTCAACAAAACTCTGAATACCTTTCAATGATGTGATACCATTAACCAGAGAAATGGAAGTTGAGTAATGCTGGCAACTCAAACTGGAATTTCAGCCAGTGCTTTCCAGTTGTGAGGTCAATGTGCATCAGACTGTCAGTGAACAAACTGCGGGCAGTCTGTGGACCCGAGACTAATGGCACTTTTCCACAGCATGTTACGGTTTGACTCGCCTCAACTCTACTCGCTTTACATTTCTGAGCTTGCATTTCCATTGCAGTTTAGTGCCATCTCAAAGTGGGTGGTATTGCACGTGAAATCATCTTAAACATGACACAAACAGACCAAAACAATAACACAACTGCTAGCTTTTGGCTACTAGCTCATTGTGCTGCATAAAGCAGTTGTTGCATGGTGATTTCACACAAGTGTAACAGTTCAATTGGCCTGGTTCTTTTAGAAGCAAGCTTCCATTAGCTGGTCAACTAAACAAAGTGAAGCTTTCAAGCAGAGTATAGAGTTAACGTAACAAAACATACCATCCTCCATCGTGGCTGCGTCTAGGGCACTCTCCCTCCCATTGCTTGCCGGTTTAGATAGCGTCCATTTGGTCGAACCACTTCCACTTTTCATTGTTGGTTCTCTAGTCACTTTTAAGTTTGTTTACTTTCCCTACACTGTTGGTATGTCCGGTGGTAGCCGTGTGCGGCCAACAGATGAGACACTTCCTGAGACTTTTTAGTTTTGCGTCGTTTCTTTCTTTTCTAACGAGTGGACAGTCTGCACCTCATTTATTGGCCACGGCGTGGTTTTGCGCCAAGCCATTTCTTTTTTTCAAAATTTTAAAGGAGCATGAAAAAATTCTACTGATGATAAATGTAAAACTAGCGGGTTGATACCCTGCTACCTGTGTCAGAAATTCAGTGACGCTGGTAGTGACGATTCTCTCTGACCAATCAGTGATCTCCAGGATTTTGACGTCACATTTAGTACCGGCTTGGCTCACTTGGAACCTCGACCGAGGTGGTACTAAAAATTATCAGGTACCATCCACAGTGGAAAACCCCAAAAAAGCAAGCAGTCGAGCGGAGTCGAGTTGTACCGTGCAGTGGAAAAGGCCCATAAGTCTGTTCCTCACCTAGCTCACCTCACCAATTTTAAATACTGTTGGAAAAGGCACAGAGTGAGATGAAGAGGCATTATCAAAGGTTACTGTAGGTTAAGTGCAAGTAATGTTTATCATACAGCATTACATAATTTTCCTATATTAATACAATATATTCCATACAAAAAGTATTGAATATACCATTCTCATAACAAAAGGGTAAAATCATTACATTTTATTGCCTTACAATAAACATGAAGCGGCTTTTCATCCATGAAATAATGTGAAACTAAAAGTCTGACAGATTTAGTCTGTGGGATAAAGCTGATTCACGCAGCAGTCTAAATCACAAGGGCTGTGTTAATCACAGTACAGCTCTTTCCTATTTAAGAAGACTGGCACACAGTGATTCTGTGCTCAGGAGGTGATCCACTGCACCTACACCCTGCACACCCCTCCCATCTCATGCCAGAAGAGTTGAACTGTGATGGGTGGGTTAGATATGATGAAATGACTTCCTCAATGTGTAGTGTGTACAAGAAATGTGTTTGGACTTAGGGATGGGTGTGTTTCTGGAAGTACACTTAAAGGGGTCAGGTATCCTCTGGAGAGTATTTGTCCAGTCGACAAATTTTGGACCGTACATTCACATGCATGCATTTTTTAGAGGAGGAGGCCTGAAATGAAATCCTAAAAATCTTAAATTCTGTTTTGATGAAGAAAGAAACTCAGATTAGTCTTTTCTGCACACACCACTCTAATACTGGGTAGTACCCCATTTTGCCCCCAGAATAGGCCTGAATTCTTTATGGCATGGATTCAACAAGGTGCTGGAAAAATTCCTTAGAGATTATGCTCCACCCTGACCTGAGAGTATCATGCAGTTGCTGCAGATTTGCATATTCATGTTGCATATGTCCCGTTCCACCACATCCCAAAGGTGCTCAGTTGGATTGAAATCTGGTGACTGTGCAGGCCATTGGAGTACACATTTTCATGTTCCTGGAACCTGTTTGAGATGACGAGTGCTTTGTGGCATGGCGCGTTATCCTGCTGGAAGTAGCCATTGGAAGATGGGTTGAATGTGGTCATAAAGGGATGCACATGGTAACAACAATATCCAGGAAGGCGGGGGCATTTTTAAACAATGCTCAATTGGAATTAAGAAGCCTAATGTGTGCCAAGCAAACATTCCCCACACTATTACACCACCACATCAGGCAGGATGGATCCATGTTGTTTATGCCAAATTCTGACCCTACCATCTGCATGGTATAACAAAAATCGAGATTTGTCAGACCAACCATTGTTTTTCCAATTGTCTACTGTCCAGTTCTAGTGAGCCTTTGGCCACTGCAGCCTCAGTTTTCTGTTCTTAGCTGACAGTAGTGGTACCCGAACGGGTCATCTGCTGGTGTAACCCATCCGCCTCAATGTTCGACATGTTGTATTTTCAGAAATGCTTTTCTGCATAGCACTGTTGTAACGTGTTTATTTGGGTTAATGTCAGCTTGGACCAGTCTGGCCATTCTTCTCTGACCTCTGTTATTAACAAGCCATTTCTGTCCACAGAACTGACTGGATGTTTCAAAAATAGGCATTACAATATATATTTTTTAAATGTATGAACACATTTTTTGTGATTTGTTTTTTTAAATGTAACTATATCATGATAGATATCGTTATTGTGAAATAAAATTAGTGAAATCGCTATTTCAACTTTTGGTCATTTCACCCACCCCTAATCGTGCCATGGCTGATGTGAACATTAACTTAAGCTCCTGAACCATATCTGCTTGATTTTATGCATTGCACTGCTGCCACATGATTGGCTGATAAGCTTATCGCATGAATATGATGGTGTACAGGTATACCTAATAAAGTGGTTGGTGAGTGTAAGTGTCAGACTGAAGTTGGCTAACATTCTAAAGCTAGCGACGACACATCGCATGTAATTAAAACGTTATTTCTAACAGTTAAAAAATGGCGATTGCTTCCGTGTAATAAATTGCTAGTGTTCCATCTGAGACAATACTACACTTTGAAAATTAATATACTAGATTGCAGATTGCATAGTGTTTAGAAGGTGCTCAGTGAGTAGCTAGTGTCATTTGGCACACAGCTCAAGTCTAAATTAAATATTTTCTGTCTCAAAATATCTTTATTAGTAGTGCATTCTACAACTAGATGTATTATTATTATTGTTGTTGTTTCTTATACTTAGGGTGGGTTAAGGATATGAGCAAAACCCTAAGCCCAAATATGAACACTTTTTGCCATAGACTTACATGAATTAGGAACCCGAGCCATATCTAGGGACATAGAGTATCATAGAGACTTGAGGATGGGCTTTTTTGACTTAGTTAGTAAGCAACCACCTAGAACACCCAAGCAACTGCTGAGCAATGCGCTAGCAGGCACCCAGAACACTGCAGCAAATGCACAGCAGTATGTTAAAAATCACCTAGAACACCTTGTAAATGCACAGCAACACACAGGCAATTACTCAAAAATGTTAGTGGTTGTGTGGCTCATTAGGCTAAAATTAAATCTGAAAAATAAGTAAATAACTTTCAAACATATGTTGATATATACAGTATATGATATGAAATCAGTGTAAACATTTATGATTTACAAACCAACTATACTGTATCTTTTTAACGTTCAACCGGAGGTCATGTTTGTCACTGTTTAGTTTCTCAACTTTAAATCAACAATAAATAAATATGATGATATGTATGAGTCCTGCCCAGAGTGTGTCTGCCAGCTGTCATGTTGTATGCTGTCATCAGACTCACTCACTACTATCTCTCTCTGATGTTAAAATCCTTTACAACACATAGCTGGTTTTACTCTTCACTTTAACAGATGCCCAATGCAATGGTTGCATTATCTGCACACCAGAGATCAGATCTACTGCCAAACCAGACACGGTAAACTTTTAACTTCACCATATACACACACATTTAAAAACATGCTTTAGATCCACACTAGGAATCAAAGATTGGCATCATAGTGAGATGAGTAAGTCAACTCTGCAAATTAAGTTGTATGTGGAGGGCTTTGCCATCCCAAATCTGTATGACTTTCTTTCTTCTGCTAAACACAAACAAAGCTTTTTAGAAGAATATCTCAGCTCAGTAGGTCCATACAATGCAAGTGAATGGTGACCAGAACTTTGAAGCTCCAAAATGCACATAAATGCAGCACAGAAGTAATCCATATGACTCCAGTGGTTGAATCAGCATCTTCAGAAGTGATATGATAGGTGTGTTTGAGAAAAAGATTAACATTTAAGTCCTATTTTTTACTTAAAATTATCCTCCCTACCCAGTAGGTGGCAATATGCACAAATAAATATTGATCTGTTTCTCACCAACACCTATTATATTGCTTCAGAAGATATTGATTTAACCCCTGGAGTCGTATAGATTACTTTAATGCTGCCTTTATGTCATTTTTGAGGCTACAAAGTTCCTGTCACAATTCACTTGCATTGTATGGACCTAAAAATCTTCCTTTGTGTTCTGCAGAAGAAAGAAAGACAAACACATGGAATGAGACTGAGTAAATAATGAGAATTTTCATTTTTGGATGAACTATCCCTTTAAATGTATTCATTTCTGATGTGCCTGTCCCTTATGAAAAGTGCTGCGGTGGTACCATGGTAAAGTCATGGTATCACTGATAATATCATACAATTGACACCATAGTCCTGATTAATGCATATTAAGAAGTTAAAAGATACTTCAAATCATACTTTGGTACTACCATGATACTTTTATATACACTTGGTACTGAAAGATTACCTCTGTGATTAGTCTCTGTGATTTTTTATTTTTGCACTGGTCACTTAAGGGGCTCCATATAGGCCTATTTAGTTTTTTTAGAGAATGTATTTTTAACATGTGTATTTTGTCTTACTGTACTGACTGTTTTTATAGTCAAAACAAGTGAAGAAATCTACCAGTGCTGAAGAAGTAATCCAAAGTATTTAGAATACGTTACTGACCTTGAGTAATCTAATGGAATACATTACAAATTACATTTTACAGCATGTATTCTGTAATCTGTAGCTGGTTATTTCCAATGGTACATGTCCAAAAACGAGGTTATACCACAACACTTTTGCCACTTTCAGTATGATCATGTCCTTTTCTTTATCAGGTGTGTATGGGGGTGTGTGTGTGTGTGTGTGTGTGTGTGTGTGTTTGTGTGTGTCTGCAGTACACCCACCGTCTATGTTCTCTCTGTCGCTGATGTGCTGGAGATTGCAGCCCGTGTCCTCTCGGCTCAGCTCCGGTTCGGGCCGGTATGGCTCCAGCCTCGAGTGCGTGTTCCTCCGGAGCTTCGGGCTAGACGACACGCAGCATGAGGTGCTGTTCCCCATGATTCGCGATGTCTGGATATAGTAACGGAGAGAAATATCCACCCACAGATCGACGGAGCCCACCCGACAGATGATGGTGATGGTGGTGGTGGTGGTGGTGGTGGTGGTGTGGCGTAACTGCTGCGGATGACGGGATCAAACACAGACTTCGCGATCAGCTAGAAGATCATACCCGTGAGCGGAGCAGACTGAAATGCTCATGTAAAGCCATTTAAATGCAACAAACGCCTATTTAAATCCACCGATCAGCGCTGTTTGTATCACGACTCCCCGTCTACTACATTAAATCAAAACATAATCCACGCAAACCGACCTAGATCATGTTTGTATAAGTGTGTATGTGCATGCATCAATAGATTATTCCATTTCCGCCCATCGCTGGTACCCTGTGTCGTTCAGCTGTCAGTGCATCGCCCAAACTCACCATCACATTCACACGCAGCCGTGATTACAACTGAACAGCTTCCGGTTCAGCGACTGACGTCACACAGACGTCACATTTGTGATATTTGTTTGCCACACTGTAATATTTCAGCAATAGTAAGTGCGATATAATTTATTTAAATTATTATGGCGCTATTTTTATTCTTATTTTTTGTGTGTGTATAATTTAAACCAAGAAAGCATTGTCTAGTGTGTGTTGTTAATGCTGTCATGTTACGTAATATGCAAATCAAATTTAAAAGTAATTTTGGTCCTCACAAGCCCAATAAAGACTTTCCTGCTTTTGTCAATAAACACTTTTAGCCTTCATTTAACACTGGGTAAATATACAACTCTATAATATATGAAAAATACTGTATATTTGGTATTATTTGTGTATTTGGGGGTAGTATGTAACAAATATGTAACAAATGTTTACACTGATTTAATAACTGATTTTACACTGATCAGATAGAGAGCGAGACAGACAGACAGACAGGCCGATCAAGGCAGGCAGGCAGACAGACAGATAGACAGAGGCAGACAGACAGGCAGACAGATAGATAGACAGACAGAGACAGACAGATTGATAGAGATATATAAATATAGATAGATAGAGACAGACAGACAGACAGATAGACAGACAGATAGACAGATAGATAGATAGATAGATAGACAGACAGACAGACAGACAGACAGGCAGGCAGACAGACAGACAGATAGATAGAGATATATAAATATAGATAGATAGAGACAGGCAGGCAGACAGACAGATAGATAGAGATATATAAATATAGATAGATAGAGACAGGCAGGCAGGCAGACAGACAGATAGATAGAGATATATAAATATAGATAGATAAGAGACAGGCAGACAGACAGACAGATAGATAGATAGATAGATAGAGATATATAAATATACAGTGAGGAAAATAAGTATTTGAACACCCTGCTATTTTGCAAGTTCTCCCACTTGGAAATCATGGAGGGGTCTGAAATTGTCATCGTAGGTGCATGTCCACTGTGAGAGACATAATCTAAAAAAAAAAAATCCAGAAATCACAATGTATGATTTTTTAACTATTTATTTGTATGATACAGCTGCAAATAAGTATTTGAACACCTGTCTATCAGCTAGAATTCTGACCCTCAAAGACCTGTTAGTCTGCCTTTAAAATGTCCACCTCCACTCCATTTATTATCCTAAATTAGATGCACCTGTTTGAGGTCGTTAGCTGCATAAAGACACCTGTCCACCCCATACAATCAGTAAGAATCCAACTACTAACATGGCCAAGACCAAAGAGCTGTCCAAAGACACTAGAGACAAAATTGTACACCTCCACAAGGCTGGAAAGGGCTACGGGGAAATTGCCAAGCAGCTTGGTGAAAAAAGGTCCACTGTTGGAGCAATCATTAGAATATGGAAGAAGCTAAACATGACTGTCAATCTCCCTCGGACTGGGGCTCCATGCAAGATCTCACCTCGTGGGGTCTCAATGATCCTAAGAAAGGTGAGAAATCAGCCCAGAACTACACGGGAGGAGCTGGTCAATGACCTGAAAAGAGCTGGGACCACCGTTTCCAAGGTTACTGTTGGTAATACACTAAGACGTCATGGTTTGAAATCATGCATGGCACGGAAGGTTCCCCTGCTTAAACCAGCACATGTCAAGGCCCGTCTTAAGTTTGCCAATGACCATTTGGATGATCCAGAGGAGTCATGGGAGAAAGTCATGTGGTCAGATGAGACCAAAATAGAACTTTTTGGTCATAATTCCACTAACCGTGTTTGGAGGAAGAAGAATGATGAGTACCATCCCAAGAACACCATCCCTACTGTGAAGCACGGGGTGGTAGCATCATGCTTTGGGGGTGTTTTTCTGCACATGGGACAGGGCTGACTGCACTGTATTAAGGAGAGGATGTATTGCGAGATTTTGGGGAACAACCTCCTTCCCTCAGTTAGAGCATTGAAGATGGGTCGAGGCTTGGTCTTCCAACATGACAATGACCGAAGCACACAGCCAGGATAACCAAGGAGTGGCTCTGTAAGAAGCATATCAAGGTTCTGGCGTGGCCTAGCCAGTCTCCAGACCTAAACCCAATAGAGAATCTTTGGAGGGAGCTCAAACTCCGTGTTTCTCAGCGACAGCCCAGAAACCTGACTGATCTAGAGAAGATCTGTGTGGAGGAGTGTGCCAAAATCCCTTCTGCAGTGTGTGCAAACCTGGTGAAAAACTACAGGAAACGTTTAATTGCAAACAAAGGCTACTGTACCAAATATTAACATTGATTTTCTCAGGTGTTCAAATACTTATTTGCAGCTGTATCATACAAATAAATAGTTAAAAAATCATACATTGTGATTTCTGGATTTTTTTTTTAGATTATGTCTCTCACAGTGGACATGCACCTACGATGACAATTTCAGACCCCTCCATGATTTCCAAGTGGGAGAACTTGCAAAATAGCAGGGTGTTCAAATACTTATTTTCCTCACTGTAGATAGATAGAGACAGGCAGGCAGTCAGACAGACAGATAGATAGATATATAAATATAGATAGATAGAGACAGACAGACAGAAACGTTCAAGATCTGATAGAGAGAGAGACAGACAGACAGACAAATCCTCAATACTTTTAAATATATAAATATATATATTGTAAATCTGAGTATAAAGTTTATAGTTATTAATCCTGAATAATTAAATGCAACTTTGAATATAAAGTTGTAAATGTTTGTTTATAAATGTGACTTTTATTCATCACATTTTATCTTATTTAGTATTTTTTCTTGAATGGAAATGGATAGGTTGAAGGATCTAAAATGTAGAATAGTTTTCATTTTTAAATTGTATTGAAAACATTTTTTGGTCACATTTAGAATACTTACCATATGTAGCGTCCGGAGGAATCAGTGAAGGATAATCATTAACTCAGCCGGTCCCGAACAATAAAGAACCCACTGTTAAAACTCCCCTAATTACTGCAATAGCGCCGACTAGTCTCCACAGCACAATGCGCTATTGACAAAGAGACAATGAACTATTGACAGGAAATCCTCGTGCCTGCTAAGCCCCCCCTTTCCCATACGACTCGCCTC
Organism: Xyrauchen texanus; assembly: GCF_025860055.1. Classification (NCBI taxonomy): domain Eukaryota; kingdom Metazoa; phylum Chordata; class Actinopteri; order Cypriniformes; family Catostomidae; genus Xyrauchen; species Xyrauchen texanus. The sequence goes on from NC_068317.1 coordinate 7,516,132, forward strand.
ACACCGCATGTTTTACCATGTGAGATCTTGAACGTAAAACTGTGTGTGTGTGTGTGTGTGTTTCAGTTTTAAATTTAGAAATGTATGTCTAATGAAATATGTTTTAATCCCTGTGTATTTGTCTGATGTTAGATCAAACTAGTAAGACTGTTTAGTTGTGTAGTAAAACTCGGAGGCCGTATATTTAATAGCCTCATATATGCTTCTCATATATGCATATATGAGTGTATATCCCCTTTCTAAGTGTACTAAAAACATGTTCCTTGGTATCAAATTAAACCTTACGACTTTTCCTAGCTGAATATAAATATAAGATTACCTTAGAATGGTGTTCTGCTAGGTATTACCATCTTTTGAGTTATTCAAACCAAAGTCCTGACCCCGAGTCATAAAGGATGCAAATGAGGCTTGACAGGACAAAGGAACTCTCTCATGCCCAAATAAAGTAGACTTTTACGACCTCCAAAGGAATGTTCAGAGAGTGCTGAGCCTCGTGCTCTCTTACTGAGAAGGAGAAATGAACCCTTTTAATCCTATATATTCTATCCATGGGATAAATGTATTGACATGTATCTAATGTGCCATCTCACGATTTCCCTTAAATGTTGTTTGGTCTATGTTTTCTTGCAAACTCTAATGGGTTAATGTTTCAGACTTTGCATACTATGGTTAACCGAAATCATATGTGTGTCTTGTTTGGTCTCTATAACTTGGTATTTTGAAGATTGAAATGACTGTGTACATGATATGTCGATAACAACAACATATTAGTATTACAAGAATATTTTCTAGTTTCTTCATCAGCTACCACCCCTCCAGGGTGCACATGCAATGAGCAACCTGAGTACAAAGGGCAATAAACCAAATTCCCACCTGGAACTTCCACCCTTCTTATTGGTCGAGCCAACGAGAGGTGGGACATGTTTTCTAAGGTTATAAATTGCTCCTCTCTCTCTTGGTTCTCTCTCTTGCTTCCTGTCTCCCTTGCCCCAAGGACTCCCAAGCGTGCGCCAGGCTACGGCCTTGTCTTTCCATTCACCAAAGATCCTCTGACTCCCACTGGTTCTCTCTCATCAAGACAACATCATCAAAGATCAACTGGAGCCTCAACGAATTGCATCAGGACAGTTTAATTCAAATGGGACATGCAAGTATCAAACTTAGTCTCATTATTTGATACATTAAGTATCCTTACCCCTTTCTAAAAGGGCGTGTCAGAACTAATATGATGGTTTGCTCAGGCTGTTGATCTGCTGAACTTCAAACAATGCTATAACTTCTTGCCTTCCTGTATTCTGCTTCAGCCCTCTTTCCCTTGGTAAACTGTATGAATGTATGTATATGTATGTTAGAGTAGTTTAAATGTTTAGTCTAGTTAATAAAGTCTTGTTCATGTCACACGTAAAGTTGTCTGTGTCTCAAGCTCATATCTAAAGTCACTAATCATAGATTTTGACTACTTGCTCTTAATACTTAGTAAGAAAGACATTTCCCATGCCCGGAAATGTACATTTCTATTAATTAATTAATTAATAACCAATATTGAGTGTTCACGGGATGAACCGAGTATTTGGTTGTAATGTTAATGTAGCTACATCAAGTTAACCCGATTAACTGATCCAAATATTCATAATCGATTATAACAAGTTATGATTGATTATTAATATTTCATAGAGCTGATTCGCTACATAATGGTGGAGAAGAATGCGGGCATGATTAAACAAAGGTTATGAGCTTGAACCACTGTCAACCTAAAAGTGTGCATTGAATAATTCCGGTCAGAATAGGACACGACATGCGAAACGGCATTTGCTTCACTAGTTGCTGGCTTGTTTGGATGCGGATAAAGTGATGGCTTAAATTGACATCTCTACTGTAATTGAAAGACTCTTAACACATTTAAGCATATTTTCAAAAGGTATCAGTGTACGAGTAATATGATTTTAGCGAAGAAACCCTAATTTCAGTATTAAAGTGTAAGTCTGTTTTGATGAAGGAATCTCAGCTCAGCGGCATGTAAACTGTACCAGAATTGATTGCTTAACCTGTTTCTGATGAAGAAATCTCAGTACAGTGTTATATAAATGTAGATTTGGGCGATGCTCCCCTTTTCACAGTATAAAGGCCTTACAAATTATAGTTAGATTGATGTCCTTCATCTAAAGTATCTGTGCATCTAAGAGGCTTAGCTCCCTGGTGATCAAAACTGTGTTTCACTCACTGAAACTCTGAAGTGCATTGGTTCCCATGACAACGACTTGTCACGGGAAGTGCTCACTCCAGATAGCACATGTCACCTTCCGACGCCATTTTGTAAACAAACCAGCCTAGGTGGCTAAGCTAACCCAACTTAGCAGCCCCTCAGCTTAGGCTAAGCTAACTAATAGCTTCAACAGTTAGCTGCTAGCATAATTTACATGAAGCCTTTATCTACAGCTTGTGTGTATGCAGAGTGAAGTGATCTAAACCATTTTCCTTTAACCCCATTTCTGGTTTCTGAATTTTCACTTTCTCTTTCCTTAACTTTAATTCTTCTCATCTAACTTCACCTGCACCTTTCAGGTGCATCCCTTACTGAACGCTGTTCAGCTAAATTTGCAGTTACTTTGTTAATTAAATCTAAAAACTTAATTACATGTAAACTGTTTAGATAGAGAATAATTTTTATAGTTATTGGGAACTTTCAATGGCACGTTGACTAAACTTTATAGAGGGACAAACACATTGTGTGGTCTTGAACACGCAACAGCTGTGACCAACTATAGAATGATGTCCAAACAAATCTAATTGTTAATCATAAGTGCTATTGATTATTCCCAATACAAGGTTATTCTGCTATTTTAATCACTTCTTCAAGTCTTTTTATTATTTTTACTAATAATAGAAGTCAGCTATTCATTTTCCCATTTAACCCTCTTGGTCTAGTGTAGTTTATTTCCCCATAAAACTGCAAAAGTAACTAGACATACTTTTCTTCTCGATTTTGTGTTTATTTGCAACAAGTTGCTTAAATTTTATGAGCCAGCTACACTAGTAACCTAGACGATTTCTATGGCATAATTTTGAGCACCACTAATAGACACAATCTAATAGGAAAGCTCTTTTCTTCCTCTTTCTTTCTCTTCTTCATGTGTTCAAAGATCAAGCCTGTTGTATGCTATCAGTAAGTGCTGATAAATAATTTGACCCAAAGAAACATCTTAAGTCATTTATTAAATCTAGGCTCACGCTCTTTTAGCAAAGCCACTCAGATCCACACAAATCTGAGCATCCTGCTATTTGCAGCTAAGATAGTAATAATCAGGAACACATTTCACTTGTTAACCACACCTAGCAAAACCTAGCTGTACATTATACACCTTGCTGTCTCACTTTGCCTTTAGCTCCAAATTCTGTTTGATCTTGCATTAGTCTCTTGCCCTTACTCTCACCAGAAGTGTGCCAAAATGTTGCAGATGCTCAGCCTAACTGCCCAGATGGCAGGCCAAAAGGACTGGCTAGGTGTTTTGAGGAACACCCTTTTATCCATGGCTGCTGACGACCTTCAGCAACAGAACAAAAAGCAACTGGAAAACGAGGGAAAAGAACTAATGACAGACGACTCAAACCAGAGGTATGAGCACAAATATCTGACTGAGGTTATCGTCCTGGCCCACAACCTCACAGGTTTGAAACAGGAGGTAAACAACCTCAAACGCCAGATCACTGAGTCCCAAACGGAGCTGACACATGCTAAAAACCGCATAGACCAGCTAGAGATGGAGGCTCAGGACAGACACAAGGACCCTGGCAGAAGGGAGTCACAGGAGGTAATCCACAGACTTCAAACGGCTCTGACAGCTGCTAAACAACAAGAGCAGTTGGAAAAGACAGCCAGAGAGCACCTGGAAAAGGTACTCTTTCACAAAGATTCACTGTTAAAAACAGCAAATTCTGAACTCTTGGACAATGATGCCAGAACCATGGCCTGTGAAGGTCAACTGAATGTGTCCAGAGCTGGAGTTAAAGCGCTGACCCAGCAGCTGGACAACACCAAAGATGAACTTGACATGGTCCAACGAGAACTGAGACACTCTTACCTGCTGCAAAAGGAACCACAGCAGGAGAGACATCTCACTCCCCCACTTGCAATCAGCAGAGAAACCTCCCCCAGCCAAGCACAGAGTTACAAAGGGGGGAGACAAACCCCTCTGCTTAACATGTCATCGGACAGTTTCCTTAAAGCTTCTGCAGCCGCGGAAGGAAAAGGATTGATTCAGACGAATCTTGAAATGACACGTGTAGCGACACTCAAAGACCTCAACCGAATGGCCAGACACATCCCTGCATTTACACCAGAGCTTGCAGGAGACCACGACGTCCACGCTTACCTGCGAGACATTGACTTTCACCTGCAGTCTTTGATGAGTGTGAACCATCAAGATAGACTCCATCTGATCTGGATCACATCCAGCCCAGAGTTGCGACGCTTTCTGGCTCGACATCCAGAAAACATCCAGTCTAACTACCAGCAGCTGAAACAAGCCATCATAAGGGAATTCTCAGAGTCTAAAAACAGACTGATCGCTGCCCTAGACACCAAACAGTGTCGGCACGAAACTCCCTATGTTTACTACCACAGACTCAGACAAGCTTACTTCGGAGCTCGCAACAAACCTGGGATGGAGGAGGACACCAGCTTCAAGAGCCTTTTCCTCCGAAACCTCCATCCTATGGTAAGTCACCATTTAGGCATTATGGCCTGCCCCCACACAATGCCTATCCAACAACTGCGTGACCTGACACAGAAGGCCTTTAACAAACACAAGGCCTCCTCAAAAAGAGTTTGTAAGACCCCAGTGATTCTGAACTGCAAAATCCAGAATCCAAAGCTGGTACCAGAATTGCCACAATGCAAGAGCCTTCAACGAAACGCTACTAGCCAGCAGAGGGCAGAACCGTCACCATGGCCATAGATCTAGACACAAGACCAACCGCTGGGAGAAGCCATCGAAAAGAACATCCTCACCCAGCAAACGCCACAGGACGTCCCACAGCAGTCTACAACAACATCCTCCTGTACACCTTTCAAACAGGTGCCAAACAGAGGCTGCACAAAGACAGCTAGAAACGCCTGTTTCTGAGTTACAAGAGCTGCTAGCACTAGCAAAAGAGCTCCTGGAACAGAACTCCCCTGAGGAGTACTGGGAAGAACAAACCTCTGACTCTTGCCCAACACCACTCAGGCAAGCTCAAGTCAGCACTGCTGCCAGAGCAGAGTAACACTGCAGACTTCAGACACCTGGTGACTGGGTGCCAAACCAAGGGCGAACGGCCACCTGCTGCCCTTTTGCTACCAGTACTAGGTCAGTCTGAAACTCTCTCCACACTACACAATGCCCATAACCACACCCTGCAGCCACAAACAAGCACCTGCCTCAAACGAACTGACTTCATAATGACAGGTGACACACTGTCAAGGCACCTGCTGCCTCTGCACCTGCTGCAGAGACCTGGATTTGGCTACTGTCTACATCACCCACCGTGGAACAACCACCTGCTACAAAACCCTCATGATTCACCTGCCATCCGCCATTGTGATGATTGTCGCCCGATGATGTCTCCAACAGGGACATCACCTGGCGAAAAGGGGGACTGTAGCGTCTGGAGGAATCAGTGAAGGATAATCATTAACTCAGCCGGTCCCGAACAATAAAGAACCCACTGTTAAAACTCCCCTATTTACTGCAATAGCGCCGGCTAGTCTCCACAGCACAATGCGCTATTGACAAAGAGACAATGAACTATTGACAGGAAATCCTCGTGCCTGCTAAGGCCCCCCTTTCCCATACGACTCGCCTCACACCGCATGTTTTACCATGTGAGATCTTGAACGTAAAACTGTGTGTGTGTGTGTGTGTGTGTGTGTGTGTGTTTTTCAGTTTTAAACTTAGAAATGTATGTCTAATGAAATATGTTTTAATCCCTGTGTATTTGTCTGATGTTAGATCAAACTAGTAAGACTGTTTAGTTGTGTAGTAAAACTCGGAGGCCGTATATTTAATAGCCTCATATATGCTTCTCATATATGCATATATGAGTGTATATCCCCTTTCTAAGTGTACTAAAAACACGTTCCTTGGTATCAAATTAAACCTTACGACTTTTCCTAGCTGAATATAAATATAAGATTACCTTAGAATGGTGTTCTGCTAGGTATTACCATCTTTTGAGTTATTCAAACCAAAGTCCTGACCCCGAGTCATAAAGGATGCAAATGAGCCTTGACAGGACAAAGGAACTCTCTCATGCCCAAATAAAGTAGACTTTTACGACCTCCAAAGGAATGTTCAGAGAGTGCTGAGCCTCGTGCTCTCTTACTGAGAAGGAGAAATGAACCCTTTTAATCCTATATATTCTATCCATGGGATAAATGTATTGACATGTATCTAATGTGCCATCTCACGATTTCCCTTAAATGTTGTTTGGTCTATGTTTTCTTGCAAACTCTAATGGGTTAATGTTTCAGACTTTGCATACTATGGTTAACCAAAATCATATGTGTGTCATGTTTGGTCTCTATAACTTGGTATTTTGAAGATTGAAATGACTGTGTACATGATATGTCGATAACAACAACATATTAGTATTACAAGAATATTTTCTAGTTTCTTCATCAGCTACCACCCCTCCAGGGTGCACATGCAATGAGCAACCTGAGTACAAAGGGCAATAAACCAAATTCCCGCCTGGAACTTCCACCCTTCTTATTGGTCGAGCCAATGAGAGGTGGGACATGTTTTCTAAGGTTATAAATTGCTCCTCTCTCTCTTGGTTCTCTCTCTTGCTTCCTGTCTCCCTTGCCCCAAGGACTCCCAAGCGTGCGCCAGGCTACGGCCTTGTCTTTCCATTCACCAAAGATCCTCTGACTCCCACTGGTTCTCTCTCATCAAGACAACATCATCAAAGATCAACTGGAGCCTCAACGAATTGCATCAGGACAGTTTAATTCAAATGGGACATGCAAGTATCAAACTTAGTCTCATTATTTGATACATTAAGTATCCTTACCCCTTTCTAAAAAGGGCGTGTCAGAACTAATATGATGGTTTGCTCAGGCTGTTGATCTGCTGAACTTCAAACAATGCTATAACTTCTTGCCTTCCTGTATTCTGCTTCAGCCCTCTTTCCCTTGGTAAACTGTATGCATGCATGTATATGTATGTTAGAGTAGTTTAAATGTTTAGTCTAGTTAATAAAGTCTTGTTCATGTCACACGTAAAGTTGTCTGTGTCTCAAGCTCATATCTAAAGTCACTAATCATAGATTTTGACTACTTGCTCTTAATACTTAGTAAGAAAGACTTTTCCCATGCCCCGGAAATGTACATTTCTATTAATTAATTAATTAATAACCAATATTGAGTGTTCACGGGATGAACCGAGTATTTGGTTGTAATGTTAATGTAGCTACATCAAGTTAACCCGATTAACTGATCCAAATATTCATAATCGATTATAACAAGTTATGATTTATTATTAATATTTCATAGAGCTGATTCGCTACACATAGTAATAATATTGAATGTGTGTTCAAACTTTTGACTGATTTTGTATATATGTCGGCATTTGTATATACTCATATTTGTGAGTGTGTGTGTGTGTGTGTGTATACTTGCAGATTTGCAAAAGCTACTGAATGCCACCTTCACTCAAGAAAACTGTATTAATGAAACAGTGGTAATCAAAAATGTAATAACTAAGATTTCAAGTTTTGTTTGTTTTGTTTTGACTTTATTGTCTGTTCAGATTTCCTGGACAGAAATTCATCTTTGACACTGGCATAAAAAATACATCTGATCAGATAATACTGTACATTTGTCCCTATTAAAAACATACATAAAACTACTGAATAGTAGTTATGTAAAGCCGAGCCGTGCGCTCGCTTTGCCGCCTTTGCCGCAAACAAGCCTGCTTCCACCGTGCTGCCGTCTCCTCCGTTCGAGCCGCGCAAGAAAAAGCGCCGCTCACAGAGGCTGCCAGAGCAGCCAGTCCCCGCGTGCTTCACCCAAGATCTCCCCGCAGCCAGTCCATTTCACGCAGGCGGACCAGCACCCCTCCAACAGAGCGGTGGGTCTCGTCTCGTTCGGCGCATCAGGGGACGACAGTGAAAAGGATGACAGCCTTTCTATTGACGCTGCATCCGACGACTGGCCGGGCTCGGCTTTCGACCCCGCGCCGTCGACATTAGCGGACACGAGCACGGGCACCAGCATGGACTCTGAGATCGTCCGCATCCTCACAAAGTCGTGGAAAGCCCCGAACTCTGCTCGCCTCCTCGGTGGACGGTGCGAGAGAAAGAGGCTACGAGGGAACCCCGCCCCTCGAGGAGGCTGTGGCCAACCATCTGTGCCCACCCTCCACCGCTGGATGGAAAGCCAAAGCTTCTCATCCCTCGAAGCCCTGCCGATCTACCTCAGCTCTCGCCGGCGGCGAAGCTGCGTCAGCGCTTCATTCCATGGCTGTTCTACAAGTTTATCAGGCCAAATTTCTCCGCACCATGGACGAGTCGGGACCTGAACCTGAGGCTTTCAAGGACCTGCGCAGCGCCACTGACGTAGCCCTGCGAGCCACAAAGGCCACCGCCCAATCCATCGGCCAGGCCATGGCTAACCTGACTGTCCTTGAGTGCCATCTGTGGCTGACGCTAAACAGAGATGAAGAACCCATAAGGCGCCATTTCTTGACGCGCCTATCGCTCCAAGCGGCCTGTTCGGACCGGCGGTAAAAGAGTTGCTGAACGCTTCACTGAAGCTCGGAAGGATTCGCAGGCTATGCGTCACTTCCTGCCCAAGCGCTCCAGCTCGTCTCAGAGCCGCCAGAGACCGCAGCAGCAGCGAGCCAGGGCGGCGCCTCCCGTCTCCCAGCCAAAGAGCAGACCTGAAACGGACGCATGACGCCGCTCGCATTCCGCTAACCGAAGGAAGCTGCCTGAGCAACGGGGTCCTCGGCCCAAGATCGTGCTGAACCCGGAGCCTCGTAAGTCTTCCTAGCAATAGGAAGAAAAAGAGAGCGTGCGTGTCTCGCAAAAGCCGGACCACTCTCTCTAAAACGTGTGAAACATTACCCAGTCCCCTTACAGGCAGCTGGAAATGTCTGTACAGCAGTCAATGGGCCAGTCACAGAACTCGCTCACCTGCAATCAAACGCCGTTTTAACGGCAACACACAGAAATCACAAAAAGAGTCATTTTCTGCCTGTGTCACTAAGGGGTCACGTGTCCACACTAAAGTGCGCATTCCCACGTATCAATACTGTCCAAACAGTGCCGAATACTTCCCCAGCTCCAGCTGGACGCACCATATATGTAGATCATGTGCCTATTGTCATGTATGCACCACTACACGCAAGCACTGTTCCCACAATTATAAACACTTCCCCAGTAAAAGCAGGAAATACTATAAAGGTAGCGCGCGTGCCTGCTGTCCTGCATGCACCCCTACACACAAACACTGTATGCATAGCCAAAAATCCCCCGCCGCGAGCGGGAGGCTTTATGAAAGTGGCGCACGTGCCTACTACGGTATATGCACCCATAAGCACTGCCCATACAGTTTCAAACAGTTCTCTGTCTCATGCCGCAAGCATCACAGATGCGACGCTCGAGCCAAGAAACTCCCCGCTAAGAGCGGGAAGCTTTATGAAAGTGGCGCGCGTGCCTATTACAATGTATGCACCCTCACCCGTAAACACTGTCGATACAGTTTCAAACATTTCTCTGTCTCATGCCGCAAGCATCATGGATGCGACGCTGCGAGCTAAGAAACTCCCGCTAAGAGCGGGAAGCTTTATGACAGTGGCGCGCGTGCCTATTACGATGTATGCACCCCCACCCGAAAACACTGTCCATACTGTTTCAAACATTTCTCCAGCTCATGCTGCGAGCATTTCGGAGATAGCGCGCATGCCTGTAATCTCACACGCACCCCTGCACTCGGCACTCAACAAGGCTGCTCAGCGCGCGCCCGCGCCTCTGACAGCTGTAAGCTCAGTGTTAGCACAAGGCAACTTGCCGGTGGGGCACATACGTCACTGCGACACGCCCCCAGCCAGCATTCAGCCCATATCTGTGCGAGCAAAAGCCTGGGAAAAAATCCCCGACATGCCGAAATGGGTTTTGAACATAATAAAACACGGTTACTCGCTTCAATTCGCTCGCAGACCACCCCGCTTTTCAGCGGTGGTCGAGACGAAAGTGAGGAAAGATGTGTCACATGTTCTACGCACCGAGGTGTTCAAACTAATAGAGAAGGGCGCTATAGAAACTATTCCTCCCTCTATGAGCGAGGCAGGTTTTTACAGTCTCTATTTTCTCGTCCCGAAAAAGGACGGTGGCCTCCGCCCCATCCTAGATCTCAGACATCTGAACAAAGCTTTAATGATTCGCTCGTTCAGAATGTTAACGACCAAACATATCCTTGCGCAAGTTCGCCCCGGGGATTGGTTTCTATCAGTGGATTTGAAAGACGCTTACTTTCACATTACGATAGCGCCTCATCACAGGCCTTTTCTGAGATTCGCTTTCGAGGGACAGTCATACCAGTACACAGTACTACCATTCGGCCTATCATTGGCCCCCCGTACATTCACGTAAATGTATGGACGCAGCACTTTCCCCTGAGACAGCGGGAGTGCGAATACTGAATTACCTCGACGATTGGCTAATCATAGCACAATCAGAGTCAGTTAACGACGCACAGATCTTGGATTATCAGCCATCTAGAATGCCTGGGTCTGAGAATCAATTTTGCAAAGAGCGTGCTATCCCCCAGCCAGAATATCTTCTTTCTGGGAATAGTGCTAGACTCAGTGCAGATGACGGCGCCTCTCATCAGAGCTCGCTCTCTATTCGACGCCTTGCAACATCATTCAGACCGAGCGCTGCCGCCAAACGATTTCAAAGGATGCTCGGTCTCATGGCCTCGGCATCAGCTGTACTCCAGCTAGGATTGTTGCACATGCGTCCTCTCCAACGCTGGCTCAAGAGCCGTGTCCCCACTCACGCGTGGCGCTCGGGCCACTTTTTAATCAGAGCAAATCACGGCTGTATAAAAGCCCTGACGCCCTGGAAAGCCGTCGACTGGTATCGAACCGGCTTGAGTCTGGGCGTGAACACACGGAGAAAAATGATCACGACAGATGCCTCCAAAATAGGATGGGGGGCCCTTTACGAGGGCAGGCCTGTCTCCAACTTTTGGTCAAACCCGAAAAGCGTCTACATATAAACTGTCTGGAAATGAAAGCGGTCGCCTTGGCTCTCAGAGCCCTGCTTCCGTACCTGAAAAACGAACACGTCCTGGTCCGAACGGACAACATGACGGTAGTATCGTATATAAATCGCCTGGGTGGACTCAGGTCGAGCTCCCTGCACTCTATGGCCAGGGAGCTCATCTCATGGTCACAGCACCACTTGCGCTCGCTGAGAGCAGCGCATGTGCCAGGCGTCCTGAACCAGGGAGCGGACATGCTGTCCAGAGACAAGGTTCTCCCAGGAGAATGGTCTCTCCACCCCCTGACGGTTCAGTGGTTATGGCAAACCTTTGGCAAGGCGGAGGTCGACCGCTTCGCCTCCAGGGAAAATGCGCACTGCCCCCTTTTCTTCTCAAAGAGCACGGACGCGCCGCCCAAGTCTGGCCGAGCCGCCCCTTGTATGCTTTTCCCCCGATCGCGATGCTACCTCAGGTCATCAGTCGGATCAGGGAAGTGAAATGTGCAGTGCTCCTGGTAGCCCCTCTCTGGAAAAACCAGACGTGGTTTCCAGAACTGATGCAGATGATGCAATCTGCCCCATGGCCGATTCCGCTGAGGCTAGACCTCCTCAGGCAGGCCAACGGGATGATTCATCATCCCCACCCCGATCTGTGGGCCCTCCATGCATGGCCCCTCAACGGGTTCCCGAGAACCTCCCCAGTGGAGTTTTGAGAACCATCACGGAGGCGCGAGTGCCCTCTACGAGACGCTTATATGCCCAAAAGTGGAAAGTGTTCAGTGACTGGTGTGATTGAGCTTGCACCCCAAATCGTGCGAGATACCAAGTGTACTCGCCTTTTTGCAAGAGCTGCTGGAGGCGGGCCGCACACCCTCCACGCTCAAAGTCTATGTGGCTGCCATAGCGGTGTCACACAATAAAGGACGTTCATTAGGGAAAAACGACCTAATCATTCGTTTCCTAAGAGGCGCTAGGAGGATGAACCCCCCTCGCCCCCCCTCGGTGCCGATCTGGGACCTGGCCACGGTCCTGGACGCACTCAAGAGTGCCCCGTTCGAACCTCTCTGAACCGTGCACCTTAAACAGCTCTCGCTCAAAACTGCGCTCTTGCTGGCGCTCGCCTCAGTCAAGAGAGTGGGCGACCTGCACGTGCTGTCATCAAGCGCTGCTTGCCTGGAATTTGGACCTAACGACTGCAGAGTTGTCCTTAGGCCAAAGCACGGGTATATTCCTAAAGTGCTCTCCACACACTTCAGAGTACAGGTGATATCTCTGGCAGCGCTATCGTCCCCAGCGGACGAAAGCGACGCTAATTTACTCTGCCCGGTCAGGGCGCTCAGATTATATTTGGAACGTTCTGCCCCGTTCAGACAGACGGAACAATTATTCGTATGCTTTGGCGGCCGCGCTAAAGGTCTCGCAGTTTCAAAGCAAAGAATATCGCGCTGGATAGTGGATGCTATAGCGCTGGCTTATGAAGCCAAGGGCCTTCAATGCCCCTTAGGCGTCAGAGCTCACTCTACGAGGAGCATGGCCTCCTCGTGGGCGTGGTCGAGTGGGATACCCATTGAAGATATTTGTGCGGCGGCAGGCTGGGCCTCGCCTTCGACATTTATCAGGTTTTATAACCTACAGGTCCCCTCATTGCATTCCAACATTCTATCATCCTGACTGTAGAATGGACTGGAGTATGTATATGCTGAGCAGTATCTCCTCCCTTATAGGTCCGTCTCTGACTGACTTAGAGGATTTTTTATGCATATCAATACATAGAAAAATCAGTACATAAGTTATGTGTTTGTGTTTTTACAATGAGCGCCCCACCATGGACCTCCTTGGGGCAAAGGCACTCTGTATTTTCCCATTATATAGCTCGCCGTTGGCCGGCTTGTTGGATAATCACTTTGCTTTAAGGCTCAGGCATCCGCCTCTGGCTTTATACAGCGAAGTCAGCAGGCACGGCGTTTTGCATGGTGTTCCCATAGCATAAGCTACTTACGCAATAGGGGAGACCTCTCGAGAGGGAACGACTCGTTTACTAACGTAACCTCGGTTCCCTGAGAGGAGGGAACGAGTATTGCGTAAGCTGCCGTGCTTGTGCTTGGTCAGTTCGCTTCAGTCGATTGAACCTAAAAAACTCTCATGACGGGGCGCCTAATATATAGCCTTAGCCATGCTAATCTTGGCTGGCTCTGAGCGTGCGGGCGCGAAGCGTTTTACATAAAGACTTCAATATTTCTCGAGAAACTGAGTTTTCCCATAGCGTAAGCTACTTATGCAATACTCGTTCCCTCCTCTCAGGGAACCGAGGTTACGTTAGTAACCGAGTCGTGTTTTTCCATGCTACTGGTACAAAACCATCATCTAAAAAGACTTGAAACAGCCGAGTACATACATGCCCAAGTTGTTCTCCACACTCTTTTAGAACAATGCCCTTAAGGCCATCTGGACCAGTAGCCTTATCTGGTTTAATTCTACGGAGCACTTTGATAACCTTCATTACCTCTATTCTCATAGGTTCAGATACTGTCAGAGTGTCATTATTCACAACACATGGAGTATTGTCAAATCGTGAATGAAAAACATTTAAATTATTTACAAAGCTAAGGGGGTCATCATCAATCAGTTGTAACTGTTTCTGTTGTCTGCCCATCATTGTATTTAATCCCCTCCAGGCATCTCTGACATTACCCGTTTTAAATTCCTTCTCAACTTTCCCTTTATACTGTATTTGCGCCTCCTTTTTCTTACGTTTAACTTCTTTATTTAGCTCTTTTACCTTAAGTGTCTCATCCCTTAAAAAAGCCATTCTTTTCTTATTTAAAGATTGTTTAAGATCTTTATTAATACGGAATATAAAAAAAAAATTGAGAGTTAATGTCACTGACGTCATGGATGCATCATCAAATCACAAATTCAAATCAGTAAGTTCCAATTGAAAAGTCCAGCAAATACTAATTTAATGAGATGGTCTACGAGAGAAGAATGATACAAGGAAGAATGAAAGGCGAAATATTGACGCAGTAACAGGACTATTGAAAGTTTCAACCATGGACAGGTTGTATAGTTAGATCAACATATTGTAAACCAAATAATTTTTGTTCAAAGATTATCATTAGAACTATCATTTGTATGTAATTCACAATGTTTATGGTTGACAATCTATCCATAGACATTTTGTTTTTAATAAATAGATTTCAGGTTAAAATGTATCTAACGATTTAAGGGAGTTCATGTTATTGAGGTTTACAAAGCTGGACTTTAAATGAAGAAATTATCCAAGTTAAACAATGATGAACACATTCCTATTACAGCTTTTTCAATGTCATTAAGTCATATATTGACTACAGTACAGAGGCACATTTCAGCTACTGTAATGCAGGGTCGCCATCTAGTGGTACACAGTCATTTTTGCACTTGTTAAATCAAATAAATCGAGCTATTAGTAGGCTTAACTTTGATTGCAATGCACTTGAATAAACCTGCTGACAACACTGAAACTTGTTATAGGAAGTGAATATGCTGACATACAAAAGAATATAAAAAAATTATAAATAGAAGATTCTAAAAGGAATCTAACACATGATTTTTGACTAATAAGGAAAAGAGTCAGAGAGCCACATCCGTTTGCATATATAGGGCCTACAAATTATGCAGAACCTTATCCAATCTTAAAATGTAATGCATTGAGACATTGGACTGAGAAATTATACTTTGTTTATCTAAATGCAAAAACATCTTTGTTAAGTGATAATGAGATGTTGCGTAATTGCATTGGGACACACCCTGAGTTTCACGTGGTCTGACACCCTTGTACAATCACAACAATTTATTGGCTGGTGGCGCTTAAGCGACACCCCTAGGGAGTTACATCACGGGCTTCAAAAAAGCACTTGATTTGGCGCCATCGTGTCAGATTTTATGCAGGATGTCATGAGCCTATGCAGCTGCTAGAGAGTATAGCCAGTTTATGCAGCATCTCTTTCCCACTCAGAAAACCAGGGTTATGTTTCACGTAACCGAGATGTTCCCTTTCGTAGGAACTCAAGCTGTGTAATCGCTTAGGGAATGATATACATTCACGCCATGTGAACAGTAGCTGCCAACTGTCTACAACCGTGTGGCAAGCATATAGCAGTGCACAAAGGAATAAAACAGAAAATTATGAGTTTACTCCTGTTCCAACTAGGGCTGCCCTCTAATTGTTGACCAAAGGTTAGTCGATGAGAAGAGTCTTGGTCGACCAAGTTTTGAATGATAGGTTGGTCACATAAAAATGACAAACACTGGTATTAATGCTGGTTGGATGCTAGGTGGTAATATGGGGTAATTTTGTTAAGCAGGGTTAGGGTTAAGTCTACCCAATAAAGCAAGACACCTTGATTTCAAACTTAGAACTTTAAAAATTGAAATGAAGCTGGAAAAAATATTAAGTGCAATTAAAATGTGTGTTGTTCAACTTTTTGAAAGATGGCTTTACAACATCTCTTTGGAAACTAACCTACTTCATCTGTGCGTTCTCTACCAGTCAGGTAATTTGTTATCTGGGAAAATACATCGTGTGTGAATATTTTTTTTAGTTCCCTCCATCGCGATATATATATATATATATATATATATATATATATATATATATATATATATATATATATAAATATCCAATTACAACGGAAACCCCTGGGCTGAGGGATCGGTGTTTCTTGCTTTAGGGATTTAGCATGGAAAATGTTATTAATTTAATAAAAAAATTAAAAATAAATAAATACATTTCTAAATTCAACTTGCACTCCATACGAAATGAAAAAGCAATTAAAATAATTAAGTGATAAAAGAATATTTTAGATATTTATATTTATAATTTTATATATTATATATATATATATACATACACACACACACACACACACATACACCTTTCCATTTACCGTCAGGCAAGTCTCCATCTTAACATCATAGCGGAAATTTACTTAAACAAATGAAGACATAAAAACAATTCTAAATGTAAAAATAATAATTATAATGATGATAATAGTCACTGAAATATAAATCATGGTTCAAGGTGAATGTGTTTTTGTATTATTGTATGTTTTATTCACAGCTATATAGGCTGCAGAGTTGGTCACAATAAACTGCTCTGTGGAAATAAAGTGAACTGAGCTCAAAGCACCTCCTGAGCTGAGATGTTTGAGGTCTTTTGCAGCACTCATAGATTGTTCTTGCAACAAAACAAACAAGTCGGAAGACAGAAACAAAAAGTGAGAACATTTTAGATGCGTGTGTTCCACGAGACTGCATACCTCATTTATGACACGTAAAATGTATATTTTAAATGCTCATTATTACGGTTTAGTGTTTCTCTGTAATGTAGAACAGTGTTAGCAATATTACTTATAACATTCTTTCTAAGCCCTGGAACTCAAACCATTTTCTGATGCCCCCCCCAAATATATTCAAGTAATTAAATTAAAATCATAAACATGCATGTGACTAGTTGACTAACGGCTTAAATTAACTCCTACTAGTCAACTAGGAAAATCTTTGGTCGGGGGCAGCCCTAGTTCCAACAGAGAGAACCTGGGAAGCAGGAGTCAAACGATTATAAAATCGAACAAATGTATCTGGAGAGGACTAACCTGCCTCCATACAAATGTCCTCCAAGGAATCACCTCTAACCAAAGCCCATGATGTCATGCTCCTCACTGAATGGGCTTGAATACCCGAAGGCAAAGGTAAACCGCATGCTTCATAAGCACTTGAAATTGCATCAGTAAGCCAATGAGACTTTACTTGGATACCGAAACACCCAGGTTGCAGCCACCAAAGCACACAAACAATTGCTCAGACTTACGCCACTGGCTAGTATGGTCAAAATAAACACAGTGCCCGAAATGGGCACAAAATGGGCAAAGCATATGCAATCTTTCATGTTCCTCTGATTCAAATGGGGGAGGATAGAAAGCCTGAAAATAAATTGTCAGCAATGCAAAATTATGTAGAAACGACCTTGTGCAAATAGCCCAATCAATGTCTTAACACCACTCTTGAACACCCTGGTGCAATATCAGTACATAAGATTGATTGACAGGGCATACAAATCACAAACCCTTTTAAACAATGCCAATGCTACTAGCAGGGCTGTTTTAAGAGTCAGAAACTTAAACTGCCTCTAAAACAGCAAATAAATCCCATAAGGGAACTCAGATGGGACGAAGAGTTCTAACCATGCGTACCCCCCGCACATAAAATGTGAGACAAGAGAATGTCTACTGACTGAGACTATAGTGGCAACATGTACTTTAAGCATTGCCGGGGCAACCCCAGCGCCAAAATGCTCTTGTAAAAAATCCAGCACTGTACCGACAGGGCAGTGAACTGCATTTTCACCTCGCGCTGTACACCAAGAAATAAAAATATGCCACTTGAACGTATATAGCTTCATAGTTGATGGAGCTCTAACATTCAGAATTGTATCAACCACAGCAGGGGATTACCCACTTTTCAAAAGAGCACCCCATAAATTCCACAAGTTTGGCCAGGGGTGCCAAATGCTGCCCCAAGCCTGAGACACAATGTCTGTTCTGACTGGAATCTCCGAAGGCATTTTCTCCAGGAGAGAGAACAGAGTCAAAAGCCACACTTGATATGGCCAAACAGTGCCACTAACAGAAGCCAAACCTGATCCTCCCAAACTCTCTGCAGAACTGTGTGCAGCAGACTGATCAATGGAAATGCATAAAGATGTGTTTTTGGCCACCAATGCACCAATGCATTGATGCCCAGCAGTGCTGGAGATGAGAGGGAAAACCAGAGGGGACAGTGTGATGTCTCACTCGAAGCGAACAGGTCTACTTCCGCTCTGCCAAAACTTCTCCAGATTTGTTCCATAATCTGAAGGCAATTCCCCGGGCATCAGGCTCTGTCTGGATAGGAGATCCGCCCCCAAATTCAACTGGCCGGGGACATGCACAGCTCGTAGAGACAGTACATTGTCCCAGGCCCACAGAAGAATGTGACGTGCCAGCCTCAACATATCATGAGAACGCACTCCTCCCTGTCGATGTATGTAGGAAACTACCGTCCTATTGTCTGACACGATGAGGACATGGCTGCCCTGACTCTCCTGAAGGAAAATCTTTAACACAAGTAAGAGAATGACATCTCGGCATTGGGAATTAAAAGTCTACGAGTGGGCTAGCACCAACCAATCATCGAGATCATTCAAATTGCGGATGCTCTGAAGCCTTGATTGCGTCAAAGCTGCATCCATGCATTTTGAGAAAGTGCATAGTGGCAGTGCAAGTCTGAATGAAAGGATGCAAAATTGATATGCTTTTCCTCCGAATGCGAATCTGAGAAAACAACTTTGGCGCAATCTATGTATAGAAATAAGTATCCTTCAAATCTATTTTCACAAACTAGTCCCCAGGCTGCATTTGAGACATTATTTGCTTCTGCGTCAGCATTCTGAGTTGACATTTCATCAGAGTAGAATTCATACGTCTCTAATACAGAATTGGATGCAAGCTGCCATCTTTTTTCGAGACCAGAAATATATAGGCCTTGTCCTTGTCACAAATATCTGTAAGTGTATGCCACAGATGGCTTTCTGCCACTTCAAGACCTGCCATATCAGATCAACAGCATGAGCAATGTGTGTTAGCTCTTAGCGTCAAATCAGAAGCGTGGCACAATTCCATAACGGTCTCAGCATCCAGTCCAGCACCCTCATCTAAATCCCTCATAAAATGGGTGTGGTAGGTTTGCCAAACCGCCAGCATGTGCAAAGCCGAAACCACCTGGCCCAAAGTCTGGTAGGCCTTGCTCAACAAGGACAATGTAACTCTGCACAGCTTCAAAGAAAGAGTAGGCCTCAATTTCCATGCGGTCGGCAAAGGAGGAGAGAGATGGGCAACCTGCGTTTCTTCCATTGCCGTGACCTACGGATATCTGTGGTCGGAAGCTTGTCACACATTCGAAAATTCAGAGGCTGATTGATTTGCGGTCAAGTAAGGTTGATCTCAGGACTTCGAAATCTCATGATGGAGGTCCGGGGTAAAAGGTAGCGGCAAACGAGGCATAGCTGTCCTCTGACTGTGCTTAATCCGGCCAATCAACCTCCAGGAACAGTTACCGAAGGTTTGGAAATCCGACTGCTAATTTGCAAGGCTTTGGCCTGGCTGCCGGCAAGATCCTTGTAATCTGACAGGGCCATAGACATGACATCCTCATTCTTATCACCGCAGGAAAGTGCTGTGTAGGCCTCAGGGCTAGGACGCAATTGCCTACGTGTAAACTCCATGGGAGAACATCTAGCTAAATCTGGGTAGAGTGACAGAGAAAAACAAAGGTCGGCCTGCTGCTCTGCTCCCATCTCCTCGGCATCCGCGCTGGCCTCCCACGAGTCAAACGGCCGCATGGCGCTGGCGGATACAGAATTTCTGAAGGAGGCAAGCCATTCACGGAACGTCCTGATGTCCATTAAATCGCACGGTGGTCAATCCGAACCCTTCAACACGGCCTCCGCATGGCGAAACCCTAGAGAGCAACACACATATCATGGGAAACTTCACTGACAAAGAACTACGTAGACGGAGGTAAGGACTTCTTAAATTCCATCCTGTGTTGCCACTCAAAAGGGAGAATAATAATGATCCTCGCTTCTTCATGAGTCATTGGTACAACACGGGCCAGGCGGGATTGTGCACTGAAGAACAGAAAATCGTACTCGATGTCACCAAAGCGAGCACTTTTATGGAGCCTGTGACGTAGGTCCCTAGGGGCATCGCTTCAGCGCCACCAGCCAATAAATTGGTGATTGTACAAGATCTTCAGACCACGTGACACTCCCAAGTTTTAGTTCCTAAGAAAGAGAATCCCCAATACACTATCACCCAGTAGTGTAGTCTAGGGCATACACATGTATTTATACAATTTATGTAGCTAATGAATATTCTGGACATTATCACAAAATACTCATATGCCAGCTTGAAATTTGTTCAAGTTGATTTCAAATAATTTTTAACATGGGAATAAGTGAAAGTGTAGTATTTGGGGTAAAAAAGCCCCCTGTTGCATGTGATAAAGCACCCCATAAACATTGTTCCCTTTACAAAAAGCTTCACTAGGATGCTGCACCGAGGAAAGCGCTTTGGGAACAATCCCAAATCGCTTCTCTCAGCGCAGCATCTCATTCCGCTTTTTTCAGGGAACAAGGGTTACAATACGTAACCAGAGATGTTTTTCTTGCAGTTTTTCTCAATCGCTTAGGCTCATTTTTTGAAACAGTCGTAACATTCTCTAAACAGTCACAACTGTTTTATGGGACATCCAAACTCTATTGCATGTCTGCAAAAACCTGCAGTAGTTCTGTAAAAGACAATAAATTGTTTCTCCTCACAGTGCGTAACACTACAAGTTCACATCTTCTTGGTGGTCATCCTGTCACTCTTCTTAGTCTGGCCAGAGATTTAGCAAACACCACAAATATTCCATGATATATTCATAGATATTTATGGAAATACATGCATGTCTGACAGATTTTGATAATTAAATGGATCATTTTGCATGTGATGGCTCACACAATGAAAGAATGTTTAGAAGTTGTGAAGAATGACAATTTCACTGAGAATCAACTCATCAGTTTTGATCAGTAAGAGATGTGCATTTAGTTACTGTGCAAATTGTAGACAATTGTACTTACGCTTTTGCACAATGTGAAAAAACATGTGCAATTTGCTTAAATGAATAACAAATTCAATGCTGGTGTGAAGAAGAAACTAATTGTGAAGAGATTGGAACTTATTGTTTCGAAAAAAATTGATTCTCATTCGAGAATTGAGCCAAAGCAATTGAGAAAAACTGTAAGTGGGGGAAACAGATTTGCAGTGAAAAGTGTTCAAAGTGGGCTCACATTGACTGTTCCAATCACAATGGAGATTCA
Source organism: Xyrauchen texanus (assembly GCF_025860055.1). NCBI lineage: Eukaryota > Metazoa > Chordata > Actinopteri > Cypriniformes > Catostomidae > Xyrauchen > Xyrauchen texanus. The sequence goes on from NC_068317.1 coordinate 7,537,319, forward strand.
TTTTTTCATAAAATACTTGAGATGTTATGAAACATAAAATGTGATTGAAATGAACAAGACATTATGCCTTTTCTGAAGTGGTTATTTTTAATTATCTTAATTTGTTACTCAAATAAGCATCTTGCTCTCTCAAAATTATTTGCATAAATCGACAAACTGTGCCCTATAACTATTGCCCCAGTATCTACACTATATCAATATAACCCCACTTTTACCCCAAGTGAGGGAGCCATTTACTCAGAGCCATTTCTGAGCATAAGGGGGCCCTAAGTGAAACACTTACTTGATTGAGCGTGCGCATTTCACATCTAGCTCCAAATCTCTCCTTGCTGTTATATTCTCCGTTCCTTCTCAGGCCACAAGGGGACAGCCTATAACTCTCCAAATGTGCTATACAGCTGCCTGAGTCTTACTCTTTACCTTAAAAAAACTAAAAAAAAACAGCAACCTTGCTATGCGGGGCCCTTTGGTGGTGCTACGCAGGCAGACGAGGGCAGACGAGGGCAGACGAGGAGTGGGGATCTAAATGCGGTTTACTGAAATTATCAAGACAAACAAGATTGGAACAAACAAAACATCCATGAGGGGAAACAAAAGATATAAACAAGGGAAAACATCCACGACGGGCTCAGGCAGGAACACATACCAGAAACTAAAAGACTTTAACATTTACCTTTAAACATTGACATTGGAACATCTAAACATTCACATTCAGACATCCACATTCAACGATCGACAAGGAGTAGAGGAACAGCAGGGTCAAATACACAGGGGTAATGAGGACTAAACAACAAACAGGTGAGGACAATGACTAAGTGCTGGCAGTGATGAGGGCCGGGAATTATGGGAATTGTAGTTCATGACGGTGACACGTGAAACGCGGGGCAGACAACAGGGGATCGTGACAGGTGGCTTGGAGGACCTAAGCGACCAGGTGTGAGGTAAAAGGCCCCCTTGCCACCTTTTTTTGTAATGAATTTTATTCAAAACATCCTTAAGTTGTTATTTCTTTTTATGTAAATGATGTTGCTTCATCAATATTTAACAAGATGTGTGTGTGTGTGTGTGTGTGTGTGTTTATATACATATATGATGTATTTTTGGTAAAAGATAGAATTGACACGCACATGGCACATGCATTTTTGAGTCTCTTTATATAATGAATATAAAAGAGGGATATAATGTTTATAATTACTTAATTAACGATTCACTTCTAAAAGATATTCATAATTACTATGGCTGAACCTTTATCTTCTGGTTTTATAACAATATTCCGGTTTGTTTAAAAAAAATGTAAAGCCCCATTTTGTTCCATTGTTAAGTTATCTATAGAATCCTGATTTCTGAAATTTCAAAAAATAAAATGTCTATCTCTTTGAATCATTTTCTTAATAACAGGAGATACATTTTCTCTGGCGGTTCTCACATAGATCACATGTCTTTATGATATGTAGGCCTTTCCCATCAGCCATCCAATCCCTCTCTCTCTTCAGCAGCACAGATTCCTCCTCCTTGAGTTTACGTGGAAAGGACATAATACCACTTTTCCCTTCCCATTTCAATCTTGAATGACATTTATTGAAATCCGATTAGCAGGCTTGCATTTCCATATCTAAGTGAATTGCACTGAATAGCATGGACATGTCATAAAGAGTTACACGTTGTGATAGGTCGTGGCTACTGTTACCTTGGCATTTGAAACGTCGAGTCTGATTGGGTTCACTGGCTGTTCTGTCATGTTGGCTTGTCCCAATGGCTTGCTTCATTGTTCGCTGCTTTTGGCTGCTATTTGATATCTTTGTGTTTTAGGACAGAGGTCATGAACCCTTCAGCTTAATAAAATGATTGGTTAGTGCTTTACCAAGTCTGTCACTGATAATGTGAACTGGAAATGCCACTGGATGTCCACTTTGAAATGTGCCTGTAGTGTAGTTCTTCTTCTCAGTCACAGTGGGGCAGTATGTGATTGTGAGATCTGCCATTAGACTTTTGGTCAACAGCAACACTACCTGACTTTATAAAGACATAGTGGAGTTCCCAGATGTTTCATTGACGTATCGATTGGATTGGAATTAAATTAGACAGTTGCTATTATGTATATACAGCTATAAATGTGGATAATGTGTGTGTACTTTATATGTAGAGTAGCTGTATGTATTCTTCATGTATACAGGATGAAGTGTGCTGATCATTTGTCAGTCTGTCCCTTCTTTATACTCAAATAATTTGAAAGACTATCAGCTTTGTTATAGCTATCAATCAATATACTAGCCAGCAAGAAGAACTGGTTGGTTTATACCAACAGGATTGTAATCCAATTTCAGATCAGTGCAATGTGAATCTTTATAATGTTGCTCTATTCTTGTTTTACAAGTGATGCCTGTCTTGCCAAACAAGAGATGACATTTCCTATTTTACGCAATAACTATTAAAATGTGACGAGCTCTGTTAAGTAAAAACGTCCCAAACGAATGTCTCATCATTATTCTCACAATTATTAATTTAGGATGATTAATGGCCAGTTTGGATTGCTGCAGAGTATTACGTGAATTACTGCTTCACTGGACTGGCTGTTTCATTAACTTTTGACCTCCAAAGCACAGATTATATTGTGTTCTTTGAACTTTCATTATGTCTTACTCCAAATTGCATTGGAGTTATTGTATTTTTAATTAGGCATCCATTTCCCCAAGAATCATGGGAAGTGTGTGGTCTTTTAAATGACATTTTGTACTGAAATCACTATCCTGTTAAAATGTTTACGTGCTTTATACTTATCAATACATATGGGTGAGAAAATGGCTTTCAGATTTGAGTGAACATTACTTGGTCAGCATTTCAAAATATTATTTATCCATACATTTCAGAGTTGAATTATTTTAATCCACAGACAGTTCTTTGCTGTCACACCCCAAACACATATATTTAGACACAATTTAATAGATATTATATTAAGTTATATTATTTTATATTTAAATATTCAGTGTAATGAGTTAACCACACTTTCAGTATGTTTTTATGTTATGTCAAAAATAATATTAAATATTAAAAAATATAAAAATCAAATTTATACTATCAAATATAAATACAAAATCAAAACCTATTTTTTCAACATAAGCTGTTAGGTAACACCACATACTTGGAATTTTCAGACAAAACTTTAAAGCACTAATATATTATATTATATTATATTATATTATATTATATTATATTATTACATTATTATATTAAATTATTATATTATATTATTATATTACATTATTATATTATAATATATTATATTAAATCATATTATATTATATTATCTCATATTATATTATATTATATTATATTATTATATGTTATATTATATTATATTATTATATTATATCATATTATATTATATTATTATATTAGATTATTATATTAGATTAATATATTATTATATTAGATTAGATTATTATATTAGAATATTATATTATATGTTATATTAGATTAGATTATTATATTATATCATATTATTTTATATTATATTATATTATTATATTATATTATCTAAATAATTAAGATAAAGAGTAAACTTCATAATTTTTTCTGTAATTTAAAAAAAAAAATTTATGAAATGTAAATGTATTATATAAATATAATATGACAATGTCGGATAATTTTCTAACGTCAGCATTCATAGTAAATGAGTAAGTAGATCATTCACTTGTTTCACTTGTATTGCAGAGATGACAATAAAATCTGCTTCTTACTTTACTAAAATTGTCTCCATACAAACCTCCATTCATATTTATCTGCGAAACCTCTGATGTAGCCTTTATTTATTATTTATTTCCAAAGGTGATATTTCAGAAGCCAAGCTGAATGCGAAATCTGCATGTCTGTTTACTATACACGGCTAAGAAAGAGGGAATGATTTTTGACAAGAATGGAGAGAATTATGTTGTTAAGATGGAAAAAGATGCAGTTTTGGTGCTAAGAATGTTGAAGCAGCATTTTCCCAGTGGCTCTCTGCTCTCTTTCTCCTTCTCTCTCCTAGTTGAGTAAAGTTTGAGGTAGCTGTGACAAACAGAGCTACTGGGGACTGTCAACAGTGTGTGATAAAACAATAACAGTAAAGCTATATGTGCTCCAATCCAACATGTTTATGAAAATAATAATTAATGATAACAATAGGACAACATGTATTGCCAGCCTCTAATATAAAGCAGCAATATGTGGAAGGCCTTATTTTGTATCGCTGAAATAGCTGGAGGTGGATTATACCGGAATACACTGTCCACATTCAAGGTTGATAATGGCTGCACCCTAGTTACACTGAAAAATAAGGTGAATAGACTTTAAGATATGAGATTTCCAGCAGTGCCATCTTCTCTCTGAAGGAGGGCTGCTGGGAAGAGAACTAGGGGCTTGGGTTCCTGCCTGCATAAATGAATATGAATTCTCCTCACCTCTATATAATCAGCCAGCAAGAAGCACTGATTGTCCTCCTCTGAGCACCCTGGTGAATTTTAAACAGAAGTTTAAGCCCCGTTATTCACCTGGGAGAGAAAATCTCAACACATTACCTGGAAAAAGCCATCGTGCTATCACTCAGGTCCTACCACTGGGAGATTCAGCTAAGCCCTCTTTCTGTACCCTGCTCCCGAGAGCTTAATATCCAATCAGATGGACAGATGTGGGATGTGAAACTAGCCCCTGATCTATTTCTCTGGGGAAAAATCGCAGAAGTCAAGCCTTTGCTCCTTCTTGTAGGTCAAAGCGCAGTCAATAAAATGACATTATCTTCAGAAAAAACAAGTATACATCAGTGGTTCCCAAATATGGGCGATGGGGTCACAGACAGCGGGCAAAACTGATAACAGAATTTTAATTTTTGGGTGATCTGCATCTTAAAAGTTTTTATTTTGTACTATAAAATAATTAAATATAAAATCAAATGAGTTATGTGTATGGTCACCACATGATGTCCAATATAAAGTCTGGTTCCTGCAGTGAAACCAGTTGAGAACCGCTGGTCTATATGCTAACTGCATGTCTCCCGTGAATGCACAAGACAGCGGTCTCATGAATATCATAGAGTGTCTGTATGTATTTGTGGGTTTATGAAAACCCAAGTTTTCTGTCTGGCCTTGAGGAGTTTACCGCAGTGAGAATGTGACAGTGCTGTATATTCCCATTTCAGAGATGATGGTAACATTTCTCATTGTATTGGCAGCTGTCAATGTCAATAGGCAGCAATAGGCTGATCCAGTGTTTTCACACAGTATTCTAATCTAATTATAATGCTTTGCTTTCTGCGTGTATCTTGTGACACACAGCAGAGGACACTGTAGAAGCTGTAAGAGTACGTGCCCTTTATTTTCACCCAAAAAAGAAAGCATTTACTCACCCTCATGTGAATCCAAACCCATATTGCTTTCTTTTTTCTGTGAAAACAAAAGGAGATTTTTGAAGAATGTTTACACTGCTCTTTTTCATTGAACAAAAGTATCCAGTGAAAACAGGCTGCCAATCTCCAAAAAGGACAAATAGTTATAAAAGTACCACACAGAAACAGTCTGACCAGAACAGAAACTCATCATTTTTAATCTTAAATATTTTCCTTTATAGCTTAGCACTCAAAATCATTTGAAAACATTTGAAAGCAATGACAGGGAGAAATATTTTGCAGACCCTAAACCAACACCTAAGCCTAACTGATGGTCTCGTAAAAGCAAATGAGAGGTGAACAAAACAGACATCCTTACCCTAAACCAACTCCTAAACCTAACCGATAGTGTCCTAAAAGCAAATGAGAAGTGAACAAAACAGACATCCTTACCCTAAACCAACTCTTAAACCTAACCGATAGTGTCCTAAAAGCAAATGAGAGGTGAACAAAACACATCCTTACCTTAAACCAACTCTTAAACCTAACCGATAGTGTCCTAAAAGCAAATGAGAGGTGAACAAAACAGACATCCTTACCCTAAACCAACTCCTAAACCTAACCGATAGTGTCCTAAAAGCAAATGAGAGGTGAACAAAACAGACATCCTTACCCTAAACCAACAACTATACCTAACCGATAGTGTGCAAAAAGAAATGAGAGGTGAACAAAACAGATATCCTTACCCTAAACCAACTCCTAAACCTAACCGATAGTGTCCTAAAAGCAAATGAGAGGTGAACAAAACAGATATCCTTACCTTAAACCAACTCTTAAACCTAACCGATAGTGTCCTAAAAGCACATGAGAGGTGAACAAAACAGATATCCTTACCCTAAACCAACTCCTAAACCTAACCGATAGTGTCCTAAAAGCAAATGAGAGGTGAACAAAACACATCCTTACCTTAAACCAACTCTTAAACCTAACCGATAGTGTCCTAAAAGTAAATGAGAGGTGAACAAAACAGACATCGTTACCTTAAACCAACTCCTAAACCTAACAGATAGTGTCCTAAAAGCAAATGAGAGGTGAACAAAACACATACTTACCTTAAACCAACTCTTAAACCTAACCGATAGTGTCCTAAAAGTAAATGAGAGGTGAACAAAACAGACATCCTTACCTTAAACCAACTCCTAAACCTAACCGATAGTGTCCTAAAAGCAAATGAGAGGTGAACAAAACACATCCTTACCTTAAACCAACTCTTAAACCTAACCGATAGTGTCCGAAAAGCACATGAGAGGTGAACAAAACAGACATCCTTACCTTAAACCAACTCCTAAACCTAACAGATAGTGTCCTAAAAGCAAATGAGAGGTGAACAAAACACATCCTTACCTTAAACCAACTCTTAAACCTAACCGATAGTGTCCTAAAAGTAAATGAGAGGTGAACAAAACAGACATCCTTACCTTAAACCAACTCCTAAACCTAACCGATAGTGTCCTAAAAGCAAATGAGAGGTGAACAAAACACATACTTACCTTAAACCAACTCTTAAACCTAACCGATAGTGTCCTAAAAGCACATGAGAGGTGAACAAAACAGATATCCTTACCCTAAACCAACTCCTAAACCTAACCGATAGTGTCCTAAAAGCAAATGAGAGGTGAACAAAACACATCCTTACCTTAAACCAACTCTTAAACCTAACCGATAGTGTCCTAAAAGCACATGAGAGGTGAACAAAACAGACATCCTTACCTTAAACCAACTCCTAAACCTAACAGATAGTGTCCTAAAAGCAAATTTGATTTAACTAGATTTCGTGTCTCTTCTATGTCACTTTTGTCTCACGTGTCAGCTTGTGTGCTCGAATCGCAGGCTTCCATGTCCAAAGTCCAACACCAGTCTATCAGATCTAACTCGGAAGCTAACCATGTTGGAATAAATGTGTAGATGTTGGTGGGTCTGCAATAAAGGTGTGTCATTTTTTAAATTATGTGTTAGAGAAAACTGATTTGATATCTTAACATAGCGGTGAGTGAATAACAGAGCAAAAAATTGTTTATAAAGTCATAATAAGACATTGTACTCGTAATTTGTGTGAAAGTGAACAAAACACACAGTTGTTGTAGCACCTCTATTGTTAATCTCAACAGGAAACTGCTGTGAAATATAAAAAGCTGCACGTAAAACTCAGTTAGCAAAATGTAGTTTTAATAATAGGCTAAATTGCAAATGTCAGTCTGATCCTCACACAAAGCTATTACACCGTTTCAGAACACTTAGAAAACAGCACTAAGTTCATTGTCTCACGAAAACTCGTTATAATTCAAACACGATTGCAAAATCGTAATATTTGGTATGACTAATTGGCTCTTAGTAAAGAGAAGGACTTTTATACCCTTAGAGAACTTCCAATCAACAAACTATATTAAATCAATACAATATGGGCATAACATTTTAGTTAGCCTCATATCCAACAATTTATTTTAAGAAAGGCAACATCTGTGTACAAATTTGTTTACTCATTCCATATTTATTTATGCAATACAAATATTAACGTTAGTGGAACATGTCAATAGTTAATGTGCTGAACTCCATCTGTGGTTTCTCTCCAAGGACATCTGTGTAAACTTGAGGGGAAAAGTGACTCCATACATCCACTATAAATCTCCTTTACACCAGTTGATTAAAAGTCATCACAAAAGAAAAACTCTAGTATGATTTGCTTGCAAATTGCCTATACAATGACATTAATACATTTTTAAGTATGACCAAAGTATCCAAATAGTTTTTGAGGGGCTGCATCATCTAGGTTTACACTGAATAATAAAACTGAAACAATCTGAAACTAAAATGAAAAAATCACTCCCTTTCACTGATAACATATCTGAATTAAAGCAGCATCACCTTAATGTATTTATTTCCTCTAGTAGAGCCAATGCAGAGGCATTACAGATATGCATTTAGAGAGAGTGTTGTATTACTTTGTTGTTCAGGGCAGCATATCTATCCCATGCAAATTGCTCCTTTCTCGATGAATGGCTTCCCAATTCCCATACGCTATATCAATGGCCATAGGCAATGAGTTGACAACCCGGAGGCAGTGAGCCAAGTTCATCCATCGCTGCATAAATCTCCAGTGCACATATGCCACTGTCTACCAGGCATTGTTCTCATAGCACGTCTTCGCTTGCTGAGTGACTGCGGCCTATTTAAGGGATCGTTTATGCAGCTGTATTTAGAACCACCTTCTGTTTAAAGGATAACTATACAATTTTAATTTGGCTTTGGCTGGGAATTTTAAAGCAGGATTAATTGGTGTGTTTTGACAGACGCACAAGGTTCATAATTTAAACTTGATTAGAAAGTTTTAGTATTCAGATGACTGCAACAGCAGTAATGGGGACGGGTCACATGGGTCGCTCACAGTGGTGCTGGAATATTACTGAATGACTGAGGTGTCATCATTTTAGCTCAGAATGAATCCCACAAGTGAGCTCCAGTTTGTAGCACACATTCAGGATAACGTGGAAGATAATTACTCACCCTCATGATGTTTTAAACCCATATGACTTCCTTTCTGCATTCACTTTTTTTATATGGGAAAAAAGATGCAATGGAAGCGAATTGTGACTGAGACCATTATACATGACAGAATTTTTATTTTCAGTTGAACAATCCATTTAAATTGCCAGGAGGAAACTTTTAGAGCATGATCCCTTGTCATACCCTACACAGTGATGACACCCACTTTTGGGATTTGAAGTACAAATGTCCTGCTAATTTACCAGTTGAGCCGATCATTGTGGATTCAGGTTTGCTGTCTACTTTAAATCTGAACTTTACCTTTTGGTATTTCTCGGGATGACACCACTAAAATTACTTTGGCAAACCATACGCTGTGGTGGCTTGGCCAGTTATGCATATCAGACTACTTACATATCCAGTCATACACAAATATCAGCAAAGATCACTCACTACACGGAAAAAACATAAAATTCTTTATTAACATAATTCACTTGTTTTGTCAGTAAAATATCTATATATTCTTAAAACAAGATAAATTCACTAGAGAAGAAAAATGGCATTTAGTAAATCTTAAGACTAAACAAAAGGTTCAAGATGTGTTTGTTATGGTTCATTTTTGAACATGGATTGCATGTGTGGAGTTTGACCATGTTTGCGGCACATGTGAGGACTATGTATGTAAATTTAGTATTAATCATATCTTATTTAATGATTTGTAGCCAATAGTATTTTCCAGACTTATATGTGAAATTATTTGTAATGATAATTCTATTGTTTAAAATTTTATATATGCCCTTAAAGCCTGATTAAAAATGCATAAAATGCTTTGAGTGATTTAAGCATGTGTTAAATGCATTGTGGGGTATCTGACTATTGGGAGCCAATAGGTCCCAACGGTCAGAGGGGTATCATCAATTTTTCGTTCTTTTTGAAATATGGTAGAGGTGAAGATAGGTGCTTGTGGGACATGGATTGGAGGCTGTCTTCAGTGGTGCAGTGGTTCAGTGAACAGGAGTTGGGCAGGTGACAAGACTGCTGGACGAGAGAGAGAGAGAGCACCTGGTTTCAGCTAATTCCAGGGGGGGGGTATTGTTTGATGAGACACCTATCCAGTGACTGTCTACAAGAGAAAATAGTGAATGAATTATACAGACATTCTGCATGATATCCTTTGGCTCAAGGAAAAAAACACATTACGGACAGATAAAAATACTTTTTTGGGGGGGAATTAATTCAATTAAAATGTTTATTCTTATTTCTATCAGCAATTTTTGGTAGTTTATGCAGTGTGCCTTCTATATTAAAATAGAATGCTATAAATATAATTACCACCTCCTTTGTCTTGCTAAGGCTAATTTCATAGCTAACATTTTATGGATCCTAAATACAAACAATTAAATATGTTCATGCTTTTTTGCATAATTTGGCAAAATTATCCTAAATACACATATTTCAATATTTTCATGCTTTTTTGCATATTTTGGCAAAATTACAGCTTGATTGTAAAAGTTGACCAATAAAAATACTAAGCTCACAAGTGATATTCACTGTACACTCAGAGAGCACTTTATTAAGTACACCTGTACACTTACATATTCATGCAATTATCTTATCAGCCAATTATGTGGCAGCAGTGCAGTGTATAAAATAATGCAGATACGGGTCAGGAACTTCAGTTTCTGTTCACATCAACCATCAGAATGAGGAAAAAAATTTGATCTCTCTGATTTCGACCGTGGCATGATTGTTGGTACCAGACGTTCTGGTTTGAGTATTTCTGTAACTGCTGATATATTTTTATTTATATATCTTTATTAGGACCATATTGTTCCTAATAAAGTGCTCAGTGAGTGTACCTTGCAGCTTCCGCAAACATAATGTGGTGATGGGGGCGTGGGCAGATGACATCTGTGGAGAGCGAGGCCAAGAGTGTGAGCACGGTAAGGATTGACACCTGAGGGAAATCACTTCTAACAGATGCTTTGTGTTTGCAGTGAGAGCGGAGAGGGATTTAGAGGGCAATCCAGACCCAATCCAGAGGAGGAAGATAGAGCCGAGCCTGAACTTATGTGTGTGTGCATTTTTTGTGTGGGCTAAACAGCAAACCGTTTGACTTACGATGAAAAGCACTGTAAAAAATATTCCGAGAGTTATGAGAACTGTTTTTTTTTACAACTTGTTTAACAAGTACTAGCTTTTGAAAAAACTTAATTGGGGCAAAATTGTTTGGTGTGACAGTCTGTGAGACAGGTACAATTTTAATTTTTATAACAGTTTTTTAGTTTAATATTGAAAGTCTGGGTCTGGGACAAGACCTACTTTGGCTGTATTTTAGAGCACCATAGGTGGTATGCACTCATGCTCAGTGGGTTTTAGAACAGAGCCAGTGTGTGTATGCATGCGTTTGCTTGTATGGTAAATAGAGGATAAAACCCGGATAGATGCTTATTCATGCAGCCTATTTATTGATTATGTAAATGTAGGCCTCTTTGTCCTCTTTAACTTTTGGAATTGTGTGCATTCATGCTAGAAATTTCTAGATTAATCATAATTCCGAGGTGCTAGTTGGGTTGCCAATTGTCCCGTACAATACTGAATTGTCCTTTAGTTAAAGAGAACAGAATTTTGTTATGTATTTAATCCATACGGTACACAGTTTGTCCTGTCATTTAACATATTATACCCAAACTGCTGAGATGTCAAATGTCATTGTTAAAAATGTCAGATTGAAAAGGAAAACAAATCGTGAGAGAGACTTAGACATTTTTTATTTCGTTTTTTGGTCTTGTCCCTTATTTTCCTTTGCTGAACCTGGGAACTCTAGTGTAATAGTCTAATAAACTAGACAGACTGGACAATATAAATATTGGCAATAACAATCATTTAGAAGCAATTTGCAAAACACACACGTCGACTGGATATGTAAATTTCCTCAGCATTCAGCGTGTGTTTGTCCCCTCGTTCATATAATTGAAATAAAAATCAATCAGATGGAACACCGCCCCTGAGGAAAGCTCTTAAAGAGTTGCTGAGTATAGTTACATAACCTCTCCAGCCAGAGCGCAAATGGAGCAAATACAATAAATTATAGAGGCCAGCCACTTGCTGCTTGAGTTTTCCATCAAGGCAAGCATTTCTACTGCTTTTCTACTTATTTTAAAAGTATCAGGAATAACACTGTCATTTTAGTGTTCTCTCTCTTCCTGTCATTAAAAGTGGTTTGATGAAGATCACAAAAGTTATTTACTAGGATGGTCAGGATCTGTCAGATGTGACAAGTGAGAGAAATGGCAGGGTGTGGACTTGGTTCTGTTACAACACTTTTATCCTACTAGGACACTCCTAGTGAGTCACTTAGCTTACGCCATCAACCACACTGTCTCACATGGGCAAATCCTCCACCAAATGCCCAGCCAGTCCTGCCTCATCTTGCCTGCCACCGCTGCTTATGAGAGTCTCTGGAGGTAACTTGATTACACAGGAAGTTGGCATGTTCTTTCTGAGAGTTCCGGTATGCAGACTCACTAACTAATCAGACATTTTTGCATCGGCTCAAGCATGTATAAATTTCCTTTTTGTGTTGTGTCAGCAGCGTGAGAGACCCGGATTCAGAGCTTGCATTGATTCCAGGAACTAATCGCATTCACACAATCAATGTTGAGTGTGATTCGAAAGTTGTTCTACTCCACTGATGGTTAGGTTTAGCTTTGTGGTTTGGGTTGGGGGGTGCAGTTTATAGAATCTACATTCCTCTTCACTGAAATACAGCTTGTACAGATGAAAAAAAACCCGACTTGCTTTTGGCGCCCCTCTGTGGACATTACATCCGGAAAATGGAGCTCACACGTTCTTATACACACAACAACACTTACCACTTTGGCCACTGAGGGAAGTGTTTCGCATTTCGGTAAACACAGACCAATATTAGCTAAAGAAAAGTCAATCTGTCCCCCCTGAGTTTGATACAATCCAAAGTTTACTTTCGGCCCATGGCCCTCAATCAAGTTTGATTTTTGGCCCTTTGTTGGTTAAATTTTTGGCACCACTAATCAAGACAGTTCGACCAACCGAAGGTGAAATATGCACAGGGTGGCACAAAACGTGAGTTGTATTTTTAGTTGTAAATTATGTTATACAGTCAACAGAAATTAATATTTCATTAACCGTACTCCCCAACCCTAAAACTAACTGTCAGTGGAGTAACATTTTTATTTTAGAGTGAAAAAGCAACCTCCGATTCATACTAACCATGTGAGCATAATTGGCCTGTCACGACCCCTTAAATAATATCCAAATCAGCTCTTAATTGGATACATTACCAGAAGCCAGGGTTTGCATATTATTCCCTTGAGTAACATGTCCTGCTCGCCCCCGCCCCTCTCCCAATTATTTTATCCTGCTCTCTCTCCTCTGGTGAGTCACTCTGTGTATCTGGTGACGCTTCCAGGATCAGACAACTGCTACCAGCTCTTTCTGATTCAGCTTATGGTTATACGGGCATGCTCGTGCTTTCCCTCTCATCACCTGACTACCAGGAAGACTACGGCAGCCTGACTGAATGGAAATGATGTCATTAACCCCTGGCCCAACAGGGACAGTGAGAAAGAGAAAGCCAGTGGGTGGCTCAGCAGTTCCTGCTGGTCATTATCTCAGGCATATGCAGAAGATTTAGCAGGAGACTAGATAAATTTAACCACATCATTAATAATGCAGCCACCACCGGAAGCCATTAATGTCTTCAGTTTGTCAGTTTGATAAGGTATCTTCTTTAAAATCCAATTTTAATCCATGTACAAGACAGAAGGAAAGTACATATAATGTAAATTAAATTTAGATGTAATGCCTTTTGGAATAAACAATTCACCAGAGCTGCATCTCACTTCCCTGATGACAAAAACAGCTTAAACCAGCCTAAAGCTGGTAGTTATTCGCTAGTTCGGGCTGGTTTTAGAGGGGTTTGGGGCATTAGGGCTGAACAGCTAAATACCATATTGGAAAGCTGGTAGACCAGTTAGACCAGCAAGTTCATCTTGGCAAGACTCCCTGGTGAAAACAAAAGCTGGTTACCCATCCTGGTCCTTTAAGTGCTTTTAGAAGGATTTTGGGCCCCTTAAAGTGATCAGGCTAGGAGACCAGCTATGGCCAGCTTAAACCAGCTCCAACCAGCCAGTTTAGAAAGTTTTATTTTGAGTCCAGGTAAGCCAAACAAACCACATAAGTCTGGCCTAAGATATATTTTAGCAGGGTTTATCCTCAAAGTTAAACAATATTAAGGATTTTTATTCAGAAATAGTGATGAGGACATGTGGTGTATTATCTTCTTCTACCAGATAGTCCTTCACAACATGTCTCAGTCATAGAAGAAGTGTGGCACATATCTATGTGTGCATTTCCTGCACGACGCGTGAATGACATTTGTTTGGTGCTGTCTGGGAAAGGAAAGGAATGAGAATAGGTATGTAAATGGTGAATTTTCATAGAAAGAACATGCGATAAACTGCGATAGTTTTGCCTTGGGTCGCCAAGCTGGATTGTTCTTGCAGTCTTATACGTATCACTATAGCAACACTTTGAATCAATTATTATGAAGTATGTGATATCCCCCAATGACCAACCTGCCAGGAATGTCTCTAGTATGCATATTGCTAATCCATGTCTGAGGGCATGTCAGCTGTGTATGTAAATACAGCTTCTGAATATAGAGATTAATATCCATCATATCAACATGACTCAACCTTTTACTTCCCCCAGCTATCCTAATATGACTGGCCAGCTGTCCAAATGTGGGTTACTTTCTTCATTCATCTCCCGAAACGGTTGTTGGATCTTGACCAAGGTGTTGGTTGTAATGGGAATCTCCCTTCATGGTCCACTAGCAATCTGTGAAGGGCAGGGTGAATGATTAACATTTACACTTCCCCTTCCAACTAATGCCTCCATAAAGATGAAAATGCAAAATTGTCCCCATTTGTCATATCCCTTACTAAACTCATAGCAGTCTTGTGGACAAACCCTGAAAATCACTCTAATGAATCGCACAAAATCTGTCAAGTGTATATTAGTAGATTTGCACTGATACTAATTTTTGAAGACCGATTCAAGTACCAAGTATCTAGATTTGGGTATCAGCCGACATGAGTAGGCCTACTGATACGAGTAGTTTTGTGTTTGTAAACGTATGCCACTCTATGTGCATTTGATATCTTGATATTGCCAATATTAGCATTTTCAGTAATTAAAAATGACAATTCAGGATGGTTTTAATAGGGTGTAGCTTACCTTTAATAAAATCCTAGCTTATACACTCACATGTTATTCATGCATTATCGTTGTTATTTTTTTCCATATTTTTCAGTACATTCATAGAGAGGACAGTGCAGCTTTAGTATTGATTGATTCTGGTTTTGTTGCATTGAGCCTTTTTGAGTTAGAATGCTTTATACTGTGTTTATTGGGCTGAAGTGACAGACAGTAACTCCCATACATTGTTCCAGCTTCGTCTGTACATGTAACAAATTATTTTTGAAGGTGCTGTGTTTATGGCAATATTGGCCCTCTGGCGCAAGCAGAGCCCTTCTGAAAGGAGAGCCTAGAAGGTTAGAATAGAACGGCGTAACGTGGCAGTCTATGGGCAGTACACTGGCAAGGAGACAAGAGACAAGAGGCCTTTCTTTTTGAATGGAGATCTATGGAGAAGATGCTTCACCACATTGAATGAACTGCTTTTTGTGAGGAAACAATTCATCACTTAATAAATAGTCAGCTAATCTTCAACATGATTTACACTAAATAGTCTGTTAAGTATGAAGTATGTGTTTACTATGATAAAATTTTAATTTATAAAGAGAAGTCACGAAGATTTTACGACATGTCAGATTAGGGCTCTCCCCATTCATTTGTACACAGATTAGGGCTCTCCCATTCATTGTAAAAGGTGACTTACAGTCCTCACTAGTTGACCAAATGATGACACCAGTATGGATTATGAGTATTGACCTCTCAGTATCAGCCTGATACGAGTACTACTGAGTAGTATCGGTGCATCCCTACTTATTAGGGTCCAGTTTCGCCCCAAAACCAAAAACATTCTAGAAAAAGAAAATGAAGCCCATTTTTATGACAATTTATGTGCATTCCATTCAACTCTGAAAATCAGATTTTCCATCTTTCTACTAGGAAAAGTGCAATGGAACGACACTTGAAGTCTGACTTCTAATGTGGAAACTTGTGCAGAACTCTTCAACTCCAATTTTGCAGAGATAAAGGTGCTTGACGTCAAACAAACAAAATGTCGGCACCCAAGAAGATGTACAAAGTTAGTGATACATTTTTTTGGGAATAATATCAATGAGTCAAAGTCATACACTGCATGCTAGACAGACAGGTGTACAAAACATTGTAAATTATACCCTCTTTGATAATTGTACACCTGTAGATCCAATGCTAGCGTTGAAACATTGTTTATCAATTGGGTTGCTAGGAGACGTCTCTAGTGACAGTCCAACACCTGCTTAGCTATCTTCCGAGCATCTGGCAATGGAATGTCTTTATGTTCTGAGATCGGAGATATCAAGTATGAATATCCCACATCCAACTTTAAATAGAATTCAGCGTAAGATTAAGAAATGTAAGGATGTTTTTCCCTACCAATCCCTATTGCCATTATGATACATAAATAAATTATTAAATAATGAACAACATGGTCAACATGGTGTATTTATCAATTATGACAAAAAAAACAACTCGCCTTTGCGCCACTCTGTGGACAATTCACCCACAAATTGGAGCTCACACGTTCACGTGCTATTAGTAAAATATTGTTACTTAAAGAGCTGGAATGGGGTTATTTTACACCACACTATTTTCGTCTATGTCTTCTCATCCTTTAATCTTTACTCTACATGAGTATTCCTGTGGACAAAGAATTTACCCACTCAAAGACTATAAATTATTCATTTATTATGAATGAAGATAAGCAAAGTTACCTCAAATGAATAGAAACCATTGAAATGTTCATTATAAAAGGGGTTCTGGGCTTCTATCCCTTTTATTACCTTACTTTACTCAATATCATGAAAATGTGCAAGGGGGAAGCACAGGGCCATCCTTATCATGTAAGAATGTAATATTGTGTATAAGTTGACCTTGCAGCTAATTTCAACTTTTTACTTAAGAGACTTATTATAAATGTGTTTAAAGATGTAGAGAACTGACTTTGCACTTGAAAACACTATTGGAAGAGGACATGATAAGGCTTAGAGCTTTCACATAACACATTGGGACTTTTTTTACAAAAATGGACAGGCCTCTTCCCTCTAGAGCTTGAAAATGGCTCCACAGCCCCTACACTTTTTAACACGACTCACCAAATTTGTTCTCAACAAGATCCAATATTACACAATATCCCTCAAGTCAACATTTGTAGAAAAGCTAAATTGATTTTAAGCCTAACTCTTTTGTCTTCCATATTTGAGAACTCAAAGCCAATAACAAGCTCACCACATTGACAATTGGCTATTAAAATCCTGTCAACTTCTTAAAAAGACCATGAAGTTTATAAGTAACCACCCAGCTCTCTTCCATGGCTAAAGTGCTATATTATATTTCAAACAGGCCATTTCTCACTGTCAGTAATGCACATCAAATCCTGCTAGCAGAGGTTTATAAGATTTGATCTGCTTTAAATGTCTTTAGCCACAACCAGTGCTTTGCTACAGGAAATCTCATTTAACATTGCCCCTCATGTCTTGGACTTGGCTTTCACTGCCTCGGAAATCTTGTGGTTTGAAGGCTGCATAAAGAGAGCTTATATAAAAATCCATCTTGATCTCATTTACACTCCAGTGGCAAGTTCAGCTAATGTTTTCCTTGTCAATATAAAGAAAAAGAAAGAACATAGTGGCAGTTGGGGATTATAACCATGTTTAATCATGTTTATAGCCATGTTTATACCAATCAAACAGGAGCCTGGAATATTCTATGTCTTGATTAGGTAAAAAATGTGGTTCATACAGTGGCAGTAACGAGAGGCAAAATGTTCAGGTTTTACCTCATGTCACTGTATCCTCGAGTGACCTTTTTGTTTTACAGATGGAGCTAAATGTAGTAACCCTCTATTTCTAAATTAAAATCAATCAGTTGAAGAAAACAAATGGTAAAATGCCAAGTGGATCATACAGATGGATTTACAGAGATACAATTATGTTAGCAATGACCTTCAGAGGAATCTCATGTTCATATTTTTTTTTGTACTTTTTCCTAAGATTATTCAGTTGGAAAAAAAAATAAATAAATAATAAAATAAAACAGATTAAACTAGCCTCAAGTGATCTGCTGGTCTTAGTTGTTTTAGTTGGTCTCCCAGCCAGGCCAAAATGGTCTTCAGCTGGTCTTGTTTGTTTCCCAGGGTGCTCAAGCTGGTCTACAGCTGATCTAGTTGATTTTCCATGGTTGTCAGACTGGTATTCAGCTTATCTTGCTGGTCACCCAGCCAGGCCAAAGTGGTCTTCAGGTGTTCTAGTTGGACTCCCAGGGTTCTCAAGCTAGTTTACAGCTGGTCTAGCTTGTCTCCCAGCCAGGCCAAACTGGTTTTAAGGTGTTCTAGTTGGACTCCCAGGGTTCTCAAGCTGGTCTACAGCTAGCCTAGCTGGTCTCACAGCCAGACCAACATGGTCTCAGGTGGTCTAGTTGGTTTTCCAGGGTTCTCAAGCTGGTATATAACTGGTCTAGTTGATTTTCCATGGTTGTCAGACTGGTATTCAGCTTATCTCACTGGTCACCCAGCCAGGCCAAACTGGTTTTAAGGTGTTCTAGTTGGACTCCCAGGGTTCTCAAGCTGGTCTACAGCTAGCCTAGCTGGTCTCACAGCCAGACCAACATGGTCTCAGCTGGTCTAGTTGGTTTTCCAGGGTTCTCAAGCTGGTCTACAGCTGGTCTAGCTGGTCGACCATCGAGTCCAAACTGGTCTTCAGCTGGTCTAGTTGTTTTGCCAGGGTTCTCAAGATGGTCTACAGCTGGTCTACCAGGATACTTAAGCTGGTCCAGAACATCTACCAGACTGGCCAAGCTGGCCTTTAGCTGCTCTAGCTCCAGTGGTGAGCTTCATGAGTGCTTTTTGCATGAGGGAAATTATCTGATTGTTGATTGGACAGTGGGCTTTCAATCAATGTATTTTTATCCCACCTGGAGGTCTTCAGCTGGTCTTGCTAGTCTCACAGCCAAGCCAAACTGGTCTTCAGCTGATCTAGCTGGTCTACCAGGGAGCATAAGCTGGTCTACAACTGATCTAGCTGGTCTACCAAACTGCTCAAGCTGGACTTCAGCTGGTCTAACAGGGTGATCTAGCTGGTCTACCAGGGTGCTCAAGCTGGTCTTCTGCTAGTCTAGCTGATCTCACAAACTGGTCAAGCTTGTCTTCAGCTGGTCTCCCAGCCTGGCCAGCTGACAAGTGCCCAAAACCCCCTAAAACCAGCAAAACAGACCAGGTTGCCTCCTTTCAGCAAGGAACTGAATAGAAAATCACAGATGTAAGCATTTGAACTCACTGAACCTGTTGAACCCAATCGGTTTCACTTAATAAAAATAACAAGTTATATAACACGCACTTGCTAATGAGAATCAAATCAAGGTGTGAAAATCGGCGAGGTTACAGAGTTCTGTTGTGGTGTTTGGGCTGTTCAGTATGAAGCCAAACACGAGTTATAGAAAGCTGAAATTTGAGCCAGAGGATGTCTTCCACATATTAAACCAGCTAACCCAGAGGAAATTTTTTTTAAATCTTCAAAAAGAGAGAGTTATGCTAAGTTATTCAATCATAATATAGCTTCTCTAAAATCCAGTTTAATTTATTTCTGAAAATGAAACAGTTTAAATTGTACTTCTAGATGATTGGCATTTGAAACAACATGTTTTTTGCAGTGTTGTGTTGCTAATTTTGCATAGTGATTGTAGTTAGGAAAAGTTGCTAAGTGTTCTGTGACATAATAGTGGTATTTTTTTCTCCCTGAGTGAAAGAACACACTTGCAGCCATTAGAGGAAAGTAAGACTTGCTGTGACGTAAGCGTGGTTTCGAGTTTCCCTATGCACTGTATCCTTGTATGACCTTTTTGTAGCTTTTTGGAAAAATGAAAATACCTAGCTCTTGAGTTACAGTCATTGCTACTTTCCGTTTTGTATTATGATTATTTTTCAAGTGGTTTTAAAAGCCTACTGTATAGGCTATAAATAATTTTATAAATGACACAAGATGCTTTTCCCCAAAGAAAATGTTAATGGTTTTATTGGGTAACGTTGACCACACAGGACACGGATGGTTTGTTACCATTACTGCAAAGAAATCTGGATATTTTTTAATAGACTGTTACATAACCACGACACTCTAATACTTTTATCAGCAGAAAATATATTAATCTTTTATTCTTCCTGATATATAGCCTAATTATAAAATAGTAAATAAAAAACATATTGCTTGTGTATTTACTGAATATTCTATAAAAATATACCATCAAAACATAATATTAATAACCTGATTTTGGATCTTGTCTCAGAGTTTTGGTCCCACTGTAAGTATAAGTTATACTACATTTATGTAATTAGTAGTTCGTTTAAATTAAATTTTAAACATTAAACATTATCAAGCTATCAACCAGAATTCATTCGGCTCTCAGGTAAAACTGGTCTAGAGATTATGATTACAGCATTTTGACTTCTACGTTGATCAGACCTCTGTTATCCTAAAATGGCCAAAGAGTACAGGCAAGTAATTGTGGTCTCAACAAGATTTCTAAAAGCAGTTTATGTTTCTCCGTGTTGTTCTTAATTTGGCACGTACAAAACGGCCCTAACTGTCAAATCCTCAAGAGTTGCAGGAGATGCATTGGCATGCATGTCACTCTGACAGCTCTACACCAGTGATTCCCAAAGAGGAATATATATATATATATATATGTGTACCCCAGGGGGTACTTGGAAAGATGCATTGTTAAACATACTGTACATAGCGGACAAATAAGACATTAAAATAACAGTGATAACCAAGAAAAAACATGTTTGCTTTTTCTTGGTTTCTTTTTAAAGAAATATAATAGAGTAATGTGTGAAATCTTTAGAAATGTGTGTGGTTGACAGAATATATGGGCTACTTGGTGAGTCAAACAGCAGTATTGATTTTTTTCAAGTGACTTCAAAAAATGAAAATTCTGTCATCATGTATTTGATGTTGTTCAGAGCCCGTATGACATGATTCTTCCTTGATACAAAAAAAAAGGGAGAGTTAGGCTGCTCAAGTCTAGACTAACAACGACTTTACTATCAGACACACTAGAGGGCACTGTGTATACAACATGGAGACTTGGAAAATGAAGACACTATCTCCAGAGCACATCTGCGAATTTACGACATGATCAGGTTTATCATAAATTGCATTAACCTTTAAATGACATTACATAACCACAAAAATTTATATCTGTTTGTCTCTGCTTTGATTTCCCCTCAATTGCCTAATAATGGGGGCAATGAGCAGAGATAGGATTGTAGGTAAAACAATCAAAATGAAATGATATGATAAAATCAGTAGAGACTCCGATACCTCCATTTCAGGGTTTTATTTCATTACAATATGTTCAGTGTCTTTATTCAATTCGGGAGGTCTTCAAGGGCCACTAATTAAAACAATGGTTAATTAATCAAACAGAGGCAACCTGCAGGTCAAAGCAGGGATTACATTTAATACAGCTGAGTTAAGAGCATGTCTATCTACCTCTCTCTCTCTTTCCAATCATCAGTTTAGACTGGGAGTGTCTGGGTCTTTTGGCACAAGGCTGACGAGTCCTTAAGCCCCGGTGCCCGTGGCAGCGGGGGGGCCCCAGTTGCGGCATCGTCCACCATATTCTCCCGGTCGGCGTTCTCGGGAAGGCACGCATGAGAACAAGTTTAGCAGGAGACGCAGATGTAAACACAGAGAAGGTGCGCAACGGTAAAATTAATTTGTGTGATTGAGTGCGAACACCCCCCGTTCTGACGGCTGACAGAAGCCCAGCGAAACGTTAAGCCCTGGGGCCCCGGAGCACCTTTATTCGGCCCTGTCTGTCACATTATGCGGCTCTTCCTTGACCAGGTTTTGATTGAGCGTAGTGATCCAAGACTGATGCCTCCCGGTTACGGACTGACTCTAGAGGGAGGGAGAGACACCAAGATCTTGTCATTCCGACATGCACATCAGCGCATATGAGGCTGGGATGGGAGAGATGACAATGTTGGCCTCGCTCTGAGGAGTCTGACAGTAGCTTATCGCTCTTTCTGCCTCTCTTTAAGTGATCTCTCTCTCACTCTATCTCTCTGTTTCTCTCTCTCTCAGACCTATATGCAGTTCAATTACTGCAATACAGTGTACTGCATCTAGATGAAGGCAATGCACAATGCTGACTTTCTGTGGAGTTCCAGTACAGTAGCTCAACTGGTAGAGCATGGTGCTGTTATACTAAGATCGTGGGTTTGATTCTCAAGAAACACAACTACTGATGAAATGTACAACTTACATGCACTGTATAAATGTAGTTTTGTAGTTGTAGTGGATAGTAGTAAAAAATCTGATTGAATGAGCCATGTGTAAAGAAAATACATGCATACCTGTGACACCATATCAGTTCTATATTAATGCACTATGGAAAAATGATCTTTGATTTTGATGTTGCTTTGCAACATAAAGGGCATCAGTTCGGCTAATCAACTATATTACCAAGTGAAATAATTTATTTACTGCTGACAGCAGTAAATAAAATGCTCAAAAAGCTCACTGCAATCGAGACACTTCCAACTGCACTGCTGGCATTCGTCTCCACATAGGGTCCTGTACTATTGGAGTATGGCAGGGGGGAGGGCGGGGCCAGGTCGTGATTATACACACCTGGTCCCTTATCAGGCTAATCAAGCCTCCGAGAGGGATAAAGGCCGACTGCGGAGGATTGTGCGGGAGAGAGAGATAGTTTACGGACATGTCCGTCATGTGTGTTTGTGTCTTTTGTTTCAGTTTATTATTAAAATATTATTTATATTGGCAAGCCGGTTTTCGCCTCCTCCTTTCCATTGAACTTCTTTACACTGGTGCCGAAATCCGGGAAGGAGGAGGGATATGCCGTAGTAGAGATCTCGCCACTACCGTCCACCCCAATGGAGCAGCCCATGAGGGGAGAAGGGGCTCCTAACCGACCGCCTGGAGCGGTCAAGGCCGCTGCCAGGGGCGGAGGAGTCCCCTACCAGCCACTGAAGCTCGGCGGGGTCTGAGACAGTCGACCGCGAGCGGGGAGGGGCTCGCTGCTGACCGCCTGGAGTGGGAGAACCGCTGCCAGGGGCGGGGGAGACCCCTTCTGTTGCCCAAGAACGTGGTGGGGCGTTCCGTCCGTCAGAGGCTGGAGGTCTGCCTCCGAGCCGCCCGGAGAGGCATGGCTGTCATCCATTAGAGGGTAGAGGAGTGGTCGAGGAACAAGTTACGGTGTATTGGAGGCCGGGTCGTGATTATACACACCCGGTCCCTTATCAGGCTAATCAAGCCTCCGAGAGGGATAAAGGCCGACTGCGGAGGAGCGTGAGCGGTCTCAGACATGAGCTTGTGATGTTGACTCAAGGATGTAAGAGCCCAGAGTGGCATGGACATCCAAACTAAAATTCTTATGAATGTACAGGTCCTTCTCAAAAAATTAGCATATTGTGATAAAGGTCATTATTTTCCATAATGTAATGATAAAAATTAAACTTTCATATATTTTAGATTCATTGCACACCAACTGAAATATTTCAGGTCTTTTATTGTTTTAATACTGATGATTTTGGCATACAGCTCATGAAAACCCCAAATTCCTATCTCAAAAAATTAGCATATCATGAAAGGGGTCTCTAAACGAGCTATTAACCTAATCATCTGAATCAACTAATTAACTCTAAACACCTGCAAAACATTCCTGAGGCTTTTAAAAACTCCCAGCCCGTTTCATTACTCAAAACCGCAATCATGGGTAAGACTGCCGACCTGACTGCTGTCCAGAAGGCCATCATTGACACCCTCAAGCAAGAGGGTAAGACACAGAAAGAAATTTCTGAACAAATAGGCTGTTCCCAGAGTGCTGTATCAAGGCACCTCAGTGGGAAGTCTGTGGGAAGGAAAAAGTGTGGCAAAAAATGCTGCACAACGAGAAGAGTTGACCGGACCCTGAGGAAGATTGTAGAGAAGGACCGATTCCAGACCTTGGGGGACCTGCAGAAGCAGTGGACTGAGTCTGGAGTAGAAACATCCAGAGCCACTGTGCACAGGCACCAGAAACAGCGGCAGAAGCGCCTGACCTGGGCTACAGAGAAGCAGCACTGGACTGTTGCTCAGTGGTCCAAAGTACTTTTTTCGGATGAAAGCAAATTTTGCATGTCATTCGGAAATCAAGGTGCCAGAGTCTGGAGGAAGACTGGGGAGAAGGAAATGCCAAAATGCCTGAAGTCCAGTGTCAAGAACCCACAGTCAGTGATGGTCTGGGGTGCCATGTCAGCTGCTGGTGTTGGTCCACTGTGTTTTATCAAGGGCAGGGTCAATGCAGCTAGCTATCAGGAGATTTTGGAGCACTTCATGCTTCCATCTGCTGAAAAGCTTTATGGAGATGAAGATTTCATTTTTCAGCACGACCTGGCACCTGCTCACAGTGCCAAAACCACTGGTAAATGGTTTACTGACCATGGTATTACTGTGCTCAATTGGCCTGCCAACTCTCCTTACCTGAACCCCATAGATAATCTGTGGGATATTGTGAAGAGAAAGTTGAGAGACGCAAGACCCAACACTCTGGATGAGCTTAAGGCCGCTATCGAAGCATCCTGGACCTCCATAACACCTCAGCAGTGCCACAGGCTGATTGCCTCCATGCCACGCCGCATTGAAGCAGTCATTTCTGCAAAAGGATTCCCGACCAAGTATTGAGTGCATAACTGAACATAATTATTTGAAGGTTGACTTTTTTTTTGGTATTAAAAACACTTCTTTTATTGGTCGGATGAAATATGCTAAAATATGCTTTTTGAGATAGGAATTTGGGGTTTTCATGAGCTGTATGCCAAAATCATCAGTATTAAAACAATAAAAGACCTGAAATATTTCAGTTGGTGTGCAATGAATCTAAAATATATGAAAGTTTAATTTTTATCATTACATTATGGAAAATAATGACCTTTATCACAATATGCTAATTTTTTGAGAAGGACCTGTATGTGGAGAGGACCAGCCTGCCGCATTAAAAACATGTTGCAGAGGGACACCTCTAGCCAAAGCTTTAGAGGAAGCGACCCCCTTGGTAGAACGAGCCCTGATACTTACTGACGAAGCTTGACCGCGTGCCTCATAGGCCAGGGCAATAGCATCCCTCACCCAATGTTACATTGTTTGTTTGGTGGCGGCCAAAATCGTTTGTTTGAGCACGGACTGGACACAGTCTGTGAAGTTTCTCCTGATCCAGCGTTGTAAACGGTGGGGAACAGAAGGCTTCAAGAGTGACTGGATGTACGGCCGAGAAAGGAACCTTAGGCAGGTAGTCAAAATCTAAGCAGGATGGCAAGACAGACAGAGCCTGCAAATCCGCAATTCTTTTTAAAGAAGTTAGACCCTCAAGGACTATCGCTAAGTCCCATGAAGGGATCCTGGTCCTTACAGGAGGTCTCAATCACATGGCTCCACGAACGAAGCGAGTGAGCAGAGGATGTCTCCCCAATGGCATCCCGTCAATCAAGGCGTGGCAAGCCGATAGGGCAGCCACATAAACTCTGAGAGTGGCGAGGCATGTGCCTGCTGATATTTTTTCCTGCAGAAAGTCCAGAACTGAAGCAATCTGGCAGTTAACTGGATCTGCATTATGTGCAGTGTACCATCTTTGAAAGACACCCCATTTATTGGAATAACTTATTCTAGTAGAGGGAGCCCTAGCACTCAGAATGGTCTCGATGACTTCAGGTGAAAGCCCATTGTCCCTCAGTTGGTACCCTTCAGGGGCCAAACATGAAGGTTCCACAGGTTGGGCTGGGGATGAAGTATCGTCCACTGCGCCTGAGACAGAAGGTCCCTCCTGTCCGGAATTGCGTATAACTTACCACACACCCCATTGAGTGCAAGAACCACTATATCACGACCACGAGGAGGTAAACACATGTGACTACCCTCCCTAGCAACCGCGTCAATTTAGTTGTTTAGGAAGCCTGGCTGGAGTCACTCAGCACACCCAGGATTTCAACTCTCGTCTCCAGGGATTATTATTTTTTCATTGCCTCAAAATCAATACCTAAAAGAATACAGCAACAAACATATTTAATGTGTATTTCATCTGTTCACTTATTATTTTATAGTCATCTTATTGGATCATCCATTATCTACTCCTTGGTAAACAACACAGGGTTCATGATGGCACATATCTGTACCTTTAAGAGTGAATGCTCATTAAAGAGCGTATCACTCGCACACCAATTTCAGATTTCAAGGAATATTAAGTTTGATTTGACCAAAAGTGCACTATCGCATTGATTGTTTGACAGCGTATTGAACGAATTACAGCTATTTGGAGCTAATGTCTCCCCTCATGTGACTAATCGCATATTTTCAGCAGTTGCCCCGCCTCCCATTCACCACACGCTTTATGGGCAGCGATGTTGCAATGAGCTGAAGTTTGAAGCTTTATTCACTGGGTGTCACTGTTTGACAGAGTGACTGCAGAAAGACGACTAATGCTAAACACATTGAGTTCACATCTCGTAATATTTTTATTTGTTTAAATAAAAATCCTCCTTTCCTACTCGGAGGATTCGCCATTGACATAGTGTGACAACATCCCTTAAACATAGTTAAATACTGCTTTTAAATCACTGTATTGTGCAGTCTCTCTATTAAGCTTTCTAAGAGGATCATTGAAATTCATTGTCTGAGTTCTTTAGCATTCTAAAACAAACAACAAGAATAATTTACTCCCAAACCACAAACACAGACAAAACCAGGGAACGTTTTGAAAGCTGGTTCAGCTTACCCACACACCCACAGCACTGGTATGTCACCCTGCCCTAACCTTCCTCACAGTTACATCAGTTACTACTTAAATCCTTATATAGTCCTGTGGAATTTCATCCTCATAATTCTCTCATTTGGAAAGCCGCTTGCAGGAGCACAGGACTGTGTTCCTCTCACTATACATCAGGGTAACAGCGGGTTTAAATGTCTGCTCACACACATGCTGCGTGCGGTCATGCACTTTGAACCAAAGTATCCTCATGCATTTTCTATTTACATGAAATATGCATCTGTATGAAACACCTCATATGTCAGAATGCAAGCGCATGTCATTTCTAGGTGTCAAAAAAGCATGCTCTCCTGCTTCCTTCCTGCTTCTAATGCACACACTGATTTGAGGGATATTGGAGGAAACTTTGTGAGTGACTGATTGCTGATACTGTGCTTTCCTTTTATTTGAGAGCACTTATTTCCTTTTTTTATTTGTAGAAATTGCTTAAATATCAATCCTTCATGAGTTTGAAAGATTAAACATGACATTAAAATTACAGGTTTAGTTCAGTCAAAAATGAAAACACTTTCCCTCACATCATTCAAATGGGAAAAGGACATTTCCCTTCCATTCAATGAAAATGAATGGCGACTGACATCCCCTTTCGTGTTGCACTGGAGAGAAAGTCATGCTGGTTTGAGACAAGATTAGTGAATTATTTTGACTATATAATGATCATTTATGGGTGAACTATACCTTGAAGGTTCTTTTTTTTCTTCTTCTTTTTTGCACCTTTGGGCTTCGGTTGGACTGACAGAGCCCTGCTTTTTCACATTTGAGGGAGATGCAGTTTCTGACAGCTCTTTGCACTGCGAGGGTCCTGCAGTCCTTTGCATGCTGAGATCATTACTGCCCAAGCCAAAACAACTTCCCACACATGCATGCCATTCCTCGCTCCTGCGTTTCCTCATTTTCTCTCTCACTCACGCAGCTCACTCGTACCATGTTGTAGAGAAATAGTTAACTCAAAAATAAAAATTAGGTCATTTATTTACCCTCATGTCCAAACATGTATGGCTCTCTTTTTTCAACCCAAGGAAAACAAATAAAGATGCTTGTAAAAATATCCAAGTCACTCTTTTCCACATGATGAAAGTGAGCTGGGACTGAATCTGACAAGCACCAAACTGACACTCTCCAAGTCTACCGATATTTAAGCTGAAAACCTTTCCCTCTGCTGTAGCTATCAGATTCAAAGAGACATGGCATTTGTGCTTTTTGGCAACAATTGGCATGACAATTTTGTAGTCCATTTGAGAAATTGTGCAAGACTTGTGACACATATGGTCATATGGACTTTTTGTCATTTTGGAGCTTGACAGACCCAGTCCCCATTCACTGTCATTATATGGAAAAGTGCAGCGATGATATTCTACACAAATAAATACAAATAAAATCAGCTTTTGTGTTTGTGATTTTTGTAACTTTAAACTATTGTTCAGTTAGTTAATATGAAGTGTATATATAACAATTTGATAATATTATTTAATTAGGATGAAATTTTTATACTAAATATAAATTCATTCTAAATATAAGCTATCCATAATATACAGGGGCATAGATTCCAGGGGGATGGGGAGGTAACCCAGCCAAATAATCAAAACAAGCAAGTACAACATTATTTTTTTATTTCATTTGAGTTTCATAGTATATCAATCCAAGTCAAGTCAAGTCAATTTTATTTGTATAGCACCTTTCACAACACACATCGTTTCAAAGCAGCTTTACAGAATATCAGCATTAACAGACGATAAAACTAATGTCTATGAAGTAAATTAATCATCATTGTGTAATTTAGATAAAATACTATTTTTAATAGTGTTTAAAAATAATTAAATGATAACTGTATTAATAACCCCAGTGAGCAAGCTGTAGGCGACTGTGTCAAGGAACACAAAACTCCATAAGATGTTGGTTAATGGAGAAAAATAACCTTGGGAGAAACCAGACTCACTGTGGGGACCAGTTCCCCTCTGGCTAACATTATGAATGTAATGTAAATATTAATTATGTATAGGTAAAATCATGGTTTAAAATTATTAAACTAAGTGTTAAGGGTCAGTGATTAAACATCGATTGTGTTTGAACTGTAAGATTAATGACCAAAGTCTTTGAAGTCCATCTTGATTAATTGCAGAAGTTCACATAGATGCAATTGTCCTTGTTAATTGGCTGATGAAGGCTTTTGTTGGCAATAGTTAGTCTAAGCATTTCATTTCAAGATCGTAGTCCATCAATAGACCGAGGTGATGCAGGTTGGAGTTGGCATCATTTCATCATCTGAAGTCCGTCATAATAGATTGAAGTGATGTTTGGCTGGCACCGGCTGCATTTAGTCATCATCATTCTGCGACATGTAGCAGTGGAGTCCAACATGAAGCAGGAATGGTGCTGGATCCAGCCGGTTCTGGTGATCTCAGGATAGGAGTCCCGAGGTTGAGACAGGGAAACAAATAAAAAGATGTAAGCGTAGATGCCATTTAATTTATTGCAGAGTTAGAGATCATGCTCAATGTTTCTGGTTTCTGGTTCCGGCAGACCCAACTAAAGCAGAATTGTGGGTTGGAGGATCTCGAACAGTGTTTGGGAGACTATTCCATAGTTTAGGAGCCAAATATGAAAAGGATCTTCCTCCTTTAGTGGATTTTGATATTCTAGGAACTATTAATAGGCCAGTATTTTGCGATCTTAATGAACGTGTTGGAATATAGAGTGGTAGAAGATCACTTAAGTACTGCGGAGCAGGTTGGAGTCCACTTATCTATCATACAGTAAGTTTTGGAACACAATTAGTTTTTATAACAATTTCTAATAATAATAATAATAATAATAATTATAATTATTATTATTAATAATAATAATAATTTTACTATACATTGGTAATATATTTCAGTTGTAATTTCTTAAGGCTTTTATTTTGAAAGTGTGCTCCAAGAAGTCTGTGTTTGAGTATTTATTTGTAGGCTAATTCACAGTACATAGTGTAATACGCTTCTCATTCAACATCTGGTAAAATGCTTGTCTGGTGCCAGCGTATCACGAGCCTCTGCGTGTGTTTATGTGTGTGTCGGCAGAGCGGCGCTTATTTATTGACATCCAACAGAGTTTCACTTGCGATACTCCTTTTAATGTTCGCTGTACCTCTTTTACTTTGCACTTAATTTCTCTTTGCGCTTCACTATGTGGCACTATTTTGACATGTGGCGGAATTTCAAGTATGGCGGCATCACATGGGGCGTGGCCTATTCACGAGGTTAAGGAGCATGAGCAGTTTACATGCACCATAATGACCGCTAACTTCAAAACAAGCGGACGCGATCAGCAGAAAAATGTCACTGTGATTTCAAGATTTATCTAATTTTCTCTCATTTCTAAACAAGAATAATATCACTGAAAGAAAGCTCATTTATAGGGTGAAAGTCCTGGCTACAGTGCTTTTGTGCTCCATGTAGATTTATAGCTAATATCATCAACTTAAGAGCACTTGACTCACCTGCTCCCAAACTCTGTGAGCCCAGTTCCAATAAAGGATAAATGTTTTAATGTGTAACATGAGATCAGTAATACTTCTCTGTGGTAGTTTTAGCAATATGTCCATGTCTTCAAATGAAAGTGTAATAAAACTAGGGCTGAAACAATTAGTCAACGTTATTGACAACATCGACAATAAAAAAAATTGTATTGGAGAATGTTGAATACAGTATTTAATATTTAAATTAGGGCTGTCAATCGATAATTTTTTTTTAATCAAATTAATTACATGGTGTCCCAATTATTTAATCGTAATTAATCGCATATACACATATTTGCTGAGAAAGCCCCTCATATAACAATAATTCAATATATAATGATGAAATAATTATACATAGTTATCTTTAAATATTAAAAATATATATATATATATATATATATATATATATATATATATATATATATATATATATATATACTTAAAATAAAAAATATTCAGATAATTAAAATGCATTCATCATAATAAGACAACACAAAAAGCGGCTTTAGAATACAATGTATTGTTTACTTCCATATTATTGAACATAAGTCAATCATTGTCCTACAGTTCACAGCAATCCATTACACAAGTGAATTTGTCAATCAGTTGGAGATTTATTATGAGGGCTAGTTTAAGGACCCGTCAATTTACATCTGCGTCAGACATGCTTGTGTAGCATTTCGGGTGAGTTGCTTCATAAACATAAAATGTTTAGGTCACTGTGTCAAGTTAAATATAGTTTAATACTCAATCTTTAAACACATCTTGAGATCCCTTAGTTCCAATTTGCACTTCATCAAGTGTTTTGAATGCAAGAACGTAATGCATGTCTGTGTTGTGGGTTGTTTTCTTCCCTGTATAAACTGCGCATTGCCCACACAGCTGAAGTTTGACTTACTGCCCTCTGGAGTGAACAGGTGGTACTACAAGCTTGCATTTCTCAAGAATCTTCGTCATTTAAAGGTATTTTGAAAAGATGATTTTTTTTCCCTCTTTATTATTAGTAAGCATGTTAAATACAACCTTTGAAGTCTGGTCACAAGAAGAATAATCAGTTAGGAGCTAATGATTAATCATTACAATAATCGCAGAAGAGTCGAATAATCGTTCTAATAATCGTTTGATTCAACAATTATCAAAATAATTGTTAGTTGCAGCCCTTTGGCTAAATTAAAGGATCAGTGCACTCAAAAATTTTAATTCTTTCATTGTTTACTCACCCTCATGTACAACTTTCTTCCGTGGAACATGAGAAACTGTGAATATTGGTGTTGCTGTTTTTCCCCTACAATAAAAGTAAAAGGTGACTGAGGCTGCCGGTCCCTAACATTCTGCCTAACATCTTTTGTGTTCCACGGAAGAGTGCCATATGGGTTTGAAACTACATGAGGTTGAGTAAATGATGTTTTACCAAGGCATTTGAGGTTAGTTACATTTTTAAACAACACAAAAAATGACAAAAGCAAGTCTGTTTGCTTAAGTATTATTTTATAAATTATTGAAAACATTCAGTATCTTGTAAAATATAATAAATTGTTGTGCATGTTACTACAAAAGACAGCAAATTTGGGTACACTTTACACATACGTGTATAGAGCATGACAGCTGGAGCTCTGGCATTGTGTGTGGTCAGGTCAGTTGCCTGGGATGGATGCCTCTAGTTAGCGCAAGAGCATTCTGATAAAAAAAAAAAAAGATTAAATCATCCATAAAGTCCACTCATTATTGAAAGGAAAATATTACACAAAGAAACAAGAATGTGGCCATGAAGCGTTCACGAAGCGTTCACCAGTAGCACAAAAGCCCCACAACTGTTTTCATCATCTTGTGATAAGGAGCAAGGATCACCATCTTTCCAGTATACTCTAAATTGTTTGGTCTTCTACTGGAATACACATTGTTTACTGGGCTAATATATATAAGTATTCCTCATGAGTAAAATTGGATTAGTATGTTTTTGTGGCAGACCAAAGTGCTAAAGAAAAAAAATTATGCTGTAAAATTGTATTGCTGTTCTTCTGCATGAATGCCTTGTTTTTTATTAATAACGTTTAAAAATAAGACAATAAAGACTGTTGTGTTGTGTTGTGTTATGTTACACTCAACAGCTTCTTACACTGAATCATACATTTTTATCAGACAGGTAAGAACCGTAATCAAGGCTTTGATGACACAAACACAAACATAACTCATAATTCCCATTATGTAAATAGGTGTTAAGGTGAAAATAGCAGACCGTAACATCAAATGACCCAGGTCAGTGATATCAGCTAAACATCGACATGAATTTACCAAGACTTTACCCTAAAAATGAGCTTTCTTTCAGCATTTAACATTAAGTGATATTATTCTTGGTTAGAAATGAGAGAAAATGAGATAAGTCTTAAATCACAGTGACATTTTTCTGCTGATCACGTCCGCTTGTTTTGAAGTTAGCGGGCATTATGGTGCATGTAAACTGCTCATGCTCCTTGACCTCGTGAATAGGCCACGCCCCATGTGATGCTGTCATACTAGAAATTCCACCACACTAAATTCTTGGGTTTCATTTACAACATACATTGTTTTTTGCAATACTTAATTTTTTGGGAAATATACTTATAATGCATCACATTGACTCCATAGCGCTCGTTCAGTAAAGTGTGGTGCCAGACACTTCATAGCTGTGCATGCTGACTATATGTTTATTATTAAACACAGCCTTTTGCAATTCACAAAGCTTCCGGATGACTGTAAGAGCTTGAATAAAACGTACAAGTTATATGGACTACTTTAGTGATTTAAATGTCATTTATTCCATTCTTTGAGCTTGAAAGCAATGCCAATGACCAACATGCGTTATTGGATTTGGATCGGGCTCGTCAGACCGATACCCGATCCGGGTAAAGAGACCCCCGTTACATATTGTATAAAACTGAGTTGCATTTTATGCCAATAAAAACATGTATGGTAGTCTACCATATTATTGTATGTACAGTGGATATAAAAAGTCTACACACCCCTGTTAAAATGCCAGGTTATTGTGATGTAAAATAATGAGACAAAGATAAATCATGTCAGAACGTTTTCCACCTTTAATGTGACCTATAACGTGAACAATTCAATTGAAAAAAATAAATAAATAAATGAAATCTTTGAGAAAAAAAAAAGAAAAAAACTCACAATAGCCTGGTTGCATAAGTGTGCACACCCTTAAACTAACACCTTTTGATTTTATTACAGCACTCAGTCTTTTTGATAGGAGTCTATTAGCTTATTGTTCTTTGGGTGATGTGCAGTTTTGTTTTTGCGCCAAAAATACCTTTTGGAATTATGGCCAAAAAGTTCAACCTTGGTTTCGTCAGACCATAAAAAAGTTTCCCACATGCTTTTGGGAGACTTGATGTTTGTTTTTGCATACTTCAGTCGGGCTTGGATGTTTTTCTTTGTAAGAAAAGGTTTCCGTCTTGCCACCCTACCCCATAGCCCATTTCATATGAAGAATATGGGAGATTGTTGTCACATGTAGCAGACAGCCAGTACTTGCCAGAAATTCCTGCAGTTCCTTTAATGTTTCTGTAGGCCTCTTGGAAGCCTCCCTGACCAGTTTTCTTCTAGTCTTTTCATCACTTTTGGAGGGACGTCCAGTTCTTGGTAATGTCTCTATTGTGCCATATTTTCTCCACTTGATGATGACTG
This sequence comes from Xyrauchen texanus, assembly GCF_025860055.1. Classification (NCBI taxonomy): domain Eukaryota; kingdom Metazoa; phylum Chordata; class Actinopteri; order Cypriniformes; family Catostomidae; genus Xyrauchen; species Xyrauchen texanus. Next base: position 7,571,479 of record NC_068317.1, read on the forward strand.
TCCTCACTGTGTTTCATGGTATATCTAATGCTTTGGAAATTCTTTTGTACCCTTCTCCTTACTGATATCTTTCAACAATTAGATCCCTCTGATGCTTTGGAATCTCTCTGCGGACCATGGCATTTGCTCTGAGATGAAACAAAGAAAATGTCAGGAAAATCCTACTAGAACAGCTGAACTTTATTTGTGATTAATCAGAGTCACTTTAAATGATGGCAGGTGTGTAATGACTTCTATTTAACATGAGTTTGAATGTGATTGGTTAATTCTGAACACAGCCACATCCCCAGTTATAAGAGGGTGTGCGCAATTATACAACCAGGTTATTATAAGGTTTTTAATTTTAAATTTTCCCCCACGAAGATTTCAGTTTGTTTTTCAATTGAATTGTTCACATTATAGGTCACATTAAAAGTGGAAAAATTTCTGACATGATTTATCTTTGTCTCATTCTTTTACATCACAAGAACCTGGCATTTTAACAGGGGTGTGTAGACTTTTTATATCCACTGTACATAATTTATGATGTTTACAATGCAAAGCCATTGAAATAATCATTAAATGCTGCCCTGCTGAAAAGACCAGCTAAAATCAGCATAATCTGGTTGGCTGGTTTTAGCTGGTCACCCAGTCAGGTCATAGTTGGTCAGGCTGGTTTTAAGGGGGTTTTAAACACTTTTTATAGCTGGTCAGGCTGGTCATGTTGATCTTAGCTGGTCAGGCTGGTCAGGGTGGTCTTAGTTGGTTCAGATTGATCTTAGCTAGTCTCCCAGCCTGGCAAAGCTGGTTTAAGCTGAGAGGGTAACTGATCTCCAAGACTGACCAGCTATAAAGTTTTCAAACTCCCTCTGAAAACAGCTACCTGACCAGTCTGGCTAGGCTGGGCGACAGTTAAAACAAGCCAACCAGCTTAAGCAGGTTTTAGCTGGTTTTCAGCAGGGCGTACAGCAGAGGTCTGCAACATTTTTGACATGAAGTGACATTTTCAATTTTCTTTGTTAATCCCTGTTCCAAACCTACTCCAAAAAGAAATAAAAAACAGACAGACCAATCAAACAATAATTTGCGAACCCCCTGTTGAAGACTCTTGGGTTAAAGGCTAAAGTTAATAAAATGTGTGTTTGTTAATTTGTCTGATGAAAAAACAACTATCAGTGAGATCAGTTTGGTTGAACAGCATTTCACTTCAATTTAAATCGAATACATTTGTACATAAAAACATTTCCTTTATGCTGCACCTTTTTTTTGTCAGATGTAGGCAGGCATAGTTATTTTTTGTAGTGAACAGATGTGGAATTTTCTGTTTGCCAAAATTGTGCAATTCTGAATTAATCGGAAGAGGAAAACAGACACTATTTTGCAGGGAAGCTTTTGTAAACCAGCATGTTCCAGTGCCTGTCATATGATATAATCCGTCCTCAGACTGCAGTTCACACGTTCACTCAAATGAAAAGAGTGTTTGGCAAATGCTGCCAGCAGCTCTATTGCTAATGACTAACTCTGTTGGTATGTTATTGATGTTCCCGCATTATTAAGTCTAACTATAACTGGGCTCTTGGAAAGAGCTCTCTCAGTCTTCTGTCATGGGGAATTAACTTTGTTTTTAGTCCAATTCATGAGCTTATAGTGACACCAATACGACCTTGGAAATATTAGATGGAAATTAAATCCACATAAAAAAAGTCTGAATCAAACAGAGCAAACACATCCCCACCTCCTCGGCAGCCAGTTAAAAGTGTCCACTCCTTTCTGATAAAAAACAGACTTTAGAAACAGAAAAAAAGCTAAAGGTAGCGTACAAGTGTTTGTGTGTGTGTGTGTGTGTGTTATTCTCTATGACAGGACAGTGTCTAATGAGTGAAAGTTCTGACATTATTTATTCCCCCCTTTGTCGTCCCAAACCTGTAGGCTGTTTTTCTGTAAAACGCAAAAGCAGAAATGTTGAATGTATTTGAACAGAATGCATTTGCTACTCTTTTTCAAAATTTGAATGTGAACGGAGACTTGGGCGATCCATCTCCGAAATTCTCAAAGAGAGAAAATCAGGAAAGTACAGGTTTGGAATGACATGTAATGATGACAGATGTTTGATTTTTGGGCGAACTATGTACCATTTTACCTGTGGGCACATTTCAAAGCCACAGCAGACATCAAATATTAAACACGCATATCATTATATAACATCGCTTAAAGTTAGTTGCGCTCCATCTATGATAGCGAGCGAGATAAAGGACAAGCCTGACTCAGCATGACATGCTCCTCCGGAATGCAAACACCATCTTTTAACAATCATCCTGAAGTCAGCGTGCTGCACACAGACTCTTCAAGGCAAAAAAGAGAACAGCAGAAGGTTTCAAGACACTTCAGAGAATCACTGAAACCAGAAGACAGCAGGTTGGCATGCACACTGGCATAGCAGGTGCTTGGGAAAGCACTCAAAGGCTGCACCTTCACAGAGGAGCTGGCAAGCAGTCGTGTTTAACACACAAAAGGCTGGATCAAAGGCCGCCAGAGCGCCCCTGCCCCACTTTTATCTGCTTTCCCACACCTGACATAAGGCAACCGCAGCGGGCAATTCTTTCTCAGACAAGCCTCTCGAGTTCTTCTTCATCTCTGTCTTTCTCTTATTCTCAATGACTCATGCATGGACATAGCTTTGCTAATCAGTGATTCACCTCTGTTGAATGTTTCACAAGGATTTGCTGCAAATCAACGCCAGGTTTAACAAGAGATAAGTATCTGCAGTGGAAGAAGTGTATCTCAGCACCGTGATTCAGTTCAAGTCATCCTTGAAATCTGCTGCTGTTTTCTAAGAAACCATTTCATTATATTTCTTGGTAGGATTGCTTCTGGTCTCTTGTAAAATTACACATACAATATCACAGGAGAATATGCCATTTGTGCTATCATTTCTAATCTGTGGCAAATTTGCAGCAATTTTAGAGCAACTTTAGATTTTTTATAAGGTTTTTCATTTGAAAAGGTTACTTCTGAACTTTCTCGAAATATTTTCTCACTTCAAGCCCAAAGTATCCAGGCCGTATCTGCCGTAGACATTGGGGAACCACTTTAAGGGCAACATGAAAACACAGGAAGTTGACATGTTGCTACCGAATATTCCAGTATCCTGACATCAACCACATTATGCCAAGTTATTGACAAGCACCATCTCCGATCAGACATCTTTGCATCAATTCAAGTGCATTTACCTTTTTCTGTGATGCTACTGGTGTACCGGTGTGTAGTGCTATGCATTGTGTCAGTTGCCTCGAAAACACAAGTTCTCGCCCAACGATTAAGTAATCACATTCGCATTATCAATGTCAAGCATAATTTGGTGGTTCTGTTTTCTGTCTTAGATTAGATTCCACTGATGGCTAGGTTTAGGGTTGGGGTTACGGGAAAAATATGTTCATGAAATATGCATTCCTCTGCAATGTATTACATCATTTACAACTAAAAACAACTCGCTTCACAACTCGCTTTTGGCGCCCCTCTGTGGGCATTTCACCCTTAAACTGGAGCTCACACATGCCCTTAAGTCCAAAAACATTCCTGCTTTGGCCATAGGGGGCAGTGGTCCAAATTTTGATAAACAGACCCTAAACCACTATAAGTTTGGAATTTACAGTGTATATTTTCAATTTGATTTGAAAATATGTTTTGTGCCAATGCTGATTCCAGCACTTTACACAAAATGTTAACAATGAAATGAATGAAAATTCTAGCTGAACTAAAATATTTATGAGATAGTATTATGTAACTAAAATAAAATATTTATAGTGTAATAAAACATATTGTGGGTGAACACACACAATAATATTAAAAATAATAATAATAATAATATTAATAAATGTAATCCTGACAGAATCCTCCTAACTTTAAGAATAGAATAATGGCTATTTGCAATACGTGAAAATATTGTAGCACATGCCATACAGTGCGGCTATATATATATATATACACTCACAGACCATATGTATTAGGTGAAACTGTACACCTGCACACAAAAGTGTCAAACTGATGGCGACTCTCATGTGTGTATTCAAGAAAAAAGAATAAAATAAAAGGAAATGTGGGATTAGAGAGGCTGCCCTACTGATGCCTGAGCCATATATTTCAACTCCTGTCAGAACGCAATTATCCAAGTATGCTTTATTGACCTTTATACCATTCTGTGCAGAAAACCACAGCCCAATTCTATATTAATAGCATAAAACTCTTTTATAGTGCAGCACAAGATGGGGATAGATGTACAGTACAGTCAGGGAGCAGAGCACCTCAGTGGTCACCTTAAAATGTGAAAAAGCAATGAACATGCATTTTGGGAAAAAATAACAAGCCTCCAGGGCCTGTCAAAAAAATAAATAAATGAAAGCGGAATAAAAAATCTTTCTGTGGTTCAGTGTTGAATGTATGATTCCTATTGTTTCAATCAATCCCAATTTAGTAGACAGCAACCCAGAGAAAACCTTTGGGGAGTCATGAAGTCTGACAGATGAAAACTTACTATTATCATTCAGAGTATTATCAAAGACTGTGCCAGCACCCTGAGCTTTAAAGGAATAGTTCACACAAACCTGAAAATTCTGTCGTTATTTACTCACCCTTTTGTCATTTCAAACCTGTATGGCTTTCTTTCTTTCGTTGAACACAAAAAAATAAAAATTTGAAGGCTGTTTATGCAGCTCTTGTCTTACAACGACAGTTCATAGTGACCACAATTAACCAACACAAAAGTTTCATAAAAGCAGTAGCGATTCTCCAAAAAATTCTACTTTTGCTTTCCGCTGAAAAAATAACCACAATTGTGCTTGGAATGACATGAGTGTGAGTAAATAATTACTGAATTCACAGATAATCATGTTTTAATTGGCCACTGTACAAAATCAAAGCCAAAAATGGTGCCATGCCCAGGTGACCTGTGAGAAACAGACCTGAAATGAGTCAAATCTGTTCTCAAGGCACTCAGATCTCACATGGGTTTAACAGGATTGTTGTCTTTATTCATTCTTGGGAACAGAGGGGGAATTAGGGTCTTGAAAACAAACACGTCCCCTTTTTCCACTCAAACCTGTTTTATCGGATTATACATTCTGGAATATTCAGCACAATGGCTGAGTTAGACCAATAATTAGTGCGCTTAAGATAACTATAAATATTACTAAACTATTACTTTTGCTCATTTTCAGGATTAGGGATTTGAGAAAACACTGAATTCTAAGTTTTATACTTCGGTCTGCAACACTTCCTGCACCATTTGTGCTACGGACATGATGATACCTCAAATCATGTGGTCTGTTGAGGGGATGTGTGCTATTACATTTCTATGTCATTTTTCCCAGCAAACAATCAAACAAGCTAAAAAAAAAATCCATAGACTCGCTCTGAAGGAGGGACCCAAGTCATATTTAGGGACCAGAATGTTTTAGAAACTTGTGGATGGACTTTTCTAACTTGGGCTTGTGAGCAACCACATAGCAACTACCCAGAACACACTAGTAATCACCTAGCAACCACTCACTACACCCTGCAGTTTTGGTTTTGCACAAGCAAGTGCCATTCACATTTCTCACATAAATCTAGTTGCATACAATTAAATATAATTATTTTATAATAATTAGATAGTAAAAAGTAATTGAATCATATATTATATAAAATATGTAATATCAAAAATATAATTTATAATATATAATAAATGTAATTGTTCATATATCTGGATGATTTTGTCAATAAGAAGAGAGGTTTGGAAACATTTCTAGTAATTATTACAGTGAAAACGTGAAAATGTCCAACAGGAACATTATACTGTATATAATGCTGAAATATAAACCAATGAAAGATTATGCTTTATTAATGCCTACTTTCACTAATGTAGTTACTGTTTTCAATATTAAAAGAATTAAGATCATTGGTTCTGTACCGCTTTCTAAATGTAGAGTACGCAGCCTTGTGCGTAGGGCACCAACCCCAGTTGTGGAACACTCGCTTTGTCTGAAACCACCCCCTGTCCAGTATATAGTGCACTATTTCGAGTGTCTGAATTCTGAGTGAGCCACTCGTTCCCTACTTTTGTTCACTCATTCTTACACACAATGCACTCTAATTTCAAGTGTGCATTTGATGTACACTCGACGACGGTTAATTGCCCATAATCCACCATGGGAAAGATGTACGAGCTGGGAGTTTACTTACTTCACTCCTGCAATATTTCATTTAATGTTGAATTTATTAAATTACTTTTTGACAAATCATTACTGATTAAAACAACATAATAACACATAGAGAGACAAAACATACAGATACATTTTAAAATGTACTCTATATTTATACAGAATTTTGCCATTAAGCTGAAGAATTCTTTATTTACTAAATAATTCACTGAGGTGATATTATTATAACTCAGGAGACTGCACACATTGGAGATGATAATTCTGTGGATGATTTAAATATTCGGTTATACCTAGATTATGATAAATTTGATGCTGCTTATGGTCGGATGAGGGCACTATGCGTCCAGAAACGCTACCTAGCTTGAATTGGAGTTGTAAGATCTTAAAGTATAACAAATAAATACAATAATGTACATTTGATAAAAATGTGTTTACTCTTTATATTAACATATATATTCAAAATAACAAAAGTTTTGACAAAATGTAGTAAACTAAATGCTTAAAACAAGAAAAGAAAAAAAATCTGCCATAGGGGAAGGAAAAATAAAGTTTTCCCTTTGAAATATGTTTATTTGTCTTACTCCACTGGCAATTAATATTTCTTGTTTAAGCATAAACCTCCCTAAATTTAGATTTAGAAAACAAGACAAAATATCTTATGCCAATTCAACATGCTCCAAGATGATAGCCACACTGATCTCACAGCAAGATCTGAAAGAGTAAGTCGACTTTTCTTTAGCTAAAATTGGTGTATACTTACCGAAATTCACAGCACTTTTTAACACTATGCTAGCAAAGCTAAAATTAGGAAAATAAATGACATAAACAACAAAATAGTTTTTAAAGCTATTACAATCTATCCATTAAAACTAGTAGGAAAAAAACATCTTTAAAATCATGCTAGAGGACAGAAAAGTGCCCCTAATTGAAGAGTCACCCATGAAGTTGTTGGAATAGTGTAGGCTAATATACACTCACAGCACTTAAATTCATTTCTAGATGACAAAAAGATGAAAAGAATTGTTTCTTCTTAGTAGCACAAAGCATAAATCAGCACAAACCTGCGGTGTGAATAATTCAAATAGAAATATGAAGCTGACATCTTTAAGTGCAAAGTTACATTATAGCCCATTATTCTACTTCACTGATGAAAGTTTCATTGTTGTTTTGATGATTTAAGGAAAACAAAAGAATAGAGAGACATTTACATCTAATTAGTATAATTTTTTTCAAACTCCACAGCTCACTCTCACTACTGAACTGTTGCAAATAAACAAAGCCACATTCATATAAACAGGAAATGCATGTTGTGGTGGTGGAACCATTTAGATAGCTCTTGGATCTCCTTAATGCCCAACAGCAATCGATATCCCTTTAAAACAAATGGACAGCTCAGATGGTTCAAATGGGCCTTTTTCTAATTATATAGCCTGGGTGGATTTTTATCTTTTCCTTGCTTCAATACTGACTTGGCCATAACTATACAAATACAAACAAAATGCTATGCCTCTTTTTCCATTATGCTCACAACAACGTTTGCCTTTTTTCATCTTTGAGTTAAAATGAATAAAACATTCGATACCAATTACAAAGTCGCCCACATTTTACTATGGAAAGGCTGAATGAGTTTGGATGGTTTAAAATTAAGTCTTGTTTTATTGAGTTTTGCCAAGCATCAGCAAATGAACAGCTCCAGCCTCCTTTGCTAACAGTCTAAGCTGATTATCATGCACAGATGGTATAGACCTGGAAAACCACAAAAAGATTTAGAGGAATTGTGTGCAAAAGTGTGTTTCACTGGAAATCCTGAGCTAACAGGAATAGTGCACACAAAATTCATACACTCACCCTCATGTTGTTCCAAACCTGTATTACTTTCTTTCTTTCGGACCACAAAAGGAGAATTTTTGAATTATGTACTATTCATGTGTACAAAAGCACCATAAAAGCATAATAAAAGTGGTCCATATGACTTGTGCAATATATTCCAAGTCCCCTGAAGCCATACAATATCTTTTTGTATGGAACAGATCCAAATATTAATCATCATTCACTGAAAATCTTCCCCTCACTGGAGCTGTGAACTTGAGAAATGTATCTGGTTACTTAACTGTAACCCCTGTTCCCTGATAAAAGCGGAACGAGATGCTGCGCTGATTTAGCACTTTGGGAACAACTTTAGGTGTGACCAGCTGTGAATATGTGTGCAACACGTCAATGAAATTGACTAGAATTTATAGCCGGTTACAGCTAAGTAACCAGATACGTTCCCTATCAAAAAGCTACACTTTGATGCTATGCTGATTTAGCGCTTTGGGAACGAGAATACCCAAGCCACTGCACTGTGGATGTCCGGACCCCTTACGGTTGTGTAGTTGTGTTCACAAGAGCGCGAGAGGTCTCAGACATGAGCTTGTGATGTAGACTCAATGACATAAGAGCCCGGAGTGGCATTACAAACGTGTTGCAGAGGGACACCTCTAGCCAAGACTTTAGAGGAGGCGACCCCTCTGGTAGAGTGAGCCCTGATCCCTACTGGCGAAGCTTGACTGCACGCCTTGTAGGCCAGGGCAATAGCATCCCTCACCAGATGCGACATTGTCCGCTTTGTGGCGGCCGCCCCTTTTTGCGGCCCCCATAGCAAATGGATAGTTGCCCTGACTTATGCCACTGGCTAGTGCGGTGGACATAAGTCTGAAGGGCACGGACTGGATACAGTCCGTGAAGTCTTTCCTGCTCCGGTGTTGTGAATGGCGGGGAACAGAAGGCTTCGAGAGTGACCAGATGTACGGTCGAGAAGGAACCTTAGGAAGGTAGTCAGGATGAGGGTGCAATATTGCTTTTAGCCATTGAGCAAAATCTAAGCAGTCTGGCAAGACAGACAGAGCCTGCAGATCCCCAATTATTTTTAGAGAATAATTGCCATAAGAAAAACTATCTTGAGAGTAAGAAGTTTCTCAGACGTTGACTCTAGAGGTTCAAAGGGGGTTTCAACCAGACCCACAAGGACTATTGCTAAGTCCCATGAAGGGATCCTGGTCCTAGCAGGAGGTCTCAATCGCATGGCTCCACGGCCAAAGCGAGCGAGCAGAGGATGTCTCCCCAATGGCATTCCATCAGTCAAGGCGTGGCAAGCCGATAGAGCGGCCACGTAAACCCTGAGAGTGGCGGGGCATGTGCCTGCGAATAATTTTCCTGCAGAAAGTCAGAACTGAAGCAATCTGGCAGTTAACTGGATCTGCATTATGTGCACTGCACCATCCTTCAAAGTCACCCCATTTATTGGCTTAACTTCTAGTAGAGGGAGCCTTAGCGCTCAGAATGGTCTCGATGACTTCAGGTGAAAGCCCAGTGTCCCTCAGTTGGTACTCTTCAGGGGCCAAACATGAAGGTTCCAGAGTTCAGGCCGGGGATGAGGTATCGGCCCCTGCACCTGAGACAGAAGGTCCCTCCTGTCCGGAATCGCCTGAGGCGAGCCTTCGAGGAGAGACATTATCTCCGAGAACCATACCCTGTACAGCCAACGCGGCACTATCAGTAAGAGGCAGGACCCTTGCTGGCGAACTCTGGCCAGGACTCCCGGGAGCAGAGAAACCGGAGGAAACGCCTACAGGCGCATTCTGGGCCATGTATGTGACATCGCGTCCAGACCCAGGGGGGCTGGGTGACTCAAAGAGCAGTAGAGGGGACATTGCGATGTCTGTTGGGAGGCGAAGAGGTCCACTTCTGCTCTGTAAAATCTCCACCAGATTTGTTCCTCTATATTGTCTGTATTTTCTGTCTTCACAGTAAATCTGCTCCAGAAGGGGGGGCTACCCCCAAAAGGCTGGGCGCAAAACCATCAGGGTTTTTTCTTTTTAGAAATACTGTAACTGCCCTGAGATCTTGCTTTGGGGGCTGCTGAGATCAACCAAACAGCCCCCAGTCTTTACGAGGGGGAGCACGATTCGCCATGCTTTGTTTTTTAGCCTCCAGTCTAGAAGGACCGGGGCGGGGCTGGGAGGCCGACGGCCCCTCCCCCTGAGCCCGAAGGCTACATTAATAGTGTCACCAAATAACCCAGAAATCGAAACCAGGGCATCGAGAAGGAAACTTTGTCCTTATCTCTGATGCCCAACAGGTTGAGCCATAAGTGTGTCTCCATGCTGACTAAAGCAGACATAGACCAGCCTATGGTGTGAGCCGTCTGTTTGGTCATGCGGAGAGACAGAATCGTGGCTCGGCGAAGCTCAGAAAAAGCCTCTTCGTCGACTGTGGTGCCTGCACTCCTTTAACAGATCAGCCTGGTACGCCTGTAAAACTGCCATAGTGTGCAGGGCAGCACCAGACTGACCTGCTGCCTGATAAGCCTTCCCCACAAGCGTGGAGGTGGTCCTTCAGGGCTTTGTTGTGAGAGTGGGTCTCTTTAGTGATGATGCCGAGCCAGGCGAGAGATAACCTGCAAGTGTCTCTTTTACCGGCAGCATCACTGAATAACCCCGTGCTTCGGCACCCACAATAGTCGAATATGTTGACGTCGAGGGCACAAAGACATGGGAAGTAGAAGGTTTCCTCCATGAAAGAGAGAGCTTGTCATGGAGGTCATCAAAGAAAGGAAGGGACTGATATAGCGTTCCCTTCCCTTCCCTTTTTTTTTTTTTTTTGGCCACCAGACAGAAATCTGTCTTTTAGTTTGGAGCGTTTGAGGGGTCTCTTGTTCGTGTGGCCAGTCTAACTGCAGCCTGGCCATAGCCCGAGTAACCACCTCGAGTAATTCCTCAGCCGCTTTATTATTGTGCGTGGAATATTCAGAGGTTTAGCATCCCCCTCGTGAATAGAAGAGGCGCTGAAGCGCACTTCAGGCTTACGAGAAGGATCAGCTGGATCTGAGACGAGAGCGAGCGATAGGGACGGACCCCTCTCTCGCTCCTCAGCCAAATCTATACGGGAGCCCCACAATGAAAGAGTAGGCACTGGCTCTTGGAAGTAAACGAGACAAGTGTGAAACATTTTGACTGTAAACAGATCGCAATGCTCGCACCTGCCCCAAAGCAAGAGCAGCATGCTCTTTCCGAAACACACAAAACAAAACTGGTGTCTGTCTGTTTCAGCCATAGAGCGTAAACATGGGAACACACACGCTTGCTTTGTTTATCAGTCATTCTTTTTCTTCTTTTTTTTTTAAAGAAAAGAGAAAGAGAAAGGTTTCTGCGCACTACCTAACAATTCTAACTCCTAACAGAGGAAAGTAGAAAGTTCTGACAGTCAAGAAGCACAACACACAGATGATCTGAAGACAAAAGATCTGACGATGCACCTGTGACGCATCTATACATCCAATGATGTCACCAGCAGAGGCTATACATTCTAATCAATTTCAATGAAGTGTTGCACACATATTCACAGCTGGTCACACCTAAAGTTGTTCCCAAAGCGCTAAATCAGCCCAGCATCAAAGTGTAGCTTTTTGATAGGGAACACTGACTGGCAGTGTTGGGTGTAATTTGATTACAAAGTAATTAGTTACCATAATCTAATTACTTAAATATTTGAAGTAGTGTACCGCATTACATTTTAATTTCTTCATCATTTTATGACATTTTAAATTATGTAATCAGATCACAGCAACTGGCCTTCAATTAAGTTTTTTTTTTTTACATTATTTCAGTTTCAGATATTTCTAAAATATTATTATTATATTAAATGCATATTAACAGTAAACTATATATACTATATCTATTTTGGCTGTTGATTTAAAGTGCTAATTTAGTGTGATTAATTATATAACAAATAACGTGTTAAAAAACATAAACGCAATTAATCATGCCCCTATACACATATGTAAATTTCAGAATAAAAGTACAGATTTTCCTACCACATGTGTGTGAAGTAGTCTCGTCAATAGGTTACCTTATGACTCACACAACAAACCTCACAAGCAGTTCAAAATGAGAACCGTCACTTAAGAGGAAGCACAACAGCATACAAAACCTTTTATTTGCTGCACCTCCTGCTCTGTCCATGCATGGCTGCATGGATGGGCAGAGAGTTTGGCCAGAGCAGGACCATACTGCCAATGGCAACAGATAGTTTAATTGTCTATAAACAATAAAGTATTCGTTCAAGCATTCACTTTTTGTATTGTCTAATCTAATTGCTTTATTCATTTGCCACAAAATCTATTTATTTTAAACTGAATTTCTATAGACCCTACATTTCTATTTATAAATACTTGAAATATTATGCAGTATTTATGTAAATTATTTTTATTTTGGGGCCTTTCTCAGCATGTATGTGATTAATTGTGATTCATTAATTGGAATGTCATGTAATTAATTTGATTAAAAATGTTAAACGATTGGCAACCCTAAAATATATTTATATTTTTGCGTTTCTATGACATTTGGAGAATGTGCGCCCCCTGAGAGTCATGGTAAGGGAGAAATGCAAGGTAAGGATGGGCGGAAGTATCTATACTGTACTTCCCAGACTGGTGTTTTATTGAGAGGATTGATACTCATATAAAAATATTGATACTCATTTTTTTTTTACTAAATTATTTTATTCTTTTTTTTCCATTACATTATTGTGTTCCATAAGATTCAAAGTGGCAACAACAAATATATATATATATAGAAAATGGCTGTGTACGATTGGATCAATTTCTACTTACACTAGCATTAAGTCATACAATTAAAGGTTATATATTTATTTAAATTAAAATGTATTAAAAGACTGAGAATGCTATGATGTTAATGATAAACAAAAATAGATGTATGCTAATTTGCAGTTTGCAGGCCTACAATAATATAGATATATATATATGGTATATATACTATATACTAAAATATATACAGTTACATTGCTAAAATGACCATTTTTCATCCTCATATGTCGAAGAAAAAAAATGATAATAGAGGTATCGTTTTGCTATCGATATCTGCGATATTGGCCTTTATGATAGTTAGGGACACTGTGTGTATGACTTGTTTGCAACAATGTAAGAGGCCTATACACACTATTTTGAATCTGAAAAAGTGTTTCAGAAAGTAACTTAAAAGTAATTAATGTGATAACTTCTCTGCTGAAGAAATCTGTTGACAATGAATGAGAATTAGTCATTTGTAGAGGATTACTTTTTGAGTAAATTATCCAACACTAGAGACCGGATTACTGAATCAGTGAGCTGAATTCGAGACTGAATCAGTTTGGTTGGATTGCTTTGAAAGAATATGACTCAATATAATGATTCATTTTCCAACCAGGCATCGCTCCTTTTCTCATAATTATCTCAGAAATATACCAAGGAGAACTTGTTAACATTTTCAGTAAATAACTATTAAAATTATAATTGGTTCTTCACACATAGCTATCGTATGGCTTCAGAAGACTTGGAATATGAAGCATTGTATGGACCAAGTTTAAGTTACTTTCATAGTCCTTTTGTCTCTTTTTAGAAGCATTAATAGAGCTCTCAGTAAAAGAGCAACCAGTATGTTCTTTTGGGCTATATGGGTTTGGAACAACATTAGAGTGAGCAAATAATGACAGAACATTATTTTTTGGGGGGTGAACTATGTCTTTTAGCAATTGAATTATGCTGACCTCTTTTGCAAACAAACTAAGCTGATTATCATCCAGAAATGGCACGGTACCTGGCCAACCTCTAAAGTATTTGACAATTTCAGCAAGATTTCAAAGAATTGTGCGTGAAAAATGTGTTTCACAGGAAATCATTGGCTTAAAGTTAATAGATATTGAAGATACATGCATTTCTTCCTGTATTTCAGTACAGTGTGCTGCGTGTCTGTTCAATCACAGATAAGGCGGTGAATCCAGACAAGTTTGGATCCAATGAGAACGTGTGAGTGTAACTGTAAACAAGATCTTCTGTTGAACAGATGTGGGGTTCCTCCCCCTGTATGCCTGCATGTTTCACCCAAAGCAAAACAGTCGTTTAAGTTACATTTTTAGCATTGCTGGGATTTTTTGCGGCGGACGTGACATGTTAAAATGCTACTTGAAGAGGGACGGTTGTAAACAAAACAAGTAGGAGGCCTCTGGGTTTGCTGGAATGTCAATTGCAAACACAGTATATCGTTGAGAACGGTGTGGATACAAAAAAAGGGTTGATGTAGTTGATTTATCTCTATGGTCTGGTAGGAGTACAAACAGAAGTCACAGCTGGTGCATGTCTGCAGTGGCGTCAGAGAATGAGGGAGCGGATTTAAACGATCGTATCAGAGCTTAAACTAACCCCTATACTTGAGTTGAAACAGTCCTTGTGTCAAGCACTGTGGTTTTACGTAACGTAACAAAACTGGCGGACAATCTTCAACAACGTCAAAACACAAATGCAGGGCTACTGCAAAGATGGGTGGTGTGCTGAAAGTGCTGTTTGGGACAGTAACAGGGGTGCAAGGTGATCGTCTGATGGGGAGAGTGTTCTGCGACTGCTATCGGATCCTTCAATTATGTGTGTGGAAGGACAGCCGGTGCACTTTTTGGTTGGTGCCCTATGCATCATGTCATCCCAGATGTGTATGACATACTTTCTTCAGCAGAACAATATATATATATATTTAGAAGAGTATTTCAGCTGTAGGTCCATTCAATGCAAGTGAATGGTGACCAAAATGTCGAAGCTCCAAAAAGCACATAAAGGCAGAATAAAAGTAATCCATGCGACTCCAGTAGTTAAATCCTTATCTTCAGAAGTGACACGATAAGTGTGGGTGAGAAACAGATCAATATTTAAGTCATTTTTCCACTGTAAATCTCCACCTTTAACCAGACCTGACCAGTAGGTAGTGATATGTATGAATAATGCAAATCGGCAAAAAGCGGAAAAAATTTAAAGTGAAAGTAAAAGTGGAGATTTACTTAAATATAGATCTTTTTCTCAAACACACCTATCATATAGCTTCAGAAGACATTGATTAAACCACTGGAGTTATATGCATTACTTATATGCTGCCTTTATGTGCTTTCTATATTTTTCACATTTTTAGTCACCATTCACTTGCATTGTATGGATCTATAGAGCTTTTTCTTCTAAAAAACTTGGTTTGTGTTCAGCAGAAGAACGTCCTACACATCTGGGATGGCAAGAGGTTGAGTAAATGAAGAATTTTCATTTTTGAGTGAACTTTTCCTTTGAGACCAATCTTAAAGGACAAATTTAGACATCATGTGACACTAGACTAAAACAGGTTTATGCAAACAGCCCCTGGTTTCCATAGTTCGAAAATGTTGGCTCTTTTGAGAGAGTGCACGACCCTGTTTTGATCCTTTGACCTCTCTACCACCAGTACCCCATTTCAACTTAAAGCGCACCATGTGAATGCTAACATGTCAACACTTAACCCCAGACTACGAAAGGACAACACTAAAAGCCCCATAGCTGAGTCCACTGACGTCACTTACTGTAATTACACCACGTAAACACTCGAAACCACAGCTCAGTCCAGACACGCGTGCAAGCAACAAATCACATCCAAAAGTCTTTAATATTGAAAGAGCTAAATTAAAGATCTGTATCTGAGAAAGGTAAGTAATGAGGTAGAATGTCATCCTTTGATTGTGTTTCAAGCCACGTCTTGTCTTGAAATTTCACAATGAATGTCTTTCCATTAGCATGGAAATGACACATATTGAGTAAATAGCCATCTTACATAATGCCTGAAAACAAGGTAGAGATAATGATCACCTACTTAACTGATTTATTGGGCTGTCCGACACATTGCCTGTTAAGATATTTACATTGCAAACAAATTAACAATAGGACATGAAAGTGCTCCTGGTTGTTTTGCCACTTTGATGGTAAAGCAGACAGAAGATTGAGATCTTTGTCAATATGATCCATTATGTTTGATGTGTTTAACTCAACAGCTTCATGACAGTTGTTTGTTTTTCCTAATTTTTTCTATGCGATTGCATAATGCAGAGCCTGTGGATATGGATTTTATTGTTTATCCAGTTTCTGATCAAACAACAGGCAAGATTCATTTATGATACATGTTGTTTATTATTAGTGAATAAACATACAGTGGGGCGCAAAAGTCGCAGATTACTTTGCAAATCTGTATTTTTTTTTTTTTTTACTAAAACTTGGAAATAAACATATTTTAGGGATTGTGAAAGATTTAAAATAATTATAAGATATGTAATAAAGAAATACTGAGACTCATGATATCTCAAATGCTTGCTGTGATTAAAGCAAAATGAACATAATGAATACTAAGAATTTCTGAAATTCATGTATTTTTTCCATAACAATTTCCCTTCTAAATATTATGCTGACAAAATAATGGGTGGGGAAATTTTGTTTAAATTACAAAATAAACCTGATACTATGTTTTGGAGACCGAGAACGAGTTGATACTTACTTTTCTGTACTAACTTATACTGATACCTTTTTTGTGTTTTTTTTTTTTTTTGTAATGGTGCAGATTTAAAATACAATATTGTGAGGATGATGATTTGAGAACAGTGTGTTTATTGAGTTTCAGAAACTGCTAGTCAAAAGATAAAATTATAAATGTCAATTTGAATTGTCACAAAATTACCAAAAATGACAAATGTATCATTTTACAGAAACAAATCTAAAATATAACACTTAAATCAAAACCAAGAGAGCTGACCTTCTGAATGTATTTGTTTTAACAACTGTAAGTCAAAAGACATCATCAAAACAAAAAGAAAAAGAAAGAAAAATGCTCAGATGTGAGATATTCAAGGTTCATACAGATTTTGACTAGTTCATTTCCATGATTTTCCTTGACTTTTTCATTCATTTCCAAAACTCTTTTGCGGCATTTTCAAATGTTTAATATTAGGGCTGTAAATTGAACATGTTAATTCAGTGTGATTAAACAAATTAACAAAATGAATCAAGTCCCCAGACCGTAGTAAGTAATATTCCTTTAATTGGAGCAATTTAAGCTTGAAGTACCAAACTCCAGCTGTATGGACAACATGCAGCTGTACTGAAAACAAACCAATTATATTGCTTTCTAAAGACACTTTATGTCTTATCAGAGCTTTACTTGTTTTCCACAATAATATAATGCATTTTATTAATCTGAAATATATAATAATTATGGACTTATATAGCGCCTTTTTAATCTTCAAAGCGTATTCAAAGCACTTTACACTGCATCTCATTCACCCAGTCTCACACACACACACATGTTGTGTTTCCATGTTTTATGGGGACTTTCCATAGACATAATGGTTTTTATACTGTACAAACTTTATATTCTATCCCCTAAACCTAACCCTACCCCTAAACCTAACCCTCACAGAAAACTTTCTGCATTTTTACATTTTCAAAAAACATCATTTATAAGCTGTTTTCCTCATGGGGACCGACAAAATGTCCCCACAAGGTCAAAAATTTCGGGTTTTACTATCCTTATGGGGACATTTGGTCCCCACAAAGTGATAAATACACGCTCACACACACACACACACACACACACACACACACACACACACACACACACACACACACACACACACAGCAATGACAGCAGAGCTTGCCATTGGGAGCAACTTGGGGTTCAGTGTCTTGCCCAAAGACACTATGGTCTCGTGTGGGCCAGGAATCAAACCGCCAACCTGCAATTAGTGGCCAACCCGCTCTACCACCTGAGCCACCGCCACCCCTAATATATGTTATATTAACTATTTATAATGACTTAATCATTATATATTGAATTATTGTTATTTACGGGGCTTTATCGGCAAATATATGTGATTCATTGTGATTAAATAAATATCATGTAATTATCTAAAAACTTAACAGCCCTAGTTTCTACGCATTTGTGAAAAATAAATTTCAGCACTGTGTGAATAACAGTCAAAACAAACAACTTGCGCAATACCACTAAAGCAATGACACACGGCATCTGATTTGTAATAATTCAAAAAGTTTTTCTTTTTCTTTTCTTGTGAACACATAGTTTTTGTCTTGTCTTGTCCTCTCACTTCATCTTTTGGATATCTCACTGTCAGTTTTGGAAGCCCTCTATTTTGTGCTCACTATTTAGTACACTTTAGCTTTTTAATGGTCTACATGGTTTAAATGAATGCATAGCATTTATATCAATACAAGTTAAATATTTGTTCAGCAGAACTGCCACAGTGGCTGGTGAATGACCAATTTTACCTGCCACTTTGAATTTTTTCCAATCCACTTTTTTTCCTATTCAAATAAAAATTGGAAAAAGGACAGATATAGGCCATGCATGTCAGTAAAATGTTTTAATAATGCTTTAATATAATTATTAGAATTTTTTTTATAGATAATAGTATTATTATTACTGTGACTATTTAACATGACTATACAATAGTGATATATTTCTGTAGTATTTTTTTCCCCCATTTAAATGGAGCTTTTATTTTGGTGGAAAACTGAGGGAAGTCCTTTAAGTATGTATTGTACGTTTTTGACAACAGCTTCACACCTCCTGGAAAGCAGTTCTTTACATGACCCGGTGTGATTATTAAACCACAAAAGACTGTGATTTCATTCAATAAATATGCAGTCTGTATGTGCTGCGCGCTTTAAGGTGAATGTACGCTCATCTCTCTATTGTCTGCTACACACAAGAGCGGACGTGGCGTTAATGAAGTAGTGTTTTAAGGTTATGAACAGCTGACTTAACACATTCACTTTGAAGCATGCAGCATATGCAGAATGTCTGTTTATTTAATTAAATCACAGCCTTTTAATAATCACACTTGGACATAATTTAATTTCTATGCTCAATGTTCACACAATGTCACTCGTACCTCATGTATGCGCTGTAATAATAATAATATTTGTAATAATACATTAATAATAATTGTGGTTTTTGGTATCACAGCATTTTTATGAGTTCGAGACCAAGTATGTCAGCACAGCATCGGACATCCCTAATAAATAGAATCATCTCTACAGGTAGTCCCAGACTTCTCTTTGACGTCTACAGGAAAAATGACCTGAAACAGCCTTCTGTAGTGAGTTGAAAGCAAACTGTGTCTTCCATTAGGGATTGTTTGATTCGACCATGGTCGTGTGACCTAGGGGCATGGGGGTCCGTGTCTTTCTCAGTGGTTAAGACATGTTACTGCAGTATCTGAAGAGGGCCATCACATCAAGACCCCTAATCAAATCACTGATTCTAAAGCCTCAGGGATGGGAGTATACAGATGCATGATGGCTCCATTAAGTGGAGCTACACAGGTCAGGACTGGTCACACTGACTCAGCTTAAGAGGTTACATCTGTTAAACTAGCCTCTTTTTGCTGTTTTAGACATTGTCAGTCTTAGATTTGCATTGTTGCTTAATCATAATGATAACTGCCATAGCAAACACCACTAATAATGCTACAAAGAATGAAAAAGGGATCATTTCGAAAAAAAAGGGAAAGCATGTACCTTTAGCATGTCCCATGTTGCTTTAGTTTAGCATGTAGAGACTATTGTTTGTACATTTGCATCAGAGTCAGCTGTATCATTTGTCTTGAGTGAGTCTGGTGCACATGCGACTGCGTACCTTCAAGCATTACTTTCACTAGATGTGATCAAATCAAAACTGAGCAAAAACTGATTTCTTATCTCTTAAGATGCTGCATTTCCCTTTTTCCACAGAGCCAAGAGAAAGAGCATTACGAATCATTTGATTACTTTTGCCTCAAATGGAGACCGAACAGTACAGCTCTACCCCAGGAGCCCTGAACTGCACATAAAAATCTAATTAAATCCTGCAGTTTCTGTATTTTAAAACAATAAATTGAGCTAAAAGCTGTTATTGTCATGGAATGGGACTAAATGGAACATTAAAAGTTGTATTATTTTAAGACTCGAGACAATCTTTGTACTTTGATATACTGTATCAGGCATTGGGGGATTGTGTAAATATGTTACATTCGTGTCTATGGTAATGTGTTGAGGGTATATGGACCAACGGCAAATAAGGATTTCTGAGATTAGGAAAAGGAGAAATATTTTAGAAATCAAGTTTAAAACACATATGCCAATTTATGCCAATTTTGTAGAAATGTCATTGTTGTACTTATGTTGGTTTCATTTCATGCATTTGTTTCATGTTTCATGGCAAAGTTTAATAAAAAATACTTTTATGACATTTTCAACAAAACTTTTGTTTTAATGGCTTTAAGTTTTCAAGCCATAAAGTAATAAGTTAACATGTTTAATATATTCCATAAACCTTGAACTATCCATCCATCCATCCAGCCAGCCAGCCAGCCAGCCAGCCAGCCATCCATCCAGCCAGCCAGCCATCCATCCATCCATCCATCCATCCATCCATCCAGCCAGCCAGCCAGCCAGCCAGCAATTCATCCAGCCAGCCAGCCAGCCATCCAGCCATCCAGCCAGCCAGCCATCCATCCATCCATCCATCCATCCATCCATCCAGCCAGCCAGCCAGCCATCCATCCAGCCAGCCAGCCAGCCAGCCAGCAATTCATCCAGCCAGCCAGCCAGTCCAGCCATCCAGCCAGCCAGCCATCCATCCATCCATCCATCCATCCATCCATCCATCCAGCCAGCCAGCCATCCATCCATCCATCCATCCAGCCAGCCAGCCATCCATCCATCCATCCATCCATCCATCCATCCATCCATCCATCCAGCCAGCCAGCCAGCCAGCCAGCAATTCATCCAGCCAGCCAGCCAGCCATCCAGCCATCCAGCCAGCCAGCCATCCATCCATCCATCCAGCCAGCCAGCCAGCAATTCATCCAGCCAGCCAGCCAGTCAGCAATCCATCCATCCAGCCATCCACCTGTCACGAACCCCGCTCCTCTGCTTCTCCCCGCATCGTCTAGCACACACACGCACACTCCCTCGCTCCGCCCCCTCGAGCTTTTCACGCTCTTTTTGCTCGCTCGAGCCCTCACGCCCACTTTGCTCCTACACGCTCACAAGCTCGTAGGCAATCTCCCTTCCTCGAGTTTCTCACGCGCTTCCAATCCCCAGAACATTATGACCACCTGCACTCGCGTCATCTGCACTCCTGCACATTAGTTTCACCTGCACTCGTCTCATCACCTGTTCATTGTTTACACCTGCACTCGTCACTATAAATACCACAGCACTTCCGTTTCACGGGTGTTGGTTATTGTATTTAGATTCCCGTGTCTTTGCCCCCCGCTAGTCTCGTCTAGTTTTGACCCCCCTGTGATTCGTTACCCCCTTAGCTTGCCAGCTCTCTTGTTCCCCTAGCTCCCCTGTTTAGTCCTTCCCGCTACTCTATTCTGATTACCCCGGCTTTGACCCTCGCTTCCCTCGACCATTCTCATTGGATTTGCCCCTTGTTTATACTTTGATTCCCCGGCTTTTGACCCTACGCTTCCCTCGACGATTCTCCCTCTGGATTTACCCTGTTATGTACTTTTGCCTGCTTTATTTTTATTAAAGCAGTTTTTCCTCCGACATTGTGACTGTCTCGTCTTGTGTGTGTGTGTGTGCGGGTTACACCATCATATATATATGTATGAATAATAATTTGCTGTGGTCTTCCATTCACCGCTATTGAAGTTTACCCTGCAATTGTTTACTTCTGCATTCTAAAACCTGGAAGTGTGAAAAGGGTTTATGTTTTAGTTTTTGCATCTACCAGCATCTAAATGTCAAAACACACCAAACCACAATCCCTAAAAAGAAGAAATACAAATTTATGGCAGAAGTTGCACAAACATTTTTTTTTTTTTTCAAAGCACGTTTTACGTACAAAGTAAGCCTCACAAGCAATCTCAAAATAGATTTATATTTAGATACTGAAAAAAATGTTTATCATAGAAGAGGTCTGTTCAAGTCATTATATGCATGAATTGCATTGCTAATGTATATTTGAGCAACTAAATAGATCCAGGCAAATATCATTGACCCAAATCCTAAACATGGTGACCTTGATTTCCTACTCAGCTATTCTTCATTAAAGCTCAAGACAAAAGCAGTTAAGCAGATGTTGGTCATCTCTTCGACAGATGATTGCAAGGAGACGTTAGGACCACAAGCAGCAGTGAGTAAGATATGCCCTTCCTTCATGTTCCATATGGTGGAGCCCTGGACGATGAGAAGAACCAGCTGTTAATTTCTACACTTTATACATTGATTTAATGTTTGTTATGGGAATACAGCGTTTTCAGAACAATGTAATGATGGCAGTGTGGCATAGATCTAGATTTGTATACACGTTTCTTACCAAAGACAATATGTTATACCCCACATGCTTCCGTTACAAGCAAATGGCAATATTATATGTCAATAGAAACTTCATATGAATACATTAACATAAATAAACACAAAATCTAGTGTGTTCAAATGTTCTGGGTCAGTTCATGCATTTTTACTCATCATATAACTCTCCACTCAAAGGCCAACTGTAAATGCCGATGCATACAATACAAGACAAAAGGAGTGGTGGTGGTGTAGTGGTCTAAAGCACATAACTGGTAATCAGAAGGTTGCTGGTTCGATCCCCACAGCCACCACCATTGTGTCCTTGAGCAAGGCACTTAACTCCAGGTTGCTCCGGGGGGGGGTTGGTTGTCCCTGTAATAAGGGCTCTGTAAGTCGCTTTGGATAAAAGCATCTGCCAAATGCATAAAAATGTAAAAAAAAATTAAAAGACATGACTCAATTATCCTTTTTCTCACTCAAGGGATTTTTTGGATCTTTAGATAAAATGTATACCTTGTTTGGGTTCATAATTGTACCCTAAGGACCTATTGTGTTCCTTTAAAGGTAAATACATATGTTTTGTTCCTCTTGGAACAAAAATGTACCTGCACAGTACCTTTTTGTCTCCTTAAGGTTACAAATATGTACTCAAAACAACTGTATCACCTTAGTGTTGGCTGTTGTACCAAAACATAATTTTCGAAGGCTCAACACCACTGTGGTGAGGTATGGATCAGACTGGAAAAGACATGTTCTTAGTGGTCCCATGGACATCCCTTTGTAATAACCTTCTGTTATTATCTCCTCAATGGCCCTTGCAATAATCGCATTCTGAAGTAGCACAAAATGCTGGAACACTCCAAAACAGAGCTTGTGGCCACAGAAGGATGTAATTAACTCTTATTGAGTTTCATTATCGTGGAGAGCTCTCAGCTAGCATGTGGTTCAAGTGTATAATTGTCATATTAGATTCGATGTCTTTTAGAGATCAAATAGAGTTTCAATCAAGTTGTCGGAGGCGGCTTCTGGCAGACACAGATGTCAGTGACACCAGTCTGGCTGTTTTTGTTGTCGCATGTCTTGTTAACCAGGAATAATCCGTTACATCTGCTTTAATCTTGCTGTTCTGTCTCAGGTGCGAGAGATGGGTATGAAGACATCAACTTTTGTGACTCTGATTTGTAAATACTGATTGCCGTTTGAAGATGAGAATGGCCCAACATATGTTCAGAAGCTCCAACACGACTCTAGACAATAGAATACAGAGTTCCACATTTTCCTGCTGCCTCAGTACTGCTCCACTACACAGCATCTCCTCTGGTAGCACACAACAAATGGTTTGTGCATTAAAAGGCAACTTTATTTGAAGACACTAGAACAGAAGATACAAGAAGAAACATAAGCGGGAAAGCCAGTGTGGAAAGGCAATAACAAATATCAAACGAAAATAGCAAATAAAGCCAGAGAATTTATGGATATTGCATTGCTTCAGGAGCAACTTTTGAAAAATGGCTTTGACTTTTCCTCTTCCTATTCCCCTGTGTGAGGAAACATAAATGAGGGCATTGATTTCTGCCCTGCCTCGCCTTTGGGAGGCAGAGTCTGACAGATGGGGAAACAACATTCAGGGGGTTGGGGATAATGAGGAAAAGTTCTCGTTTAGGGGAACATGCTTGGGAGTTGCAGATACTTGTGAGCTTCCTGATGGCACCTCAGAGGACCTTCCTGATATTCTAATTACTGGAAGATGAAGTAGCTGATAGAGCTTGCATCAGTCAAATACAGTTCTCCAGATATACTTCTGCACCAAAGAGAGCTTTAAAGAAAGTAGGGATTGCACTAGTTGACTAGTTAATTAATTCTGCGATTTGTTGACTTGTCAAGTTGACTTCAGTTGTGCTTGTTTTATACATTGTGACAGCAGGAGTAGAATTGCTCTCCACAAAATGCCTGTATTCTCACCTGCATCATCTCAATGGTGCAGGCACAGCCTGCCTCTGAATTCCTGTACCATTTGATAGCATGTAATTGAATTTAGAGATTATTTCTCGACTTTTGATTGAGTACCTTCTATAGCTACTATGGAGTTGTGTGGTATAAATACCTCTGGACATACTACATTCAACATGTTGGCATTGTTCTTTGACCTCTGTGTTCTTAGACCTTCAACAAGTCAACAATTGACTTGGTTGTTCATAAACATGTACTGTTCAGATTAACCACAAGGAAAAACTTTCTTGGTTCCTATCACACTTACACTTGAAAGGAGTCAATCAGCTCACAGTTCACTTTTTGAATCTGAAAGTTTCTTCAAAATGTCTCATTTGCATTCCACAGAAGAAGGTCATACAGGTTTGAAACAACATTAGGATGTGCGATGGACACATTTCCATTTTGCGTAAACTAATTGTAACACTTTACAGCAGGAGACAAGAAGGAGAACACAGGGAAGAGGGTTTTCCAGGCTCAGGTAAGACTTTTAATCAGCCACTTCAGTGCTTTACAACTTCACAAACTCATCAGCTTCACAGGCACGTAGTCACTTAGACTCATCAGCTTCACAGGCACGTAGTTACTAAAACACATCAGTTTCACACACACAATAGATCCAACGCAACAGCTTCAGAAGCACTGTGGCCTTCCTTGTGCCAGTCTCTCCCCTTCTGTGCTGGTGACGTGGTTGCTTACATGACCCTCTCCCCATGCTCACTGGAATTAGAAACAGGTGTTAAACATAATCTAGCTCAGGTGCAAGCACCCTTCCCGCTTTCGCACTCCGGACGGAGCCTTGACCACGCCCCCGCTGCCACACTAATGTAACGTAAATATTGACATTCGTTTGATGTGAAGGCAAAGAGGTACCAGTCCGCTTTGCATTTTGATATGACATAGCTAAGTACCTCGGTGCTTGCCATACATAACTGTATTACATAATCACCTGATTGTGATTGTTTGATGTTGCAATCACATATTATTGAACAAATAAAGGAATTTTAAGCGAATGTAGAAATACCATGACAGCGTTGTGTCTCATTTCTTGTATTATATGAGCACTTCAATCCAACTGAACCGCGGATCAGCCAGACTCGAACAGCATCTTAAGAGCGTGTGGTGATGTGCATGATGTCCGCGGAGGTTCATACCAAACTCCCGTGAAAATACAAGCAACAGCAACCGTGTAATTTTGTGGTGCTTCTATGTTACTTTTGGCTCACCTGTTGATTTGCATGCTCTTTGGTACTCGTAATAAAGTCCTTTGCATCACAAGTGCAACACTACCAGTTCAGCTATCATGTATTTTGGTCACAATTGAACAAGCTTGCAAATGTAGTTGATTATGTAATGCAAATGTTAAAATGCATCACCTTACATTAGTCATGCACTATAGTGAAAGGGTTTAGATGTCAGAAGATAGCACTGTGTGAGGAACAGGACAAAATGTAATTTATGAACTGATAATCTGCCGTTTTACTCGTGATTTGTGTGAAAGAGAATAAAAGTCATTATAGCTTTATTTCACCAGAAAACTTCTGCGATATGAATTAGTGATGGGAAGATCGGATCATTTTACTGACATGAACCTTTGACTCTCATTCAGCAAAATGAACAAATCTTTATTCATGACATTTCATTCATTTGAGCAGAATTAAATTAAAATGTTACATTTTCAATAGCCAAATCCCCCCAACATGTTTGCTTGCGCAAACTTTGATTAAAGTCCCAATAAGGACAAATTTATAATGCAGCCAAGGACAAATTATGAGAATCAGAAATGATTAGTTCACCTCTGGAATCTTCTTGCCAGAGTTGTTCGCTCTTTGTCACTTGACAGCCATATGTGCATAGCGCATATGACTGTCACGTGACAAAAGAACGAACAACTCGGACCAGAAGACTCGAGAGATGAACTAATAATTTCTGTTTCCTGTGTGAGCAATGTATAGCGTATATACGGCTGTCACGTGACAAAAGAACGAACGACTCGGACCAAAAGAGTTAAAGGTTGAAATAATCATTTCTGTTTCCTGTATGCGGTTTTCACATAACAAACGAACAGAGGTTGCAAAAGGAGTAGTCGAGTAAACCTCAAAAAGGACCATTCGAAATGTGAAAAATATGCAGCATAGCAGGGGGAATGTAGAGGAGATAGCATTGACTTCATTGTGTTTGGTGTTATTGTGCATTGGCCCTGTTAAATCTGGGTTTGGGAAAAGGGGGCTTTTTTAGTTTTCACCTTGTGGTTTCATTCATAGCTACTCGCCCATCGCTTTCAATAGAAACATGTTTTGTGCAGAGCAAGCAAGAACTGGCCCGCCTTCCTGCTGAAGGAGTACAATGGTTCACCCTGGTTAAGTTTGCACTTGGAGGTGGAATGAATGAATCATATGACTGAGAGGCCCCAGGTTTAAAACAGAAAGACAATGCCTTCAGTAGTGTTCTAAACCTTGAAACAAATCAACCAAATTTTACATTGAAAGTCAATGATTGTTTTATTGGCCACCACTTGCAGTGAAAATGTTATGTCCAATTGCTGGGAAAAGAAAGTTAATGGGTAAAATGTAAGTGCTACTAAAGTGAGTTAGTTGTAAATGATGAAATACAGTCAACAGGAAGGAATATTTGATTAACTATACCACCTAACCGAAACCCAACCCTAAACCTAAACATTAGCGACAGAACTGCTACTCCCTGTATGCATATTATGCAGGGCACCAACTCCCTAAGAGGCACCATCTTACCCTAGGGGGGCAACAGAAACTCTACCAGCTGCCCTTCCTCATACGTTATACGATATTCAACTACCCGATAGAAGTCGCAGAACACAGACGATTGCATCGCAGCTTGCACCACGTCAGATTATCGCCAAACAACCAATTCATTCAGGAGAGGAAATTTGGATTTTTCATTGCACAAACAGATGAGAGAGAATGTCATAGTTTTTCTGCTACAGCTGGTTGCCAAACTAACTCCTCCAAACCCTCGTGGGCTGAATTCCAGCATGTCTGTTAAGTGTTGCTCCCTGCCATTCCTTCTAACATCTGCAGAGAGGACAAAGAGAAACTAATGCAATCACAGGCTCATTTTATGCTATACAGATGGATGGAGAGACTCCAGTGGAGTGGGGAACCTTTCTACTGCCTCTGATATGTGCCATGTGATACTGACCACACAATACAGGACTAATTGAGAATGTTCTTTCCCATCCAGTTTTGGGTGTAAACAGCTTTCAGCTTGACCAGCTTTCCTGAATACTTTCCTGAGTTACATGAGTTTAATAGGTTAAGCCACACTCAACTTCATGATTTTTGGTTGGATTTTTTAAAAGACAGATTTCTGAGGTCTGTGACAAAACCCCTGGATCGCAGCCAAATCGGCGCTTGCTTGGTTTCCGATGCTCATTAAGTATAAGTAGTTCAGTGGCGTGATCTGAGACAGTTTTGAGCTGTCACAGACGCTGTGATATTTTCAAGCTTGTTTGATATTATCACTACATAATCTTGTAGTGTGAGTGATGCAGCAACAGCGGCAAACTGCTCCAACCAATCACATCTTATCGTGCACTGTTATGTACAGGTATGGAATTTTGAATGCTATTTGGTTTTATTGTAATAAACTACCAAGAAATAATTTTAACAGATAAGTATATGGTCTGTGTACTCTACTTTTATTTTCCAAAACAGACACAGAGAGCCTGTCTTTCCAATCTTGTCTGCCATATTTGCTTTTCTTCTTTTAGTTTTTTTTAGACAAAATCAGTTAGCAAACAACTTTTGGACAGGGAGCTGACCGAAACCATTTATTTCTGGAAAAACCTCATGATCACTTTTTTTCCGCTGGGATGCCTCTTGGCCAAAGATCTTGTAGTTTGTCCACCACCTTTGCATTCTGTTGTGTAGTAAGTACACTGTTATGACAAGAACTTTTCAAGAAGACAAGAAACCCCGTTGTGAAATGTGAGTAGTACAGCAATTCATGTAGGCAGACAGTCGTGTAGTGAGAGAGTGGCTTTAGGTTTAGGCGTTTGTTCAAATCCCTAACCAAAGTGTTAACAATCGTGATAATTGTGAATGGTAATGTTGAAAGCAGTCCTTTCAAGTCCTTTCTACTTCATAACAATACTCTGATGATGCAATGCTGGTGGAGGATATCACTTCCTATCAGTACCTTCAAGCTGGGCACTTCCACTCCGTTTTTTCCAAATGATAAGCCAAACACTCTGGTTTCCTCCAATCTGTGTAATCCAATAAGGATCGTCACTCTACTGGAAGCTTGAGGAAACAGATGTGTGAAGATAAGTGAAATGTTGACCTGATCTTGCTGTGGAACATGTGCCCCCAAATCTCTCTCTCTCTTTCTTTTACTATCTCTTGCTCTCTATCTCTTTAGTCTTATATCTATTTTCAGTTTTTCCTTCCAGTTTAGTTGTTTTCAATAGTTTTAACTAGTTTCACAGTTTTTTTTATTTATGTATTTTTTTTTATGTTTTCTATTTTCAGTTTATTTATTTATTTATTTTTTTTATTAGGGCTGCCCAAGTTAATTTAACTTATGCCATTTAATTTTGAAGCAAACGTTACATTTCTGAAGGTCGTCTTCAGGTAGTTAACAATCAATTACTTTTTGTTGGTGTAATCAGATTAAATTACATTTTTGACTTGAATATAATCAGTTAAATTAGATGTTACCACATGAAACACATTTTCTTAGGTTATCTGACCAGACCTTTTTTCTGTGTAGTGTTGTCACTATCTAGTTTAGTTTTAGTTAGTGTTGTACACTGTAATAGTGGTAACTTGCATTTGTTACCTTAAGAAGCTATTCCTAATTCCTAATCTAACCCTTAAATTTAGTTTTGTTAGGTTGATTCAGTGATTTTAATATTTTTAGTTGAATCAAACCACTTAAAGCTGCGCTATGTAACTTTTTGCTCTCTAGTGACATCTGTGGTTGAAGTTTAAAATTGCAAGCAATTTGCAGAAGAACACTTTACGTAAATCGTGTTTCGACACTGCTGTTCTAGTGGATGAATCTCATGGTTTGAGGTCACCTGGACATCGCTTGTGTTATCATGACTGGGAGATATTCAGAGCCGGAATCATAACATATTATTTTCATGTTGGTATTATTATGTTACTTGATTAAACATTTCAAAATGAAATATTTCTTGCTTTGTTGAAGATAAACAACACTCTTATTTACATATTTTGAATGAATGAATTTGACACTTATAGCACTTTTCTGACACTTCACTCAAAGCGCTTTTACTTTGAGAACAGGGGAAACTCCTCAGCCACCACCATTTACCAGCATACATATGATATTCAAGTGTTTCATCTACTTTAATGCTTATATTGTAGCCAACTAAACTTGTCAATTTAAGAGGTGAAACTCGTGATATGGCTGATACGAGTTCAGTGTAACACTTTATTGTACTACATAATGCAAGGGAAACTGAAATAACACTGTAAACTAAAAACATAAAACGATTGGGGGCCTGGCTAGCTCAGCGAGTATTGACACAGACTCCAGCCAGGTCTGTTAAGCAATCAAATTGGCCCGGTTGCTAGGGAGGGTAGAGAGTCACATGGGGTAACCTCCTCATGGTTGCTATAATGTGTGGTACTCGCTCTCGGTGGGGCGCATGGTGAGTTGCGTGGATGCTGCGGAGAATAGCGTTCTCCACGGTAATGCGCTCAACAAGCCACGTGATAAGATGCACGGATTTACGGTCTCAGACGTGGAGGCAACTGAGATTCTTCCTCCACCACCCAGATCAAGGTGAGTCACTACGCCACCACGAGGACTTAGAGTGCATTGGGAATTGGGTATTCTAAATTGAGGAGAAAAGGGGAGAAAAAAACAAACAAAACATAAAACGAGCAATAATGATGGGGATAAAATATACTTTATTAAACATGAAAATAATATGCTTAATTATGCAATATAACATGAACAATTTCAGAAGTTGTACATTTAGTAAACATGCACAGTAACTTCTCTCGGCAACATAGATACATAGCGATCGGTAAACACACGGGTAATGTTTGATACATAAAAGCATGACAACCCTACCAGACAACATTTACATTTACATTTACATTTATGCATTTGGCAGACGCTTTTATCCAAAGCGACTTACAGTGCACTTATTACAGGGACAATCCCCCCGGAGCAACCTGGAGTTAAGTGCCTTGCTCAAGGACACAATGGTGGTGGCCATGGGGTTAGAACCTGTGACCTTCTGATTAACAGCCCTGTGCTTTAGCCACTACGCCACCACCACTCCTCATACTGTATACAAGCATTATAGCAGGTAAACAACCTCACCAAACAGATAATAGATAAACATCCATCCAGCCTGCAGCGATGCTCTCCTGAACTGAGAGATTGTGACTGAATGAACTGAAAAGCAACCGAGATAGCTGGTCCTTCTTTTCTGTGTTTACGGACATAACGTAATGATGCAAGGAGGAAGAACCGAAGCCAGCGATTTCTTGCCATATCCAACCCAACATCTTAAAATACAAATTATTTTTATAGGTTTACCTAAGTGAAATCGGGGAAAGTAGGGACATTGTTTTAAACACTGATTGTTTATGTACTTTATCAATAATGGCAATTTGTTCAATTTTAACCAAAAAAATCTTACATAGCGCAGCTTTAAATGATGTTACTACATGAAATAATGTTTTTAGGTTAACAGT
The DNA here is from genome assembly GCF_025860055.1 of Xyrauchen texanus. Lineage (NCBI taxonomy): Eukaryota > Metazoa > Chordata > Actinopteri > Cypriniformes > Catostomidae > Xyrauchen > Xyrauchen texanus. The sequence goes on from NC_068317.1 coordinate 7,602,534, forward strand.
TTTTTGTAAAGTAAAATGTAGTCACAAGAATATATTTTTTGTTTTGTTTCAGTTTTTCCAATTTTGTAAAATTAGATTTTTATTTCAGATAATGAAAATGTTTTCACATAGTTTTCATTTTTGTTTCATCTCTCTCTTTGTCTTCCAGCTGCTTCCGTCCCACGTTTTGGCCAGGAACAGTCATCTCAGCTTGTCTAAGCCCCAGTGCTGCCTTCATTTTATGATGGTGGGAGTGGAACCAACAGACACATGAATCATTCAAGTTTATTTGGACCTGTCAGGCCAGTTCTCAAAGTTTTCAGTGTGTGTTAGTTAGAGTTCGATTGAAGGCATATGAGTTAACACTGAACAGTGTGACTGCTAAAAAACAAATAGACTCACAAACACATTCCACACAGTCATTACTAGTTTATGATTAGTCTCAGACATTGCAAGTGGGGCTTGTAAAAAAAACAAAAAAAATGTCATGAATGTTTTGAATTTTTTTTTTAAATATGCTCACAACATTTGGTCACATAATACTACAGGGTTTCAGAAGTAAAGATTCCATTAATTTGCTCCATAGATAAATGTATATTTAGTGATAACGTACACCGATCAGCCACAACATTAAAACCACCTGCCAAATATTGTGGATGTCCCCCTCATGCCACCAAATCAGCGCCAACCCGTGTGAAGCCTTGTGTGAAAATCACAGGAGATCAGCAGTTACAGAAATACTCAAACCAGCCCGTCTGGCACCAACAACCATCCATGTGATTATCTATTAAGCCAATCGTGTGGCAGCAGTGCAGTAGAGGTCAACAGAGAATGTCCAGACTGGTTTGAACTGACAGAGTCTACAGTAACTCAGATAACCGCTCTGTACAATTGTGGTGAGAAGAATATCATCTCTGAATGCTATTCTGAGATGTGGGTTGGTGCTCTTTTGGCAGCACGAGGGGGACCTACACAATATTTGGCAGGTGATTTTAAAATTGTGCGATTTATTAACATTGTGATTCAAGATCAAGACCATGTGCCACAATCAGTGTGATTTTAACTTTTAAAAAAAGAGTTGTGTAATAGCCACACTCAAAACAAAAAAAAAATATGTTATTTATTATATTTTATACAAATTTACACAATTTAATTTGATGATATTTTGTAATTAAATCAAAATGTGAAAAACAAATGTACTGCAAATTTCCATTGAAAAACTACACTACCCATAATCATGATAATAGATCCACCAATCAGAGAAACACATAAATGGATATTGTGGCTAAAGAGTCCAGCAGCAACTGACAACTCCCTGTGAATGATGCAATCGAGTCAATCTCACTAAATGACCAAACCACAGAGTTTGTGGAGAGTTTATCTCAGAGCAAGTTTGGTTCAAGAATTCTTAAATAAAAAATCATTTAAATGACTATGGAGAAAATGAATTTTTTTTTTTTTCTTTTTTTTTTGGCAGAACCAAGGCAGCTAAAAAGTGGGATGTTGCTGTTGTACTATAAATGGTTAAATAGATGTGACAAAGACAAGACAACACATATCAATTAAATAATGTTACTGTTGGTTTAATGTTGATTGCCAAACATAATGCGCCATTAAATGTGACTTTAAATGAAAATAAGAATATTAAGAATATTAATGCAGTGATGCCTTGCAAGCATTCTAATAATAAAAATAATATTTGTAATTTCACCTGCAAGTAAACATTTCTGTGTTTTAGTGTCAGATTTTTTTCATGGCAAAGTGAATGGTGAAACTATATCTTTAAAATAGCAGAGTCATATTTCAATGTTAAATTCATGTATTCATACTATTTGGAAAGTATATTTCACCACTGATCTATTGTGTTTCGATACAGATTCTGAGATGAGCAGACATGGAGGACATCTTCAAAGCCAGAAGGACATCAGAAGAAAGTGAATGATCCGGCTCTGTCCTCCCTGCATACTTACAATACATTTTACATGCAGCGCTGCTGGCCAGCCTGTCACAGGCATCACACACCATGCAGTCTCACAACTATTCACTTGATTTACTTTTAACATTCAGTAAACTTCAGAGTATGCATTGACTACTTTTACTTGCATTTACTTACAGTTTATTCTTGGGTTTCTCCAGGAGAATGTGGCTTATGTGGTCATGTAAATGCATAACGTGACATTCTTACAGATTCTTGAAGGGTGTGCATGTGCGTGGAACATACTGGCTAACAGAAACATCACAGGATAGAGCCCAACAAGTCAACACAGCGGAAATAATTCAACATTTCTGGAAGTTCAGCAGGAGAAGCACATACACTATAAACTGTACCCATCACTATACACTAATTTCAAATATCGACTAATGTCCTTCACATGCCCTCAAGTACATTGGGGGAACCCAGGAGTTTGACGTAAGAGGGAAACCCCACTATTGCAGTGCAATTCCGCTGCAGGTCTTGATAGAAAGGTAAGGAATAAACACAGCAATAACTCTGGAATATCTGGAAATAAAGAGAAGCTGCAGAGAATAAAATAGTGAAGTCTTCCTCGGATGCCATGTTTGTTATTTACACAACGCCTGGGAAATGACATTGCCGTTGAATAAGCTGCTTACTGACCAAGCCGCATGTAGACGGGAGTATAGAGAAAGCCAGCGAACACAGCTCATGTAAACACAGACAACAGAAAACCTTTTATTCTGAGAAAGCTGCTAAAGGATTGAAATCTGTGTATATGTAAACGAGCTCAATGTTATTACCATTCTAAAGGATTTTACATCATATGCAGAATTTTACTTAGGGCACACTATAGGGCTATATAATCATACTTTTTTTTTATACTTCTGAATGGGTTGCAACAATACTTTTCTCAAGAAATTTCGTTTACAGCTGTTTGTCGCAGTTCATAAAGGGTTAAAAGGTTTAGAATGAACATTACTATAACAACATTTTTGCAAACTGAGTTTTACATGCTGCATTCTATGTTTCACAGTTTCCTGTTGAAATGAACACTAGAGGTGCTACAACAACAGTGCATTTTATTCACTTTCACACAAATCATGAATATAATGGCTGATTATGACTTTATATGCATAAGTAACAAAAAATGACGTGGTTGCTTCAGAAAATGTGCTTTTCACCTCTCATTAGCTTTTAGGACACTATCGGTTATGTTTAGGAGTTGGTTAAAGGTAAGTATGCATGTTTTGTTCACCTCTCGTTTACTTCTAGGACTCTATTGGTTAGGTTTTGGTGATGGCTTAGGGTAAGGATGTCTGTTTTGTTCACCTCTTATTTACTTCTAGGACTCTATTGGTTAGGTTTAGGTGTTGGTTAAGGGTAAGGATGTCTGTTTTGTTCACCTCTCAATTACTTTTAGGACACTATTGGTTAGGTTTAGGTGTTGGATTAGGGTAAGTATGTCTGTTTTGTTCACCTCTCCTTAGCTTTTAGGACACTATCAGTTAGGTTTAGGTGTTGGTTTAGGGTAAGGATGTCTGTTTTGTTCACCTCTCATTTCCTTTTAGGACACTAACGGTTAGGTTTAGGTGTTGGATTAGGGTAAGTATGTCTGTTTTGTTCACCTCTCCTTAGCTTTTAGGACACTATCAGTTAGGTTTAGGTGTTGGCTTAGGGTAAGGATGTCTGTTTTGTTCACCTCTTATTTACTTCTAGGACTCTATTGGTTAGGTTTAGGTGTTGGTTAAGGGTAAGGATGTCTGTTTTGTTCACCTCTTATTTACTTCTAGGACTCTATTGGTTAGGTTTAGGAGTTGGCTTAGGTTAAGAATGTCTGTTTTGTTAACGTCTCATTTGCTTTCAGGACACTATCGGTTAGGTTTAGGAGTTGGTTTAAGGTAAGGATGTCTGTTTTGTTCACCTCTCATTTGCTTTGAGGACACTATCGGTTAGGTTTAGGAGTTGGTTTAAGGTAAGGATGTCTGTTTTGTTCACCTCTCATTTCCTTTTAGGACACTAACGGTTAGGTTTAGGTGTTGGATTAGGGTAAGTATGTCTGTTTTGTTCACCTCTCCTTAGCTTTTAGGACACTATCAGTTAGGTTTAGGTGTTGGCTTAGGGTAAGGATGTCTGTTTTGTTCACCTCTTATTTACTTCTAGGACTCTATTGGTTAGGTTTAGGTGTTGGTTAAGGGTAAGGATGTCTGTTTTGTTCACCTCTTATTTACTTCTAGGACTCTATTGGTTAGGTTTAGGAGTTGGCTTAGGTTAAGAATGTCTGTTTTGTTAACGTCTCATTTGCTTTCAGGACACTATCGGTTAGGTTTAGGAGTTGGTTTAAGGTAAGGATGTCTGTTTTGTTCACCTCTCATTTGCTTTGAGGACACTATCGGTTAGGTTTAGGAGTTGGTTTAAGGTAAGGATGTCTGTTTTGTTCACCTCTCATTTACTTTTAGGACACTATCAGTTAGGTTTAGGAGTTGGCTTAGGGTGAGGATGTCTGTTTTGTTCACCTCTCATTTCCTTCTAGGACACTATCGGTTAGGTTTAGGTGTTGGTTTAGGGTAAGGATGTCTGTTTTGTTCACCTCTCATTTCCTTCTAGGACACTATCGGTTAGGTTTAGGAGTTGGTTTAGGGTACGTATATCTGTTTTGTTCACCTCTCATTTCCTTTTAGGACACTAACGGTTAGGTTTAGGTGTTGGATTAGGGTAAGGATGTCTGTTTTGTTCACCTCTCCTTAGCTTTTAGGACACTATCAGTTAGGTTTAGGTGTTGGCTTAGGGTAAGGATGTCTGTTTTGTTCACCTCTTATTTACTTCTAGGACTCTATTGGTTAGGTTTAGGTGTTGGTTAAGGGTAAGGATGTCTGTTTTGTTCACCTCTCATTTACTTCTAGGACTCTATCGGTTAGGTTTAGGAGTTGGCTTAGGGTAAGGATGTCTGTTTTGTTCACCTCTTATTTACTTCTAGGACTCTATTGGTTAGGTTTAGGTGTTGGTTAAGGGTAAATATGTCTGTTTTGTTCACCTCTCATTTATTATTAGGACACTATCGGTTAGATTTAGGAGTTGGCTTAGGGTAAGGATGTCTGTGTTGTTCACCTCTCATTTACTTCTAGGACTCTATTGGTTAGGTTTAGGTGTTGGCTTAGGGTAAGGATGTCTGTTTTGTTCACCTCTCATTTCCTTTTAGGACACTATCAGTTAGGTTTAGGTGTTGGTTTAGGGTAAGGATGTCTGTTTTGTTCACCTCTCATTTCCTTTTAGGACACTATCAGTTAGGTTTAGGTGTTGTTTAGGGTAAGGATATCTGTTTTGTTCACCTCTCATTTGCTTTTAGGACTCTATTGGTTAGGCAAGGCCAGTTTATTTATATAGCACATTTCATACACAATGGTAATTCAAAGTGCTTTACATAAAAGAGATTAAAATAAGAATAAACAAAAAAATATAAGAATAATTGAAACAGTTTAGAATATATAATAAAATACAGTACAAACAGTCGGACATACAGTGGCACAGTGCTCATTCAGTAAATGCACAGCTAAACAGATGTGTTTTGAGTCTGGATTTGAATGTGACTAATGTAGGAGCACATCTGATCTCTTCTGGAAGCTGCTTCCAGCTGCGGCTGGCATAATAGCTAAAAGCAGACTCTCCTTGCTTAGAGTGAACCCTTGGTATTTCTAGCTGATGTGATCCTAATGATCTGAGTGATCTGTTGGGTTTATATTCAGTGAGCATATCTGCAATATATTGAGGTCCTTGTCCATTGAGTGATTTTTATACCAGTAATAATACTTTAAAATCAATCCTAAATGTAACTGGGAGCCAGTGTAAAGACCTGAGGACTGGTGTGATATGATCATGTTTTCTGGTTCTGCTCAGAATTTAGGTGTTGGTCAAGGGTAAGAATGTCTGTTTTGTTCACCTCTCATTTGATTTTAGCACACTCATTTTAATGCTTATCTTCAAGTTTCAGGTAAGGGAGGTACGTTTTACGCATTAAAATTCCATGTAACATTTTATCTTTAAAACTTCATCTGATTACGACACCATTTCACTCAGTTTTGGCTGTCCCTGTGGGACATTTCAGTGAAATGTATATTGAAGCATGTAATTTCATTTTGCAAAAGTTGTTTTGTAAAGTAATTTTCATGAGATCAAGCTGGAGTTTACATATACAAAGCTACATATAAATTCACAGCTCCTCAATATAAGTATAATTTCATACATTTTAATATATGTAAAAGTATAATATAGGTATGAGTAATTAATTACAGTAATTAGTTCCTTTTTAGTGCAAAAAGTAGTGCAAAACATTACATTTTCAATTCTAGGAATCAGATTACAGTAACTGACTTTCAATTATGTCGATTACTTTTATATGCATTACTTGGGTTACACATTTCTACAATAGCATATTTTATATAGAATTTGATATAGAAAACATGAACGATGTCCATATCTGCATGTTTGGATTTCTGTGACAGTTGAAGGGCGTGCACCCCCTAATGAGTCATTGTAGGGAAGAAATGTGCATTGCTGAGTGTATGTGTGTAACAATGAACAAGGAGGAAATATAATTTTGAATTTGTTGAGCAAAAAAAAAAAAGCAAACACGTAGAACAACAAAAAAAAAACTTTTCTGTAAACAGTGCTAGAGGAAATAAATTAAAATGTACATAATTAGTAACATAATACATTTTCCAATAAAGTTATTGGTAAAGTAATATTAATCCAATTTTACAGAAACAATTATAGTGAAATACGTTTTTGAGTAACTTACTCAACAATGGTTAAGTGTATTTCAATTATAGAAGATTTTAGGTAAATAACAAATAAAATTTCAGTCTATTTCTGCAAAAAGCCATTGTGTTGCTTCAATGAAAAACTTGGATCACAGAGCAGTTATTTTGGAAATTGACAGACTGTCTATTGTCGTTATATGGAACAGACATTCTTATTCTGTTCCACGAAAGAAAGAAATCAGGTGAGTAAATAATTACAGAATTTTCATTTTTGAGTGAACTGTACCTTTAATAATTAGATGAAAGTAGATGCCTAGTAATGACAAGTTTTTTAGTGGTTTGTGCACTTCTATTAGCCAAAGAAAATGTTTTCAGGTGAATGTGGTCATGTTTTGAAACCTCGGCTGAGCTTCTTTTGGGTCTTACAGTTATTGCAACTAATATCTGTCCCAAGCACTTGATTTGTGTCACGTTTAATGTGTAGAGGCTTCACGCTTCTATCTTGTGCAGATAAGTTCTTATCTTCATGTCCTCTGCCTCTGCACTTGAGACTGTCCGTCAGGTTCCTCTGTCTTTTTTATCTACTGAGAGAGATTGAGTCTCATCTGAGAAAGTGTGAGTGAAAGAGAAAGTGCAGAGTTGTAACAAGACAAGAAGCCAGTCAAAGCGCATAGCTCTGTTGGATCTTTCAGAGGAGGTGATAAAAGCCTTTGAAATGTGGTCTGCTGAAGCCCCCCGGCTAGGCTCGAGGTTGGCCTACTGACCTCAGACAGCCAGAACCCTGCACATCTATTTCTGCAGGAGACACATACAAATATACACACTGATACTCATCTCAGACCTGCAGTGAAGATCAGTAAGAAGTGAAGACTGGTGCCATGTTTGTGTCAAAACTCAACCAAGCCCTTTATAGACTGGCGGGCAGTGTTGGATGTCTTCTTATTACAAAATAATTTGTTACAGTAACTGACGTAACATTTTAAATTCTTGTAGTCAGATTCATTCACAAGACAGATCATAGTCTTTGAGACCCGATAGTTGCTGCATTTGGACTTTTTGTATGGCAGTATTGATATGCGCCATTATTAAGTTTTTCTGAAAATGCTATGTTGCAGATTGTAGCTGGTGGAAATGTTTGGTTTTAAATATCTTCCATATGCCTTCTGATTTGAGATTGTGTGTGGTTTTAAGTGCCGCACAGATGGTGACATTCTCTGCAGATCTCAATTTAAACTCTGTCTCTAGTGATATGAGACACTGCTATGGAAAATCAAATGTCCTCATTGGGGAAGCTCAGCTCTTTCAAACCATAAACTGTACAGTGTGAATGGAAAAAGATGTCACACACAGGTGTTCATGTAAATGTCATGGAAAAGTTCTTATTCTGCTCTTTTCACACTGTTCCGGTATTCGTGACAGATTCAGTATGCAAGACGTGCTCTATGGCCTGGAAGATGTTCTTTAGCTCTGTTCCAAACCCAAATGTGCTGCCTCGCTGTCTGTCTAAATAGGCAGTTACCACTGAGGGCAGCATCATAATGACTGAATAGAAACAGCAGTTACTCTGATAAAGGTCACTGTGACAATTCTCTGTCTTTTTTTTAAGGAGAAAGCGGAAGCCGTGCAAACAATCCAAAGTAAATCTTTATTTTTTAATACTTTTTGGTATACCAAAACTTTTCAGTATAGCATAAATTAATGCACACATGAATAAGGCTGCATGCTTCTCTCTCCCCTATGGTGGTTTGTACTGCCCATTTATCCTTAACCAGCTCTCAACGCAACACAAAACAGCTGTTAGAGGTGATTTCCCACAGGTGTGAATCCTTACCATTTTTCGTCTCCTGGCCTCGCACAGACTTTGCTTGGCCATGCCCAGATCACTGCATGTCCCCGTTGGCTGACTCAGACAGGGGAGCATCTGGAGGAAATCCGCCACAGTCATCTGCAGCCTGTGGACCACCTTGAACTTAAAAGGCTGGAGAGCTAGATGGATGGTTCCATGGTGTAATGGTTAGCACTTTAGCACTTCTCGGTGGAACCTCCTTAGCCTCTTGGAGTGGTGGTGGCGTAGTGGCTAAAGCACAGGGCTGTTAATCAGAAGGTCACTGGTCTGAACCCCATGGCCACCACCATTGTGTCCTTGAGCAAGGCACTTAACTCCAGGTTGTTCCAGGGGGATTATCCCTGTAATAATTGCACTGTAAGTCGCTTTGGATAAAAGCGTCTGCCAAATGCATAAATGTAAATGTTGATACCAACGAATAATCTGTGCATTGGTATCCTTCATGCGATGGAGCCACTGGAGCAGGCCCCAACAGATAGTATCGGATGGTGAGGAAAGCCCACTTGATGGCCAAATACTCCTTCTCGACTGTGCTTCGCCTTCTCTCTAAGCGTGAGCTTTTGACTAAATGTACAGTACAGCACAGGGCGCTCATCCACCATCTGGAACAGTACTGCTCCCACCCCTCTGTCTGATGCATCCGTCTGCAAGATAAATAGGAGAGTGAAGTCCGGAGAACAAAATGCAGCCTTGGAAGTTCCCTGGGGTATCAAGCTCTGCTTGAGCTTGAAGAATGACCTGGAATCGCTGCTGCTGCTCCTGGTGCATTTGGTGGATGCTGGTGAGGGTCTTGATCAGATATGCAAATGGCAAGGACTCCATGATGGTGTAACTTCCTCCAAGTTCCCCTAGTTTTGGCACCACTGTGACAATTCTCTGGCTTTCTTGTGAAGGAGGAAGCGGGAGCCGAGCAAACAATCCAATGTAAAAATGGCGGTTTGGACTGCCCCTTTATCCCTCTCCAGCTCTTGCTGCAAAACAGCTGTTAGAGGGGATTTCCCACAGGTGTCAATACTTACCGCTCTTCCTCTCCCGGCCTCGCTCTCTACAGACGTCGCTCGGCCATGCCCACATCACCATAGTCACACAACACACTTATAGAGACTCCATTAATGCTCACTGTTAAAGTCAACGTGTTGAATGAAAACACGTTCCTAGTCTTAGATGTCGTCCAAACAGATTTTCATTTGAAATTGCATTGATTACACTATGTTTATACTTCTCATCCACACAGGAATGTTTCAAAACTGCTCCATTACAGCATACTATATGAAAACAATGCTAGTTAACTGAAATGTCATGCTGTGTTCAATTCTTTGAAACACTTAGAATGTTGGAATTTCCAACTTCATACTAGGGACGGCTGTGGCTCAGGTTGTAGAGCGGGTCGGCTGGTAATTGCAGTGTTGGTGGTTTGATACCCAGCCCACATGTCTCCACATGCCGAAGTGTCCTTGGGCAAGACACTGAACCCCAAGTTGCTCCCAATGGCAGGCTAGCACCTTGCATGGGACACAGTGTAAAGTGCTTTGGTAACTTCTAAAGTTAATATAAAGGCGCTTTATATGCGCAGACCATTTACCATACTTGGAAAAGTTAAACAGAATGCAGTTGAAGTCAGAATTCCAACTTGACATGTGGAAATTCACAACTCCAAAATCACTGTGATGTAACACAAACTTAGGCCTTGTTCAGACTGCCACTAAAAATCTGATTTTTTGCATATCCAGATTGTTATCCAGATGAGTTTTTGATAGTTTGGTCAGCAAAAAAACACATGAGATCAGATTTTTCCAAATCTGATTCAAACCACATTGGGAGGTGGTTTCAAATGCGATTGAAATCAGATTTTTTTCAGATGCGTCTCAGTCCGGGCGCTCTGGCTGCTCAATTCGGATTTCAAATGGTCTTTTAAATGGTCTCTTAATGTGACACAAATGTGACTTCTAAAATCGATGACTACATCGGAACATCCCAATATTTGCCAGTCTCCTCCGTCGCTGAGTTTTTCTTGTGCAATGGAGGAGTTCTGCACCGCGACTGGACAGGGTGCTTATTTGGAGAGCGAGATGATGCACCTCCATTTTCCCCACATCTGTTTTGAAAGCATCATCACGTGGGAATGCCTACGTCATTACCAAAGCAACCAATTCAGATAGGTTGGTTATGTCTGAACGTGCAAATCTGATTTGATCACTTGCAATTAATAGTGCGGAGAGTCTGCCTGAAAAGATCAGATTTGCCTGCAGTCTGAACATAGCCTTATAGATCCAATCAATCTCAGATAGATCACCCTAAAACATCCATAAAAGCAATGATTTAAACAAATAAGTTTTAACATAAAAATTATAAGCTTAACATTTCTTGCTTTTAAACCCCCAAACAATTGACCACATTATGCCACAAATGCTGTTAATTAAGTTTAACTTGCTTTGAACTCCTTTAATTTGAGCAGAAAATAATTTTGGTTCTTTCATCCATGGTACACTGTAAAAAGTTGTAACCTGCATTGTTCCCCTCAGGAGATATTTCCTCCTGCTCTAACACTTTCAATTTGTTTTACTTGTGTAATTATCATTTACATATTGATTTCCTATGAAATAATATTTTTCACTTGAGTAATTTTCTGTATTTCATTGGCTCTGTACTTGTACTCTGCACAATGACAATAAAGTTGAATCTAATCTAGTGAGTGAGTTTGGGACAAGGAGATCCAAAAAACGGTTTACTATGTCATATCTGTCAGGTTGGGCTGCTCTCTCTCAGCATGCACTTCCCCCATCTGGAGTTGTAGAAACACAGGTGAGAAAGGTTACAGGTGCAGCAGGGAAAACTCCCTTGAGGGGAACATCTAAAAAGTAAGAGAGAGAGAGAGAGAGAGAGAGAGAGAGAGAGAGAGAGAGAGAGAGAGAGAGAGAGAGAGCAAAATGCCCTACCTGAACATAATCTGTCTCTGTACCACAGCTATGCAGAGAGCATATTCTGCATATATGCACATGCAAAATAGACAGACACGCATGCACACTGCAATCTTGACATATAAAAGAGCATCTATAATTGTATCTCAACCTGGAAAATGGAGGGCAAAATAACCTCAGGGCTTTTCATGCAATATTGCAACCAAGTCACAGAAAATTAAGCAAATGGGGTTCTGTCTGGTTGAGCACGCTTGTATTTAAGGCTCATATCTGAATTCAGTTACTGAGAAAGAGAGAGAGATAGTGAGGCTGTGTGCTTGTTTTTGGAAATAGTCTTAGCTTTAACCCACCTGAGCTGGTGCTATTTTGTAGAGTCAAGAATGCATTTCCTCCACATAAGTGTTTTACCTGAGAGAGGGGGTTTGCTGGGAAAGAGGCAAAGAAAGGCAAAAGATAAGTGAGGGATTGTCACTGGATATGTTTGTCCTCCTGAGCTAGTGGCTGCTAGGCAATACACGTCTAGCACAATTACTCATATCCTCATACCTTTAGAAATTGTGCCCATTTATTATGTTCATATATTTATTGAATTTTTTCTTATAAACTGATAACAATAATTTTTCCCTTCAGAGAGTTGAGCTTGAGGCCAATTTACAGTATATATAATGAGATACTGATAGACAGTAAGAGAAACTTGTGGTCAAGATTGCATTTTTTTTTTTTATCCTTTAAATATGACCATTATTTTAATGCCAGGAAATGTCACAGCGTAACAGGGTTGGACAGAATGTGAGGGACAAGACACATTCAGCATTTCCTCAGGAAATGTACAAAACATTTGGAAAAAAAAAACTTCATAGATATGGAAAGCAATACATTTGAATTCCAATTAAATAAACACTTCAATATATATATATATACATAAAAATGTGGCAGCACCACGTTTTATTTTTAGTCAGAGAACCCTCAAGTGGGTTTATTATTAAAATCAGCTCCTTCAGCAACTTCAGCACCACTTATGAATTGCCTATTCTTTTTTTCCAAAGTCAAAGTACCTATACATCCAGAAGTATTAATATATTGATATCCTTTTACATTATAGTTCAAAAAGTTTTTTTTGTATCTTAATTTTTAAGGCTCTATATGGGTAAATCCTAGATATATTGGGCTCCCAGTGTGGCTCCATGCACAAATACTTACATTTTACAAATTTGTAATGGTTGAAAACCAAATGTAGGTCACTTGAAGCTAGCTCTTGACAGACAAACAAAGGTCAGAAGAACAAATAATGTTGAATATAGAAATGTACCTTTATTTATTCACATTAAACAATGTCAATCATTGCCCCCAGTGGCCAAAGCAGTAAGTACTGCTGGGCGTATGGTCACGTATAAGCTCCATTTTCCAAATGAAATGTCCACGGAGGGGCAACAAAAGTAAGCTGTGAATCGTTTTTATTTTTTTTTAAGCTGTACAGGCTGTAATACAGTGAAGAGGAATGCATATTTTATAAACTCTACCCCAAACCTAAATCTAACCATCAGTGGAGTATTTTACAACTAATTTATAAATGCATTGAAACGGTGAGCAAGAGAGAAAGAGATTAAAAAAAGAACCAATTTGGCAAACATTCCATAAAACTAAAGTACAAACCAAGCGTAGGAAGGCACATAGAAAATGCTCTTTGATGCTGCTGAGTGCTGATGGCCATGGAAGGGCAGGCTAAAAGAGAAGACGTGTAATAGAGCAAAACAAAAAAAACATTTGCCCAACTGGTTTGATTTTCTGCTAACCAAACGTTTTGGCTCTGAAGGTTTTTAAGATGTGAGGTTTGGTGTAATCGTCTGCACCCTTCCCCATACGTGTGGCCCCAAAACACTCTTTCTGCGTGACTTTTATTTGAAATGGAGATGAAAAGAATATTCTAGACTCCGATTGGCAGTTTTTTTTTCAATTACTGAGGCCCTGATAAGCAAGAGGTGCTTTTCACATGTGAGAGATTGCCGTTGTAAAGTTCAAATAAATCAGGTTTCTCTATTGGCCTTTCTAGTTAATCATTTTTCACCCTGAGGGTGAATTCGATTTTCATGTAACAGAAGTACAGTCCAAGCATTACCATCCTGCCTAGCAGAATGGGGGTTAATGGGAAATTTTCAATGGCTTTCAAGGGTTTAAAACAAAAAAAATTCTGAGTTTGCTGTTATGTGATACATTTGCTTATTTTGGCTCTTGGCCAAGCGTATCTGGAACTGCTTGCATGAGCTTGTCTTTACATGTTGTGTGATTTCTCTCTTAAGCAAAGCAAAAATGACAAACTGAACTTTCAACTGAAATTTGATGTGTGATAACAGTACATGGATGCACTAACATCTCATCAACCCTGATATATTATATTTCTTTTGAGTATAGTATTAATTTGACTTAGTAACAGCATCTGAAGTGAGGTAACTGAAGGGTCTCTTGAGCTCATATCTAATGCAGCACCCACTCATTGAAGTAAGCACCTCACAAGGGTCCTTAAAATCAAGTATCATTTGGTCAAGTAGTCTGCATTGATAAGTGCCCACCACTGCTAGCTGAAACAATAGACATGCATTGAACCTGGTACAGTAATGTTATTACTGAAGAAACTAGTTTTGTTCTCATTTAAAGGCTTTGTTGCCATCTTAGGTCCATGTTTGTGCAACCATTTATGTGATTGTGCAAGTAAATCCAAGATAGGGTAAACATAACTTTGGATTTGTTTAAAGCTACACTATGTAACTTTTTGTTAAAAAAATAACAAAATGTCATTAATGAGAGAGTGCAACAAAAATCTATCTTCCAAACCATGTCTTTACTTTACCCAAATACACTTTGATGAACCTATAATAATTATTACAATTTTTAGAGCTGTCGGGACGAATTTCGTGGGAAATTGCATACATATGACATTCGCCCATTTGAGTTCACGTGTTGACGTCATATCCATACACAGAGGAAATAAGCTCCAGCTATTGTAGTGCGTGTGTGGGAGTAGCAGAAGCTAGTTAGATAGTAACATGCTGTAAACAGTTTCTACAGTAAGACACCATTGAAAATACATCAACGATACTGTATAGATCAATAATTGAGTGTAACAGTTAGGACCGGAAGTAAAAATCCCATTCATTTTCTCCATAGCCAAATAGATTTTTAATGATAACTTATAAACCTTTAAAGACGGACCTACCATGAGCTCAAAGTTGTTCATTGTTGGTATGTGTTTCTTAAAGATATTGGTCTACATCATTTCATTTTTTATTTTTTATCGTGTTTAATAGTACATTTTATGGTGAATAACTACACTACCCATGGTCCTGAAGGGAAACAACCGACCAATCAGAAAATCACAGCCAAACAAGCTCTTCTGTCCACTTCCATGATGCATTGTGAATGACACAATCATATTGGTCTCGATACACTCTCAAAATTCTTCTATATTTGTATATATCAGAAAATTTTGCATCAAATGTAAAATACAGTATATGATTTATATACTAATGGTTAACAATTTCAAATCAATAGTTTTATATTTTTCAATATTTGTGATCTGATTAAGTAATTCACAATGCTTCATGGGATTGTAGTTCTTGCCCTTGGGAAAGACGTTAAGAACACAGACTTGTACCTTTGTCATTTTGTCCAATTTTCAAATAATTTTTTGCTCAAAACCCAAGTTTGTAATGTTCCGATTCATTTCAGAGTATACAAGTTCTTTTTCCCAAGGGCATGAACTACAATCCCATGAAGCATTGTGAATTCCATAATCGAACAAAAATGATGGAAAAATATAAAACTATTGATTTAAATTTGTTGATCATAAATTTTCCACCCCTTGTGTCACAGGTCCTCAACACGCCCCAAGGGGGATTCGATTCCTTGGTTGCTATTGCATCTCTTAAGGCCAGGAGAGTGAGGTTCACACACCCACAGCTATCACATACCAGCTTGCTACCATTACACTCAGCCCCCTAAATCTCACTCCCATCTGGGTCACTGCACCAATGCCACTGGTACTACTCGAACCGCCAAGAGCGGGATTAGAACCGGTGATCCTCAGCATGGAGCCGAAAGCACTAGCAAGGAGGCTATAAAAGCCATGGCCTCTAGCCTCAGTTGCTAGTGCGTCTCTTAAGGCCAGGAGAGTGAGGTGTACATACTGCACAGCTATCATGTACCAGCTGGCTACCATTACACTTGCATGTATGTTTAATTTGATAATGCTTTCAGTTGTATATGTGCTGTGATTAACAAATAACCATTTTTAAAGTGAAAAAATAAAAATTATACTGTATATATATATATATATATATTCACATGTACATAGACCGACAAATAAAATAAAATAAAATAAAAATAGCCAAGATGGACTGCCAGAACACATCCAGTAATAAAACAAACAATCTAATGACTTCTAAAGCCATTTTTCGTATAATCTAATCAATGCTTTACTTGTCTGCCATAACAATGAATTACAAAATGTATTATCAGCCCTGCATATAGTATTCATTGATTATTTATTTATATTTATTAATTTAATGATAATGTATTATTTATTTTAAATTACCTTTATATGGGGGCCACTCTCAGCAAATGACATGTGATTTATTATGATTAATTCTATGAATGAATTGGCATGTCATGTAATAAATCTTAGTACACAATTTGAATTGATTGACAGTCTTTATACATTCTTACACAAATTACACTTAATAGGCCGTCAACGTGTGTGTTAACCTAATGTGTAAACACATTAAACAGCATACATTTATTGGCGTGTAAGGTCATAAACAGCGTATGAATAAACTGACATGGAACGGCCATTCTTACCAGCTTATCCAATCCTTTGACCTTATTCACGCTAGCTCCATCTTTGATTTTTAATGGGAATGACAACAAGGCTGTGAGTGATAGATTGCAGTCTCTTCAATGGCACGACCGGTAAAAACTGTATAAAGCACCTAGATCACATATGATTTTCCACAACTCACGTTGTCTGGAGTTCGTTGTATACTGAATGTTCTTGGACAGATATTTTATCAATGTTTAGTCCACGGAACGATCCAAAAACACTTTAAATTGCAGTGCAGCCCACAGAAAAGACTGTAAGTTTATCCGTCACAGCCTCGTTGTCATTCCCATTAAAAATCAAAGGTGGCGCTGGCGTGAATAAGGAATATGTGCCACTACACGGTTTGACGTCAAAAACAGAGAATAATGTGATTTTTTAAAAACTTTTAAATAAAGAGGATGGTTGGGAGTTATCAGCATATTGGTTAACAGGCACTCCGACATATGCGAAAAGTGATGTATGCAATCATTGTGATTAGTTTGATTAATTAACCAGCGTATCATGTACTTAATTTTAAATGTAATTGATTTGCAGCTCTCATTTAAATCCAATCCACAGGTTTTCCCCCTGCAGTGCAGAAAATGCGAAAAATGCTCAAATTCCATGTAGGCCCGATAACAGCAAGAGCTAAAATAGCAAGCTAACCAGAAAACATAAAGAGGCAAACCAAAAAATTCAAAAGCTGCTGCTGTTTGTGAAATTGGTTGCCTGCACTCATTCCACAGTAGTCTTGATATGCAAACAAATCTTTAAAACTGCTACATTAAAGTCTATTTATGCTTGCGTTCAGTTAACAACATGCTTGCCTGCTTCTGTACCTCTAAGGAGATGGGGGATGGAGGGAGACAATTGCTCAGATAATCTGCAATGCATTAGCAAACATGCAAACAGTATGTTACAGCCCATTAGTGGTTAACAACGAGAGCAGCTTCTCAGATGCCGCAGATGGCCATTACTGTAATACAGCCCATCCTGGCCTTCCTCTCCCCAATGACAAGGTCCTTCCGGCACTGACATTAGATCAATAATGCAAAAGCCTTCTTAAGCTCCCTCCTTGTGGCTCTGTTTAAAAGGGCCCTCAAACTAATGATGCAGGTTAATTGGCTTGTCATCATTTGGGAGTTTACCTAGATAGAGAGTCAAAGAGAGAGGAAGAGAATAAGGGAAGGAGATCAGACCCCTTAAAAGAGTTGTACTCGGTGACTCCTCTTGTTTTCCCTTTTTTATTGGGGAACTGTTTTCTTTTGTTCATTATCATTTTCGGCAGCCTACTCAGTCAAACAGTGTTGGGGAATAAATAATGCCCTCTTAAGAGAAAAGAGAAAGGAAAAAAGTCCCTATTTACTGAATGTTGACGGCATTAATTTAACATTTGAAAAAGTTGTGCAAACACAGATCAGCATCGGTTGTTGTCTGATAGATGAAAGTGTTCAGGTCAGAATCACCTACTAATAGAGTAAAGTAAACTACATAGCACATTCTGCCTTGCTTCAATAGTCTCGATATGGATGGTTTGACAGTCTGAACCTTTGCAGGTCACGTGGTTGACTACCTCTTCATCAGCCCTATTGCAGGTCAGTTTTACACCCTGAATACCCAGTGCCCAATCGATTGACACAAGCCCTGCTTATTAATCTAACGGCCGGCCACTTTGAGCCTGCTATCTGTTACAGGCAGCATCAGGAGCCATTATGGTGACACAGCACTACATCATGCTGAATAAGTAATAAGGGTGGGCGGATAGCCCCTCCCCCACCTCCTATATCAGCATTTAGGATAAATGACTTCAGCTGATGAGGTATAATGTTAGCTGATATTTCAGTGTGTTTTAAGAGACCTAGGGCCAGGATGAGAAAACACATATAAAGAAATAGTTCACCTAAAAATACAAATACTGTAATTGTTTTCTCATCCTCGTGCTGCTTCTAACTTTCTTCCGTTGAACACAAAAGGTATATTTTTGAAGAATATACAGGCCACTATTTTCCATATTCAGAAAGTGAATGAGGACCGAGGCTGTCAAGCTCCAAAATGAAAAGAAGCACCTTGAAAATGTAACTCTGTTGGCTAGAGAACATTTAAACCACATTTTGTCTACTTGGAACATTCAAACAGTGCCTTGGCTATTTATGGGTCAATGACGGATAAGGATTTTTAAAGGGCTATTTGAATCTTGCCTATTTTCTTTGCTGCTTTGAAATATTTGAACTAGAGGTTGACCGATATATTTATATATATATATATATATATAGTTGAAGTGAGAAGTTAACATAAACCTTAGCCAAATAAATTTAAACTCAGGGTATGTTTATACAACTAAGATAAGAAAAGTTTTGTGTACAGATGACAACGACAAACGCTGTATTATGCATGCCAGGCCAGTAGATTGCGATGTCACTTTGTAAAGAAACAGTATGCACATAAGCATTCTTCCACAGAGCGGCAAATTAAACAATAAAGATGGCGAAAGCATTGAGCAATTTTGGCTGGATGGACAATGAGTTTGCTTTAGTGACACTGGACTAAAAAGACTCCAAATGGTGATCTGTTCGCCCTGGAATTAAGGCCTTGTCTCTTCTAGGTCAAAATCTGCTTTGCTTTTGGACTTCTTGATTTGATTTCATTTCCATAGTGTTGTGGCCATTTTATGGAACATTTGTGTGGTAAAGATTGTTGATAAAATGTTTAATCTCTTATAAAATAATACTACTATCTATTGTATCACTTTAAAAGACTTGGAATATAATGCACATATAATTTTTTTCATTTCTGAAAATATGCGTCCTCATTTCCATTCCTTGCTATCTTTCCTCGCTTCCTAATTCCACCTTCTTTGGAAACGAGAAAAGGATGGAAGGAAAGGAAACAAGGACAGAGGAATCGAAGCAAGATGTATTTGTTAAATTAAATGTCCTTGCTTACTCGCGCGTCACTTCAGAGCGCATTTTTGCACAGCTACAGTACCTAAGTGTGCTTGCCTTTATTTTATTGAAACTTTATTTATTAATATATTAATAATAAATCCAAATAATTCAAGGTGCACTTTTGAAGTCTGTGAAAATTATGGTTTATTTTAACCACAATGGTGAAACAAGAATTGTATTTAATTATTGTATTTTTTTTCACCCCAATTTGGGATGCCCAATTCCCAATGCGCTCTAGGTCCTCATGGAGGTGTAGCGACTCACCTCAATCAGGGTGGCGGAGGACGAATCTCAGTTGTCTCTGCATCTGAGACAGTCAATTCGCACATCTTATCACTTGGCTTGTTATTATTGGCTTGTTGAGCGAGTTACCGTGGAGACCTAGCATGTGTGGAGGCTCACACTATTCTGCATCCATGCACAGCTCACCATGCGCCCCACCCATGAAATCAAATAGGTTTGGGATGACAAGAGGTTGAGAATTTGTGGTAGAATTTACAATTTTGGATTAACTATTTCTTTCAAGAATGTAGGAGAAAACTTGTGTGTGAACTATCCAAAACTTGTGAGAAAGACGTGTGTGATTTTTGTTGGCGTATAAATAAAAAAATTCCTTATGAGTGATAAACTCGACTGGCATTTAAATTTGCTGTAGTAAGTTGTTTGACAGATACACAAAATTAGAGATGAGTCTTCTAGCTGTAGAAAATTAATCTCCTCTCAGTCCGTCTGAGTGAAGGATGGGCTATTTGTGTCAGTCATGCTACTTAACCCTGTTGGAATGTGAGCATATATGAGGTTTGGTGCCCGTTCACACAGACACACACACACACACACACGCACACACACATGAGTGCTAGTATCCTGAGGAGTGGGAGAACGGGAGAAGTTGTGAAAATATCACTGTGGCATTTAGTCATGGTTTTGCTAAAGGTGGATCTGTATCTGTGAAGGACTGTGTGGAAAATGTACAGATTGCATAACAGCCCT
Source organism: Xyrauchen texanus (assembly GCF_025860055.1). Lineage (NCBI taxonomy): Eukaryota > Metazoa > Chordata > Actinopteri > Cypriniformes > Catostomidae > Xyrauchen > Xyrauchen texanus. Next base: position 7,622,775 of record NC_068317.1, read on the forward strand.
CTAGTTGATATAGAGTATTATAGCCAAGAGCAACTGGAAACTCATAACTTTACTACTTAAATTAAGTTCATATTTTCTCAAATTCAGTGAATGCCATTTTTTTTCTCTCAATGCTCTAGTACATACAGTATGGGAATATGGAAATACCTTGTTGATGAGAGAGGTCAGCAGAGAATGGCCAGACTGGTTTGAACTGACAAAGTCTACGGTCAAATAGATAACCACTCTGTACAATTGTGGTGAGAAGAATAGCATCTTATTCTGAGATGCTGGTTGGCGCTATTTTGATGGCATAAAGGAGGCCTCCAACACATTATAAGGTAGGAGGTTTTAATGTGGTGGCTGATCGGTGTACACAACGTTTTAATGCAGTTGTACTGATAAAGCATTTTTCACTAATCTATCAGGTTTTCCAAGATAATCAGAGCCATGAGAATGTTACAGAAGGATTTTGCCATTTGCAACACTGCATTCAGTTTGAGTATAGCAGTAGGAAAATGAATGTGACAAGATGAATGCATTCAGGCAGGCTACTCGGAGGACTCTTGCTCCTTTTATCATTGTTGGGAAGAAGGACACACATCACTTTGTTGACTCAGAAAAAGAGTCGATCACAAGTGGGCTTATTAGAATTACTTGGATGCAGAAACTCTTCAGACAAGGACACCAGCGGCGGTTGCAGCACGTACACCTCTGCACTAAGGACGAAATCTTAAATGGAATAAATTAGAGCTGCGCAGTGCGAGTGAGCACTTTAAATGACAAACCATCATTTATCTATACTTTTGAGAGAGCTGCAGTTTTTGCCAACACAATGAAATGCAAATGAATGCTGCATGTGTTTTTTTTTTCTCAGAAGACTCTTTGTCACAAAGTAGATGCACACAGACACATGTTTGCTGGACACCCAGTGAAAATGTATCCTGCTCTTGGAGCTCTTGGCAAAGATAGGCGAATGTTCTCGATTCCCGCTAGGCTTGATCTTCTCTGGAGTGCCATGCTGCATCGGCACGTGAATCAATCAGACCTTGTTCTATTCAGTTCCACTTATATCACCCTGAAAATAAATGATTCGTCCCATGGGGATGGGGCGGGACCGATCAATACGGGATAAGGTGAAGGTCTGTCCGGTTCCGGGCCCTGCAGGCTGACGGGAGGTGAGGAGACACTTTGGCTTAAGAGTAAACAGGCTGCTCTTTCCATGAAGTGATTTGTCACCACTCCGGTTACTGCCAGGCACACAGCCCCCTCTTCTTTCCTGAAATGTCAGTCAATAAACCCCCAGAAAGAGTAGGGAACGAGTGGGAGTTGTGACATATTGGGTGGGGGCAATTTGTAAATTGCAAGGGTTATGTAAGGACACTGGATATTAGGTTGAATACCTTACACCTACTTAAATTCCATCTCCCATCCTCTTGTCCAAGCTAAGGTCCCGAAACATGAGCCCCCTGACCTCATACAGCTGGCCTCCATCACTGTTCGCTCCAGCCAGTAAGGATAGGACCATAGCAGTGCTTTACCAGCCACACCAAGATACAGGGTTGGGTCCACCACATTCTTTTGACTATGTGCATAAATTCTGGTGCACTTTGTGGCTTATTCTGGCCAAGAATTTTGTGTTTCAGTAAGCACAGATCAATTTCAGCAGCAAAACATTCGACCTACCATTTGCAGAATTTACCTTGTGATCAGGCTGGTTACTAACCTGGCAAACTTTGGCAAATCAAGTGATTAGTCCTTCCTCAAAAGTGCTAAATGATCTACCCAATGCCTACCAACACAACATTGTTTCCATGTGGACTATTAACCCCAACTTCCAGAAGTTGCGTGAAGCCAGTCAGCCAGATTGGAACAACTGATTTCAAACAGCTCTTGCCATTTTTGTGTAATATGCACCAGTCAGTCTAACCAGGCGGTCCATAGGCATGCCATCCGAGGCAGCAGCTAGGTCCACCACCCAGAGAGGGCTCCAGTAAACTGGACTGGTACACCTGTGTTTTCAAAGACCACATGCTCTGATTCATTTTTATCACATGAGGAAGCCTGGATTTGGTTAGAAATCCAAGCGTTCAAAAATAAAATGCTGGCGGGGCTCAAAGTGACTCAAAGATTCACAAGTGACTCATGTTTCTTTTTACTACCTTCATACGTGGTTGCTTTATTATTCATTCTTCGACTATGCTGTGGCCAGCCACCTGACTTGAGCTGTGGAAGATGGTGCTTGTTATGCTTCTAGAAACTCTGGGGAACATTTGAGGAGTGTCCAATCACTCTCGCTCTCTATTAGCGATAAGCATATGGTGGAAGGTTTTGTCTGAAAACACATGTGTCAAAGTTCCTCCCCAATGTGCTCTCTTCAAAACTCGACTCTGATGTTCTATCAATGTTTCATTGCTTGAACTTTGCAGGCAATGAGGGTACATGACAAAGGCAATTTTTTAATCAATTGCACATTCTGCAGATTAGCTTTTATAACACACTGTTTAGCATGTCGATGCTTTGTGCCAGATCTTCACTGTGATCAAATGCATCTGTCTAATATAAACAGCATCTTATGGTTCAGAATTTTCCAACTAGTATGGGAATACCACTAAATTACTATAGTCTCTAGCATGTTTTATATTTCTTTAGTTTACTGAAGCATACGTGCACTGTATTTCCAGTACTATATGTTTTGCCTGTTTGTTCAACGCTCAGTTTTTAAACAATCTTGAAATATATTCATACACACAACAGGATGTACTGCATAGCAGAGTTTCTCAGTTGACTGGCTTCATGTACCATGTTTTAAAAGACTAAAGACTCTCTGTGGGGTAAGGTTTTGCAAAAACCACGTTTCATAGCTTACATTTTAATTTATTTTTCTGTCTCCAGAGCATAAATGTTTGTTGCGTCTGTCTCGTGTTTGCAAGATCACAAAAACTCATGCTGTATAAAAGACATGAGATTGTGGTATCATGTTGAGACAACCTATTCATAGATAACAGCTATATTCAGGGAAAGGCAGCTTCAGGGTTCCTCACTCTGTTATTGTGATCCAGCAATCGGATCTTTAGGGCAGATTTATTGTGTCCAAGTATTCCACATTATTTACGTGACAAAGGAACATCTGGATGTGGGTAAATGGAACTGCATGTGTTTATTTGAAGAATGAGATATTGCCTACTAAGTCATCGCTTGGAAAATCAAGTTTTATTGTTGAACTTGATGCAGTTAGAAAATGATGGTTAGTAATGGTCAGACTAAACCATTAAAGGTGTTTTTCTTTTCAGCAGACACATACTGACATGAGCAAGATTTACACTTGTGAAATTGCACACTTTTATTCAATACATTTCTCCAAGTAGTATTTTGAGTGCATATTTTATTTGTTTTAAGTAGCAAAGCTGATATGGAAGTTATTTCATCATGAGCAACCATTTATTGCCATTTTTGCATTCAGTGCAGCAACTTTCTTGGATGTGTCTTGATTTCTTTTCTATTTCAAAGCTTGTTGCATGAGGCAAGAATATTTCCTGAACACTTTGTAGAATGCACTACAAGTTCAAATGTCTATTAACATTTGCCTTCAGCACGAAAAATGTAGAAATGAAATGAAGTCCTGAGAGTAATTCCTCATTCAAGCCTTTGATCTTGATTATTTTGATCTTGTATTAGTTTTCATTGCTGTATTCAGGCATGTTTAACACACAAAGACTTTTGTTATTCCAATTCCATTGCCTTTATCTGAGAACTTTGATTATCATTAAATTAAATGTAATGTAACAGGGTTGCAGATTTAGCCTAAATCAACATAATCCACAATACATGGTAGTTTGTGACCAAATTGTGGTTTGTATTTGCTGACATATTACATTTACCATAAATAGAAACAGCTGACGAATACTAAGATTTGGATAAATATTGAGAAACCCCAAATTAGATGACGTACTTCTCTTCTTGTCATGCTCTACGTGTGTGTTCTGTCATGTAAAGAAATGCATGAATTTTATTTGTATTTTTGGGAAATAATGCAGTATTAGGATTGCATGCAAAGCGTGGGTCAATTCTATAACTTTTACGGTTTATGTGGAAAAATGACATTGTCATATGATTTGAATTGTTGGATACAGCCGAGAAGTCAAGACAGCTGAGGTAAGACAATCCAATACTGTGGTTTTAAGTGGTGGGGGTGGGATTGTGGGATTTATTGTATTAGGGTGTTTAAATGTAGCCTCTTTTCATGCTATGTTAATTTTCAGTTTAACAATAGTTTGGATGTGTTCCTTTATTGATTACAATTAAAAAAGAATGCGGTTTCCCCATTCTTTTTACATTGAATCAATAAAGGCACTAATCCAACTGTGAATGGAAAATGCACTTTATTGATTTTATACAAAATCCAATGATTTCCTATGATGGAATTTAGTTTTGTTTTGGCATCCCAGTTGATTCCCATTTCGGTCAAATTTCAGCAGGATGATATCATTGTGTTGATGTGTCTGACGTATGAGGGGTTACAAACGCGGAAGTCCTACCATGTCAGAAATTCCACTCCGGTTGGCTAGAGGGAGGAAAACCTCAGAGGACAAATGGCTCTTTCCCATGCATGCTGCAGCCAATGAAAATGAAGGAAAACAACACGTTCCCATCAGCTATGAGTGGCGACTCCATGACCTCCGGAAGGCATGAGTAAATACCGACAGCAGGCCTTGAGCTGGATGCTGGTGTTGGTGGAATGACAATGGTTTGAGGGTGGGCAATGGAATAAGTTTTTGCATGTTTTATTCTGACATTATTTTCATTCACATTTAATTTGTATTTATTTTTTTTGGGTGGGTGTTTTCTAGTTTCATTATAGTTTTAGTTATTTATGTAATTTAGATTTTATTTTATTTTTTAAGAGCTGCCCAAGTTATTGTGTTAAATGATAAAATTTAGATATTTTAATAACTGTCTAGCAGTTTTTTTATTTAATAAAGTGTAGTTTTACAAGTTTGAAATGACATATTGTGTATCAAAGACTACAGTGAACTTGTGTTCCCCTTCTGTCGCTCTCTCCACGTTGTGTCAGAGAAGCGACACTAGGGGTCTCTCTTGAGCGCTGATATTCACCTCTGACCTATGAAAAAAGGCCAATGAGAGTTGGCAACCAGTATTTGCATGTCCCGCCCCCGGACATACGGGTATTTAAGCGGCGCAAATACGGGAGTTCATTCAGAAAATTTCTTCGGAGCCGATGGTCGTGCATGCAGTCTGCTGCAAGTTACACACCAAGTTCCTTTTTAATCCTCTGACGCTCTGCATGCTGTTGGATCTGACGGCGCATAACAGCGGCTTTCTCATTCGTGCACGGCTGTGCATTCTTGCCCCTGGGCGCTTCGACAGCGCAGACAACTCGAAAGAGTTATTCTAAAAGAGTGAATTTCGCCGATTTTCCGCCTCTGTGTAGTTTCTGGATGCGTTGATTCTCCCCACCTCTGACGGCCATAAAAACTGCCTTGAATTCCTGGGTTGCGATCACACGCAGGCAGCGTTTTTATGAACGGTCTATGTTTTCAGTACGAGAACATAGCCATGACAGCATTGCGGTCGTAGGCTTTTTCTTGTAGTGAGAAAAAGCCGCTTCAGCCGCCCCCACCCCCCCCCCCCCCGTGCCTCGCCTCCTTCCTACGGGATTGAGGCAGGCGCCACGGGCGATGAAAACGATCTGGGGACAGTGACGGGCTCTGTTTCGCCGGGTGAACCCCCTCGAAACCCCCTGCCTCCCCGGCACGCTTGCTTGTTTCCGTCCGAGCCCGGGATGAGCATTCTCTCCAATGTGTTTTCAGTGTGAGAACATAACCGCGGCAGCTTTGCGATCTCTGCTTTCTCTTGTAGTGAGAGAGAGCCATTTCAGCCGCCCCCCGCGCCTCGCCTCCTTCCTACGGGATTGAGGCAGGCGCCGCGTGCGATGGAGAACGATCTGGGGAGAATAACGGGATGCTTTCGCCGGGTAAATCCCCTCGAAAACCTCCCGCCTCCCCGGCACACTTGCCTGCTTCCCCCGAGCTCAGGATTAGTGCGGTCCGCTTAACAGCCTACCGTCCGGTCCCTCGAGCTCCCCGGCATTGGATGATGACATCACCGCTGCATCGGAGAGCATAACAGCGGCGTCGGATGCGGATAACTCGCCTGGGCCGCCACCTTCGGGTCTCCGCCCAGTCTGAGCCTGACACAAGAAGGTCCGCTATGCTTCCCCGGGCTTAATTGGTTCCGCGGGCATGTGTGCCGCTCATAGCCGTGCCCCCCCGGATTCCTACCCGGACGTGCATGACGAGCTGTGCAAGCCCAGCTTCCTCGCTCCTCCGCTCTCGCTACCCTCGGTGGTAGAACGGTCCTAGACCACTCCCCCCTGCACATCATGGCTCCCTCCTGCAAGTCCACCGGGCCAGGGCACTTCAAAATCTGTACTTGGGTGGTCCTGTTCTTGACGTGCTGCAGGAACTGCACTCAAACAGGCAATGGCCACTCCACTGCAAGTTTTCAATCGGACCTTGTCCAAACTCCCATTCAAAATGCTCACCCAGAAACAAATTCTATCTGGCGTCCGGCATCTAATTGGTTCGCAGCGGTAGACCTGAAGGACGCGTACTTCCACGTCTCAATTCACCCTCGACATCGACCCTTCCTATGGTTCGCGTTGGACAGGCAGGTGTATCAGTACAAAGTCCTCCCCTTCGGCCTGTCTCTGTCCCCTCGCGTCTTCACGAAAGTCGCAGAGGCAGCTCTTGCCCCGCTCCGAGAAGCCGGCATACGCATACTCAATTACCTCGACGACTGGCTCATACTGGCCCTCTCCCGAGAGTTACTATGCGCACACAGAGAATAGGTGCTCAGCCACCTCATCCGTTTGGGGCTTCAGGTCAACTGGGAAAAGAGCAAGCTCTCCCCGGTCCAGAGCATCTCTTTTCTCGGTCTGGAGTTAGACTCAGTCTCAATGGCAGCACGTCTCTCCAACGAGCGTGCTCAGTCAGTGCTGAAATGCCTCGCTTCCTTCAAGCCAGGCGCCGTGGTCCCGCTAAAATGTTTCCAACAGCTCCTGGGGCATATGGCATTCTCCGCGGCGGCCGTGCCGCTAACGTAAAAATTACCTCTGCCTGCCGCCAAACCTTCAAACCCAGGAGTACCCTTGCAGCAGGTGTCCCGATGCGTTCTGGTCACAACCGACGCCTCCAAATTGGGTTGGGCCACCGTGTGCAACGGGCGCGCAGCCGCAGGCCGGTGGAACCGAGGCCCACTGCACTGGCACATCAACTGCCTAGAGCTGCTGGCTGTTTTTTTGCTCCCGTTAATTCGGAACAAACACGTCCTAGTCAGGACAGACAGCACCACGGTCGTAGCCTACATAAACCGCCAAAGCGGAGTACGCTCCCTCCACATGTCACAGCTCGCCCGTCGTCTCCTCCTTTAAAGTCAGCAGCGACTCAAGTCACTACGCGCCACTCACATCCCCGGCAACCTCAATGTGATAGCAGACATGCTGTCAAGACAAAGCTTGCCTGGCGGAGAGTGGAGGCTCCACCCCAGTCGGTCCAGCTGATTTGGGACCGGTTCGGCAAGGCTCAGGTAGTCCTGTTTGCCTCCCAAGAAACCTCCCACTGCCGCTCTGGTATGCCCGGACAGAGGCTCCCCTCGGGGCAGACGCATTGGCACACAGCTGGCCTGTGGGGCTGCGCAAGTACGCATTTCCCCCAGTGAGCCTTCTTGCACAGGTGCTATGCAAGGTCAGGGAGGACGAGGAGCAAGTCATTCTGGTAGCCCCTTACTGGCCCACCTGGACTTGGTTTTCGGACCTCACGCTACTCACGACAGCCCTTCCCTGGCAAATTCCCCTGATGAAGGACCTTCTTTCTCAGGGACGGGGCACGCTCTGGCACCCGCACCCAGACCTCTGGAACCTCCACGTCTGGCCCTTGGACGGGATGCGGAAGATCTAGCCGGCCTACCATCGACCAGCATAGATACAATCAATCAAGCCAGAGCCCCCTCTACCAGGCATCTTTACGCTCTAAAGTGGCGTCGGTTCGCGGACTGGTGTTCTTCCCGAGCCGAAGACCCGCAGAAGTGCGCAGTTAGGTCAGTGCTCATGTTTCTTCAGGAGAGGCTGGAGAGGAGGCTGTCCCCCTCCACCCTCAAGGTGTATGTCGCCACTATCGTGGCCCACCACGACACGGTAGATGGCAAGTCTCTTGGTAAGCATGACTTAATCGTCAGGTTCCTAAAAGGTGCCCGGAGGATAACTCCCTCCCGGCCTAACCTGTTCCCCTCCTGGGATCTCTCGGTCGTCCTTACGGGACTCCAGAGACCCCCCTTCGAGCCGCTTGACTCAGTTGGACTTAGGGCCCTCTCTCTCAAGACCGCCCTGCTGATCGCGCTCGCTTCCATGAAGAGGGTCGGGGACCTGCATGCGTTCTCTGTTAGCGACGCTTGCCTGGAGTTCGGTCCGGCAGACACTTTCGTGATCCTAAGACCGCGACCGGGCTACGTGCCCAAGGTTCCTACCACACCCTTCAGGGATCAGGTGGTGAAACTGCAAGCGCTGCCCCGGGAGGAGGCAGACCCAGCCCTTTCACTGCTGTGTCCAGCTCTTCGTCTGCTTTGGGGGACAACAGAAAGGGAACGCTGTCTCCAAGCAGAGACTCGCCCACTGGGTTGTCGACGCCATTTCACTGGCTTATCACACCCAGGTCGTGCCCCCCCCCGCGGGTCCGAGCCCACTCCACCAGGAGTGTTGCGTCCTCATGGGCACTGGCTAGGGGCACTGCCCTAGCAGACATTTGTAGAGCAGCGGGCTGGGCAACAACTAACACTTTTGTGAGATTCTACAATCTCCGCGTTGAGTCAGTATTGTCCCGTGTTTTCTCAGGTACCGAGCCCGTAGAACTCGGTAGCACACCCACGATTGGACCGGGTGAATCGCTTGCACCTAGCGTCCTTCCCCCTAACCAGGGGAAACAGTGCACCTTCATTCCCAGGAGATCCCAGGTTTGGGACACTGGTTGATTCCTCCCTAGCCCTCGTGGGTCGCAGTTCAGCGGAGGAACTCACCGACCCAAGCCACTGCGGGTACCGCAAGCTACCCTGTACTGGTATAGGTGCTCCACAGGTAAGGCCTCCTTCGGACTCCCCCTGTGTGTAACACCACGGTTCTGTCCCCTCTGGCGAGCGGACTCCCGTGTTTCCTGTGTTTCCCATACAGCTCGGTTGCCGTGCTGTATGTTCCCCCCTCTATGAGGCTGGATCCACCACCGCACCAACTTTTCCACATAGGCCCAAAGTCAGGCCTCTGATGGTTTTGCAACTTAAACTTGCCTCCCCTTTTGGGTAGGCGTGGCCTCCGCAGGGTCTTCTCCACCCTGAATAAGGGGTAAGACCCCCTTCCCTCAATGCGTGTAAGGGCCCCGGCCTTAGTTGCTCTATGCGAGAAACATAGAGAGAAAAGAGGCCCGGCCAGGCTTGGCCCGTTCCCAGGTTGGCGGCCAGCACCTTGTTCTCCCCTCCAGGTTAATGATAAGGAATCCCGATGGCTTAAATGGGGCATTGGGGAAGGGTACGTGCAGCCTGATACAGTTGGTCATCCTGCACGTAAGAATACCTGCTCGCTCCTGTATCAGCAGTTCACGTACACGGCTCAGCGCATGGAACTTTTATAAGTGGACCCCTAGTGTCGCTTCTCTGACACAACGTGGAGAGAGCAACAGAAGGGGAACGTCTAGGTTACGTATGTAACCTCCGTTCCCGATGGAGGGAACGAGATGTTGTGTCTCCCCTGCCACGTCGCTGAGCCGAGCCACTGTTGTGGCGGACCATTTCGGCTCCTCAGAAAAATCCTGAATGAACTCCCGTATTTGCGCCGCTTAAATACCCGTATGTCCAGGGGCGGGACATGCAAATACTGGTTGCCAACTCTCATTGGCCTTTTTTCATAGTTCAGAGGTGAATATCGGCGCTCAAGAGAGACCCCTAGTGTCGCTTCTCTGACACAACGTCTCGTTCCCTCCATCGGGGAACAGAGGTTACATACGTAACCTAGACGGTCATATTTATTGTATTTTAATCATGAAAATGTATTTTTGTCTAATTTCATTTTTAGTTTCTATTTCAGTCAATGGACATTTTTTTCATTTACAATAATAGCACTTTTTCTATATTATCTATTGATACCTATATCTAATCTCTTCTGTTTGTACAGGAACCAGAAAGTCCAAGACGCCATTTATATTGCAGTACTCAACACAGTCTTGGATTTGAACTCAATGCCCCTTCTCGCCTCACCTCAAATGTCCCGGTCTCATTACTCGTCCATTAAGTTCATTAAAGATTCATGAAAGTTTTGGACTTGCAATTCATAAGCATGATGCTATGACAAGTCACATTATTGCATATCGGCAAGCGTTCCTCTTTCTGACATCAAAAGTACAGGCTGAAGGAGAGATTTGTAAACTAACAAAATGCTTCAATGCATGTCTTCTAGCCAGACCGGACCGGAACAGATGTTTATAATTTCACATTGGCCAGCTCTGGGTTTGATTGTGTTGTATAAGTGCCACAAAACTAATCCATCCTTTCTCAGAGGAATTAAGGATTGATGTTGCACTAAATATGTTGGTAAAATTTTACAAAAAAAAGGGATTAGGATATCATGAGGAATATTTTCTTGTGCAAATGAACTTGGCAGAAAACTAGTGGCAACTTGTTGCCAAAGGTGAACTTGTTGCCACTACCAGTGAAGAGCTGCAAACTTCTGGCAAACATTTGTGGTGAATCACAGGCTCATTTGCATGTGAGTGGTACATTTGTGGCAAGTTTGCAGAACTCAAGATTTTTGTAAAGACTAGTAACCACTCAGAATACCTTAAAAACTGCATGCTGTAGTAATGCACACAAAAAATCACTTGCAACAGCATAACAATGCCCCAGCAACCATAGAACATACAAGCGACCATACCGAAATAACCTGGCAGCCACCCAAAACACCATAAAATTGTGACAATTCATTTTGCATAGGCACGCACTACTTCTTTTTTCTTCAGATGAGGTAAAAAACCTTGTTTGAGTGTATTTTGGATATATTTTGGTCTCAGAAGTAGGGAAACGTCTCTATTGTATACGTGTGTGGTTGCATGCATGCATATTTGTGTAAGTGGCGTGATTGTGAGACATTGGTATATCCTGCAACGAGCTTCCTGTGGTAACGTAAACAGGACATGCTGTTCTCTCTGAAAGTTGTGGCCTGAGTGTCTCATCCTCATGCAGCCGTGGAGGGATATCCCTGTTCCATCCCACACATGACCCATACTAGCCCAGCCCAACCCAACCCTGCCCTGATGATTCACTGCAGAGGAATGGAGCCCCCCGTCTGTGGGTGTGTGCTTCAATGTGTGTATTCTGTTCCATTCAAAAGAATGTCTTTGTTTGGGGTTGTTTGCAGTGGGATTGGTTGCTGTTATGGAATTGAATATTAATTGTAACAAATTAAGCTTATTTTCTCAGAATTTTTGAACACGTGCCACAGTTTGTGTGTACATGCCACATGTTTTTATCAAGAAAATTCACAATTTGTTTTTTTCTAGTAAGATCTTTGATATTAGGGCAAAAATCATTTGACATATTCTTGATGATAATTTTTGAATTGTTTTCCTGTAAAAATTACATTTCAAAGCATGTAATCTGCAATCTGTAGTGAAATACATTTCAAAAGTAACCCTCCCAACCATATATATATATATATATAAACTAAAATCATTTTAAGAAAAAAATTTCTAACTTTAGAAAAATGGAGAGTTGATCCATAATGTGGCCATTGCCTTTTTTTTAACAACATGCAGATTTTAGGTAAAAATGTATATAAATAGATAAGGAATTGTGTATATCACAGGTAGATATTGTAGGTTCCTGTTGCTCAACTGATAGCACATGGCGCTAATAATGCTAAGATCATGGGTTTTATTCCCAAAAAACACAAACTGATCAAACGTATACGTTGAATTCACTGTAATTTGCTTTGGATAAAAGCATCTGCAAAATGCTTAAATGTATTCTTAGGTCCTGTAACCTGTCACCATTTCTTGTAACTCACACCATTTTTTAAACACCTCTTTTACTTCTGTTCATTTTATATGATCCTGTATTGCTTTAAATGAATTGCTATAAGACCAAATGTTCCATATGATCTCTCAATTAACATGAAGTCATAAAAGCATGCATAATAATTATAAAATAATTAGCAAAAAGATGTGTTCGAATAGTATCAGCATCTCACACAGCAGGACATGACAACTTCTTAAAAGTATTTCATGTCAACTACCCATATGCAGATTTTATACAAAAAGGAATACATTTGACACCGCAGGGCTATTAAGCTTTTTTGGCAGTTCACTTAAAGGTGTTTAAAAATATGGGAGAAACACCTTAAATATACTTACATTTTCCCTTTTATATTCACACAATTTTACCTAAAATTATAATGTTATAAATCAAAAGTTCATGACTTTATTTGTCAAATACCCATTTACATTTCTTCCCCAAAGAGACTAAAAACTGCTGACTATTTCTTTGATATTGGAAAGTAATCACTTCTTTTTCTAGGAGGATTAGTAGTTTGAAGTTCACACTGGCAACAGTTTTCAAATGTATATGACAGTTAGATTATAGTTCGCTCTGTGTGTCGACGTTTCTAACATGCAGCTTCCTGGAAGGGCTGATAAATGGATCCTGCACATTTTTTCAAGACTATTAACTTGAGTGCCTTTTTATTCACTCTCATTACTATTTAAACAGCCATAGGAAGTCGCATGGAGGTTTCTAAAATCCAAATGTCTCGTGAAGCTATTTAAATACAGAATTTTTAACTTTCTGTAAATGGAGAGAGAGATCGCAGCATATTCTCAGTCGGTTTGAATCTGTGCTCCAGTGATGAGACTCTACAGATTGTTAAATCTCAGCATAAATGAGAGCTTTTCTTTTTTTCTGTGCGTGGTGACAGACGTTTTTCTTACAGATTTTCTTTAGCAATGATAAAGAAGTGAATGTGACAGTGTGGTCTGCCGCAGTGGGGCCAGTGTGTGTGTGTGTGTGTGTGTAGACAACAAATAGTTCCCCTGCGAATTACTGTGATCATCCCAAGTCAGGGCCACAGCCGTCTCCATGGAAATAAACACAAAGACGTGCACACAAGACGTGCACACATATGCATACACACACATCTCTGACACATAGTTTACTGTGAAGTCCATGACTTCAGTTAGAAGAACCATTTGTGAAATATGACTTTAACACTCAGAGTGTAGCAGAATTGCAATGTTTGTTTAAAACAATTGAACAAACACTTTAAAAACAATTGTAAACAAACAAACAAGCAACACTAAACATGCTTAAAAATCTAGATTTTCCCATTGCTTTCTGGAGACATCAAAACAAAACATCAGGATATTTATAATCAGTGGCTTCCTAAAAATACATTTATGAAAAAAAAAAAAAAATTAAACAATGTTGATGCTTGGGTATCAGGTCTGAACATACTGTATACATACTGTAGGGTGTTCTGAGTGGTTTCTAAGAAGTTGCTATGGTGTTCTGGCTGGTTGCTAGGGTGTGTTGGCTGGTTGCTATGAAGTTACTAGAGTATCCTAGGTGGTAGCTAGTGCAATGGTAGGGTGTTCATTTTGGTTGCTAGGGTGTTCTGAGTGGTTGCTAAGGTGTTCATGGAATTTGCTAGGGTGTTCTGAGTGGTTGCTAAGGTGTTCATGGAATTTGCTAGGGTGTTCTGAGTGGTTACTAGATAGTTTTTAGATGGTTCTGGATGGCTACTAAGGAGTTACTAATATACTACTCCAGCCACTCTGGCCTAACACTGCAGATATGGTTGACTTCTGTATGATAAATTGCTTGTTATGTTCGTCATTTGTAAGTCACATTGGATAAAAGTGTCAGCAAAATGACTAAATGTAAATGTTAAATGTGTTCTAGGTGGTTGACAAGGATATGTTAGATGGTTCTTGGTGGTTCCTAAGGAGTTGCTAGGGTGTTTTGAGTGATTCGTAAGGGCTTCTTAGGGTGTTCTGGGTGGTTCCTAAGGAGTTGCTAGGGTGTTCTGGATGGTTGCAAAAAAAAAAGCTTCTTCCACAAGCTTTTATAATACTCTAGCCATTCTGGGAACTTGGCAGTGTAAAACTGAAAATGTGAGGCAAATTGCTTTATATGTTCCTCATTTGTAAGTTGATTTGGATAAAAGCATCTGCTAAATAACTAAATGTAAAATAGTAAGTGTTAAATGTGTTCTAGGTGGTTGCTAAGACATTGTATGGTTGTTAAAGCATTGCTAGATAGTTGCTAGTGTGTTCTGGGTGGTTGCTAGGAAGTTGTAAGGGTGTTCTAAATGGTTGCTAGGGTGTTCTAGGTGGTTGCTAGGAAGTTTCTAGGTTAGTTGTCAACTTTTAATTTAACAGGCAAATAAAAAAACATAGTAACAAAAACAGACATAGTAAACACTTCCTCAATAAGTTATTCAATTTGAGATCCATTTCTGTAGTAGAAACAGTGTGGGATAAGTGACGCTAAAGGGTTAGGATTTTTTTTTTTTTACGGTGTTAGCAATAGTTATGGTGAGGCTTGCCTTAGCAAACACCACTAAGAAATACTTTTAGTGAACTAATATTGGCTGAAATGTTTACTTAAGCCTTTCGGTAGTCTGTGGAAATAACATGCATAAGCTTTGTCTGGTAATTTATTGTTCAAGAGCTGAAAAAAGAAAGATAATGAAGAAAAATGGATTACATGAGAGGAGGATGCCCAGTGTTAAGCCTGCTAGTTTATACAACAGACAATTATTTGCTTTGACAAAGTTGCCATGGTGATTTCAAGGCACTGCTACAATGTCCTTTTTTGTAATCACCAACCAGCGCAGCAGTTGTTCAGCAGCAGTGGACAGAGCGTGAGTAAAGTTTTCCACTGCACTGCCCTCACACACACATGTTCCTTCCTCTAAGCATTTGTAAATAGACATTAGTGAATGAGACTGTCATTTCTGAATGAGTGTTTTGTCATAAACACACATCACCATGGAGACCTTTCTGTTTTACCGCTGTGATCAAGGATTACAGTAACAGGGAGGGGAAAGCTCGGGATTCCCTTTCGTGTTTCTGCAGTCACATATTCTGACTTTAGGTAATCCTTGTTTGAGGAGAGGTTTCCCTGCAAATGGTTGTCATGTTTATGAAATCATTCATTTTGCAAACAGATGCTAAAATAGCAGTGCTAGTCATCCAAGCAAGGAAAAAAAAAAAGAAGGAAAATGGAAACACCCAGAAATCAACTAAATTTAGGTCTAGGGTTTTTCTTCAACCATGGGCACTTTTGGCCTTGTGTACATTTAAAAAAATAAACTCTCCTATAGGAATATTCCAGGTTCAGTACAAGTTGAACCCAATCGACAGCATTTGTGGCATAATGTTGATTACCACAAAATTAATTTTGACTCATCCCTCCTTTTCTCTAAAATAAGCAAAAATCTAGGTTACAGTGAGGCACTTACAATGGAAGTTAAAGGGATCCATTTCTGGAGGGTTTAAAGGCAGAAATGTGAAGCTTATAATTTTATAAAAACACTTGCATTAATTCTTCTTTTAAAACTTCTGTTAAAATATATTTAGCTGTAAAGTTGAGTTTTATGATTTGTTGACATTATATTGTCATGGCAACAAAGTTGCAAAACTGGCAATAACTTTACACAGAAAAGGTTAGTAAGTGATTTTATTATACTAAAGTCATGTTAACACACATATTGTTTATGTCTTGTGGCTATATTTTTAAAACAGTGAGTATTTGAACCTTTTCATGAGTAGGGTCTAAATACCTCTAAAACAAATAATATCAGAAGTCAGGTTTGCCTATGCACTGTTTGACTTCTCAGATATTGTGTGTGTGTGTGTGACAAGCGCTAATGTAAACAGGCTGCATGCATGGATAATTGCACTCAATCATCATCTGTGAGTATATAGGATTTTAAACTTTAATTGGTGCTTGTGTGAAAGTTTCAGAAAGCAACCTTATTATATGCCTGAAAAAACTGTTTGAGCTGTTTGTGTGAATGAAAACCGCATCTGCACTTAATTAGCAGACGTGGCTGCATGCATGGGAAGATTGCGTTTAGATATGATGGCTGTGCATATACAATCTGTGAACTGTTCATGGTACTTTGGTGACAATTTGGATGTTTTTTTTTTTTACATAAAATACATTTATTCTGTGCTTTAAAAGAATGAGTAAATATTTGAGGAAATATAAATATCATATGCTTGACCAGCGCAGCTTGTGTCGATGTGAAAGCCAATTTAAATCTGGCAGCTTGTATTGTAACTGGCTGTTGTAGAAACACATACAGTATATGTATGAAAGGGTTAACAAAAAAATTGTCCCCATTCACTTCAATTGTACGTGTCTCACTCTAATCTCGATTTTTACTTTTTTAAGAAAAGGAGGGACAAGTCAAAAATGTTTTGTGGTAATCAATATTATGCAACAAATGCTGTCGATTGAGCTTGACTTGTATTGAACCCAAAATATTCATTTAAAAAACTTTTCACATTCTCAATAGAATATTTAAGTTGTCAAATAACAATGTAAAGCTAACTGGATACACATCACAGAAGAACTCTGTCTTTTTTTTAATTTTCTGAAACATGAATATTTCCAACACATCTCAAATTATGTAAATTTGTTTAAAAACATTATGTGATGGCAAATACTGTACATATATATATATATATATATATATATATATATATATATATATATATATATATGCCATTTATGGAAGCTTTGGTAAACAAGTATAGCCTATTAACCTTTGAACACATTGGGATGCCCAATTCCCAATGCGCTCTAAATCCTCATGGTGGCATAGTGACTCGCCTCAATCTGGGTGGTGGAGGAGGAATCTCAGTTGCCTCCCCGTCTGAGACCGTCAATCCGCGCATCTTATCACGTGGCTTGTTGAGCGTATTACCGCGGAGATGTAGCGCGTGTGGAGGCTTCACGATACTCTCCGTGGCATCCACGCACATCTCACCATGCACCCACCAAGAGCGAGAACCACACATTAAAGGGACCATGAGAGTTTACCCCATGTGACTCTACCTTCCATAGCAACCGGGCCAATTTGGTTGCTTAGGAGAGCTGGCTGGAGTCACTCAGCACGCCCTGGATTCAAACTCGTAACTCCAGGGGTGGTAGTCAGCGTCAATACTCGCTGAGCTACCTAGGCCCCTAAAAGTGCTTTTAGTTAAAGAAACATCTGCTAGCAGTGAACACAAGATTTTAATTAGTGACAGGAATACAACAGTTTTTATGAAAAGGGCTTTGGTTCAAACTAGGCCCAGAATGAATCCAAGTTTTGCTGCTGAAAGAATTAGAAGCTAGGCTGTACTTCCCCAGTAACACTTCACATATTTGTCTCAAGGCATCCATCCAGCATGGCAGATAGTCACGGAAAGGCAGACATAAGTGGAGGAACAGGACTGTGGAGTAGAGGAACATGGGTAGAGACAAAGACTAGAGAGAACAGACTGCATTTGCATTTAACACTCTGCAAGGCGGCTGAACTGGACCGCTATCAACATACCATTCTGTACTGAACACAACAGTCTTCAGTCAACTTGGCAATGGCTCTCCTTTCAACACCAGTCACTGTATCCTTTAGTTTAGTTCTGAAGGCAAGCATCACTATTGCTGTTGAATGGTTATGACATTGTGAAAGTATTACAATTTGGTATGACTTGTTTAGAAGAGGTGTGCTTTTATTTTTCTAAAAGATGAGACAGACAAATTTAGTCTGGTGGACCATAAAATCAGAAGAAACTCCCCATAGATTTATATTGAATATGATATCCAAGCCAAAGAGCATCTAGCGATCACAATATAATAGAAACTTGGGAAGGACACCCTAGCATTGCAGTGGACACTCAGAACACCATAGCAACTGCAAAGCAACGTCCTGGCAACCACCCAGGACACCCTAGCATTACAGTGGATATGCAAACATGACTAATATTTTCTTTGGAGAAAAGTTAAAAAAAATATTAACATACTGCATATAGGAACAAATGTATACCGAATATGATTAAAATGTAAGGTACTTTCTTAAAACTTTCATCCAGGTTCCAACTACCAGATTGTTTTTAGATGTTTTTAATGAAGTCAGCAAAGTCACATTCACTTGAACTAAAAAATGCTTTTCTATTTTTAATAGAAACACTCCAGCCAGAGATGGAAATTCCCTCATGTTTGAACTGTAAACAGGGTTTTGTAACGGTGGCTGCCCAACGTTTTCTCTTAAACCAATAATTCAATTAAATGAACAACTGAATTAAATAATTCGGGTGCCAGACAGGTCCAAGCCAGTCATAAATAATTATCCCAGAATTGCTCAAAAGCCACTGGTTACACAGAGGGGAAAGAAATCCAAATGAAAAATAAACAAATAAATTGTTGTTCTTTTTTTTTCTTGCTTTAATTCACCCAAAACAGCACTTTAAGTAATGTAAAGCCATTTGTTCAATAAATTCACAACAAAAAGGTTCAGTGAGACAGATATATTGTCTCATACAATTAGAGAAAGCCTGCCTTTGATCAATTCACTACCTTGGAATTCACAACAGCAGATTCAAGAGTGTTTTCTCTCCTCACAATGACATGAATCAAAGGAAAAATATATATATTAGGGAGAAAAAGGTAAAGAATAATCAATAAAACATAAACACACTCTAGAAACAATGAGCGTGTGGAAATGTGTGAATGAGTGCATGTGCAGGATGTGTGTGTGTGTGTTTGTGTCTGTGTGCGAGTTTGTGTTACAAACAGCTGACCTGTAATGGCAGGGAGAAAAACTCTGGGAGAGCCTTGGGGTTGGAGTTGAGGCCATCGGCGTCGCCAGGTCATTTTTCCAGGACTTCAGCACCAAATGTTTTCACTGTAGCCCCGAATGTAATTTTAAATGTAGGCAACATGTGTTTAGGTGCAGCTCAACAACAACAACAACAAAAATATTTCTGTATGAATATGCAATAACCTTCATGACGCAGGACTTTGAAGAACGTAGACTACTCGCAATGATATTGCTACATTTTGTTTAAAGTTCACATGACGTGACACCCTCCCCCTCCCGCTTCTAGAGAGAGGCAGCTTGTGTCACTCTGGAGGAAAAATTAAACGTCAAGAAAATAAGCAACACAGCCTTTTGGACTTATGTCACCAAAATGTTTAGCTTAATGTTTTTAAACTTGTGGGCTGGTCAAGGACGTCCAAATGCAGGGTGACCTTACGCCCTCTTTTTCCCGGACTTGTCCTCTTTTTCGGACCTATTGAAATTTCTACATTTGCGAAAAATGTCCGGGATTCGTCTTTAGTTGCAATATGATGTGCATCTGGTCTAATACTTGTGTGCACGCATATTGGCATTGCTTTAACCCCTCTTTGTAAGTCCCGCCTTCTCGCACACCAATTGGTTGATTATAAGAGGCTTGCAGCAACTATTGGCTAAATTCCTGCCTGTCAATCTCAGTTGCTTGACACTGACAGTAGCAGCAAAAGACAGCTGAGTGGAAACAATGCTAAAACAAAAGTGAAAATTTACAGAAGATTTGCACAAATGATCCCCACGCTTTTGTCCAGGTCGAGATCCATGGGAAGCAGAATGTATGACATGTAAAACTGGCACTTATGTGTCAGCTGCTAATAAAGGTGCAAGTCATTTAGAAGCACACATTAGCTCTGCAAAAAAGGTCAGCAAAAGGTGAAAGTTCATCAGGTTAATTAACAGATTACTTATTGTGTCCAGGTAAAATTGTTATCACATTGCTTCATTTTCCATGGCCATTAAAAATAATTGTAATAGTAAATGAAGGTACACTCATGGCATCAAATATTTTAATTTTGTGCATGGACATTCAAAAGAATGTTGGAAATGTATATTTATTTATATATATTTATGCTATGCTAATAGAGTGTCATTTTCACCATATTAAAATTTGCATTCATAGTAGCACTGTTTTGAACACTATTATCCTCCCCCCATGCAAAAAAAAGGTGTCCTCTATTTGGTCACCCTACCAAATTCAAGAAATATATACAACGTTATGCTTGTATTTAGAAATAAGTGTACATTTTGTGGAGAAATATCCTACATCTTAATCATAATTACCATAGCCAGTGGGTGACACTTGTCTCTCATTGTGGTTTATCTGGGTTTGTCTCGTAGGCCAAGTAAATCAAATCGGTTGAAATAATGGTCTACATGGGGTGTGCTAGTCCACTTGTGCTATTAACCAGCAGCTGACTGACTTAGATGTTCATATTAGAGTAAACTAATGTTACACCAAAATAAATTGCTTTACTGTTTAATGATAAATCAGGAAATTAGCTATTTTTGAGGTACACATTGAAATTTCCAATGAACAGCACATGTACTTCAGTGTTTCCCATTAAATGACTAGGCTCTGGTGGCCCGCCACAATCTTATTTGCTCTGCCACAGTCTCATAATGAACAGCACACTTTTTACACTTCTCATCTAAAATATTTTTGCACTTCTCAGTCTCATAATTACATAAAAAAAGGTTGTGTTTTGCGCTCTCTTTCTTGCGCCAGTCAGCTCCTCACCCGCTGCTGTAAACTCAAAAGCTCACACACACTCGCAGATATCTGCACTGGAGTATTGCTGGATCCGTCTAACGTTATTTGGTTGAGGTGGTAATCTTTGACGTAATTAACGTTAACTAACATTAAATGTATCCACTGCATTATACACTACTACACACACAATTAATCATAATCGGTGTACAAGAGCAAACAGTTAAAATCACTGCCAAAGTTACAATCATGATGATTAACGTAAATTAACGTCAGCGTTACTAGGTTAATTGGTATAACGTTACACTACTTATGTGTTACACACTCTAGCTAGCTATCGTTAGCAGTCTCAGGTAACATTAAAAGATAAAAAGCTGAAACTGACATTCCTAGTTTTTACCCTGCTTTTCAGAATGAGGAAACAAAAATACGGTCGAAAGTGCGGTACATGAACTGCTAGTCCCTCTGACAATCACTCCAGCTCGGGAACAGCGTGAGATCTGCGTGTGTAGAAACATCTGAGATTCCGATTCCTGCAACGTAAGTTCCCCTCTCGATTTACCTGCCCCCTTCTATCTTTTTCCCCCATCTTATATAATTTCACTCCATTTCCACCTAATTGATTTCCAGTTGTTCATGGAAATTGTAAAGGGCCGGTACGACATTTCTCCACACTGCCAGAGTTTAGTGACTTCATTTCTGCCTGGAACCACATGTACAGACCCAGTGATCTATACATGAACCCTAAGCAACTCAAGAGCACTGTTCCAAAACCTAGTCAGCCCTCTTGCTACTTAGGCAGCTACCTTCTAAGGCAGCATTATAACTGACATGGAACCTCATAAGAGACAGATCTGGAACACTTTACATTGGCAGCACCTCCACATGCCACACACATAACACACCTCATGTGAAACACATGACATTAGCATGTTGCTAAGCTAGCAACATAATGCTCTAAGCTCTTAGCATAAAAAAATACATGGCAAACACAAATATATGTGTAGCCGGTGGGCTGCAAATAACCACACTAGACACAAAAAAATATCTTTTGGGGGTTTATCTGACAACTGTTTATTTAAAAGACAGTGGTCGATGGGGCTCTATTGAAAAAGGGAATAATATATATATAACATATATATATATATATATAAGGGCCGGCAGTTTTCTCATTACACATGTTCTCATATAAAATGTATTACAGTTATTCAATAAACTGGAAAACTCGATGGCTATAAATCATTAAATGAGATATGATTGATAGTACATTTACATACCAAGTCATCACATGTGTGCACAGAACATTGTCCAACTTCACACATGCAATCCATATGCATCCTTCAAAAATATACCAAAACAAACACTCAATTTTAACATTTTACATATTTAATGCAATTTAGGTATTTTGTGTTCAAGTTTTATATTTTCCCATGTAATTCTCAAAAGATGAACAAAACTGGGAGCTCTCTCTTGCAGAATGTGTACAATGTGTAACACAGCAGTCATCACAATCTCCAGTGTTGCAAAGCTTCAGTCTTAAAGTGCCATGTCCAATTTATGACTAAATTGTCATAATTATGACTAAGAGTCAAATTATATGAAATATTGTTGAAAAATTATAAAATTTTAATTCAGTTGCACAATTGAATATCAATACTTTTCAGTACTACATGAAATATTGAAATGTAACAAACACCCATAATCAAAAACATTTTCCGATTTGTCCAGTTTTGGATTTTGGCCAAAAAAAAGATATCTTAGACTACGTCTACATTAATCCGGATGCATTTGAAAACTGTGTTTACGTTTTTGAAACACTCTTGATAAAAAAAATCAATGTCATTATTAAGTGTTTTCCAAAAGTTGCTCGTCCACACTGAAATGTATGAAACGCTTAAATCGTGTTACTGCACATGTGGAAAATCCTCGTTGCATGTACGGTCTGAAACGCAATTGTCCTCGTGTTCCGTCGCCAGACACCAGTTCCGAGTAAACTTCCCTTCAAATTTGAAGGACTGCAAATGTAATGGTTGTACAAAGTAACATTTATTTTTTAACAACACTATCAAAGTGAGCATCAAGAACAACAGCGCTGCTATAACATGGGCCGCCATCTTGATTTTTGTTTTGGTTGGATAGATTACATGACTGCGTCACATGACAACAAATAAATCATAATATTCAGATATATCTGTTTTCAAAGTCCACACTACAACACGAAAACGCAGAGTGCATTTTCAAAAAGCTCAGTTTTCATGGACAAAAACACCCTCTCAGTGTGAACGGAAGGCCAAAACGGAGAGAAAAAGATGCGTTTTCAAACAAAAATGAATTAGTGTGGTCAAAGCATTAAAACAAGGTGTTATAACTATACTAGCTTCCTTTTGAAACAGCCTTTGTATTGGAAGTGTGCCTATAATGCCTTAAAAAGACTAGATTTTGTATTTTTGTTGCATCTCACAATGCAAAAAATATTTTGCAACTCAGATATCATCCCTGTGTTTATGTAGTAAGTTACTGTGTGACTGAAAACTCCCACAACATGGGAACTCCAAATATTCTGTTTGTTCTGGAGAGAAAATGAATATTGGGGGTGGTGTAGAGGTGGTGTATGGGGGGAGGGGCGTGGTTGAATCACCACAGCAACTTTAATAATATCTATTTTGCAGCTCACATATAAAAGGAAATGAGTTTCAAAGGTGAGGTCATGCTTCAACTGACACTTATATTTGATAGCTTCCACACATCAGAGACATGAATGCCACTATACACTGAAGAGAGTTAATGTGTGCTATACTCTACCTCACCTGCAATGTAAATTCTTTATTGCTTCTACCCACAAGCCATGTGGAAACAATAAAACATTTTTCCCCCCACTGGCCACGAAGAAAACCATATTCTACTCTGTTGAACCAGGAAATACCTCGTTCTGGTTTGGGCATAAACATATGTACAGAAAGCATCATGGAATTGCTTACCGCTGATGGAATATTGCAAGTGTATGGAACACAATTCCACAAGCTTGCAGCCAATTCGACTACTTATAGTACTTAATGTCTGGCCGGAAAGTCATGTTTCACCCCAAATTAACAAAACTGAATATTATAACTATTATATTGCACACACACACACACACACACACACCTGTATATGGCTTTTTTTTTGTTACTAATACTGACAAATCTTGACACAGATTTGTTTTTTTGTATAATAAAATAGTCAACATTTCTTTCAGCACAACTGATACTGCCATGATGCATACTTACAATTGTGCTTTACAATTTAATGCATCACAATTTGTTTTTTAATTATGGTAATCAGAAGGAGAATTTTTCATTCTCTTCCCTTCCTCTTCCATTTCATTTCCCATTGCATGTCTTAACAATGGCTTTAGTGGTAATATTTTCTTTTTCCATGTGCTAACCTGCCATTGTCTGAAATCATACTTCATGTAATTGTAAGCAAAACATGAAATATGTTATGACTGGCTGTGACCGTTTTGTGTCACGCAGAATTTTTGCATTCAGCATGGAAAGGCATCATGTCTGGTTTGGACACAGTGAAACAGTAACAATTTTTTGAATTACAGAAATGCGAATTTGAAGTAGAAATTTGCTTTATTTCAGTAAAAAAAAAAAAAATTACTAGAAAATACACAAACATACAGAGTCAAGCATGTGGACCTGCTGCACAATGAAACAAAACTCAAGACATGTTGCATGAAGCATGTGTTACATGCTGCTGCACATATAGACATAAACCCCCCATCAAAGCAGGAAAGCTGCATGAAATAATAAACACAAACACAAAACACAACCCCCCAAACAATCAGATCCAGGCCAAGACTTAGCCGTGAGCCATATGCACTGAGTGCATGCTAGCAAATAGCGTAACGCTAACGAACTAAATTTCTATGTGTGCCTCGGCCTGCTTAGCCAATTAGCAAAATGCTAGTGACCTAACTAGTAATGTGTACCTGATCTATAAAAGCCCAGAAATTATTTAACTAGTGAGTATGCCCAGCTATGTGTGAATTTATTGAATTTAATGATCTAAGATAACAATGTGTGCCAGATAGATTTGGCCAGATAGATTTGGCTAAGGCTTATCACGTTAAGACGTGGTGTTTTATGTATAACGGTCAAAGCAGACCTTACCATGCAAGCTGATAAATGGAAATCTCCTGCAAACCACCTGAGCAAATAGCATTTTCACAGAGAAAACACATGCAGCGCTCTGCAGGAGAAACTAAATTAACTGTAAATCTGAGCCATTCACATAAAGTTGATCGGCTACCCAATAACAAGTCAGAGAACCAATCAGTTTACACCATGAAAGCTGATTGGCTTAACATGTGACATGTGAGCAAGCCACATTATTTTTCCCCCCACCCGTGTTCCAGCAACTCCTGCTATTTATATAATTAGACGTCAGATGATTGGACGAAAGTTATGTACACGTCACCAGCTTGACGACACCTTCTGATTGGATGATTATCTTACAGAATGAAAACAGTTGGGAGAAGATGCACAAAACAGGTAAATCTCTTTGATTTACTTTATAGCTCCAAAATAAAAAAGTAGCCACCTTCAAGATAAGTCATTAGGGTGATTCTATAACACTTTGTCGCTGCAACATTAGAAAAACTTTGCGTTTTTCTTTTTATTAATAGTAAATGTCTGATAAATGTACTGGAAATAAAATAATTAGTTATTACATATATATACTGTATATATATATATATATATATATATATATATATATATATATTAGGGCTGTCAATCGATTAAAATGTCTAATCGAATTAATTACATGGTGTCCTGATTAATTAATCGCGATTAATCGCATTTAATCACATACATAAATATTTGCTGAGAAAGCCCCTCATATAACAATAATTCAATATATAATGATGAAATAATTATACATAGTTATCTTTAAATATTAAAAAATTATATATATATATATATTACATTCTTGTGGCAGAAGAGTTAATCTTTGATAAGACAATACAAATGTAACGCACACACAAGACGAGACAGTCACAATGTCGGAGTACAACTGCTTTATTAAACAGAGCAGGCAACAGTAAAAAAAGGGCAAATCCAGTGAAGAGTAGTCAAGGGGAGCGAGAGGTCGAAGCCGGGGAATCGGAGTATATCAAAGGGGCAAATCCACAGAAGAGTAGCCGAGGGGAGCGTTGGGTCGAAGCCGAGACGAGACAAGCGAGAGGAAAAGACAGGGGATTCTAGGGGAACACTAGAGCTGGCAAAGCGAAGGGGGTAAACTAAACAATAACCAACCCGAGTGAAGCGAAAGGGCAGCGTATATATATATAGGGGAAAACGAACAGTGCAGGTGAGACTAATAATCTAGTGATTAGAACGAGTGCGGGTGAAACTAATACTCTGATGATTGTGAGCGAGCGCGAGAGCCAGAGGGGGCGGGTGCAAGTGAAACTAATGACAGAGAACATGAACGCTAACAAGGGGACTGTGGAGTTAAATAAGGGACGAAAGTAAAACTTACGGAAGACCAAAAGGGACAAAATGGGCAAAGAAGAGGTAAGGGCAAAACGAGACAACGTGAATGTTACAACAAAAAGCAGCTTTAGAATTCAGTGTATTGTTTACTACAATATTATTGATCATACATCAATCATTGGCATACAGTTCACAGCAATCCATTTCACAAGTGAATTTGTCAATCAGTTTAAGATTTATTATAAGAGCTTGTTTAAGGACCCGTCATTTCAACAAGCATCAGACGTCTCCGGTGAGTTGCTTCATAAACATAAAATGTTTAGGTCACTGTGTCAAGTTAAAAAATAGTTTAATACTCAATCTTTAAACACATCTTGTGATCCCCTCTACTTCAAATATTTTGAACGCAAGAACGTAACGCATGTTTGTGTTGTTCTGTCTACTGAAGTATTTTCTTTACTGTATAAACTGTGCATTGCTCATACAGCTGAAATTTCACTTACTGCCCTCTGGAGTAAACAGGTGGTACTACAAGCTTGCATTTCTCAGGAATCTTCCTTATTACGGTTGGGGGTGGGGGGGCATTGAATTAACGCGTTAAATCGACAGCCCTAATATATGTGTGTGTGTGTGTGTGTGTATGTATATATATATATATATATATATATATATATATATATATATATATATATATATATATAATCATTGTCATACTGTCCATGTCATCTGCATGTTAATGCATCTGAAATTACTTTTTAAAAACTCGATGTTGAACATCTCTTTTGCAGTCTGCTCTTTTAAGCAAAACAAAAATAATTTTTTTAATGTACAAAACATATATGGCATATTTGTTCTCGAACACCTACGTATAGGATCAAAATATCCAGGCAGTGCTTTTCTAAATAGAAATGGTAGATAATAACTGGGGCTGTCATGTTGAATATGATAAATTGCAAAGCTCACCCAACATGAGTTGTCGAAAGTGTTATAGGTGGCCTTCAGTGACCAAAACCTGCTCACTTTAAAGGTAGACTGTAAAAAGATTCCATCTTTATCAGTCTTTAAGTCTAAACCATGCACTGGCATGGTTTCTCCTTTAACCTTTGACCTCTGAGATTATGACCTTTACCCCTGGCCACAGCATCTTGGGAACAAACAAAGCTATCTCTACAGGAGGTATGAGACAGGAACGTGACATAACACATGAAATGAATGAGCGCCTTCACAAGTCCCTCTTTTGTTCACACAGGTAACATGAGAGAAGTAAGAGTAAGCACAAGTGTAGTTCATCATATTAACAATTGACCACTTTGACAACCAGAAAGTGTTAAAATATTCTTAATAAGTCTTAATGTTTGAACAAAATATGTTTTATAATTTGAAACCCAATAAATGTCTTTTGTGTGAAATGATTTGCTTGAATTTTGTGCTTATGCTATATTTCTTCAAAATAAACTCTACTTATTGTTGTTTTGTTATATATTGCAATGTCCATTTTTAAGTGAGGCTCAAGTGTCCGAGTACTTCTGGGGCCACTGTAATTTAAACTAACATGTGTCCAGCTGCAAAATTCCACTTTTTTACTAACGTTTCCCAGAACACACTTTATGCAAAACTCTTGATTTGATTGTAGATTTGCATGCATTAGAACATATTAAAATTAGAGTATATCCTATTACTCATTTGTCAGATGTCTAGACATGTGCTTGGTGGAGTCAATATTGCACTCCCTTGATGTTTCATTCTCTGACATAATGCTTAAAACTCTTTTATTCCAACATGTGGTTCTGGGAGACACACTGAGGCAGTGTCAGAAGGTTGAAGGCAACAGACCCCAAAATCTGGTTTAAATAGTCTTCAATTAGATAAACCATCCCCACCCACAGAGCACTGCTGTCCAAACAAAGGCCTTGGGCTCTGCTAACTACGCCACAGGCGAGAAGTATGGTTTCAATCCCATTTGTTTGGTTAACAATGGCTTTATCAACATTATGTAAGGAATAATTTTCTACGGACTGTTGAATTATTGAAAAATAACGCACACCCGAGGTGGTAATGCGGTCACGATGAGCAGCAGAGTCAATGGTCAATGGGCCGGAGTCAATTATTCTGCTTATACCACGGTTACCACACCTTAAGACATTGTTTGGCGTTTTATCTCAAGACATTTTCTGGTTTTCGTCCCTAAAACACCTTTGTGTGTGGAACTACTTATTTCGAAAATGTCACTTTAGAACTAGCAACTAGAAATTCAATAACTGAGAGAGATCGCTTCTGGGATTACCTTTTTTGTTGCAACTCTCATCAGAAGTAACATTGCTTCAAAATATCCAAGATGTAAGCTTAAGCACACTTCTTAGCAGCAGCGAGTGTTGCCATATTTCCTTTGTAAACCTTAACAAGCAACGAGTGTTGCCATATTTCCACTGTAAACCGTAACAACTGTTTACAATCCCACTGAGTCGCGGGGGTGCATATGTATGTGATCATGTGAAAGTGCGAGTGGTACGAGGGAGTGCGAGGGCTCTTTTTAACCAAAATATAAATAAATGTAGGGTATTTTAGACATTGTTTGATGTTCTTAACCAATTTTCTTTAACCAATGTCTTTGTTTTAATTGGTTATTTTGTTGTGGTATCCTGTAGGACTCTTTAAAATAACTGAAATATTTTGGCGAAGAGAGGGGAGCATGAGTGTGCTTTCCAGTGAGGCTGAATAAGGTGAAACACAGTGAAACTGTTACGTTCCTGTGTTGTCTGCCCTCTGTTCTTTGTTTCACTATCACGTTTATTTCACGTTTTCTTGTTGTCCCCTCCGTGTTTTCCGTTTCACCTGTCACCAATCCTGTTCCATGTCACGTTTTCCCTGTTGTCCGCCCTGAGTCTCACTGTCCGTGTGTTTAACTACATTTCCCACAATTTCCGTTCTCCCTCACTGCCTGCGCTCATCATTGTTTCCACCTGTGTCTCGTTCAGTCGCCACTTTGTCTGTGCATTTAAACCCTGTTTCTTTGTTTAGTCACTGTCGATCGTTGACGTTTCATGTCCGTGCCCATGCTACGCTGTGTCATTCGTGTTCATCCGTGTTCATCCGAGGTTACCCTGTTCCCTGTCTGTTCCGTCTGAGGTTACCCTGCTGTCTACAGTTTCGTGTTTCTGTTCCCTCGTGTTTGGACTGTTTCATTGTGTTTTCAGTTACCTATTTTTCCCCTCGTGGACTTTTCTTTGTGTTTACCCTTTTGTTTACTCTGTGCTAAATAATAAATACCGCATTTGGATCCGCACCTCTGTCTGTCTTGTCCCACTTCTACACCCAGCATCACAGAACGAAACGTGACATGGAACGGGATCGGTGACAGGTGAAACGGAAAACACGGAGCGGACAACAAGAAAACGTGAAATAAACGTGATAGTGAAACAAAGAACAGAGGGCAGACAACACAGGAACGTAACAGAAACACTTGCACATATTAAGTTGTTTCGGATAATTAAAAACTGTTGTATTGTGGAGAGTTGCATGGAGCCGTGTGAGGGTAAGATGTGTGAACAGCCATTGCTGACTTGGATCATCTTGCTGTTATACGTCAATCAATCACTGCCATGGAGAAGTTGTTCTCTGAGTTGGTTACAAGAATGGGGACATCGAGAAATGGATCAATAATTTGGAGTCATCAGATAGAATTAGCTGCTAACCCGCTAGCGACCAAGACAGACTTGGAGTGCGTTTGTGAAAAGTTGGAAGACCTTGAGAATCGTAACCGGCGAAACAATGTCCAAATTGTTGGAATTCCTGAGAACGAAGAAGGCCTAGATATGGTGAAATTCCTAGACCAGCTCTTCCCGTGTCTGCTCGACATAACAGGCCATAAGCTGACAATCAAGCAAGCTCACAGTGTTTCCGGTTCAGAGATCTGCAGAGAGAGACAGACCCTGATCAATTCTGGCCATATTTCTGAGATCATTTGTTACATGAGGTGAGGAATAAAATAAGGCTTTCTTGGAAGAACCACAGCATTTTCTTTTTCCCAGACATTGCAAATTGAGAGAATTGAAGAGAGAATCATCATCACTTCAATGAATGCAAGAAACTCTTACATCGACGGAAGGTTTTGCACTGATGTTCCTGGCCAAATTGAGAATGCTAAGGAAACTGGGTGCCTTTTTTTGTTTCTTTTTGTGCTGGTTCCACCTAGTGGCTGGAGTAATTTTGTTTTGTGGAGTATTTTTGGTAACACTTTAGAATACTGTATCTTACTTAATGCATAACTAATAAGGAATTACTGCAGAACTAATAGGTAATTCTTCATTAACACTTAAGTCACTACTATTAGCTACTAAGGAAGATGTGTTAACTAATATGTAATAGCATTTTATAGTTGTGTTAAGTAACAATTAGCTAATCAATAACTATTGAATTCAGTCATGCCTCCTGATGAACTACTTTTAATTATCTACTAATTCAGCTTCAGGAGAAATAACTATTGAGTAACTACTAATGAACAGTCGATCAATTACAATTACAATAATATCATAACAATTAGCCATTACAATATTCAGGTTGTGGCCCTTTCTTCTTCCTTACTTCTAATGTTATTATTACTATGGAAATGCAATATGCATTTCGTGGAATAACTACACTCCCAAAATGAGTCATTACAGCGAATATAGTAGTTTTGGCCTGTATGGTCAATTGCTTTGTGAGTGTGGTCTGTAACCAGAAATCAGCAATGGAATGGAACCCCATACCCACAATAAGTGACTAGACAACTTACCTCAGGTAGGTTTATGATTGATATACAGTATAGTGTGTGTGTCTCTTGTTTTCCTCAGCACATATCACTATGTTACAAATTATTCCTGTATGTAAGACAATGACTGATGGGAAGGGAACATACAGGGAACCCCTGAGTAATTAATAAAGAATTACCACATAATTATGAGGGAATTACTTACAAACTGGAACAGTATTCTAAAGTGAAAATACAGGGAACCCATGATTATTTAATACAGAATTACCAGATAATCATTCAGAATTATTAGAATACTGCATTTCCATAGTAATAATAACATTAGAAGTAAGGAAGAAGAAAGGGCCACAACCTGAATATTGTAATGGCTAATTGTTATGATATTATTGTAATTGTAATTAATCGACTGTTCATTAGTAGTTACTCAATAGTTATTTCTCCTGAAGCTGAATTAGTAGATAATTAAAAGTAGTTCATCAGGAGGCATGACTGAATTCAATAGTTATTGATTAGCTAATTGTTACTTAACCGAACTATAAAATGCTATTACATACTGATTAGTCAACACATCTTCCTTAGTAGCTAATAGTAATGACTTAAGTATTAATGAAGAATTACCTATTAGTTCTGCAGTAATACCTTATTAGTTATGCATTAAGTAAGATACAGTATTCTAAAGTGTTACCGTATTTGTTTGCTGGAAATTGGAATGATTAGGTCATCTGCTGCACTCATGAAACAGCAGGCTCACTGAAAATTAGTTTGACTGCCCAAGGAAAATGAACAGATTATTTTCTTTCTTTTGTGTGTGTGCTGGTTCCTCTAGAGGCTGGAGTTTGTTTTTGGGAGGAACACATCTTCGGAAACAGTTATGCAGATGAATCTACACATTATTTGTTTTTATTCTGTGTATTGGCTGGTGTTTGTTTTATAGATTTTATTCTGTTATGTAATTATGTCTTACAAAATTTGTATAGAAACACCAGACTCGAGCAATCCGATGGCAAAGTTGTCACAGGGGCTCTCGCAGGCTTACTTAGACTGTTTGAGTTTAGAGGGATTGAAGCCGGTTCGCACTGTCGTGTGCGGGGTTAATGCTGTTTGTTTGGTTTGGGGTGGAATTTTGGGGTTTGACTGTTGCACTAATGTTGGAATGTGGTCTTTATAATTTTATTTTTGACACACAAACAATTTTTTCTCAAAATGTCAAATGTTAATATGAGTGGATTGCCACTCTCCATGTGGAATGTGAATGGGTTGGGGCCCCCCATAAAAAGAAGGGAGGTTATTTCCAGAAGTAGGTAGTAACGCTTTACATTTACTCTGTTACATTTACTTGAGTAACTTTTTGGGGACAAATGTACTTTTAGAGTAGGTACTCTTGCTGAAGTACATATCTAATGATTTTTTTTTTACTTTTACATCTTTACAACGTGTGGCATTATTGTCGTTACATTACTGGGTTTAATTTGAATTAATATTTAACAATTACATTAATTGTGTAATTTATTGAGAGTATAATTTATTGAATGGGACTTTTACAAGAGAGGAAGTTCACAGCTGCATGCGATGAGACGCTCCCACTTCAGTGATGTCACTCAAGTCATCAGTGCATCAGCATCAAACTCTTCAAAGTGAAACAATTTCTTCGCTCCACACAGTGAAAACAAATTATAGTTTCGTCATGCAGTGCCTTCATTTAACACTAAGACAAGCTAATATTTCAAGATGAAAGTCACAGCTCCATCTTTAGGCAGCACGCTGAGGTAAGTTTTGGCTCTAACTCTAATTGAGATGTAATTTTCAGGGTGATTCTGTAACTGGTCTCTTATGACATCAGTTTTTAAGTGTACATTTTTAAATTAATGCAGCAATATATCAGTGTGCTTTGTCCGCAGGTGTACTGTAAACTATCGCAGCTACTTCAGGCGGATTAACTGTATACATCCACGTAAACATCCAATTTGCCTGATCGACAACTGAAGCGTGAACAGACAGCATTTCTGCGCATGCACAGCGAGGTGCGTGGGGCGCGTGCGTGTAAGATGTGCGGGTGCGAGCCGATTATGGCGGTGAGAGTGGCTGTGTCTGCTATCTTTCACTCATTCACTATTTCCTATATAGTGAATGGCAGTTAGTGTACTATATCTCAGCAGTAAGTGAACGAAATGAGTGAATTCGGACTAGAGTGTCGGATCTCTGGGGCTGGTGCAAAAAAATCACATATGAACTTGGTCCATATTAGTTATTCTTATTAAATAATATATTAATACAATAAATCTTCATTCTGTTTGTCATTTTTAATATATACTGTATGTTAACATAAAGAGTAAACACATTTGATCAAATAAAGTGTACATTTTAAAATGTATCTGTATGTTTTGTCTCTCTATATTTTATTGTTATTTTAATCAAGTAATGATTTGTCAAAATTTTATGTAATACATTCAGCATTAAATAAAATATTGCAGGAGTGAAGGAAGAAGTAAACTCCCAGCTCATACGTCTTCCCTGTGGTAGATTGTGGGAAATTAGCTGTGTACTTGAAATGTACACTTGAAATTAGAGTGCATTGTGGGTAAGAATGAGTGAACAAAATTAGGGAACGAGTGGCTCACTCAGAATTCAGACACTCTTACAAAATAGCGAAAACTCGAAATATAACTCTATATAGTGCACTATATAGTGGATAGGGAGCAGTTTCAGACACCGTGAGTATTCCATGACCAGAGTTGGTGCCCTACGTAGGCTGCGTTCTCTGCATTTAGAGAGCGGCGTTACTGCTGTAAAGAACTAATGATCTAAACACTTATGACACTGGAAACTGTAACTACACTGAAATAAGAAT
The DNA here is from genome assembly GCF_025860055.1 of Xyrauchen texanus. Classification (NCBI taxonomy): domain Eukaryota; kingdom Metazoa; phylum Chordata; class Actinopteri; order Cypriniformes; family Catostomidae; genus Xyrauchen; species Xyrauchen texanus. The sequence goes on from NC_068317.1 coordinate 7,656,498, forward strand.
CCACACAGGACTTTAAAAGCTTTGAAATAACAAAAGGCATTATATTTCAGCATTATATATAATGTCCTTGTGGGACATTTTCACATTTTCACTGTAATAATTACTAGAAATGCTTCCAAACCTCTCTTCTTATTGACAAATTCATCCAGATCTGACAAGAGCCCTTAAAGGGATAATTCACCCAAAAATTACAATTCTCATTATTTACTCACCCTCATGCAACCCCAGATGTGTATGACTTTCTTTCATCTGATGGCTTTCTTTCTTCTGCTGAACTTAAATTAAGATATTTAGAAGAATTTCTCAGCTCTGTATGTCCATACAATGCAAGCGAATGAGTGGCAACATTTTAAAGCTAAACTAACAAACATAAGTCAGCATAACAATAATCCATAAGACTCCCGTGGTTTTATCAGTATCTTCAGAAGCGATGTGATAGGTGTGGATGAGAAAAAGAGAAACAGATCACCTTCACATTCTTCTTGTGTTTTTGGTGATTCACATTCTTCTCTGCATATCACCCCTGCTGTCTAGCAAAACATGACAAATATTGATATGTTTCTCACCCACACCTATCATGTCACTTCTGAAGACATGGATTAAACCACTAGAGTTTTATAGATACTTATATACTGCCTTTATGTGCTTTTTGGAGCATCAAAATTGTGGCCTAAAAATATTAAAATATTATTTTAAAAATCTGAATTTGTGTTCTGTAGATGATAGGAAGTCATACATATCTGGGATGGCATGAGGGTGAGTAAATGATGAGAGAATTTTCATTTTTGGGTAAACTATCTCTTTAAAGTGATAGCTCAGCAATAATTTAATATTTTGTCATCATTTCTCTACCCTCATGTTGTTCCAAACTACTCTATATTGTTTACAAACTACTAGTCCAAACAGACTGTGAGAAGATGATCCAAGATGGCGGCGCGGTAGCACGCAGCGGCCACTCCGGATCCACAATGGTGCTATTTTTGTTAAAAAAGCCCGACTTTTGCAACACATGGACATCGGAGCAACCGGTGTTCGTGTCTACCATTGCCAGACACTACTGAAATATAAGACTCATGCAAAAACCAAGCTGCATGATGACCTGCAGGCGGCGCTACGCGTACTCGGCTTGCTGCGGAGATCAGGCCTCCAGCCCTCGGTGTCGCCTGATGCTGGTGGCCGGGGGAGAGAACGTCGTAAGCAGTGTGCGAGAAAGCGGAAGCGCGGAAAGAGGGCGGGGGTCCATGCTAGGCTAAAAACAAACCCTAGCCAGCCGGCTCTCCCGTCTATCCTGCTCTCAAATGTTTACTCCCTGGACAATAAACTGGACTATATCCGACTCCAGCAGGCTACGCAGCGTGAGTTTAGAGACTGCTGCGTCTTTGTTTTCACGGAGACGTGGCTCCGCGACAGAGTTCCGGATGCCGCCATTCAGCTAGACGGGCTCGCCTCGTTTCGTGCCGACAGAAATACAGCTCTCTGCGGTAAGACTCGCGGTGGTGGCTTGTGTGTTTACATCAACACGGAATGGTGCAAGAACTCTATGCTAGTCTCTAGTTACTGTTCATCGCTGTTGGAGCTTGTGACTGTTAGATGCAGACCTTTTTATCTACCACGGGAATTCACCACTGTTTGCATAACCGGAGTTTACATTCCCCCCAGCGCTAACGCTAAGGAAGCGCTCTGTGAACTGTATGGGGCTATGAGCGAACTGCAGAACGCTCACCCCGACGGACTGTTTATTGTCGCTGGAGATTTCAACCATGCAAATCTCAAGACAGTGCTCCCTACATTTCATCAGTATGTGGACTTTGCAACGAGAGGGGCGAACGCGCTTGATCTTGTTTACACAAACATCCCAGGCGCGTACCGGGCGGAGCCCCGCCCACACCTCGGCTACTCAGACCACATCTCTGTTATGCTAATTCCAGCATACAGACCGCTCGTCAGACGCACAAAACCGCTTCAGAAGCAGGTGAAAACCTGGCCAGCAGGAGCCATCTCTGCTCTTCAGGACTGTTTTGAGTGTACTGACTGGCACATGTTCAGGGAGGCTGCAACATATGGCGATTCTACCAACTTGGAGGAATACACAGCATCAGTGACCAGCTACATCAGCAAGTGCATTGATGATGTCACTTTCTCCAAGACCATCACCACACGCTCCAACCAGAAGCCGTGGATGACTGCTGGAGGTGCGCACGCTGCTGAGGTCCGAGACTCCGCCTTCAGAGCAGGCGATAAGGCAGCCCTAAGAACAGCTAGGGCCAAACTGTCACGGGCAATCAGAGAGGCAAAGCGCGCACACGCCCAGAGAATCCACAGTCACTTCCAGGACAGCGGTGACACGCGGTGCATGTGGCAGGGCATCCAGGCCATCACCAACTACAGGACAACATCAGTTGCCTGTGACAAAGATGCCTCCCTTCCAGATGCGCTGAACGAATTCTACGCTCGGTTTGAAGTGCAGAACGACGTGATGGCGAGGAAGTCCACCCCTCCTCCCAACGACCAGGTGCTCTGTCTTACCACGGCAGATGTGAGGAAAACTCTATGTAGAGTCAACCCACGGAAGGCTGCTGGACCAGACAACATTCCTGGCAGAGTGCTCAGAGGATGTGCAGACCAGCTAGTAGATGTTCTTACCGACATCTTCAACATCTCTCTGAGCAGCGCCGTCCTTCCAACGTGCTTCAAGGCCACCACCATCATCCCCATGCCAAAGAAGTCTTCAGTGTCCTGCCTCAACGACTACCGTCCCGTCACACTTACACCCATCATCATGAAGTGCTTCGAGAGGCTCGTCATAAGGCAGATTAAGACCCAGCTGCCCCCCTCACTAGACCCACTGCAGTTTGCGTATCATTCAAAACGTTCAACGGACGATGCCATCACCACAACCCTCCATCTGGCCCTCACCCACCTAGACAATAAGGACTCATACGTTCGAATGCTGTTCATAGATTTCAGCTCAGCATTCAACACAATCATTCCCCAGCACCTGATTGGAAAGCTGAACCTGCTGGGCCTGGACACCTCCCTCTGCAACTGGATCCTGGACTTCCTGACTGGGAGACCTCAGTCAGTCCGGATCGGGAACAGCATCTCCACCACCACCACACTGAGCACTGGGGCCCCCAGGCTGTGTGCTCAGTCCACTGCTGTTCACTCTGCTGACTCATGACTGTGCAGCAATGCACAGCTCGAATCACATCATCAAGTTCGCCGATGACACGACCGTGGTGGGTCTCATCAGCAAGAACAACGAGTCAGCATACAGAGAGGAGGTGCAGCGGCTGACGAGCTGGTCTAGAGCCAACAACCTGTCCCTGAATGTCGACAAAACAAAAGAGATGGTTGTTGACTTTAGGAGAGCACAAGGTGAACACACTCCGCTGAACATCGACGGCTCCTCTGTGGAGATCGTCAAAAGCACCAAATTCCTTGGTGTTCACTTGGCGGAGAACCTCACCTGGTCCCTCAACACCAGCTCTATCACCAAGAAAGCCCAGCAGCGTCTCTACTTTCTTCGAAGGCTGAGGAAAGCACATCTCCCAACCCCCATCCTCACTACATTCTATAGAGGGACTATTGAGAGCATCCTGAGCAACTGCATCACTGCCTGGTTTGGGACTTGCACCGTTTCAGACTGCAAAGCCCTGCAGAGGATAGTGAGGACAGCTGAGAAGATCATTGGGGTCTCTCTTCCCTCCATCAAAGACATTTACAAAAAACACTGTATCTGCAAAGCAACCAGCATTGTGGACGACCCCACACACCCCTCACACAAACTCTTTACCCTCCTGCCGTCTGGCAAGAGGTACCGAAGCATTCGGGCCCTCATGGCCAGACTGTGTAACAGCTTCTTCCCCCAAGCCATCAGACTCCTCAATACTCAGAGACTGGTTTGACACACACGTGTCCTGAGTTGCACTTTAATAACTGTCACTTTATAACTGTCTGCTACCTCAATAACTGCTATGTGCATAGAACACTATCTCATAGTATGTTATGTTTACATTTTTAGAAACTGTCATCTTTTTGCACTACTGAGTACTGGTCGGCGCTGCACTGTCTATTGTCCTGTTCATTGTCAGAAATTTGTTGTACTGTCCCGTACTTTTTGCACATGTTTGCACGTGCACTTTATATAGGTATATATAGGTTTTTTATATAGGTATTTTATTTCGTTGTGTTGTCTCATGTGGTCCTGTGTTGGTCCTTTGTTGTTTTTATGTAGCACCATGGTCCTGGAGGAACGTTGTCTCGTTTTGCTGTGTACTGTACTAATTGTATATGGTTGAAACGACAATAAAAACCACTTGACTTGACTTGACTTGAACTAGTGTGATGCTTTGTATTATGTGGAACACAAAATATGTTGGACAGAATGTTAGGGACTGACAGTTTCAATATATATATATATAATGATTTTCTTTGAACAAAACAACATGTCTTGAGACTTGAAAATTTGGGCTAGTATTCTATAAAAATGTAATTCTGCATCTAGAGATGCAAGCTTTCACTTTATGCAATTCAAGATTTTACATAGATTCTATTGGACCCCCTCTAGATTGAATAGGCTTGGTCTTAAAGACACACCCACCTGCTGGTAATGCCAATCAGAAGATGTTTTTTGGGGAGGTGTTAAGATTTTTGTGTGACATTTTGGTCACTCGAATTTCACTCTGCCCCAGACTCTGTATTTTGGGCAATGGGGCAGTCATACATTTTGGGAATAAACACATAATAAATTGGGTTCTGACCAGCATTATGATTGGCAGGCAAATTATTTTAAGGGGATGGAAGTCGGATGGAGAGCCCTCATTTCCGGAGTGGTGTGCAGAGATGGGGAGGGTGGCTGCTTTTGAGGAGATGTCAAGTAGAAGGCTGGGGGTTCAGAATTTGTTTTACAGGAAGTGGGGCAATTACTTGGTGTTTTGGGGGGACTCTCGGGGAGGGGCTGTGGAGAGAGATGTTTAGTTTTAATTATATATGATTATTACGTTTGTGTGTGTGTGTGTGTGTGTGTGTGTGTGTGTGTGTGTGTGTGTGTGTGTGTGTGTGTGTGTGTGTGTGTGTGTGTGTGTGTCTATTTGTGAACACAGGGGTGTTCATTGGGAGTTAGGGTGGGGTTGGTGATTGGGGAGGGGTATTAGGGGGGTTAAATGTTGATACAATGTATATATGTTATGTTTTTTTATTTTGTTTTATGTTTATGAATCAATCAAAATGTTCATTAAAAAAAACTGTTGTAATGATCAAGTTGTAGGGTTTCGTATTTGTTTGTTTGTCACAACTGGAGTCTCCTTGTGTGTGTACTGTATGTGTGTCAGTCAGCGTATCTGTCTTTGAAATAACTGAAATAATTTGGTGAAGTGATATTGAACGTTATGTGGTCAAGACATGGAATACTTCATACCCATGTGTTTACTTGAAAAATAATTGCACAACTTACAGCATCTGTCAACCAATCAGAATCAAGCATTCAACAGACCCATAGTATAACATGACAATAAATTTACACCAATTTGTTTTTAAAAATGTTTTGTCTCTAAACTTGTTAATTCAGTTACGTAACCTTAAAGCAGCTTTCAAGAGATTGAATCTATTTAATCTCAAAACAGTTAATATAGCTTCAAATTACACAGTGTCCACTGCAATCAAATAGCCTAACTTCGGTCAACATACTTTGATGAGTTTTATATTTGACAAGGGCATGAAATAACAATGGTGGCTTACAGAACAATCTGCAAAATAAGAGAAATAGAAAAGTAACGTTTAGTATACCACATATGGTGCCAGTTATTTAAGGCAAACTATGAATGCCACTGTTCAAATCTATCAGGGGGTTATGTAATAGGCTTTGGCCTAGATCTCAGCACTCTGGCGTCTGTACTTTTCCACTGCCGCTCTGTGCCCAGGGCAGCCTGTTGAGTTCTACTGTTAGGTAAGCTTTTTGCCCATAGGATTTATACGATTTCAGAGCAAAAAAGCTGACACATGAATATTGAAGATATTAATTATTACAGACGTACACAAATCACACAGAATAGATCTTGAATATCTCTCAATCTGCTATGCATCAACACATAATGATGGATTGGCCCTCCGGCAGAAAACAAATTAGTACATCAGAATGGGGAAGAATGGAGTAGGAAGGGGGGTAATGCAAGTCCAAGAAATGGTGACTGCTAAATTATTAAATGGATCAGACAATACCCTGCTGAAACAGATCAAAACAGCCAAGTGTTGCTGGTCTTAGCTGACCACACAGGTGTTTTCCATTTGTCAGTCTTGTCTAGTTTGATGGTTTTAAAGGGGTTTTGGGCTGGTCAGGTTGGGAGATCAGCTAGAATATCTGAAAACCAGACTGGCCAAGATGGATTTCTGTCAGTTTCAGTACCAGATTGGCCAGGCTGGAAGACCAACTGAAATCCAGCTTGGCCAGGATGGGAGACCAACTGAAATCCAGCTTGGCCAGACTGGGAGACCAGTTAGACCATCTGAAAACCAGCATGGCTGGGAGACAAGCTAGACTATTTAAAAATATCTTGACCAGGCTAAGGGACCCACTAAAACCACCTTAAGGTGGCTAAAAATGGTCTTTTCACCAGGGAGATGTGCAAATAAGTGCAAACTTTGCCACCTCTTTATAAATCTCATGTGAAACTCATACTTTATGGGTAATTTATCATTCTCTTAAAGCATAGTTTCTTTTTGTTGGGTAGTGAGTTTATGGTGTCAGAGGGTGAATATTGTAGCCAGATCTTTTACTCCCTTGAGGCAGATTCCAGACATCCCTGGAGAAATCCAGAGAGAGCGAAAGTGGTAAGAAACATTGGGGGACCTCTTTTGTTCCATGTCTGACCTTCTGCCTTCAACCTTCTGGTATTGACCGTGTTGGGAGCACTTAGATGTATACAGATGTATGATGTATGCCCATTTGTCCTGCGCTGAGTGACGGGTCACTTCCTCATTGTAGCTTTTAATCCAGACTCACTGTACAGTTGCAGCTATTTTTCATGGTGAAGAAGCTCTATGTCACCTCCTACCTGGTTCCTCAGCACAATTTCTCATCTGCCAATATTTCTAATCAAGGTTTGCTGATGAACAAGGTCTATGATGTTGACCTTGTTCTAGGGGTGATGGTGTCCTAGACTTGGAGTATGTATCAGCATAAAATATAGTGATGTTCAGAAATATGCCATTTGAGAGGAATTTAAATCAAATATGTGTATTTGGGGTTTTGACTAAATGTTGTGTGTGATCATGCTTGATTTAGAGGAGGGTTTTCATCCAGAGTGAATCATAAGCTATTGTTTTTTTTACATTTACATTTATGCATTTGGCAGACGCTTTTATCCAAAGCGACTTACAGAGCCCTTATTACAGGGGCAACCCCCCCCCCGGAGCAACCTGGAGTTAAGTGCCTTGCTCAAGGACACAATGGTGGTGTCTGTGGGGATCGAACCAGCGACCTTCTGATTACCAGATTACCAGTTATGTGCTTTAGACCACTACACCATCACCACTCCACATGATTCTGGCCATTTTTATATTCAGAATCCTGGTGCAACTCATTTTAGGTTCCATGATCGTGTAAATGACAAACCAATAACCTTTGACATAGCATTTTAGATCATTGAATAAATGTTTTTTTCTTTGAACAATCATTCTCCATCTCACTGAAAATGTATGTCTTGAGCCCCCCTCGTCGACTCACCAGCTTTTTACAAGAGTACTCCAAAACCTGAAATGGGTATGTCCAATAAGGAAATCAACTGAAATGTACTGTTGGGGGACCTCCAGAAACAGGGTTGGGAAACAAGCCGTCCTCCTCTTTTTTACATTGTATCATTTTGTTCAGATCAGTGGTGTGCTTGTGTCACTGATGTGTAGGGTTAGGGTTTAATATAGTAAGCACTAGTGGAAGCTGACTACTGCAATTGGGTAACAGCTCAAGAGATGAAAAGATTAGGTTTACTGTTTTAACATTACAAGCACTTAACAGCACTCACATCTGTTTGCTGCGGATGCATTGCATGAAATGGAAAGAATGTAAACTGCTCACTGAAAGCAACTTCTGTTGAGACAAGTAGGAATGAAAAATACATTAGACTTCAGTATAACAAAGTGTACATCATCAATAGTTGCTCAATTTTGCAAGTTAGTGTAGACTGCTTTTAAATATATTGCAAGTGGACTCAAGAGGACTCTGGTTTAGTTCCCGGAAAACTGCTTTAACCCAAACTCTGTCATCAAACAAACTCTGTCTAAACCAAAAGCACCCTTACAAACTTAGACTAAATGTGTCTAATGTGGCAGGGATTTTTTTTTTACTTGCAAAGAGGAGTTGGACCAAATGTCAGTATCCTATAATCTCTTTAATTTTTGAGGCTTGTTTCTTGTGTTCAATATCTCGGACTCTGTGATGTATAATGATTAGCTGAGTAGGGCTTTTCCCCTACTGGTAGGGTCATCGCTCTGATCAAAACCTTCTTGTAGAGCGCATACTCAGCCAGCGGGACAGCGGACATTCTGCATAATCAGCATTTCAAAGCTGTGCTGTCAGATCCCTCCAAAGCACAACCGCATGGCTTTCATTTGTCTGGGCCACATGGGGTCAACATAAATAGTGTCTGCAGATGACATCACCCTTGCTAAAGGGGGTTTCTGCTTCAGTAGTTTCTCTTTGAGACAGTGAAGGAATAAGAGGACAAGAGAAATATGACCTCAAGCCTTCCTGGTAGGTGTCTGGGTGTTCCAATAAAGCCAGTTCCTAAGAACCCTGAGCTAAACGGAAACTCCTCCACACTTATTTAGAATGAAAATATTCCACTGAGAAATTTCAGGCATATTATGGCTCATCTGTTAAGCTATTTCGTGCCATCAATGGAGCTATTCCACAAGAAATTGCTCTGGATGTATAACTCAGTTGGTCCCTATAATGTGAACCTCTGCTATTAAACTTGGGCTGCTAGATGAACACCAAGAAAGCAATTGCCTCTCATTTCTAACTCATTGTGATCCATTGTTCGTCACTGTGTTCAGTGCCAAATGTAAAACAATCCAGTCATTTTACTAATTTATTTTTATATGCCTTCAATATCAATAAATGTTTAATGAAAAACTGTAGAGTGTATATAGAGTGATTTTAAGCAGTGGAATCTCTTTAGAATGTTATTAAGATATTATATCACTGGAGCAAGTGAGAAATATACCTCTATATGTTTAATTCCACATCATTTGCTTATGGGCAGAACATTAGTTATGTGCAATCATAATTTTGTAAGATAAGAAATGGTTTAATAAAATAATTGTTTTGTCAATGGTTTTGATCAGGAATTTCCACTTTTTAGGGCACTAAAAACACTAAATGGCAACAGACACCATCATAGCCCTTTCCTAAACACCTGTTTTACACTATGACACTGTGTACATTTACTTATTCATGAGGTATGTTTGAGGAGGCTGTTAAAAGGTTGATGTTGATGTCATTTTAAATAACAATCATATTTTAAATGTTAAAGATGTATGAAACTATGATAATTCAAATCCAATTCTACTTCACTTTCATTATATGGAAAAGAGTGACAAGGATAAATTCCCCTTTTGTGTTCCAAGAAGGAGTATGATGAGAATGACATGAGGATGGATGCATAATGACAACATTTTTATATTTGAGGGAACTATTATTTATATCATTTTATATCCTATTCTATATGTAGTGCTATATTTTGTAACCTTTTCTATGAATAATTATCATTCATTTAGCATTAAATGTACATGAACTGTGCATTACATGCAAATTAAATGTAACCCAGCATCACTGAAGTTTTCCGCAACTAATCTGTGTCCTTTTCATAATTGTATTTATTTATTTATTTTCACAGAGTTCAGGATTCTGGTGAAAATGCCAAGAGTAGCATCAAACTGTCTTGATGTTAACTTTATGTCTTGATATGTGGCAGGTGCTTAATTACGATGTTTGGATCTTTCTGAGAAAGCCTAGACTCCACAGGCATTGTTAAATAGAAGACTTGTAAATAATAGATAAGCTTTGGTTGCATAGACTGCAGCTTCTATGGCCCATCAAAGTATATGAGTGAAAGAAAGATGAAAGCAATTTTCACTATACAAGCATGTTCCATGTTCATTGACTTTGGGTTGTCATTTGATCTGAAATAAGATTGTGATTTTGACGTCTGCTGATGATTAAAGCATTGGATGGTGAATTGTTTTGCCTTGTTGTTCTCCATTTGGCATCCCCATATAATCAGGTTTTTTTACACTGTACCTGCTAGTATCATTAGTGAAGCTTATGACTCCCCAGTACAGGTTTTAATATGCATTTTATGCATTTCTGTAGTTTGTATACACTTCTCCATGACCAAATATAGTTGTCTTCTCTTGTAGATTTGTTCAATATCTTTGATAAATCAAAATTGACACTATTTATTTTCCTAATACATGTTCCAGGTCTTGTGCATGATGCATCAGTGTACAGTACGTTATTCCAATATACAGTATATACACTCACCTAAAGGATTATTAGGAACACCATACTAATACTGTGTTTGACCCCCTTTCGCCTTCAGAACTGCCTTAATTCTACGTGGCATTGATTCAACAAGGTGCTGAAAGCATTCTTTAGAAATGTTGGCCCATATTGATAGGATAGCATCTTGCAGTTGATGGAGATTTGTGGGATGCACATCCAGGGCACGAAGCTCCCGTTCCACCACATCCCAAAGATGCTCTATTGGGTTGAGATCTGGTGACTGTGGGGGCCATTTTATGGCTCATTGAACTCATTGTCATGTTCAAGAAACCAATTTGAAATGATTTGAGCTTTGTGACATGGTGCATTATCCTGCTGGAAGTAGCCATCAGAGGATGGGTACATGGTGGCCATAAAGGGATGGACATGGTCAGAAACAATGCTCAGGTAGGCCGTGGCATTTAAACGATGCCCAATTGGCACTAATGGGCCTAAAGTGTGCCAAGAAAACATCCCCCACACCATTACACCACCACCACCAGCCTGCACAGTGGTAACAAGGCATGATGGATCCATGTTCTCATTCTGTTTACGCCAAATTCTGACTCTACCATCTGAATGTCTCAACAGAAATCGAGACTCATCAGACCAGGCAACATTTTTCCAGTCTTCAACTGTCCAATTTTGGTGAGCTCTTGCAAATTGTAGCCTCTTTTTCCTATTTGTAGTGGAGATGAGTGGTACACGGTGGGGTCTTCTGCTGTTGTAGCCCATCCGCCTCAAGGTTGTGCGTGTTGTGGCTTCACAAATGCTTTGCAGCATTCCTCGGTTGTAACGAGTGGTTATTTCAGGCAAAGTTGCTCTTCTATCAGCTTGAATCAGTCGGCCCATTCTCCTCTGACCTCTAGCATCAACAAGGCATTTTCGCCCACAGGACTGCCACATACTGGATGTTTTTCCCTTTTCACACCATTCTTTGTAAACCCTAGAAATGGTTGTGCGTGAAAATCCCAGTAACTGAGCAGATTGTGAAATACCGTAATTTCCGGACTATAAGCAGCAACTTTTTTCCCACGCTTTGAACCTCGTGGCTTATACAATGACGCGGCTAATATATGGATTTTTCCCGCTTTCAAATTTTATAAAAAAAATAAATAAAAAAAAACATTCTGTGACGTGCTCAGTTTTTTGGCGCCGTGAAGCTTTCATTAGACCAATGAAATTGCCGAACGGGTTAAGGTCAAAACAACTTTTTTTGTTTACTGTTTAGATTAAATCGAGCGCGCTCAAACTTCCCATCATTCTGATTACGGTAGTAATTTTGTCACCCTCACCATGGCAAAGACATGGAGAAACGCAAATGATGCTGCTTTCAAGTTGAAGGCGATTGATCTGGCTGTTGGAAAAGAAAATAGAGCTGCTGCACGGGAGCTTGGTCTTAATGAGTCGATGATAAGATGCTGGAAACAGCAGCATGAGGAATTGACTCAGTGCAAAAAGACAACTAAATTTGAGTTTATTCAACTCCGACACCGAAGGAGATGACTTCAGTGGTTTCAGTGCACAGGACGAGGAAGATAGTGACCAATGACTTTATTGGTAGGCTACTGTTTACTGCAAATGTTTTATTACAAGCCGTGTGTGGCAGCGGGGGCGTGGTCAAGCGCCCGTCCGGGAGAGAAAAGCTGTAAGGGCACTTACACCTGTGCTAAATTATGTCTAACACCGGTGTCTAATTTCAAGTGCCCTGCTTCACGTGTCCTTCTTGGGAAAACTGTCACACGGGCACCAGTGTGACAGTTTTCAGCAGGGAACTTGACGTTCCAGGTAAGGCTTTTAATGGCCACAGCAATGTTTACAATCAATTTTATAAAGTTTCTCAATTCTTCTATGCGCCAACACTAGACTGACGTGTGTCACTCTCTCAGCTCTGTGGCTGCTGCCTTTTTATGCCGCTCTCCCCATGCTTACTGAAATTAGACACCGGTGTTAGACATAATTTAGCTCAGGTGTAAGCGCCCTTACCGCTTTTCTCTCCCAGACGGGCGCTTGACCACGCCCCCGCTGCCACACCGTGTTTCGTTAAGGCCTGAGTAAAGTTCATTTGTTTCAATGTACCGGTAGGCACCTGCAGCTTATAGACAGGTGCGGCTTATTTATGTTCAAAATAATATTTTATTTAAAAATCTGTGGGTGCGGCTTATATTCAGGTGCGCTCAATAGTCCGGAAATTACGGTACTCAGACCGGCCCGTCTGGCACCAACAACCATGCCACGCTCAAAATTGCTTAAATCACCTTTCTTTCCCATTCTGACATTCAGTTTGGAGTTCATGAGATTGTCTTGACCAGGACCACACCCCTAAATGCATTGAAGCAACTGCCATGTGATTGGTTGATTAGATAATTGCATTAATGAGAAATTGAACAGGTGTTCCTAATAATCCTTTAGGTGAGTGTATGTTTGTCTTTGTAACTTAATTTACTTGCTACGCCTCTGAAATTACATTAGTTTTTGGCCAAATAGATTTTTGGGCATTGTTTTAGGCATTGTTGTTGGTTATTCAGTTTTTCAAATTCTTTATGTGATTAATTGTAATTTGTTTTGATTAATTAATTGGCATGTCATATAATTATTTTGATCGTAAATAAGTGTAACAAGGTTCAAATGGGTCATTTAAACAAAAAGACACACATGGCAGATGCATATGTCTCTCTCTCTCTTTCGAACTCCTGCGTTCAGCTGCACTTATCCCTCTCCTCGGCTGATTATCCCAATTGGAAGCTGGGCATGCATAGTCACATCCCGGCCCCACCTTCCTCCTCATCACAGTAAGCTTATCAGAGAGCTAAAACTGAAAAATCATTTAACCAATGCACTGACATTCAGAGAATCCAGTGTTTCCGAAACTGGGGTATGTGATGTGACAATGGGTGTACATGAAGTAAATTCTGTAATGTATCATTCTTTTGATTTTATCACTGTGTAATATAACATTAAAACCCAGTTCACAAATTATTTTGTGTGCCCTGTAGTGTAGAAACACCAAAATGGTTGCATCGTAAAGGTCAGATAAATATCTAATGAAATAACCTTATCTTTTGCGCTTAAATAAAATGCATCTACTCATGCGTCTTGCGTCAAACAAGTATTTGTTTTTGCCGGCCCAGCTCAGTGCTAGGTGACGTAGCTTACTGATAGCAAGTAAAATTGATACTTCACTGTTTTACCAGACTCACACGTCAATCGTCAACACTTTTTTTTTTTCCCGCAGTTTAAAACTTCATTTGTATTTAAGGTTAGATGCATAGGTAGTTTAGATTCTGATGGTATAAGTTCATAAGCTGTGATGACAGGTGTCAGACATCCGGTTTGGCAAAATCATTTTGTGGGTACGCCACTGTAAATAGTTTGGGACCCACTGAGATAAACTAATCTAAATTCTCATTGATGCACCATGATAAAGCTGCATTTTTAACAAATAAGCACATTTATTCTTCATCAGTCTCTTTCTGTCCAAAATGTGCAGACCAAGTTTGGCACGCCACACTATTAACGTTTGATATATGGCCAAAATTGGAATTTACCATTGAAATTGCTTCTCCACAATGCTCAGATGATGACAATGATTAATCCTCTAAAGAACTGAATCATCCTTCTTCAGTATGGTTCTACATTTTCAGCTACCCATCTAAGACTTAAATGCAACATTTGTATTCCCTGTGAGTGGCTCCCCTGCAAATATGACGATATTACCTCCAGGTGCAACCCCGCCCAGACAGCCAGCCATGGTGTATGGTCTTCATTTTTAGTGTCATTCATTTTTCTCCCTATGGTCTGATCATTAGGCAATTTAATAAATGTGGTCTGAGCACACAAATGTTCGATCATACATCAGAGCCAGCTGACCTGGGGTCAGAACGCCAGACAGCATCCAGGTTTGCACTTCCCTTCCTCCCTATACGTGTCTTTATTCTGTCGTTTCTTTTTGTCGACATGAGCACATTTTCATAGCTTCTCCTATGAATGCATATGGCCTTTGAATTTTGCACAAAAAGTGCTCCAAGCATAAAAGTCATCTGGCAGAAAGTTTGCCAAAAACTCAGCAGGACTTTTCCGACTAGAAAGCCAAGTGTGTTTTACCTGAAAGAACGCTCTTGTTTAATTTTTTATCATTGCAGAATGCTTAAAGTATTGGGCACACTGCAGAAAACTTTTTTTTTATTCATATTTTTGTCTGCTTTTCCAGTAAAAAAATCTCTAAATGTGTACGGCAATAGTTGTAGAGCAGTGGTGCGGCAATAGTTGTTGAGTGGTTCACAGCCTTGATGTCAAAATGACGTCACCACCGCTCTCAGACAAGAGTGCAGAAAAGCTGAGCACAAGTGGAAACGAGACAAGTTTCAGGTCTCTTATGACATTTTAAAGGAGTGTTTAACAAACTATCAGAGAGCTGTAGGAAGCTAAAGTCACTTTTTTCTCTAGATTAATCTCTGATTACACAAATCGACCAAAAGTATCGTTCAAAACAATTCATTATTTTTTTAACCCAACTAAAAATGCATTTCTGGATGCCACCCAAGAGAACTGTGAAACATTTTCAAACTTATTTATTCACAAAATTGAGCTGATTAAAGGTGCGATTGTACCTTCACAATATGATCAACCACTAATTCCTTCCTCGTCCAGCTCCCTGACTCAATTTTTAACCAGTTACATTAGCACAGTTAGCAGATGTAATCAGGGCTGGACTGGGAATAGAAATCTCCTGGATTTTACATTGGAACTGGCCCAACTGTTGAGCGGGGGTGTGGTGGTGGTGGGGGGCATAGGGGGTGTGTTTTCTGTCCTTTTATGCATATCGTGGCACCATTTTGTGGTCCGTTATGTATAACACGGCGGCTCATTTTTGCTTAGCGCGGCCCATTTGGCACGTTTCGCGGCCGACCAACCGGCCCGCTCGGTTCTTGTTATGGCCAGTCCGCCCCTGATTGGACCCAAAGTGCGTCGGCCCACAGGGAAAATGCCCGGTATGCCAGATTACCAGCCCTGGATGTAGTCTCCAAGATTAACTGTTCCAGTTACAAACTGGACATTCTTTGTCCACGACTTCTCAAAGATGTTTTCATGACTATCAGTTCCAGTGTGACAACTATAATTAACAGCTCATTAGCAAGTGGAGTTGTTCCAAGTTGTTCCTTTTCAATAAGTAGATCAGTAATGTTGTCAAGGGTAACCACCTGAGATCTATCACTAAAATAAAATAAAAATTCCCATAAAGTCAATTTTATTTGTATAGCGCCTTTCACAACACACATCGTTTCAAAGCAGCTTTACAGAATATCAGCATTAACAGACGATAAAACTGTATTGTCTATAAAGTCGATTAATCATCATTGTGTACTTTAGATAAAATACGATTTTTAATAGTGTTTAAAAATAATTAAATGATAATTGTATTAATAACCCCAGTGAGCAATCCGAAGGCGACTGTGGCAAGGAACACAAAACTCCATAAGATGTAGATTAATGGAGAAAAATAACCTTGGGAGAAACCAGACTCACTGTGGGGGCCAGTTCCCCGCTGGCTTGGAAATTGTGATCCACTCACCTATTTCATCAAGGTTAGACTATTGCAACTCATTGTACATTGGTCTGACCAAAACTGCATTATCTCGCCTACAGCTAGTTCAAAACATGGCAGCTAAGTTTCAACAGGGTCAAGAAAGAGAGATCACATTTCACCAGTTTTAGCATCTCTACACTGGCTTCCAGTGAAATTCAGGGTCAATTTTAAAATTCAGATTTTTGTCTACAAGGCACTATCTGGTCTGGCGCCCCAATATATCAGTGACCTTCTACACCCTTATTACCCCAATAGAGCGCTCAGGTCTTCTGATCAACTTTTATCGTTGCTCCTATAGGTGACCGTGCCTTTTCTGTGATAGGTCCTAATCTATGGAATAGTCTCCCTTTCCATGTGAGGTCAGCTTCATCACTAGCCATTTTTAAATCTTCTTTAAAAACATATTTTTATTCTATGGCTTTTGAATAGATCATTGAATAGGCTGAAATGGATTAATACATAATGTTGTATTTAAATGTTTTTATTTATTTTATTATGTTTTATATTTAACTTTAAATCAATCTGTTTTTATATATTTTGTTTGTTTGATCTGTAAACCACTTTGGGCCAACTTCTGTTGTTTTTAAATGTGCTCTATCAATAAAGGTTGACTTGACTTGAGCGGGGGCACCTCCACTTAAATCTCCGAGCTCTTAAAGGCACCTCAGTTTAAAAGGACACCTTTACATTTGTAAACGATGTCATGATGTCAAACCTGCACCACAATAGGCATATTTGATTCGGGCGCCACATACTCATCTCACCTTGTTCGAGGTAATAAAAATGAGAATTATTTTTCTAATCTTAAAACACAAGGGTAATGTCTAAAAATGTAACCTTTGTGTCCATGTTGGTTTCATACATGAAAAACATTTATAGCATATATATATATATATATATATACACATATAATATAACACTTTAAAAATGTCATGTGATGTAACTATCAAGTTAAAGGTATTACAATACTTTCATTGCACCTTGAATACACACGAGTGTATTTTTCAAGGCAAATATTTTATTTTTGAGTCAATAGTATCAAGTAGATTCAGGGTCTCAGAGTTAATCCATTTGACCTGAACAAAATTTGCAATATCTGACATATATATATATATATATATAGATATACAGGTGAAACTCGAAAAATTAGAATATCATGCAAAAGTTCATTAATTTCAGTAATTCAACTTAAAAGGTGAAACTAATATATTATATAGACTCATTACAAGCAAAGTAAGATATTTCAAGCCTTTATTTGATATAATTTTGATGATTATGGCTTACAGCTTATGAAAACCCCAAATTCAGAATCTCAGAAAATTAGAATATTACATGAAATCAATAAAAAAAAGGATTTTAAATACAGAAATGTCGGCCCTCTGAAAAGTATAATCATGCATATGTACTCAGTACTTGGTTTGGGCCCCTTTTGCATTAATTACTGCCTCAATGCGGCGTGGCATGGATGCTATCAGCCTGTGGCACTGCTGAGGTGTTATGGAAGACCAAGATGCTTCAATAGCGGCCTTCAGCTCTTCTGCATTGTTTGGTCTCATGTCTCTCATCTTTCTCTTGGCAATGCTCCATAGATTCTCTATGGGGTTCAGGTCAGGCGAGTTTGCTGGCCAATCAAGCACAGTAATACCATGGTCATTGAACCAGGTTTTGGTACTTTTGGCAGTGTGGGCAGGTGCCAAGTCCTGCTGGAAAATGAAGTCAGCATCTCCATAAAGCTTGTCTGCTGAAGGAAGCATGAAGGCTCTAAAATGTCCCGGTAGACGGCTGCGTTGACTCTGGACTTAATAAAGCACAGTGGACCAACACCAGCCGATGACATGGCTCCCCAAACAACACAGACTGTGGAAACTTCACACTGGACTTCAAGCATCTTGGATTGTGTGCCTCTCCATTCTTCCTCCAGACTCTGGGACCTTGGTTTCCAAATGAGATGCAAAATTTGCTCTCATCAGAAATGAGGACTTTGGACCACTGAGCAACAGACCAGTTCTTTTTTCTTTAGCCCAGGTAAGACGCTTGACATTTGAAGCCCATGTCCAGGACCCGCCTGTGTGTGGTGGCTCTTGATGCAGTAACTCCAGCCTCAGTCCACTTCTTGTGAAGCTCCCCACACATTTGAATGGCCTTTTCCTGACAATCCTCTCCAGGCTACGGTCATCCCTGCTGCTTGTGCACCTTTTTCTTCCACACTTTTCCCTTCCACTTAACTTTCTATTAATGTGCTTTGATACAGCACTTTGAGAACATCCAACTTCTTTTGCAATTACCTTTTGAGGCTTTCCCTCCTTGTGGAGGGTGTCAATGATGGTTTTCTGCACAACTGTCAGGTCAGCAGTCTTCCCCATGATTGTGAATTCAACTGAACCAGACTGAGAGACCATTTAAAGGCTCAGGAACCCTTTGCAGGTGTTTAGCTGATTAGAGTGTGACACTTTGAGCCTACAATACTGAACCTTTTCACAATATTCTAATTTTCTGAGATTCTGAATTTGGGGTTTTCATAAGCTGTAAGCCATAATCATCAAAATTATATCAAATAAAGGCTTGAAATATCTTACTTTGCTTGTAATGAGTCTATATAATATATTAGTTTCACCTTTTAAGTTGAATTACTGAAATTAATGAACTTTTGCACGATATTCTAATTTTTCGAGTTTCACCTGTATATCTATAATAAAATGTATTCACTGCTCATTATACTTGTATAATTTAAGAAATAATAACATAAGGTTATGGTGCAATACTCATGCCAACATACCTTTTTCAAGAATTGCAGCTTTTAAAGAGACTTTGATTATTATTTTTATTTTTTTTAACTGTCTTCGGACGGCTCCACCACATGACATCTTTTACTTAAAACCTCAGAACAGAACATGTCCCACTGTTTTTCCACGATCAGTTTCTAAGCCAAAGGAGATGCTGTGTGTGTGCACAGCTGTGTCAGTTTGTGTCTCTTCACTTGTGTGTGTGTATGTGGTGTTTGTCTAAGGACTGGATCAAGGCAACCAAATGAAAGAAACACTCTCGGCTAGATGTAGAGTACAAGTACCCGCATAATGGGGTGAGCTTAAATGTGTCTGAGACACAGCATCGGATGACAGACACCACTATTTCAGAGAGAGAGAGAGAGAAAGTTCCGTTGGCAACTGCCAGCAAGAGAGATGAGCTCCTGATAAAAAGTTATTTTGCCAGAGATTTTGTTTTCACGACACAAATATTGTATAAATATTTGGATACTACATATAGAACACTGGAGGCATAAGATTATTAAGGTAAAACCTCTAACAAATCTAAGACCTTCCTAAAAATATCAAATATAATCAAAACATCATGCTAAATGCTAGCCAAGCTAACATTCCATGGCAGTTAAAACCGTTGTTGACATCACAGGCCTGCCTAAAGCTGAGGCATTTTTCAAAAATGAAGAGGAGCTGGAGATAATTTATCGAGCAGAATTTCAATCTAATAAAGAAAACAAGAAGATAAAAGAGATGGTCTTAAGTGTTATCCCAGAGGTGCTTCTCTCAGACTACAGTGGAGCAGAAAACAAGTCTGCTGTAACCTGCTCTATTTTACTGAAAACCCATCAGCCTGGCACACCACCCTCTGCTCTGCCATGACCTGTTGCAGAAAAATGGGGATCAGCAAAGGCAGACAACTCCATCTGGAAGGCGAAGAGGAGATAAAGTTGACTGTGAACCTTTATCACAATGGTATACAGTCATGGTCCAGGGGCCATAATCCAGCCGTAATCAATTTCAGAGGAATTTCAGACACTTTAAGATGGAGGTTCAGAAGCTAAAGTCAGATCCTCAGGTGAAGAGTAGTGCAGAAGGTGTGTCCAGTGCTACATCGTCCACCAGCACTGGCCCCTGCTTGAGCACCCCTCTAACTTTAAGACACTCTGACACTCCTATCTCTCCCAAGATTAAGGCCCTGAGAGACAGCATCGCTGAACTGGAGCAGGATTACTTCCTGTTTAAAGAGGAAACTACCAGCAGCCTCTACCAGCCACCCCAATATGCAACTTCTTTAGCAGCTCCGTTCTGCTGTCAGACAGCTGGAGGAGACCAACCAAGGACTGCGGCAGGAGTTGAGGAGTGTGAAAGAGGAGGTGTTGAGAAGAGAACAGCACATTCAGGAGCTAGAGAGACAGCTGGAGGAGATGAGAAACCAGCTACAAAAGAACACTGCAAACTTCACAAACACAGCACAACATCAGCACTGTGTCAGCACAAGAACTCACTGCACCTCTACTCCTACAACCCCTCTGGATTCACTGAACCCCAAGAAAAAAGACAGCAGCAGCAGCAGTAGGCAGAGCCATCCACCTACAACAACACCACCCAACAGAGAACTGAGGAGAATGGATAACATTTTCATCCTCTGTGACTCCAACAGCAACCACCTTGATCATCTCTACCCTTCTCCCTCACAGAGACATTCCACAAAAAATCATTAATGCAATTAATACCGAGATAGCTAAAGTTTGTGCACCAATGTTGAATGAGCACATTGTAAACCATCAGCACATCCCCCATGAACATCTATATGACTGCCTGCATATTCATAGAGATGTCATGAGACTATTTGCAAAATCCATCAAGGACGCGACTCTCAGTCAGCGAGGAGAGGGTCACACAGCATCCTGGCAGACAGTCAGACTGATATATTCGGATATATTTGTATTACTTTAGACATGGATTCGTTCAGAGTCTCGAACCTACACTCCTTCAAACTACAGAGATTTGTTTTAAACTTCAATCAATTACCTTAATGTTAAAAATGGAAGACATTCAGGAGGAATTATAGTATAGTCTATGATTTATAGAGCATTTTTTTCCACTATGTTCAGTCTGTAAAAAAGGGAAAACACATATCTGGATGAAAATTAACAAGGATGTTATTTGTTCAGATGAGGACACTTACCTATGTGCAGTGTATTTCCCCCCATACGAGTCCCCGTATTATAATGAGGACACCTTACCAACACTATAGTCAGAGATCATTCAGTTTCAAACTCTAGGCTCTGTACTGTTAAATGCAAAGATTGGAAAGGAACCAGACAACAGTAGTTCAGCTGGAGATAAATATATTAACAGTACACATATACAGAAGAATCAACTTTTTACTAAAGCAGGTCAGAGCTATGACAGCACAATAAACAGATGTGGAAAACACATCCTGCAGCTCTGCAAAAGCCTGGGTTTATATATAGTTAATGGCAGGACAAGGGGAGACTCTCTGGGTCGATTTACTTACAGCTCACCTTGAGGCAGCAGCGCAGTGGACTATGCTATTACTGATATAGACCACAGCTTACTTTCTCAGATTACAGTCACCTAGTCATAAATCAGCAAATCTGCCTTCTGATCAGAAAATGTAAATGTATTCCCTCCCCAATAAATTAATATGGAAAAATGACAGTCCTGCATGGGATGAAGCTGAGCTCCACAGTATTCATGTTCAGAAAATGATAGACACGTGTTTCTAAACCAAATTTGGACTAGACAAGAAAAGTATCAATTTAGTAACAGAACAGTTAACAAAATATTTGTTATACAGTGGCCAGCAAAGCCCTGATAAAAAGAAAAATGTACAGAAGTTAAAAAGAAATTAAGTTAAAGCCAATTGGTTTGACAAAGATTGTCAAACATCAATAAAGGAAATACGAACATTATCAAATGAAAAACACAGACCATGCATGCACTGCTAAGAAAGATAAGAGCTGAACATATGAGAGAAAAGCTCAACAAGATTGAGGGGGCTGTCAATGAAAATTCCTTTTGGGATATATGGAACAATTTCGATAAATAAAAAAAAAAAGTCAAATCCATTTCCAACTGTAACCCAAAACTCTGGACAGAACATTTCGAAAACCTGTATATTCATAAAATCAACCAAAGCTCAACCAAAAAGATTTGACCTGCCAACTAAATAATCTGGAACACACAATAAAAGATCAATTAAACCATTTGGACACCCCCATATCATTAATTGAACTGACTGAAAAGATGAAATCCCTCAAAAACAAAAACTATTGTGACTTGGATGGAATATATAATGAGATGCTGATACATAGCAGCCCAAAACTGAAAGATGCTATTTTTAATTATTTAGTTTCTTATTAAAATCAGGACACTTTCCTGAGAATTGGAAGGAAAATCAAATCACCCCAATTTTCCAACAAGGAGATGAGTGCAACCCAAATAACTACAGGGACATTACAGTAAGCAGCAACCTTGGGAAACTATTCTGTTACATTATAAATAACAGATAAGTGAATTTAAATCAAGAATACAAGAATTTGTGAAAGATTTGTGCCCAAACCGAGAACAACTAGACATATCTACACGTTCCACTCACATATACGGAAATATGTTCAGCAAACAAAAGAAGATCAAATATCAGGCTGCTTCATTGACTTTAAAAAGGCCTTCGATTCTGTTTGGCATAACAGACTTTTCCTAAAACTCATCCAGAGTGGAATTGGAGGAAAGACATATGATATCATAAAATACATGCAAATATCATCAAATACATGTACAAAGACAATATGCTGTGTTAAGATTAATGACAAAACAAGCAATTATTTCAATCAGACCAAGGGATTTCATCAAAACTGCAGCCTCAGCCCAACTCTATTTAATATTTATATCAATGAATTGGCCACAACCCTTCAAAAGTCGTCTTGCCCTGGCACAGAAATCAAATGCCTCTTTTACGCTGTTGACCTCCTGCAGCTGTAACCTAATAAAAAGGGACTGCATGAAAGCATCTCGAGTTTAGAAAAATGTTGCAGTGATTGGGCCTTACCATTAAACATGGAGAAGTCCAAAGTCATGATTTAAATGAAAAAAAAAAAGAAAAGAAAAGAAAAGAAAAGAAATTGCATTATGAACAATAAATATATATATTTTTTCAATCAGGGGAACAATCCTTAATCATGCAATGAAATGAAATTTTCCATCTAGAATTCTGCAAAAACATCCTGGGTATTGACAGAAAGGCTCCGAGTCTGGGTTGTAGAGCAGAACTGGTCTGGTTTCCTCGCCTTGCTGAAATCCAGAAGAGAGCAGCTAAGTTGTGGTTCCATTTGTCAGACACACCTCCAAAAAAACTACCATCACAATGCCTCTACACACAGGACAGGCCACCCAGAGAGTGATCCTATGCACTATTTAGTGGAAAAAATATAAACTAAATTCATCCATCCAGTTCAGATTGGCAAAACTGAAACAGACAGAAAGAACAACCCGGGAAGAATACATTCATGATTGGCAGCACAAAGTCACACAAGTACATAACATAAGCTGCTTCCACAGAAATAAGACTGAAAGATACTGTCAAAGTATCGTCTGAGTGAGCACAGTTTGTCCGTTGAGACGGGCCGACACAGGCAGAGCTTGAGTCCCAGCGAGGACAGACTGTGTTCATATAGAACTGAAGGATGAGCTGCACTTCCTCACTCACTGCAGTAAATATGCGACAATTAGAAACACTTACTTTACACAAATAGCTCATATTCTACCTGAATTCCAGGACATACATTATTGTATCTTATGGGAGAGAAAGTAGAGTGTGTTCAGCTGGCAGCACAGTATGTGTCCTCCTGTCACCATATGAGGAGAGATACTGACCCCTCATGATATTACAGCTCTGTTGAAACTACTATTTTGAGTTCCCCTTTTCTTCCCTTTCGCATTGCTCTCTGTATTTTACTTTGTCATTTGTATGTGTTTGAATTGAATTGAGAGAGAGAGAGAGAGAGAGAGAGAGAGAGAGAGAAACAAGAGGCACTGAACTGAAGGATGCTCAAAAATCTGCTCAAAATGCTTTACGGAGAGAGCACAAAGCCACCTCAGTGTTTGTTACATCTCCTAATTGAAAAAAGATGTTCAGTTGATCTGTATGCATGGATCTGGGTATTTACTGATATTGGGTAGTTTATTGATATAAGTCTTTTATTTCAAAATATACAGAATGTGATAATGGCAAAATCAATCGTTTTTCATTACATACAATGAAAAGTTGTGTATAGGGATGAACAGGTGTTTAGGAAAGTGCAGTGGTGGTGCTTGTTCAACATCAACATGATGTAGCTCAAAGTTCATCTACCCTGAAATCAACCACATTCAGCTGAATTACTGACAAGTGCCATCAGACATTTCAATTTAAGCTTGATCACCTTTACCTGTGTCTCATTGTTAAAAATCAAGTGGCTTACCGGTGTCTCACCATTCACAAGCATATGATTGTTTAAAACTTTCTAGAGATAATGTTCCTGCAAAAAGTGTGGGTGTGATTGCAAAGCTTGAAGTCAATGACACTGTTTTGATTTCCTTTCTCCCAAATTTGTCATACAGCCTACTCCTGGTGAACAAGGTTTGAAATTAATACCCGACAAATGCGGATTTTCATGCACAGTGGAGGGTAACTTTGCTGATTTACCAGCCACAGTGGAGGGTGACCTGTAAGACTTCTCAGAGTGATATTTGACAAGAAAATAGACACAAAGACATGAAATATGTGTGATTATATTTTGAAGAACAGACGAAATTAAAGCCGCCGATGTGCATCTTATTTTATATGTGTGCAGTGAACTCTGCTGTTCATGAGTGCAATGAAAGCACTTCTCCAAGACATGCACATAGATAGAGTTCTAGGCCTCATTTGCCAATAATTTGATCTTAGTGGTTAAGAGCATTTTCTATGAGCGATTTTACAAATGTTTGTTATTTTTTATGTGCACCCAGGTGTGAAAATGCGACAAGGCTAAATCCAGTTTGCAAGCTCCTCCAAATGCAGGTATTTCATGCACGAGTACTTTTGCTCATCTACCTGCAACAGGCGGGTGAACTGTAAGACATCTCAGAGTGGCACATGACAAGAAATTCTGTTAGTCAGCTGGATCTGTTATTTATATTTGCTCAAACATTTACTCATACAGTTTTTTAAACCACATAATAAGTTTATTTTATATGCATACATCCAGATTGTAACCAAAGTACCACAATAAAAAGTTTAAAGCTCTTATACGCAGTCAAACATGAGCTTCCTCTGATGCAAGTTGCCATTTGTTTACATTAGTAGCAGTTGTCATTCGTCAAACAAACAGCTACTCAAAGAATCTTTTCCAACACATAATATGTTTATTTTATATTAAATACAGCCAAATTGTCACCAAAGTACCAAGATAACAGTTCACAGCTTGTATATGCACAGCCATGATATCTAAACACGTTCTTCCCATGCATGCAGCCACATCTGCTAATTAAATGCAGATCCGGTTTTCATTCACACAAACAGCTCAAACAGTCTTTTCAGGCATATTATACAGTTGTTTTATGAAACTATCACAAAAGCACTACGATAACAGTTTAAAAATGGTATACTCACAGTGAAAACATGCTGACTGAGCACGATTATCCATGCACATTAGCACTTGACACACACACACACACACACACACACACACACACACACACAGCTGATATTATTTGTTCATTTGATTTTTAAATATGAAATAAAAACAAATAAAAATACAGCAGACATATCCCATTTGTTCACATGTTAACTACATTATATACAGTATTGTTTATGACAAGAAATCAATAATTAAATTAAAATAAAAAAAAATGATTTGTCTACACTCTGTCCCCCCTCTACCGGCTGTGCAGTGACACATGCAAAAATAACTCACTCCAGAGGGCACTGCAGAGGAATTTAGACCCAACTCATGAAAAGGTTAACAGCGAATGGTGTTGACTGACAAAGATTTACTGAAGTATTTAAGAGCCCATGTCATGATATCCATTATTTTAAAGACAGTGACGTCTGAGGGATAGGAAATTACACACATTCAGAAGTGGTTTACCAGCAGGACAATGTCAAACCACATACTGCATGGATTACAAGTGCATGGCTGTGTAAGCAGAGAGTGTGTGTGTGTTAGATTGTCCTGCCTCCAGTCCTGACCTGTCTGCAATTGAGAATGTGTGATGCATTATGAAGTACACATTACGGCAATGAAGACCCCATACAATTGTACAGCTGAAGATATGAGGAAAATTCTGCTTATTTGAAAAAATTGTGATGTTACACAGTGGTAAACATACATTCAACAACACTTCCACCTTCAGCCACTGTGGCAGTAATTCAAATTTCAGTAAGCAACTGATTTCATAGCAAACCTTTTGACCTGGTGTTGCTAAATTCACAGAGTGATGAGACTGATTTGTTTCTATTTAGTGCTGTGGGAGATTTATAATGATTTGTCAAATAATACATAAACCCTAATCCAAGGCATTGTTTGTGTTTTGGTTCAGTTAAATTAAAAGTCTTTTTTAAAAGAACACTATATGATATTTAATCAGGCTCTTTTCAAAAACACAAACACAGGCAGTGTTTAACCAAATAGGCCCTGTGCACTGACATCATGTTCATTATTCATTTGAACTTGGAGAAAAGTCTGGAAATACTGTTCCTCTTTTTCCAGAACTGGAATCACTGCTTATGAGCAAAACAGATTATTTCCTTAAGTGGGGGCAAAAACCCTGACAAGTTATTTCTGCACATAGGGAGGAAAAGGAATTTAAGGTTGATTCGATTTGGATGTTTATTTTAATATATCTATACAACTACAATTTCTGTGAGTGTGTGACTACATTCATTTTAAACAGAAATGTCAGTACAAATTGGAGGGTAAATGAAAAACTAAAGTAAAGTATGTGTTGACTTGTGTGCTCTTCAGGATTTGTACTCTAGTCCTTTGCATTGGATGTGCAACGTTTGAGCTTTCACTTGATTTTATCACATTCGAACAACCTTGTAAATGTAGTACATTATGTTATGCAAATGCTAAAATGTGTTGGCTTACAAGTCACACACACACACACACACACACACACACACACATATATATATGTATATACAATTATTTTAATGACAATTTTGCTTTTTAATAATTACTACATTCTAGCAATTAATATAGTCATGAAATGTAATATATAATAATGATGTGAGCTATCACTGTTTAAAATAAAGTACATTTTATACAGTATATTAAGTTTAAAGACCACCATAAATGTATCATAAAAAGAGGTCTATATGACCTGTTAAGTATATTCCAAGTCTTCTCAAGCCAAACAATAGCTTTGTGACAAGCAGACCAGAATGCAACTTGTTATTCACTGATAATCTTTACCATCACCAAATCTTTGAAATGGACTACAAAAGTCACGAGGGCTTCTTAAAACACCATTTGATGGCAAACGGCATCTATTCATGTTAGCAAACATCATGTCAATCCTGCCATATTTGAAACCTACAGTGGAGGTGCTATTATTATCCAATTGAGCTGACTAATAATTTACCCCTGGTGAATAATAAAATGGCAAAAAAACAAACAAACAAAGACTTACATTGATGGGGGACCCGAGCCACATCTAGAGACCACAATATCATAGAGAGTTGGGGATGGGCTGTTTGGACTTTGGCTAGTAATCAATTTTCTAGCACCACTTCAGAACACCATAGCAACCACATAGCATCACCCTAGCAACCTCCCACAACATCGAAGCATTGTGGCAGTGAGTTTTGGTTGGGCAAGCACCACTCAATTTTCTTCAGTAAATATAAAAATCGAGTTTAGTAAAGTGGCCATGATAAAGGCTGCATACCTCTGAAAGCTATCAATGCTCTCATTGTTACATCTCTTTTTTATCTTTTGTCTTTTCCCATTAACAGTCAGTTGAAAGGCTGAGACAAACACAAGTCAGGATTTATTACCTCTCTTGCCCCCACCTTCCCACAACATCATGAATTATAGAAGTGCACAGTGTTCCATTATGTGCACAGTGTCCACTGCGTGATAGCAAATTAAACACAATGTTCCAGGCGATGTTCCTGAGAGAGAGAGCTTCTACAATGAATCCAAATAAATATACTGATAAATAATAAAGAGCTGTTGAGGGCCGCTCACCTTGGCCATGACCTGACCTTGCCCTGCGTTTTGCCTTGTCTCCAGAAACAACCACCGAAATCTCGGCCTCAGACAGCACGTCTGAACGCCACTGACCGGCTAATGCACATTGCACACAAAACTGGAAAGCTCTTGTAAAAGTCTCAAGCTCCAATCAGGCTGCCAGACTGCAATGCAAAGTCTGGAAGTTGGAGTGCAAAGGTTTTCATCAGTCTGCCTGGAAATGTTTATAAGGCTCGCTAAGAATGTATTGCACCAGCTAATTTGTATGAGCCGCCTGCTTTCTGTGAGCAGTTATAGCACAAGTTCCTTCCTTTCCACTAAAAAGCATTACAATTACTTATTTTAAACACTGTGGATGCTGGTTTTTGCACTGAAATACTGGGGGGGGGGGGTTGTTCACTGCAAAAAGTGCAATGTTATGGCACACAAATATTCCAAATTGCGAATAACGCAAGTTAAACTCATATATATTTTTTTCAAACCAGTTTACTATTGCGATGTAATCTATTTCCCATTTACCTGCCCTAAAAGTCAATTATAAACAAAATTAACTGTGCTTGATCGCTCAGACTTTGTTGCCGTAAGTGGGTGGTTCTTGGCCAGAAGAAGATTTAAACTGGACCAGACTTTATTCCATAAGTCTGAAGTCTGACTATGCATGACTACCATGAAAGACACATAGAATCTCCCATCCAGACCATTTACTTGAACTTCAACTTCAGAATTTAACTGCTCACTCCTTTTTAGGTGACCTTTTTAGCTCTACTTTCTACTATCTTAAAAAATGTGTTAGTTTTATTTTGCCCGGGTTATGTTTCATTCATGCAATGCTCCCACAAGCTTAATGGACATTACCATATATCTAAGCCTAAAGGAGACATAAAAGAGTGAGTGAACAATATTTACTCAGTGATTAATATGAATATGGCAGAGAAATGACAGTCTGGAATAACATGGCTGATTATATATGGCAGAAAGATAGGGACCAACATCTGCCAGTCCTCCACCCATTATTCTGAAAAGTTAAACAGGACTGATGGTGCTGCAGATAATGGACAATGCCACATTAGCCTCTACAGTATTTAATTACTTTATTTCAGTTCTGTATTTCTTTTCTTTTTGTGTTGTTCATTTTGAGTCATATTTACAAATTGTCAGAAAACTCCTGGATTTTAATAAAATTTTGCATTCATCAAATAAGTACAAAATCACAGTATACATTTTTTTTTTTTATTCCCCCTTGCAATATGGCCCCATCAATCGCTGTCCTTTCTCTGAGACAGCAGTAAAAAATTAAAAACCAAAAGCAATGTTTTATATTCTTGTTGTTTCTTTACACCTCCCTGGCTGCAAATGCAACACATTCTTACCCCAACTCGTCACATACGGATGCTTGGGCAGTTTCGTCACATATTGACGCGCCGGGTATACCTTTGGTGTCATTTTTCGACGCGCAGGTTAGTCCGATAGACTTCTATGTATCTCTGAACCGGAGCGTGTAGCGTTGAAATGTCACGTCTCGGGTAAGCTCACGCCGCGAATGGGTGGAGAGTTGAGACCGCAATAAATAAAAATAAAAAGGAATAGGCTACAATGGCCCTCCAACTGTTTTTGGATGTTTAAAAACCCGGACACGTCGTAAAATGACGCCATTTTACATATCTCTGAACCGGAGCGTGTAGCGTTGAAATTTCACGTCTTGGGTAAGCTCACGCCGCGAATGGGTCAAGAGTCGAGACTGCAATCAATAAAAATAAAAAGGAATAGGCTACAATGGCCCTCCAACTGGTTTTTTATGTTTCAAAACCAGACGCGTCGTAAA
This sequence comes from Xyrauchen texanus, assembly GCF_025860055.1. NCBI lineage: Eukaryota > Metazoa > Chordata > Actinopteri > Cypriniformes > Catostomidae > Xyrauchen > Xyrauchen texanus. The sequence goes on from NC_068317.1 coordinate 7,686,451, forward strand.
ATGACGCCAAAGGTACACCCAGCGCGTCAATAAGTGACGCCAAGGGGTCCTGCCCTAGCGTCCGTATGTGACGAGTTGGGGTGTGAGAATGTGTTGGCAAATAACGTCATGCTTACTGTTGTAACCTCCCTTCCCCCGAGGGAAGGATTGAGACATTGTGTCGAATGAAGTGACACAAGGGGTCTACCTGGGACGCCAAACGTACCTCTGAACCTGAGAAAAGGCCAATGTCAAGTTGGCAAACAGAATTTTCATGCCCTGCCCCAGACATACGGATATAAAGGGAAGCAGAGCAGCGAATGCCAGTCAGAATTTTGCACTCAGGAGCCAAAAATAAGGAACGGCCGTTTACAGTGGTAGGTCTAGTGCTGTGGCAGGAGGGACACAATGTCTCGTTCCTTCCCTCGGGGAACGGAGGTTACAACAGTAACCATGATGTTCCCCTTCTGTCACTCACTTGACGTAGTATCGAATGAAGTGATACAAGGGGTCCCATATAAAAACGGCATGCACTGACTGTGTTACGTGAACTGTCAAGACAGGTGCAAGCAGGCTACTGTGTGCTAGAGCCACCTGTGTCGGCTGCACGTAGCCCTCCCAACGCCCCCAAAGAGATGTCACATACAGACCTTAGGTTCCCCGCACCCCTGAGGGTTGTGAAGCCGTGCGTGTGAAATGCAATGAAAGCACTGACCGAACTGCGCACCTCTGTGCTGTCTGAACGGATCAAGACGTGCTTGCCCCAGATTAGTGGGAGAAACCTCCGTAGGGCAAGGGATACAGCCAACAACTCTAGGCAGTTGATGTGCCAACACTGCCGGGATCCTGTCCAGGGGCCAGCGGCAGTGTGCCTGTTGCACACAGCGCCACAGCCCTGTCAAGAGGCATCTGTAGTTACCACGACACGTCTGGACACCTGCTGCAAGGGGAATCAGAGGTCTGTCCAAGGGTTGAAAGTCTGACGGCAAGAAGGGGTGATTGTCACACGGTATGTGCCGTGGCGCCATGCCCATCTCGGGACACAAGTCTGTTGCCAGTGCTTAAGCTGTGTCATATGCATCAACCTGAGCTGCGCAGCCACGGCTGAGGATGCCATATGCCCCAGGAGCCTCTGGAATTATTTTAGAGGAACCGCTGTGCCGGGCTCGAAGAAAGCGAGGCACCTGAGCACTGACTGAGCGTGCTTGTTGGTGAGATTCACTGTCATTGAGACTAACTCCATGCCGAGAAAAGAGATGCTCTGAACCGGGACAATCTTGCTCTTTTCCCCAATTGACCTGAAGCCCTAGATGTCTGAGGAGCCTGAGAACCTGGTCCCTGTGAGCGCACAGTAACTCTCAAGAGTGAGTCAGGAGTAGCCAGTCATCGAGGTAGTTGAGTATGCGGATGCCCACTTCCCTTAGCGGGGCAAGATCTGCTTCTGCGATCTTCGTGAAGATGCGTGGGGACAGGGAGTAGACCGAAGGGGAGGACCTTGTACTGATACGCCTGGCCGTCGAACGTGGACCGTAAGAAGGATCGATGTCGAGGCAAAATTGAGACATGGAAGTACGCGTCCTTCAGGTCTACCAGCACAATCAAGTCTAGCTCTTAAACGCAGGTAAGAATCGGTTTTGCGTGAGCATTTTCAACAGGAGTCTGTGTAAGGCCCTGATGAGAACTCGCAGGTCCAAGATTGGTCGCAACCCGCTGCTTTTTTGGGGTACGATGAAGTAAGGGCTGTAAAATCCCTTTTCCCTCTTGGCTGGAGGGACGGGCTCTATCGCATCTTTGAGGAGCAGGGTTGTAATCTCTGCTCGTAAGGTGCTGACTTTCTTGCCGCGCACAGAAGTGGAGCGAACACCGCTGAAACGAGGCAGGAGCCGGGTGAACTGAATCGCGTAGCCGAGTTGGATGTTCCTGGCCAGCCAGCGCGACGGATTGTGAAGTGAAAGCCACGTATCCAAAATCCGCGCAAGGGGCACTAACGGGACGATCGCTTTGACATACCGGGTGGGGCTTCTCGGCCGGGGGGAGCAGGTAATAGTGCGTCAGGAGGCGGAAGAGAGTCCAGAGGCTTGGGTGCTGAGAAAATACTCAAAGCACTTACCTTTCTCCGCACACCCGGCAGGGGGCGGGTTAGAGACTGAGGAAGAGGTCCTAGAGAGGCGTCTTCAGAACTCGTCAGCTCTGGCCTGCCGGGGCTGAGCAGTCGTGGGGCCGGGGTGCCGTGAGAATGGCGCACACCGGCTGGATGACCCAGGGAGTGAGGAAATCGCTCTTTATTGATGGTACCAGCTCCGGAGCGAACGTCTGACTGCCTGGGTCGCCCGTCTCAGGAGCGCTTCGGAACTTTCCTGGTCCTGGAAGGGGTCCTAGAGATACTTTAAACGCCCCCCATCTTTAAGTGCTTTAAATATATCAAATATAGCAAAGGTGCTCAACGCTGGGGCTGAGAGCTGGGCCTGGGTTGAGGAGGATCTATCTATTGTTTAGCTGCAGGGGGGATGCCCTCGGTTGCTGGGCGAGGTCGTTGACAGTGTCGCCGAAGGGGCCAAGCTGGGAGATGGGGGCATTAAATATGTGGGCCCCAAAGACTAGACAAGGCCCCTTCAATAGGGCCCTGTGACTGTGAGGGCCCCCAGCTGTCTTATATAGCCCCTTTTCTTCCCTGTTTCTAATTTAAAACATTTACAAAAACATTTTTTTTAGCTTGTACCATATTAGATATGTAAATTGTAAAGCCTCTACATAAACAGCATGATCAAAACATTTTTGAAAAACCTGTAGTATGCAATGTACTAGATGTCTACTGCCCCCTGGTTAAAGTTTCCGTGCTCTTCTGGAATCAGAATCAGAATACGTTTTATTGCCAAGTGTTCTCACATACACAAGTAATTATTTTGATAGGAGAAGCAAGTGCACACAGAACATTACAGTGAGACACAGAATATTAAATAAGTTAAGAGTATAAATAGGCATACAAATAATAGGACATATAACAGAGTGGTGCATGTGCAAGTGGTAATGTATGTGCAAGGTAGGGGTATGTACATTTATTGAATTAATTATGTGAATTTACATATGTACATGAGATATTTATTTACATTATTGCACTATGCAGGAGTCCTGAGGCAGTTTAACTGTTCATGAGAAAAATGGCCTAAGGATAAAAACGGTTTCTGTGGCTGGATGTCCTGGCAACAGTTCAAATAGGGAGTGGGCAGGTTGTGTGGGCTCCAGAGTGATTCTACCTGCATGTTTCCTCAATCTGGAGATGTACAGGTCTTGGAGGGTGGGCAGAGGGGTGCCAATAATCCTCTCAGCCATCCTGATTGTCCATTGTAGTTTCCTTCTGCCTGATTTGGTGGCTTAACCAAACCTGACAGTAGTAGATGACAGACTCAATGATGGTTGAGTAGAACTGTGTCAGCAGCTCCTGTGGCAGGTTGAACTTCCTCAGCTGGTGAAGGAAGTACAACCTCTGCTGAGCCTTCTTCACAATGGAATCTATGTGGGTGTCCAACTTCAGGTCCTGAGAGATGGTAAAGCCGAGGAAACTGAATTACTCCACTGCTACCACAGTGTTGTTCAGGAAGCCAATGACTGTCGTGTCGTCTGCAAACTTCATGAGCTTGAAAGTGCAGTAATTTGTGTACAGGGAGAAGAGCAGTGTAGAGAGCATGCATGCTTGAGAAGAACCAGTGCTAATAGTGAGGGTCCCAGATGTGAGTTTTCCCAGTCTCACTAGCTGCTGCCTATCTTTCATAAAGCTGGTGATCCATCAACAGATTGGGGTGGGCATGGAGAGCTGGGTCAGTTTGGATGAGATAAGATCAGGCATGATGGTATTGAAGGCCGAACTGAAGTCCACAAATAGGATCCTTGCATAAGTTCCAGGTCGGTTGAGGTGATGCAGGATATAATGCAGTCCCATTTTGACAGCATCATCCATATACCTGTTTGCTCAGTAAGCAAACTGAAGGGGATCCAGCAGGGGTCCAATGATGTCCTTCAAGTAGGCCAAAACCAGTCACTCAGACGACTTCATGACCACAGTTGTGAGAGCGACAGGTCTGTAGTCATTAAGTCCTGTGATTTCTTTTATTTTTTGGGGGGACCGGAATGATGGTGGAGCATTTGAAGCATAAGGGAACTTCACACTGCTCCAGTGATCTATTGAAGAACTGTGAGAAGATGTGGGCCAGTTGGTCAATGCATATTTTCAGACAGGCAGGTGAAACACTGTCTGGGCCTGAAGCTTTCCTAGTCCTTTGTTTCCAAAAGACCCGGCACACATCCTCCTCACAGATCATAAGTGTAGAGTAGCAGGAGGAGGGTTCCTTTACCGGCAGCAAAACACTTTCAATTCATCAGCCATTAGTTGACTCTCTACAGAGCGAGGTGGAGGTGTCTTGTACTTGGTGATGCTTTTCAGGCCTTTCCACACAGATGCAGGATCATTGGCTGAAAAGATTCTTTTAACCACTGGTTGTACAATATTTTAGCCCCACTTCTGTAAGCTGTCCTCCTTGGTTTGACAAACCTGTATGAGTATTCCTGTAAACCTATCATTATTGAATGATAGAAATGTCCTAGTAGGGATGCACATATCCTCACAGAAACTGATATATGATGTCACAGTATCTCTGAGCTTGTTCAGGTCTGTGGCTGCAGCCTCAAAAACACTCCAATCAGTGCAATCAAAGCAGGCTTGTAGTTACAGCTCTGCTTCATTAATCCACTCTTTACATTTCTTACTACAGGCTTAGCTGATTTTAGTTTCTGCTTGTAGGTTGGGAGAAGAAGAAATAGACAGTAATCAGAGACTCCTAAAGCTGAATGTTGGACAGAGTGATATGCATCCTTTACAGTGGTGTAGCAGTGATCCAGTATATTACTGTATCTGGTGGGGCATGTGATGTGTTGTTTGAATTTTGGCAGTTCACGGGTTAGCTTTATTAAAATATCGTAGTTAGTGGAGCTATTTGTTTGAGTGAGCAGAAGCAGTTCGTTCATTTTGTTAGTGAGGGAGTGTACATTTGATTGATGTATTCTCTGCAGCGGAGTCCTTAAGCCGCGTTGATGAAGCCTCACATGCGTTTTTTGGATTGCTTGTAGGGCACCGTTGCGCATCCAACTATGATGTCTAATAAAACATCAGAATTTTATCAGGTATGCTCTGCCCAATATTTAGCAGTTCATCCCTGGTGAAACTAACCAGGAAAGAGTGACAAAAAATATGACAATCAAACAAAAGTAACAAAAATTCTTCAGATCGCTACACCGAAGCAGCCATCTTGAAACATAATATAACATAACCTTGTAATTTAATTTCCAAAATGGCTCCCTTCGTGTTGTGATGCACTAATCTTTTTGATGTGAAATCTTTTCTGATTTTGATAGAGTAACAGTAACAATAACTTTTATATTGCTACTGATATTTTTATTTGAGTATTGAAGTAACGTGTGATAGTTTTGAGTTTTGAGGTATATCTCTTAATCATCCTTACATTACATCCATGCCCACCATAATAAAACAATAAAATAAAAAATACAAGCTTTGAAAATACTGACATAACCTTTCACAAGATATATTTAAAGTGTGGACAGCTAGTTACTTTACATATGCAGCTTACTCTGTCATTAAAGATCTCATGGTTTTATATTACAAGCTATTATAATTCCATTTTACTATAACCCCCTGAGACAGCAAACATCAATATCGTTTTGGATGTATAAAAAACATGATAATAATTGATTTATTAAAAAAAAAAACATAATATTGAATTTGATGAGCTGAATTGTATTGTCATACATTTCTATAGAGCAAGGAGAGGAAGTTATCATGGCCAAACTCACTAATATTTGGTATCACTGAAAATCCCAGGGTGTTCTCTAAACATGCTATATCTGCATGTTTGCCCTACATTACACACAAATAACTTGGCTTAGGTGGTTTGGGGGAAAAAATTTTGGAACCTAAATATGAAAATAGAATTGCACATCTAACATTTAACTTGTATCATGAAAAAAATTGCATTACTATAATTTTAGGAAAAGCGCCTGCTCAGCAAACGTTTTTTTTTTTTTTTTAACCACATCTGACTGTAAATAACAAAAACAGTATTAAAAATAAACTTAAATCAATCTAAATGGAGTGCATGAATCTCAACTATAAAAAAAATAAAATATAAATCTAAAAGATAATTGGCCCTGGGGGGGACCTAAAAGACAATCTGCCCCTACCTGGAACCTACTTACCCCCGGTTGGGAATCACTGTTCTAAGTGAAGAAATTCTCTAACATAGTCTCATGACAACTACTAATTCATATGAGATGTTAAAACCGTAAGACAGTGTACGGCTTGCACAAAGGTTATGACTTTTATTGCCATAGAGACAACCAATAAACAAAAAGAATTTCAAATCAATACAATGCAGCCATCAAATTTTGGTGGCCTCCTATCCAACACTTTATTTCAAGAAAAGGAATGTCTGTGAACACATTTGTTTATTTTATTCCATATTTATTTATGCAGTAATTACATATTAATGTATGTAAAAAATATTCCTTTTTAAAATGATTAATTGGTTTAGAGGTTAAACTTAGAAAAAGTCACAAGAACGCTCTTTTCTCTTTTTCTCACTGATATTTCTCTTTTTTCCATAGGACACAAACAGTAATTTTCCTATTAAAAAATAATTAGGTTCAGGGTTTGCGTAAGAGGAAAAATCGTAATAACATCTTCGTTGGTTCGTGTATTTTCTCTTGGTAAATTTAATACATTTTTGTAAATGTTGTACATTTTTGTACAAGCTAACTTATACGATTTCTTAAGATTTTGTCATGTAAAAAAATTTTTTTATGACTTGTCATGAGAAAGGGTTGAAATTTACAGGTGACTCATAACTGATTTCAATACAGGTGGTGGTAGTCTAATATGCATAAATATACATAGCCCACATATTTTGAGTAAAATGCAGTTTTCTATAATTTTGAAAGGTTTTATATTGATACGTTTCAGCATTGAATGGACTACTAAACAGAGACCTGAATAAGTAGTGACACACTAAAGCAGAAGATATAAATTAAAATCTTAAGACACATTTTTTTGTGAAACATTTAATGTGCCTAAGATTTGTGCTCTGCCAGAAGTAAAGACAAAGAGACCCAAAAGCAGAGGAACAGTTCAAAGGATTTATTAACAATAAATCATAACTTCAACTGGGTTGGCAAAGAGTGGAGAACAAGGCACCTGCCCCAGTAAGCAGGAAATAGGTGTTTATTTATGCGTGTGTGCCTTGGTCGCACAGTGAGCAGTTCCGCAAGGAATCCTCCTTGATGAGTGTGTTTGAAGGCGAGTGTATACATTGCAGGAGTCTGGAGCAGATCTGTGTGGAATCCTCTGTTGAAGCGTTGTGAGTGCAGAGAACAAGCGCACAGCAGACTGGAAGGTAACCGCTCACCTGACACATGGCCAGAGACAAGGAATCCTCTATTAAAGATTTGTGAGCACAGAGAATAAGCATACAGCAAATTGGAAGGTAACCACTCTCTCGACAGGCAGGCAGAGATGGGCAACCAAACGTATACACAAGATTGGACCAACTATGCAGAGAGAGCGAGGTAAGTTACTTACTACACCAACAGCTTTCTATAACGATAACAAATTACACTACTACATTCATTCAACAATCGAGCAAAGACACTGACACAGAGTGGGTTTAAAGTGAGCAGGCAACAAACAAGGGACAGGTTCTGCCCACCAGGTTCGTATGATCAGCATTCCAATGGAAACAATCAGGGTTCCCATTGAAATGCTGATTCCGCATGCCAGTGGCACCTGAAACACACCTGAGAAAACATCAACACAACTGGAACAAAAAAAACAGAACATGGAGCATGAGTGTCCGGATCCCGACACAGGCTGAGACCGAACCAGACAGGAATTCAGGATCCAGACACCATGCTGGTAACTCACAAGCGGACCAGTGCGTTCAGACAAAGAATGTACACAAAAACAACACAGACAGGGAATGATGATGTCATGTCAGACAAAAACCCAACCTGACAGAATGACTCATGGCCATGAGTGCTGGCATTGACAGGGGAACATCCTCCATGGCTGTGAGCGCTGGCAGCATCATGGGAATGACCTTCATGGCTGTGAACACTGGCAGGGAAGGGGGAATGGCTTCCGTGGCCATGAACACCTGCAGAGATTGGGAAACGGCCTCTGTGGCCGTGAGCACTGGCAGAGGCTGAGGAATGGCCTCCATGGCCGTGAGCACCAACAGAGACTGAGGAACGGCCTCCATGGCCATGAGCACTGACAAAGACTGGAAAACGGCCTCCATGGCCGTGAGCACCAACTGAGACTGGGGAATGGCCTCTATGGCTATGAAGTCTGACATGGACTGGGGAACAACCTCCATGGCTGTGAGTGCTGGCAGCATCATGGGAATGACCTTCATGGCTGTGAACACTGGCAGGGAAGGGGGAATGGCTTCCGTGGCCATGAACACCTGCAGAGATTGGGAAATGGCCTCCATGGCCATGAGCACTGACAGAGACTGGAAAACGGCCTCCATGGCCATGAGCACCAACTGAGACTGGGGAATGGCCTCTATGGCTATGAAGTCTGACATGGACTGGGGAGCAACCTCCATGGCTGTGAGGAATGACATGGAATGGGGAACAGCCTCTGTGGCTGTGAAGAGCAACATGGACTGGGGAACAGCCTCCGTGGCTGTGAAGACTGACATGGAATGGAGAACAGCCTCAATGGCTGTGAGTACAGGAAATGAATGTGGAACAGCTTTCATGGCTGTGAGCACAGACAGTGAAAGGGAAGCAGCCTCTGTGGACGCTGGCAGCAGCAGGGGAACGGCCTCTTTGGCCGTGGATGCTGGCAGTGGCTGGAGAATGACCTCCATGGACACTGGCAGCGACTGAGCAGCAAACAAAAAAATCTTACTCCTTATCTAAACCCTTTAAAAATAAGATTTAATGAGCACCCTTTTGTCCATTAGACTTTAGCCAAACAATGGACCCTAGTCATGCCTTTCATTTCTTGATTCGCTTGTTTGCTGTGCATACAATTTATGTAATGCTTCAATTTGTTTTTAAACCCCCTCTTAGAGGGAGTCTCTATTTTGATTGCTGCTATTCACCACCATCGCAATATGCATGTATGCATGGAGGTTATAGAATGCTATCACTCACACTCACGCATTCTTCTGTAGACTCATAATGCAATTGCCTCTCATACAGCTCTCTGGCAATAAAGCAGAAATATTCATGCAAATAGCACAATTCAGCTCAGATACATTCAGCCATTTGCGAGCCGTCAAAATGCGACGCATTTTCTAAGTAGGCCTCTGGCAGTGGAGTCTTTAAAACTGTCACGAATCACCAGCTACAGTTTTCTGTTCTCTAGCATGACAAAAAGTCTATGTATATGGATCACAGTGAATCTGGTTCACTTAAAAAAGCCCTGGTTGCATTGTTGGGATTGTCATTACTTTTCCGAAGAGGAGAACAAGTGGGGATCGAGAGAAGGGAGAGATGAAAGCAGAGATGATCATGGCTCAGGGTCAGCTTTCAAAAAGCATTTCTTCAAATGTTATCCTCAGCCATTTCACCATCATTAACTACCCTTTAATCAGTGGAAACGTACAAAAAAGTATCCACCTATTATGACTTATGAAGCTGAACCTCAACAAAGAACTTGTTCTTCAGAAATACATGGCCATGGGACACAAAGAACACTGTGATTCAATGCATTTTGAGTGGACCACAACCTTTAAGGTGAAAAATATGTAGTGTTCATGCTGTGTTCCAATCAAAGTTGGATATGGGAAATTGTTCTTTAAATAAATAGTTCAATCAAAAATTAAAATGATGTCATACTTTTGTCGCTGTTCCCTTACAAACAATATAGGTTTGCGGTAAACTTACTATAAACTTGCCGCAAATTCACCACTCATTAATTTTCTCATGCAAACGAGCTCTTCATTGTCAAAGGTTTGCTTCAGGATCACCTCTACCTGCAAACTGCACTAACTAACATGTGAAAATGATGAGTAGCAAATTTGCAGCAAGTTTGCCAGAACTCTCGATTTATGATAATGGATATTTTGTTCCAATCCTGTACACTAAAAAAATACTGTAAATTTACGGCCAAATTCCGACAGCAATTTACTGTGATTCTTAAATACAGTAGTTTGCTGTTAAAAATTTTGCATTCTGGGAGATCAAGAGCAGGCTCACGGTGAAGTGACTAATTTAACAGTAAATAGCTGTTCTATGCAAGGCATTAGGGGAAAATGAACATTTAAAATTGTGATATCATCTTGGTGAAAGCTATAGTGACATTTTGAAACATATACATATATATATATATATATATATATATATATATATATATATATATATATATATATCATGTTGCTTCTGACCAACTCAGAAGCCTTCACTTGTCTGTCAAATGAGAAGTCTAAAAAAAAAAAAATCAACCTTTGAAGCAACTTACATATTAAATGTACAGTTTTTTCCAGGATTGAAAAGTGTATTTTTTATGATAAAAACAAAACAACAACATCCTGCACACAGTAAAATAAGAGCATAGCACTGCATTGTGGGTTATAATGGTGAAATACCCATACGCCTTTGTGCTTGAATAAGTATGCATGCTTTGGGAATGCATTAGGGCTACAAAAAACAAACAAAAAACAAACAAAAAAACATGTACAAAAGTTTTTATTCAGACTGTATAGAAGTCTTAGTTTAATTAGTGTTGTAGTTTTGTTATCAATAGTTGTGTTTTGTTTGAAGTCACCATTATGGCGATTAGTGTTCTCTTGAGCTGGCACCTCAGACCTTCTTTATTGTTATATTATGTTCTTCTGACCAGTCAATTTGTGTTTAAGTAAAACACGAGTAAATGCACTGTGCTAGTTGGAAGACAAACTTTAAGGTCAGACTGAATATCTGAACCTAGCAAATGGCACTAAACATGTCAATAGTGATTAATTACACATGAAAACATTGAAGCATAAACAGTAAAGGATATTTTAGCAAAATTAAATCAACAAACTGAGTGTTTGATGTTTTTGATGGACTTACAGAATAACAGAATTTGTTAACAAAACACACACTGATATCAATTCTCGGCATAAAAAACGCAACAGTGGTGACAATAAACAAACAAACTTTTACTTAAAAGTTTTTACTAAAAGTAAAAGCTGAACATTAAAATACAAGTATCTTAGACTGCACCAAAGCTATAAGTGACAGCATGCCAGTGTAAAATGTTTGTATACATTTTACAAATGTATAAGTGTGTTTATATGTGCATGAAAAAAAACAGACAGCAACTAAGCCCATATAAATATGCATGAAAGACAATTTTTCAACTCACATTGTTGTAATTAATTAATCTCTAAGATGAATAAAAATTCTATCAATTCACTGAATTGAGAAATCGTAAAAATAAAGTACATATTATGACCAGAATATATGTAAAACATTTAATTAAACTTAAATGAGGAGTATTTCAAAAAAATACTTACAAAAATTTAGTAGGACTAACCAAAGTAAAAGGCAAAGCAGCTATTGTCTTTGGCATTAATTGACCTAATTTAATACTGAGCAAACTTAAACATATTTAAATAATTTAAACCAATTGTTTGAATTAAACTGATCAGGGAATACTTTTTTAATTAAATTACTGTGCGATGGCCTATGCTAATTTTCTCCTTCCACCACCTCTATCGGGAGCTTTTCATGGTCATTGTGCAACATGTCTTTCCACATCTTCATCCTGTTATGTATACCCTGTCTTGTTCCACTGTTGCCCTTTTGTTTACCATTTTTGTCACTTTTGTACTCCTTAGTGTTCACTTTTGTCCCTTTTGTAGCTCCACAGTCCGGTTTTCCCTCGTGTTCACTGTTCATTGTTTTCACCTGCCCTTGTTAATTTGCCTTTGGTTTCTGTTAATCACCTTGTCATCTAGTTTGTGTTCTGTTTGTTCATTGGCCCCTTTGTCCCAGATTCTTGTATTTAAACCCTGTCTGTTTGTTCAGTCTCTGTCAGTCGTTGTTTGATTGTTTGAATGTGGTTGGATGGTCCCCCCAAGCCTGTGTTCCCGTGTTTCTAGTTCCCGTGTTTCTAGTTCCCGTGTTTCTAGTTCCCGTGTTTCTAGTTCCCGTGTTTCTAGTTCCCGTGTTTCTAGTTCCCGTGTTTCTAGTTCCCGTGTTTCTAGTTCCCGTGTTTCTAGTTCCTGTGTTTTCTAGTTTTATGTTTGTTTCCCCATCGTGGGTGTTCCTTTGTGTTTGTTTAACGAATAAAGAGAACTGCATTTGGATCCTCAACCTTCGTCTGCCTTCTCCTACTTCCACAATCGTTACACATCCCATGAATTCTTTGTTTGGGAGTTTTTATTTAATGTACCTGTAAAAATTAAATAATAAAGTACAATAAATTATAAATAAAAGCAACATGGTCAAACTGAATGCAGACTTAATTAAATCAAATATATTTAAAGTTGACATTTTTCATGTGTTGCCAAATGCCAACACCTCAATGTTGTTTGATAGACTATTCACAATGCAGAGTCCTATGATTTAACAATAAGTGACTGTATCCAGCATAAATAATATTGAAATGTGTGTAACATCAATTAAAACTATTAAATACACTTTTTCTCCTGATCATCATGGTTTAGAAGCTATAATAGTGAAACAATTGTAACACTTTTACACTAAGGTTTCAATTGTTAACATTAGTTAACAAAATTAGTTAACATGAACTAACAATGAACTATAATTTTTCAGCATTTTTTACTCTTAATGTTAATTAAAACATATTCTAATATGTTTGTAAATATTAGTTAATGTACTATGAACTAACATGAACTAACAATGAACAAGGCAAGTTTGAGCTGAAGGTGTAATTTCTTCATCCAGGCCGAAATGTCCGAGAGGCAGGCAGAGATATGAGCTGAGACAGTAGGGTCATCAGGCTGGAATTACAGGTAGAGCTGTGTATCGTCTGCGTAGCAGTGGTAGAAAAAGCCATGTGCCTCAATGACCGGTCCCAGTGATGTTGTGTACATCGAGAAGAGGAGGGGGGCCAAGCACTGATCCTTGAGGAACTCCAGTGGTCAGCTGGTGTGTCTTGGACATCTCTACTCTCCAGGAGACCTTGAACAATCTGCAAGAGAGATATGACTCAAACATCCAAGTGCAGTTCCTGTGATGCCCAGGTCAGAGAGACTGGTCAGGAGGATCTTGTGGTTCACTGTGCCAAAGGCAGCAGAAAAGTCAAGGAGGATGAGGACAGATGATTTGGAGTTAGCTCTCGCCAGTTGCAGGGTTTCAGCTACTGACAAGAGGGCAGTCTCTTTTGAGTGTCCGTTTTTAAAGACAGACTGATATTTGTCAAATAGGCTGATCTGTGAGAGAAAAGAAAACAACTGGTTGAATACAACCCTCTCAAGAGCTTTAGACAGGAAGGGTAAGAGAGACACCGGTCTGTAGTTGTCAACCACTGTGGGGTTATGTGTTGGTTTTTTTAAGCAGTGGGGTTACTTGAGCCTGCTTGAATGTATTGGGAATGTTTCCAGTTGTGAGTGATGCGTTGATAATGTGTGTGAGTGTGGGTAAGATCGATGGAAAGGCAGCTTGCATAAGATGGGAGGGGATAATAACAAGTTTACAGGTGGTAGGATGGTTAGAAAGAAGTACTTTGGAGACCTCAGTCTCGGAAAGAGGAGAGAAAGAGGAAAACAGAGGATGGGATGGTGGAAGAGAGTAGCTGTGGGAGTTAGGTAAAGAGAGCTGGCTGCAGATGCTCACTACCTTGTCAGTAAAAATGTGGAAAAGTCATCAGCAGTCAGAGAAGTAGACGGATGTGTTGGAGGAGGATAGAGAAGAGATTAGAACGTTTACAGGAATCTGAAGTGTTACTTATCATGTTATGGTATTATTACATTTTAGCAACAGAAACTCTAGCGTAAAAAGAGGAGACAAGTGATTGATACTTACACAAGTCAGCAGGGTCTTTTGGCTTGTGCCACTTTCTCTCTGTAGCCCTCAGCTCAGTTCGAAGATCACGAAGTGTCTCCGACAGCCAGGGGCTGGAGGGTGTGGCATGTGCTATTTTAGATATTACAGGCAGATTGAATGTTTTCACTAATACACAGCATTAAACGAATTTTCTGCCTTTACAGTTATGATGTTCATTTTACGTTAGACATGTAATGCAGCCTAAAGATCAATCCATGCCAAATCATTTCCAGAATTGGCCCAGATCAAGTGTCCTGATCTGGCCCAGCTGTGTTGAGCCGGAATCTGACCAGTGCTTTAACGGCGTAACTAAACCACACGTGAGGTAGCCGACTGTGGGCACCACTCAGCCTCGATCAAACCTGCCGATAACGAGTCTGAGCCGATTACTATATGCTACCTGGGGTGTATCTCCCTGGGTGCTGCTGTGTTTATGTGATGTCTTACACCTTGTTTGGTTGGGGTTGAATTTCAGCTTCACTGCTTTAGTGCATACCACATATGCTAGTTTCATATTCTCAATCTGCAGATGTATTATAAAGTCATGTTTTGCACTGGAGGTGATATATAGTAAACCCTTACAAAAAAAAAAACAAAACTAGACGCAGATTTGCTGCTCATTATTTTCACATGCAAATGAGCTTGTGATTCACCACAAATGTTTGCCAGAAGTTTGCAGCTCTTCACCGGTAGTGGTGAACCTCCGGCAAAATTTGCAGTGAACTCTCAATTTTTGTAAGGGAAAAGAGACTGCTAGCAAATGTGATGTGCTGGAACTAGAGCATTAACTCATCGTGGTGCAGAACATTGATGGGAACAATGATAAAGATATGCACTGTCAGCAAAATCACCTTACCTCACCTCACCATACAATTCCTCTGTATCGTGCACTCGTTTTGCCATTTTGCTAGTTTTTACCCCAACCATTGAGGTAAATTAAGCCACATGTTTGCAGACATTTCAATGTCAAAATGTGTCCCAGTATACTTGAATTCACTCTATGCACTTTCCCATAAAATAGAAGTGTGAATATTGGAATGCAGTTTTAGAAACACCTTTTCCAGCCTCAGCTAATGTGCTCAGACTTCAGTTATGTAATCATTTTGACAAATTAACATTTTGATAAGTTCTGTCCGGGGAGTATTATTTAGCTTGGCATAATGTTTTAGCAACACTGGACTCACACCATGATAAATTTAATTGCTTTACACTTCATTATTGTTTGGACAGAGAGTGGGAAGACAAGTGTTATGACCATGTGAAACATAATGTGTCCTCCTACAGTATGTAGTATGGCAACACTGTGTTCTATAAAGAAATAGTTTACTTAAAAATAAACATTAGTTTGATTTATACAGCCAAGCTTCAAAAGGGACATGAAAAGCACAGGAAAACATAATTAGTAGTCCATACAATTAGTCTTCTGAATCCATGTGACTGAAATTTAAGTTCCCCTTTTGTCACTCACTCGACGTTGTGTCGAATGAAGTGACACAAGGGATCTTCCTGGGACGCCAAACGTACCTCTGAACCTGAGAAAAGGCCAATGTCAAGTTGGCAGACAGAATTTGCATGGGAAGAAGGAGGACCCGGCTGGCGATGAAGGCCATTTGAAGATGACAATGGGCTCGGTTGCGCCGGGTAAATCCCCACGAACCACCCACCCCTCGGCACGCTTGCTTGCTTCCGTCCGAGCTCGGGATGAGTGCGGCTTGCCTAGGGGCCAGCCGGCATTCTCCCTTGAGCCCCCGGAATTGGATGACGACATCGCCGCTGCATTGGAGAGTGTCACAGCGGTGTCTCATGCTGATGACTCATCTGGGCTGTCATCTTCAGGTCTGCTTGCCCAGTCTGAGGCTGACACGCAGATGTCCGCTATGCTTTCCCGGGCCACCGTGTGCGTGAGGCTGGACTGGAAACCTCCGTCCCCCCCTCACGGCTACTCGATCGGTTCCTCAGGTCAGGTCAACCCTGCAGGAACTACGCTCTGCAAACGACCTCGCTCTCAGAGCCATGAAGGTCACAGCGCAGGCACTGGGGCGGGCGATGGCCACACTTGTGGTCCAGGAGTGTCACTTCTGGCTGAACATGGTCGAGATGTGCGACGTTGACAAGGCATGCTTTCTTAATAAAAAAAATACGTTGATGGGCCGCGAGACCTTAAAATAAATAGATTTTGTTGTGTTGAAGCTAACAAAATGTATGGCTTAAAAAAATATATTGATTAAGAATGGGTATAAATATTTATTTTCCAATGAATTGCTATCTTTATTTGAACAATCCTGATATCAATATTATACTCTATTCAAAGTTAGGCATAGAGATCGTTTCACTGCTTGTTAAGAGTACATTTTGGTTTGACTCATTCCGTGTAGGCTAATGTTTGCCCAAAGAACCATCCGCATTTGTTTTGTCAATGTCTCTTTTTATACACTCTCTGTTCTTTACAGTCAGTTGTTGGTCAGTTCTAACAGTTCTAACATACACCTTCTGGTGCTACTTGGACACGTCATCAGTGTTGAACCCGGGGTCAAAAGGTGTTTCGGGTCTTTAATCAACAGACACCCTCGCCTGGGCGACCCAGCCGGGGGTGATCTGTCCCCGGCCTGTGTCCAAGTGGCGTGCTACTCCACGGTTCCCCCCTCCTGATCCACAACCATCGTGAGGCTTTTTCAGCAGCCTCAGAGATGTTCTTTATGGCTCGCCTGCACAGTTGTCCTTTAACTCCAAGGAGTTTGAGTGTTCGGGGTAACGACTGTCCTGCAAAGCCCCGGCAACCGACCTCCACTGGCTCACTGCGTGTTTTCCAGCCGCCGCTCCTGCACTCCTCCACCAGCTCTGCATATTTGGCTCTCTTGCGCTCATTTGCCTCCTCCAATCTGTCTTCCCAGGGGACAGTAAGCGCCACTATGACCACCTGCCTGGTCGACTCCGATGTAATCACCACGTCTGGGCGGAGTGAAGTGGCCGTGATGTGATTCGGGAACTTGAGCTGCCTTCCAAGGTCCACTTGAAGGTGCCAGTCTCTAGCATTGGCCAGGAGCCCGCCTGGGGAGCGTGGCTGCTGATGTGCCTTCTCTCCAGCTCTGACAAAGGATATGGTTTGCTTGGAGGGCTGCTGACTCTTACTGCTCTGAATTGCTGTGGTGATAATATCCGCAAGAGCCCTGAGGACCTGGGCATGTCGCCAGCGATACCGCCCATCCCCCAAAGCCTTTGGACAGCAGCTGAGGATGTGCTCCAGTGTGCCACTCCTTTGGCACAGTTGGCATGTTGGTAAGTCTACCAGGCCCCAGCGGTGTAGGTTGGATGGGCTAGGTAGAAGATCGTACACCGAACGGATCTGGAACTTGATGCGCTGTGGTTCAGAGCTCCACAGCTCTTCCCAGGTGATCTTGCGCTGCTCGGCATTCTCCCACCTAGTCCAGGCGCCTTGCTGTTTCATACCGACCATCTTGGTCATGCGGTCCTCCTCCACCTCTGCCCGCACCTCGTCCAGCACCAACTGACGCTTCTCCCTCCCTCTTGATTTGTCATAGCGTGGCTTAGGGAAACTGCCCGGGCCTGCACGTCCCACTGCCACGTTGCCAACCAAGACACCATGCCTCAGCCGAGCCTCCGCTCTGTCCACCGCTTCCTGTGCCTTCCACTTCCTTCCCGTCTTAACATAGATTCCAGCTGAGGAGAAATTTGGCATCGGAGGAATCTCGGTACATGATGACCTCCCGGGCACGTGTGACCTTGAATTCCTTGGACAAGCTGCTGATGGGAAGTTGCAACTTGGTGGAATGGCCATAGAGGGCTGATGTTACTCAGGGACCGTGGGAGTCCTAACCACCTCCTGAGGAACTGACTGATGGTTCTCTCCAGTGCTTCTACCGTTGTCATGGGTACCTCGTGATATAAGAAGGGGCCAGAGAAGCCTTGGTAGGATTCCATGTTGGTACATCCAGGTTTTGTACTTTCCTGGAAGCCCCGACTTGTCGACTGCCGTGAGCCAGTTCGTCATGTCGCTTCTGGTTTGTTGGAGCCGGTTGTGTCCTTTCAGGCGCTGTCAAAGATCTTCCCCAAGCTCTTGACTGGTCTTTCTGTTACTGAAGGAATTTGTGTCCCCTCCAAGTTAAAGTGGAACCTATCGGCCACTTTGCCTTTCTTTAAAACCAGGGACCTGGACTTGGCGGGCTTAAAACTCATCCTTGCCCATAGGATGAGGCGTTGGAGCCCCTGAAGAAGCCATCTACACCCGGGAATTGAAGCTACTGTCACAGTAAGGTCATCCATGAAGGCTCTTATGGGTGGCTGCCGAGTACCAGATCTAGACATGGGACCTCTACATTCCACCTCTGCTGATTTGACGATCATGTTCATGGCTAGAGCGAAGAGTGGTACGGAGATTGTACAGCCGGTGATAATACCCTTCTCTAGCCGTTGCCAGGCAGATGTTACCGTTCCTGATGAAACTCTCAATCTGAAACTGTTGTAGTAGTCCAGAATAAGGTTGCGGATCGCCTCTGGCACATGATGTCTTGTCAGTGCTTCTTTGACCAGCTTGTGGGGAATAGACCCGTAGGCATTGGTAAGATCCAGCCAGAGTACGGCAAGGTCTCCTCTGTTCTCCTTTGCCTCCCGGATCAACTGGCTCACCACTCCTGTGTGCTCTAAGCATCCAGGTACTCCTGGGACTCCCCTTTTGCACTGAGGTGTCTATATACCCGTTCTTCAAGAGGAACTCCATTAGCCGTTGTGACACGATCTTGAAGAAGATTTTACCTTCGACACAGAGCAGCGAGATTATGCTGAAACTGCTCGATGGTACTTGCATTCTCTTCTTTGGGTATCCAGATCCCCTCTGCTGATCTCCATTGGGAAGCCACTTTCCCTCTCTGCCAGAACACCTTCAGGATTTTCCAGAGTCGTAAAAGGAGCCTTGGGCACTGTTTATAGACCTTGTAAGGTATTCCGCTGGGACCAGGAGTGGAGTTTGATCTTGCTGCCATTACCGCATCCTTCACTTCTTTCAAGGTGGTCCCGGAGATGTTGAACTGGGCCGCTGGTTCTGGAGGTTCGATGAGCTTCTCACAGGGGCCGAGGTCTTGCTCCTTAGCAAAGTCACTGAATGTGATACTGAGGTGGTGGTTCATTACCTCTGCCGAGCATGTGAGGTTGCCGGTTTTCTTCTGTCCCAGGAGTCTCTTAGTGAAGCCAAAGGGATTTGAGATGAATACCTTACGCTTGTACTGACATTTCAGGGATCGTAGATCTTGTCTGAGCTGGCTGATCTTTACCTCTCGCTGGTTTGGTTGTGATGGAGTAGATGTACCACACTTTTCTGTAACACCAAACCGCTCTGCACCTATACCCATTGTGGGGGTGCACATGGTATGGAGTTTCTGTTCAACATTCCCCTTGCATGTCGACTCCAAGATCTTATCGAGGCCCTCATCGAACTGGTGCCACTCCTTCTTGTTAGTGGCAGGCCACTTCACCCGGCGCTGTTCTGGCTTTTTGCTTTGAGAAGAGGCTAGTGCAGCTTGGAGGTTCCGGGCACTGTGGTGTGACTCCGGGCCTGGCTCCTCCTCCGTCTGACCAGGTTTTGCAACCGGTACTCCAGAGACTGAGGTACTGGCTACTGCCCCTGTGCATTGCTGCATTCGTCCACCCTTAAGGCAGGCCATCTTTGTCTGATGGATCTTCAGACCTGTCGGGTTTTTGCAAACCTTGCCGCAGATACAAACTGTGCTCATTGTCGGTTGTCCGTTTGCTTGTGTCATAGCCTGAGAGTCTGTCCGATTGGTATTGTCATTCTCCCCCCCTCTCGGGAATCCCTGGGGGTATTTTTCCGAAGGGTTTTTCGTAGCTTGCTTGGGTGCTCCTTTACAGGAGCTGCAGTTTGGGCTGCTAACCCTTACTGCCCCGGTAGCCGTCTTTCCGCGCTGTCAGCTGTCACTCCAGCCGTTGCCATACTATTCATAGGCGTCATCCAGTCTTTCCCGGAGGTCACTGGCTGAGCCAGCAGTGAAAGTTCTAACATACACCTTCTGGTGCTACTTGGACACGTCATCAGTGTTGAACCCAGGGTCAAAAGGTGTTTCGGGTCTTTAATCAACAGACACCCTTGCCCGGGCGACCCAGCCGGGGGTGATCAGTCCCCGGCCTGTGTCCAAGTGGCGTGCTACTCCACGGTTCCCCCCTCCTGATCCACAACCATCGTGAGGCTTTTTCAGCAGCCTCAGAGATGTTCTTTATGGCTCGCCTGCACAGTTGTCCTTTAACTCCAAGGAGTTTGAGTGTTCGGGGTAACGACTGTCCTGCAAAGCCCCGGCAACCGACCTCCACTGGCTCATTGCGTGTTTTCCAGCCGCCGCTCCTGCACTCCTCCACCAGCTCTGCATATTTGACTCTCTTGCGCTCATTTGCCCCCTCCAATCTGTCTTCCCAGGGGACAGTAAGCTCCACTATGACCACCTGCCTGGTCGACTCCGATGTAATCACCACGTCTGGGCAGAGTGAAGTGGCCGTGATGTGATTCGGGAACTTGAGCTGCCTTCCAAAGTCCACTTGAAGGTGCCAGTCTCTAGCATTGGCCAGGAGCCTGTCTGGGGAGCATGGCTGCTGATGTGCCTTCTCTCCAGCTCTGACAAAGGATATGGTTTGCTTGGAGGGCTGCTGACTCTTACTGCTCTGAATTGCTGTGGTGATAATATCCGCAAGAGCCCTGAGGTCCTGGTCATGTCGCCAGCAATACCGCCCATCCCCCAAAGCCTTTGGACAGCAGCTGAGGATGTGCTCCAGTGTGCCACTCCTTTGGCACAGTTGGCATGTTGGTAAGTCTACCAGGCCCCAGCGGTGTAGGTTGGATGGGCTAAGTAGAAGATCGTACACCGAACGGATCTGGAACTTGATGCGCTGTGGTTCAGAGCTCCACAGCTCTTCCCAGGTGATCTTGCGCTGCTCGGCATTCTCCCACCTAGTCCACGCGCCTTGCTGTTTCATACCGACCATCTTGGTCATGCGGTCCTCCTCCACCTCTGCCCGCACCTCGTCCAGCACCAACTGACGCTTCTCCCTCCCTCTTGATTTGTCATAGCGTGGCTTAGGGAAACTGCCCAGGCCTGCACGTCCCACTGCCACGTTGCCAACCAAGACACCATGCCTCAGCCGAGCCTCCGCTCTGTCCACCGCTTCCTGTGCCTTCCACTTCCTTCCCGTCTTAACACAGATTCCAGCTGAGGAGACTTTGGCATTGGAGGAATCTCGGTACATGATGACCTCCCGGGCACGTGTGACCTTGAATTCCTCGGACAAGCTGCTGATGGGAAGTTGCAACTTGGTGGAATGGCCATAGAGGGCGATGTTACTCAGGGACCGTGGGAGTCCTAACCACCTCCTTAGGAACTGACTGATGGGTCAAAAACATTAAAAAAAGAAACATTAAGCTAATCACACAAAGCACGGTTGTGCTCAATAAACTACGTGCATAATATGTTAATTTGTTAATATGGGCTCAGTGGGGGGCCTGGGTAGCTCAGCAAGTATTGACGCTGACTATCACCACTGGAATCGAGAGTTCGAATCCAAGGTATGCTGAGTGACAGCCAGGTCTCCTAAGCAACCACATTGGCACGGTTGCTAGGGAGGGTAGAGTCACATGGGGTAACCTCCTTGTGGTCGCGATTAGCGGTTTGTGCTCTCAATGGGGAGCATGGTAAGTTGTGCGTGGATCGCTGAGTGTAGCATGAGCCTCTATATGCGAAGTCTCTGTGGAGTCATGCACAACGAGCCACGTGAAAAGATGCACAGATTGACAGTCTCAGAAGTGGAGGCAATTGAGAATTCCGCCACCCGGATTGAGGTGAGTAACCGTGCCACTACGATGACCTACTAAGTAGTGGGAATTGGGCATTCCAAATTGGGAGAAAATGGGATAAAAAATATTTTTATAAATATGCACTTAGTGGTTGCACAGCCGGTAGTCTTAAAGAGACAGTACCATTTTAGCTCATGTTCTACATATTATAGTGAATACTTGTAAATAGTAAAAATTATGCATGTAAGCAAGGGCAGCAGTGGTACACAAAATTCACGGTTCGGTATGTATCTCGCTTTTGGGGTCACGATTCAGTGTGGTTTCGTAACAGCAGGTAAAACAGAATCTTTCTTTAAATTATTTATTTTGAAAACACAGTGGCGGATAGGCAATAAAATCTTATTGAGAAGGCTCATTTATACATGACTGCACTATGCAAATTTCTTCAATGAAATTACAATACAAAACTTACGAGTCTTTTATATGTATACTGTTTAAAAAACGAATAATAATAAAAGTAAAAAAAAAATCTATTATAATAATTGTAACAAAATTAAGACAGATTTCTGTGTCTTTTGCCTTTCAGCTCACCACTTGTACTTATAACTATATTTAAAATTTAGTTTTCTCAGGAAAATCAGAATATCCAAATCATCAGAGGAGAGGGCAGATATGGTAGCATTAGCAATGTCCCCTGCAGTTGAAAAAACTCTCTCGCTGGGTACTGAGGTTGAAAGTACAGAATCTTGAGAAATACCAGACTTCGGTGAAACAGAGCCGACACACAGACTTCGTCCTGTTCTCTACTCATTGCCCAGTATTACTGTAGTTTACTGCAAAACCATGATGCTCCCAAACAACAGATTTTAGAGACAGGCAGGTATTCAATTTCTGGCTTATTTAAGTCTGACATATTTATATTTTGCTTCATTCCATCAAAGTTGGGATAAATAGCGAGCTAGATAGAATAAAGTTCACATGCATTTTTATGATCTGTAGTTTCTAATGTACTGCCTGGCACTCTGTTCTGTTAAGTTTTGGTTCTGAACTGTCCCGTGTTGCTTCGTAATCTTTTTTTCATTTGAATTCTACGTGGTTTGTGTAGTTTGTTGTATGTTGTTTTAATATCTGTTTCACGCATGCTGATATGTAATCATTCGTTTGGCTGTGTGTACTGTCCTGAAGGCCCTGTATCCATTTGGTTTTCCATGAATACATTTACTATTGCAGCCCTAATGTAAACAACAAACATGTAATAAATCATATGTATGCAATATTTAATATGCAGTTTTAAGGAATCATATTTATTGATGGAATATGTTGAATTTGTGCATTTTTAAAAAGCTAAAATGTGACCAATTTATTATAAACTAATAATAGGATAAAATTTGTCAAATTAATATTTCATATTGTATCAAGTTAGAAGTTCCCCTATTTAAATAACAGCATTAGCTAAGAGGGCATTTCTTTCATATGTAAGAAAAATGTACATTATGGGCTCTAATTTCATGAGAGCATTCATTCTATGAGCAATTTTTGTGCCAGTGCAAGAGGGCGTGGGTGGGAGTGTTTGTGCTAACTGTGGGTGTACTCACGCAGACAATGTCGCTATTGGATGAAGACCTCAAGGCCCTCGCCTACATCACTCCCACCAACAGACACTGCTTGAGATTCGACAGGACCAATATCACCGCTTCCATGAGATCCTCAGAGCTCAAGCAGAGGACCGGCAGGCAATCCGGAGCCTCCTCAGCCAGTAGAAAGCCCGGCTGCGACCCCGGACAACAACAGACCCATGCCCCCCACCCATACTCATGAAGATGGGGCAAAATATAACCCGGAAGCCTTCCTCGACCTCGTTGAAGGAACTGCTGAGATCTGGGGTTGGCCACATGCTCAATGGGCTGGCTCATTACTTTGTTTTTTTTTATGATTATTTATTTATTGAAAGGTTGAACATGGCCCATAAGTGCGACCACATATAACTATGTACAAGACCAGGGTTTGATTGATATAAAAATAAATTAAATACACATATACATGTATACAAATAAGTTAGGGGGTGGCTTGACAACACCAGCACAGCTCCAGGATTACCACTGCTCCTCCTTGATAACGCTCAGAAGTAATCAGTACGGATGACCTATTGAGTTATTATATGAGATAGCTTTGTAACAAATTCAGTCCAGGCCTTAAGCATTTTTGGTTTGGCTTTGTTAATTCTCGCTGTAGTAAGTTCTAATAGTGCAATGTATTTAATTTCTATGAGCCACAATTTACCTGCTGGAATTGTGGGCTCATGCCAAATCTTGAAGATATTCTTTTTGGCTGCAGTTAGAGCAGTGTGAAGAATCCTACGCTGGCTCACAGTCAGCTCAAGATCTGCATCATCATTCAACAAACAGAGACTGGGGTGCTTAAGGATTACCTTATCACATAGTTCTGTCACAACTTGAAATACCTCATCCCAAAAGTTACCAATATGTTGGCGTTCATAAAACATGTGCATATAAGTACCCACAGTATTTGAATTACAGAGTGAGCAGAAGGGGGTAGGCAAGCGCTTCATTTTGTGCAAGATATTTGGAGTAGCGTAAGCCCTATGAAGCAGTTTATAGTGTATTAACTGATGGGCAAGATTTTTTGACATTGTTGGAGTAGTGTCCCATATCCAGTCCCAATTTAGTTTGCAAGGAGCTAATTCCTTTTCCCATATCGTGGTGATGGGGAGCTTTCCGCAGCTGTGCTTGAGCAGTCTGTTGTAAATGAATGACACTGCTCCTCGTGTCTGTGAAAAGTTCACACAGTCCATCAGAGGGTGAGAGTCCAAGTTACAGTTCCATGGTACTCCATAAGCGCGCATTGCGCTTCTCAGCCTTAAATACAGAAAGTAGGAATGTCCAGGAAGATTATAACACTCTTTCAGATCTTGAAAAGACCTTAACCCCTGATTATTGAATATATCACCAAGAGTATGTACAACTTGATCCGACCATGGCTTAAAAACAAAAGGTCTGTTGTCGGATTGCAAATTATGATTATACCAGATTGGCAATTCAGATGAGAACTTAGATGAACTTCCCATGAATTTGTGTAACCGGTGGCTCGCGACACCAGTTATGAAAACACTTGTCTGCGTTGTGAAGCGTTGTGGAGACAGACACGGGACAACTGGCGGCGTTTTCACTGTGTTTACTGATACACAAAACATACAAGAGCAGCGTCTGAGTAAATCGCCCTTATATTGCTCTCTTCAGTGCATTAACAATGCCAAGAGGAAAAAATAGAGAAAACATACCTGATACACAAAACATACAAGAGCAGCGTCTGAGTAAATCGCCCTTATATTGCTCTATAAAACAAATGTGATGTACATATAAATCAACATGTGCTTTCACATATAGGCCAAAGACAAAAATACAACTTAATTATGGTAAAATGATCAAAATAACCACACAGATAATTAAAATAACATAATACACATAACTTGCAGTGAAGATATTGACATAAATGCAACAATTAAAATAAAGATTAATTACGATTAACAGGAGCCACAAATAACTCACCTCTTCAGTGCATTAACAATGCCAAGAGGAAAAGGAGGAGACAAAACAGTAAATTGTGTAGGCTCATGATGACATCACAGCAATTAAAGGGGAAAAACGCTAATTCTTTAGGCAAGTATACCAGATATATATGAAAATAAACATTTTGTGTGAATTATAATAAATAATACATATGTTTTAACAGTACACTTTCTGTCCCTGTTACACTCTCCCCCCAGAATTTACACAAAATTCTTAAAGAGTATAACAAAAAAACTAAGAACACTGGTCACATGAATTACATGGTCCACACTTTAAAAACAGTGAAGACTCCACATAGACAGCTACCCAAACAAAAGGGATACAAATATGGAGAAAGTTGGCCAAACTTCTACACATTTTGTAGGCATAACCAAAGTGCCCATTACACTTTGAAAAATTTCAGACCAGGTACTTAAACAGAACCAATACGAAGAAAAAAATAAATAAAAAAATTAAACATGAATAACAGGAGATACAGACTCCATACCAAGTAAGGTTTCGATTTGAACCATTGACTCAATCAGCCTATGAACAGGTCTAAGTACTCTACCAAACCTGGTCGTGTAACGATCGTCAGAGTTATTATCAACCATAGGATCAGGTAAACTGTTAGGAACAGGAACAGTAGGGGAAGAAGCACTAGCTACAGTGTCATGGTCAACAGGTAAGTTATCTTGCGTTTCAGAAACAGGTTGAGAAGAATGGGATGAAACCCAAGAAGCAGTACGATCGTCATCACAAATGGCTATGTGAGAAATGACAGACAGAGAGACTCTGTGTGTGACAAATCATCAGTGACAGGTAATGGTGACTCAGTCACATCACATATAGATTGAGAGGGTGTGGAACAAGGGCCACCACTAGCACTTTCACCAACAGAAAAATCAGTTGAGGGCAAAGGGAGAAAGTTAACTGGCAACAATAGATTCCGATGTACCACTTTCTCATGACCAGATTTGTCACGGATCTTATAAATGTGCACAGAAGGTTTGGAGGCAACAACGGAATACATGGTGGGTTCCCATTTATCTGCAAGCTTCCGTTTACCTCTGCAGCCTTTGTTGGCAATGAGAACATGATCCCCAACTGACAGAGGCAAACCTTTGACTCTCTTATTGTACTGATCAGACTGATGTTTTTGTTCTGCAGTAGAGTTCTTTTGAGCCAGTACCATAGCAGACTGTAGATCACGGACAAGAGATTGAACATAGTCACTGTAATCACAGATTGACTCATCACGAAGTACACTTAGAAACATAAGGTCAACAGGTAATCTCGGCACCCTCCCGAACATCAGGTAAAAGGGGCAAACCCAGTTGTTTCATGGACAGTGCAGTTATACATGAATGTCATTGTTTGTACCAACTGTGGCCACTTCTGCTTAGATCTGGGTGGAAGCGATCTCAGCATGTTACCTAACGTTCTGTTGAACCTTTCAGTTCCACCATTCCCCATTGGGTGGTACGGGGAAGTCCGTGACTTGTCAACGCCGGCAATATCAAGAAGCTCTGCTATCAGCTCACTCTCAAAATTTGCTCCCTGGTCTGAATGGATACGCTGGGGAAATCCATAGATACAAAAGAAGCCATCCCACAGTTTCTTAGTGACACTTTTAGCACATTGATTACGGCAAGGAAAAGCGTGAGCTAACTTGGTGAAATGATCTGTAATTACCAAGACATCCACAGATTTATTGTGCCTATCTTCAGCAGACCAGAAATCAATACAGACAAGCTCCAATGGGGCAGTAGTCTTGATGTTCGCCAAGGGCGCTCTTGCTGCTGGCTCTGGAGTCTTACTCAGGACACAACGGGTACAAGTCTTAACGTAATCACGCACATCACGTTCCATTCCAGGCTAATAGAACCTCTGGCATGCTAAAGACAGGGTACGTGGCTGACCTTGGTGACCGGCCAAATCATGAACACCAGAGAGTGCTTGCTGTTTCAGGGAGCCAGGCAAGACGAACTGAAACTTTTTATGCTTAGTGAGCGGATCTTTGACAGCTCTATACAGGATGCCATGAAGCAAAAATAGTTTTTCCCACTGCCTCAAAATCCTCAAAACTAACAAATCCTCATTCGCACGCTCACGCCTGGTAGGTCTGCGCTTCCTGCTGACATACAAAGCCACCCTCGAAATAACTGCGTCCTTTTGCTGCCGACTCTGCAATTCAGACAATGAAAAGGTATGAATTACGTCTTGACAGTCGGGAATCAAAGAAGTCAAATGATCAGCCAAGGATGTTGCTCTGGATACAGCTCCTGAATCCCAATCATCACAAAAAGACAAGATAGACGACACATCCTCAGCAGTCATGGAAAAGTTTATCTCTGAGCTTAGATTGAGTTCAGTGTCAAGTGTCTGTGGCTGGCACGTGAGACGGAATGTCTTCTGTACAGAATCATCTTCCACACTGTGGACATACTTCAACAGTTCAGAGTAAGGCTCGGACAGAAGTCGCTGACTCACTGGGTTGACGAACGGGTCACGACTGAGTGCATCCGCCATGACATTCAATCTTCCAGGAACGTACTTGATCTTAAAATTGTACGGGGCAAGTTTTGAAACCCAGCGCTGCTCACATGCATCCAATTTAGGTTTTGTCAAGATGTACGTGAGTGGATTATTATCCGTCCACACGGTAAACTCATGACCTTTAAGCCAGTGACTGAACTTGTCACACACTGCCCACTTCAGGGCCAAGAATTCTAATCTGTGTGCAGGGTAGTTGGCTTGGCTGCGGCTCAAAGACTTGCTGGCGAAGGCAATAGGACGTGCTTTGTCCTCGCCACTGGGAACTTGAGAAAGCACTGCACCTAGGCCGTCCAACGATGCGTCAGTGCAGAGAATAAAGGGACGCTCAAAGTCAGGGTGTGCCAAGACCACGCTCTCGACAAGGGCTCTCTTTAACTCCTCGAAGGCGACATCACAAGCAGGAGTCCAGTCCTGGGGAGACAACTCCCGGAAAGTGCCAGATCTGTTACGACTACCTGTGCCTTTCGTTAAACGTTTTTGACCGGCTGTCAAATTGAACAATGGCTTTGCGATACGAGTACAGCCAGGGATGAAGCTCTGGTAGTAAAGAACCATGCCCAGAAATGATCTTAGTTTCTTTGGAGAAGGTGTGACGCTATCTTCTTTCATCAGGTCATTCTTCTGAAAGGCTGAAATGACTGCTACCTTGCCCTCATCTACAGAAACTCCAGATCCGCTGATCACATGGCCCAGAAATTTGATGGAGCGCCTCAGAAAGTGACACTTTTTCGGAGCCAACTTCAAATTACTAGCTCTCAACCGTGAAAACACTACTTCCAAGCGTTTCAAGGCCTCCTGCTCAGAGCGGGCATAAACCAGCAAATCATCAAGATAGCAAAGGAGGCTGGAAAAGTTGAGATCCCCAAATACGCTGAGCATCATGCGCATGAAAGATGCTGGACTGTTACACAGGCCCTGGGGAAGACGGTTATATTCGTATAAGCCCATGGGCGTTGTAAATGCTGTGTAATGACGATCAGATACATGGAGCGGGACGTTGTAAAATCCCGATGTCAAATCCACAGAGCTGAAAAGAAGATTGCCACCTAGAGCAGCCAGGCAATCTGCCTGATGGGGCAAAGGATGAGCATCCTTGATCGTTTTTGCATTAAGCCAGCGAAAGTCCAGTACAAACTCTGAGAGATCCATCCTTCTTCCATACCATTACCAAAGGAGACGCATACTCGCTGACGGATTTGCTAATGATGCCCTTCTCTTCCATTTCAGAAAGTACCTCTCTCAACTTTTGGTAGTGAGCGGGAGGGGTTCGGCGATAGGGCAGGCGAAACGGACGCTCATCGCTCAGATGAATTCGGTGTACAAAGTCTTTCACCTCTCCACAATCGAGTCTGTCTCTGGAGAAAACATCACGATAGGACACTACAAGACTCGCCAACTCATCCTTCCATGACTTGGAGACCTCACATCCTTCAATATCAATGTCCTCTAAACCATACTCATGCAGTAACCGCACAGGGTCAACAGGTGGAATAGACTTGGGGAAAGCTGCATCAGAAACTTGAGGTCTGCACACATCTTGTGAAACTGTAACATCCTCCACTGCCAAACAAGGAGACACATCAGCCAGCTTAGCGTTACGTCGAAGAGTTATTGGAGACTGGGTGGGATTCAAGATCTTCATCGGCACCCATCGATCACCCCACATAGGAGTCACTACACGTCCAACAAGAACATGCCGTGGCGCTGAACGTGACGTAGTGGGCTCGACGATGACAGAGCTTCCTGGGGAGACATTGGTGTTAACTGGTAGTTTTCCCCAGACAAGGTGCTCACATCTGGGAAGTAAAGTAACAGCCTGACAAAGCCTAACTGTGCCGAGCTTATTGGGCTTTTGAGGACTAGACCAACGAGAAACACCGCTCAAAAGCTCAAGAAATTCTTCACACTCAGAGTTGCTGTTTCGGCAGGAAATCAGTTCCCAGTACTTCTT
Organism: Xyrauchen texanus; assembly: GCF_025860055.1. Classification (NCBI taxonomy): domain Eukaryota; kingdom Metazoa; phylum Chordata; class Actinopteri; order Cypriniformes; family Catostomidae; genus Xyrauchen; species Xyrauchen texanus. The sequence goes on from NC_068317.1 coordinate 7,716,386, forward strand.
TTCGGCTTTCATCTTCTGAAGCACACATTTGATGACGTTACTGCCAATAATGAACTCATCCTTCTGTCCAGGCACTACTAAGGTTGGTACAATGAACTTGAACCCATAGACTTCGATTTCTAGGTCATACGCGCACTTAGGCTGAGTAGTAAGACCACCACAGCCCACCAGGACCACGTTACCAGGAATCACTGAGGGTTGTGGGAGAACTCCGTCAGCACACAACTTGGATTCGCCTTCCGTGCTCAGGGTACAAGCCATACTCCCAGAATCCAGCAAACCGTTCAGTACAGACTGGCCAATGACAGTTACAGGAGCATAAAACAGTTCACTAGCTCCATCAATTTTTTGAGACCCCACATACAGCACGGTTTTGTCGGGTGGCAAAAATTTGCAACTATTTACAAAAATCTCTTGTGGGTCTGACTCATCTTTTAGGGGAAATACGCCACCGCCCATGTTGTCCCCCTCTGCACATGGGCTACTCAGTTTAACTGGTTGGCTGAAGAAGGCAGCTCAAGGCCCGTCGTCGTAGGACAATTGCTCTTAAAGTGTCCAGGTTTGAAGCAGTTACGACAAAGCCTCTGGCGCATACAATGAGTATGTGTAGTGTGCTCTTTAGATCGACATACTCTACATGCTGAGCTCAAACTGGGCTTGGGGTCTGAAGTTCTGACAGGATAGTTTGGTTTGGATGAGGACAGTGAGGCATTGCAGAGAGATAAAACTTTATCCATCATGCCAACCAACTGCTGCATACTAGCATCTGAAGTGAAAGGAGCAGCGTTGGGGTTCAGCTGACCAGTTAAACATGATAACTGACTTGAGGAGAGTTCAGGCTGTTTAGAACTGGGTACAGAATCATCACAGACAGTCACAGTGTTCTGATGGCAAGCTGACACAGGCAATGAGCGTGAAGGTCTAGCAAGAGCTCTCTTCAGGTTCCTGTGATGGCTATCCAGTCGCTCTTGAACTTCAGCAGCACTCCACTGTTCAGCAGGCTTGAACTGAAAAGACAAAGCAAGGCCAGGATCCGGACAGTGTGAGATAAACATCATAACAGCTTCAGTAACAGGGTCCTCAACACACTTGTTGCGCCTACGCAAACACTCATCAGCCACATCAATCGCCTTGTTCAGTCTTATCCAGTAGTCCATTGGGCTCTCGTCTGCCCTAGGCATGGTGTTATAAAAGTCAGCCATAGGCATGTTTGAATACATCAACTCACTGAAATTGCGCTTCAGTATGTCAAACACTGTGGTGGGGAGCACTGCAGCCGTTGGCCCTGGGAAGCTGTGCAAGGACACTTTGACTACATCCCTCGCTTTCCCAGCTAACCTGCTCAAAATGAGATCAGAGGCAGTTTCATCAGTGCATTTCTTTCTGTTGATATAACTGCACATCATGTCTTCCCATTCATGCACAGTAAATGAATCACTTTGATCACCTCTAAATAATGGTGGAGGTGCAACATCTTGTTGGACAATGACTCTCAAATTAGAAGCATCAACACATTCGCTTGAATGCTGCACATTTGACTTGGGCTGCACTGGGCTGGGATGTTGCGTTAGATTGAGACTGGCTGAAATGCTCTCACCAATTTTCTGTGCTAAATCAGAAATAATACCTCCTAGAGACTCAGGGGTAATGACGTGATCAGCATTTGGGCGTGTAAAAGGGGTAGAGCAAGCAGCCGGGCTCCCTGAAGTACCAATAGCTGAATCAGATGCATGCACATGGTCAATTTCTGTATTAAAGAGTGCCCTCCCTCTTCCAAAACATTGAGGTGAAACTCCAGACATATTGTCAGGACGATTAAGTACAGCCCCACTACCCCTGCCTACTGGGATCATGGCACTAGGCCTTTGTACAGGGCTAAAATTATCCTGACTGACAATGTCGTCAAACATGACTCAGTTTGAATAGAAAACACAAAGAAAAATGTAGAAAGTTTCAGAAAAAGGAAATAAAAACACTAAAATCACTTAACTGGTATTCAGATAAATGTACTTTGCAGAAATACTCATGTAGACTCTCTCAAAACAGTTCAGTGTGACAATTCACGGAGGAAAAAAAAAAAATTATGTGACAATCACAAAAAGCGTGCAGCAGTGCAAAGAATAGTCCAATACAGCGTTACTCGGAGAAAAACAAAACAAAAAGTTCCTCATGTGATGATCACAAAAACATCCCGTGCAGCGGTGCAGCAGCAGTGCAAAAAAAAAAAAAAAGTTCAACACAAAGCACATATATGGCGAATAGTCATTAATAAAAACCAAAACAGTTTTTCATCATACCTCAAAAAAAGGCAAGTGTTCAACCTATACCATCCTACGTGATATGAGCAGCAGATAGTTGAACGCTGATGACGAGATGAAACGAGCTGTGACCTCCGCGATCAGCGAAACACTCCTCCAGCGCACCGTCGTCTGTTGAAGCAGCAACTCCGGCGATCAGCAAGCAGCCGTTCATGCGAAATCCGAAGGGTTATGGCACCACGTGTAACCGGTGGCTCGCGACACCAGTTATGAAAACACTTGTCTGCGTTGTGAAGCGTTGTGGAGACAGACACGGGACAACTGGCTGCGTTTTCACTGTGTTTACTGATACACAAAACATACAAGAGCAGCGTCTGAGTAAATCACCCTTATATTGCTCTCTTCAGTGCATTAACAATGCCAAGAGGAAAAAATAGAGAAAACATACATGATACACAAAACATACAAGAGCAGCGTCTGAGTAAATCGCCCTTAAATTGCTCTATAAAACAAATGTGATGTACATATAAATCAACATGTGCTTTCACATATAGGCCAAAGACAAAAATACAACTTAATTATGGTAAAATGATCAAAATAACCACACAGATAATTAAAATAACATAATACACATAACTTGCAGTGAAGATATTGACATAAATGCAACAATTAAAATAAAGATTAATTACGATTAACAGGAGCCACAAATAACTCACCTCTTCAGTGCATTAACAATGCCAAGAGGAAAAGGAGGAGACAAAACAGTAAATTGTGTAGGCTCATGATGACATCACAGCAATTAAAGGGGAAAAACGCTAATTCTTTAGGCAAGTATACCAGATATATATGAAAATAAACATTTTGTGTGAATTATAATAAATAATACATATGTTTTAACAGTACACTTTCTGTCCCTGTTACATTTGCACACCTCCTGCCAAATTTTAAAAGAATTGTACACAATTGTATTCCCAAACCTTAGGTCTTTCTTTGATAAACCAGTGAATAAAATATCCTGGAGCCGATGTGGAAGCACAGCTGATGCTTCCACGTCCCGCCAGGCGATCCGCGAGTCAACCTGTAACCAAATCTTGAGCGAGCGCAGCTGACATGCCCAAAAGTACAATTGTAAGTTCGGAAGTGACAAGCCTCCTTTGTCAGATCTTCTCTGCAATGTTGAGAGTTTAATTCTGGGTCGTTTCTTATTCCAAATGAATTTTGTAATCAAGGAATTCATCTCTTTAAAAAAGGTTATACGGGGAGATAAAGGAATCATGGAGAACAGAAATAAAAGTCGAGGGAGGATATTCATTTTAATGATTGCAATTCTACCTTGCAGTGAGACTAAAATAACGTCCCATCTCTGTAAATCTTGTCTGATAGTAGTAAATAAAGAACTATAATTTTCTTTAGAGATAGTCTGCAGTGATGGAAAGATCTGAATTCCCAGATATTTAAATGTCTTACTAATTGGGATTGAGGAGGACGCTAATGCAGTATTTGTTGACGCAGACAGGGGCATTAATACAGATTTTCCCCAATTAATTTTGTAACCACTTATGACGCTAAAGTCATTAAATATTTTAAGACACTGAGGTAGAGAAGAGGAAACATTAGACATGTAGAGAAGAATATCATCTGCGAAAAGAGAGATAGAATGCTTGGAATCGCCAACAATAATCGGGGAAATAATATGGTCCTGCCGAATTGCCTGCGCTAAGGGCTCTAATGAAATTGCAAATAACAAGGGCGATAAAGGGCAACCCTGTCTAGTGCTTCTATTCAACGGGATTGCATCCGAACAGCACAATCCCGTTGAAACCCGTGTGGAAGAGTTAACATAGAGAGTCTGCATCATATGAATAAAACGAGGGCCAAATCCAAAACGGGTTAAGGCAGACCATAAATATGTCCACTCGACCCGGTCAAAGGCTTTCTCCGCGTCTAGCGAGAGGATAGCACGTTGTTCATTAACCGGGTCGGGTGAGTCGATGATGTTCAAAAGGCGTCGCACGTTATCTGTGGCAAAACGTTCCTTAAGAAATCCTGTCTGGTCGTGGGCGATTAGGAAGCTGGCAACTGATCCCAACCGATGGGCTAGAACCATAGCATATAACTTGACATCCGTACCAATTAGTGAAATCGGCCTGTAGCTAGAACAGCATAAGGGTTCTTTCCCTTTTTCAGTAGAAGAGAAATAAGAGCGGTGTTCTGATCTCTATGGAAACAACCCGTATCAATAGCAAAATTTATGGAGTCAAGGAGGAGTGGTCCAATCAAATCCCATATCGCCAGATACAGCTCCGGGGTAAACCATCCAGACCAGGGCCTTACCCTTATTCATAACTTCTAAAGCCTCCTTCAATTCTTTTAATTCTATTGGAGAATCAAGAAAAGCACATTGCTGCTCGCTTAATTGGGGTAGATCTAAATTTAACAGAAAATCAATGACAGGTTGTTCATTCACTCCCACCTCAGATCTGTATAGATGCTCATAAAATTCCTTGAATATCCTATTTACATCACCGGAGCCGTGTGAAGAACATCTGCATTGTCCTTAATGGCAGTTATTGAGGCCAAGGCCTCATTGCGTTTCAACCTTAACGCCATTAATTTGCCTGGCCGTTCTCCATTAAAATAGTAATTTTGTTTGGTACGTTGAATCAAAAATTCTACCCTTTTTAGTAAGATCGCCTTGTAGTCAGTTTTAAGATTCCCCAGGATTCTGCTTTTCTGTTCCGTAAAAGTTTTATTAAGATCCTTCTCTACACATTTAATCTGAGCCTCCAAACGGGTTAATTGATTTACTCTGGATTTATTTACATAGGAGGCAAAAGGAATACAGTTTCCTCTCAAAAAACACTTGGTTGTTTCCCATAGGATCTGTGGATTAGTGGCTGAGCTCGAATTTTCTTTGAGAAACAGAGATAATTTAGAACGTAACTGTTTTACAAAATCTTCATTTTGCAAAAGAGTTGTATTCATACGCCACCTTTTGGAGCTTAGGGAATTATCGGAGGAGATAGATTACAAATCACAGCGGAGTGATCTGAAATCAGTATGGGTAAAATATCAATAAGGTTTACACCTTGAGTAAGAGATTTAGAAATCAGAATGTAATCTAGCCTCGAAAATGATTTGTGACGTGCAGAATAAAAAGTATAATCTCTACAGCTCTCATTCTTCACTCTCCAGATATCACATAAATCGTTATCAGCAATGAGCTCGTTTAACGACTTCGAAGCCTGATCGCCATGAACAGAGACAAGGGATCTATCGATTAAGGGGTTACAAACTGCATTAGCATCTATTCCTACGACCAGGTTGTAGTCAACAAAATTAAGTAGGGATTTGGTAAGAGATGGAAAAAATCTACATCATAATTATTAGGGAGTATACTGAGAAGAGAACCATTTTCAAATTATTCCATGAACCTGACACATATGTAAACCGCCCGTTTTCATCCCCTCCCGTTTTCTCTATTAGAAACGGGAATTTTCTGTTCTGAAGAATAATAACTCCTCTTGATGCACTATTATACGATGAAAACGCTATCACTTTAAAATGTCTATTCTGAAAGCGGGTAACATCAGGAGCCTTGAGATGGGATTCTTGTAGTAGGACCATGTCAGCTCGTTTGCGATGAAGATAATCTAGGCATTTGGATCTTTTTACGGGAGAATTTAGACCATTGACATTCCACGATATCACATTAAAGTCCCTCATTCTGTCACAATATAATTATACCTGAGACAAAGGTAGCCATAGTAACCGAACGCATCGACAAGAATTTCACCCCCAAAAAACACAAATAGTACAACAAAAATGGCAAACCCTGGTAGTTCTAACATTGTAATGGTTAAATACAATAAAAAAACAAAAAACAAATTACTATCGGCAGCTTGCAGAGAGGAAGAACACCCTCTCTTATCTGCCTGGAAAGCAAATTTAGTCGAGGCCATGCACTCGGACTATGAGTGGCAACAAGTTACTCAAGCATCAGCATCTCTCACCTGAGTGTCCATCACAGCGAAAATTAAACCTATATCCCTCCTCAAAGTGCCATAGTAGAAAACAAAGAAGGCCGAATTTACTCATCAGGCATCCCTGTAGGCGCGGTGGTGTCCATTTCCGTAGTGGCGCTCAGAGACGCGATGAAACGCTCCAGGTCTCCGGGGGTTTTGAAGAACAATTGCTCCTGGCCGTTACGTACTTTGACGGATGCAGGGTAAAGCAGGAATGACTCGATGCCTAATTGCTGGAGGTGTTTCCTCCCTTCGGCCATAGCTTTCCTTTTTTTGGACGTTCCCTGGCTAAAGTCAGGAAAGAACCTTAAAATACTCCCTTCATAACTCAGAGGAGGTGCGCTTCTGGCTCCCTGTAGGATCGCCTGTCGGTCATTGTAACGAAGGAGTTTGAAAATCAAAGTGCGCGCTCTATTCCTGGAGGGATCCTCATTCGCGTAGAGGCGGTGCGCCCGTTCAATCTCGATCGTCTTCCCTTGTAGAGCTGGAATCCACTTGGGAATATGGGTCTGCAAGAACTGAATTGCATTCCCTCCTTCAGCTCCTTCCCGCAGGCCCACCAACCTTAGGTTATTTTGTCTGGATTTATCTTCATAAAGAAATAGTTTCTCCTGGAGCTCCTCTAGGCAAGACTTGTTAGCAATCGAGTCCCTTTTAACATCCCGCACCGTAGCCTGGATTTTGTCACATCTATTGCCGAACGATTTGACATCCTTTTCCAGCGAGTCCAATCGTGCTGTAATCGTCGATATTTCCTCGCGAACGATCGTCGACATGCTTAGTTTTATGGCGCTCAGTTGCTTATCAAGCATTTCGGCAATGGCGTCGTGAAGGTTCTCATCGTCTTTATACCTTTTCTTCAACGGGGAGTGGATTAAATCTCGTTTAGATGCCATCTAGAGTGCCACTAAAACAAGGAATTTACATAAAATTCGGCCAAAAACTTAGTAGGGATAGAAAAATCTGAAAAAAAAGACAACTGAGGCAGAGCGTCGATATTAAGCAGCCATCACCGTCCGCTGCGCATGCGCATCCGGCTCATTACTTTGTTGTCCGGGGAAGCCCAACTGGCAGCTCAACAACTGCCGGCAGCTAGTCTCCTGGTTTACAGTGACTTGAAGTAGACCATCCTGCATCGGGTCGGCCAGAGTCCAGAACAGTACCGTAAGCTTTTCCGGTCAATGAAGTTGGAAGGGACCGGCCGCCCGTTTGCCTTCTCTCGGAAATGCTTGCTTGTTGACCAATGTGGTACTGGAGCAGCTGATGGGTTGAGTGCCATCACCTGCCATCGGTGGAGGAAGCGGTCCAACTGGCAGAGGACCATATGACACACACCTAAGAGTGGAAGAGCCCTCCCACTCTCTCTCCACCTGTGTTTTTCCCAATCTCTTCTCCCTCCCCTCTCACTCTGCTCTCTCACCACAGTCCAGCCAAGTACCACAGAGGCGTGGTATTCCGCTGCCAAAGGGTTTGACCCCCCCAAGTGACTTCAGTGCCTCACCGCTCTCCCCCTCAGGAGGATGTGCCGGCCGATGCGGGTGCGGGCATGGCACCTGGGCCAGCATGCTGGAGTTGCAGGGATCCAGGGCACTTCTGGGATCAATGCCCTGTCATGGATCCCCGACACTCCATAGGCTGCCCCCGATCAGGTCGTAGTGTACAGGATACTGGTAAGTGCCAAGGGGAGTACTCATCAAGCCTTGGTGGACACGGGTTGCAACCAGACCACTATCCACCAATGCTTGATTCAACGCAAGGCTTTGGTCACAACCAAGAGGGTGCGGGGATATTTGAAACTACCCTGTAGTGACCCTCCTTATCAAATTTCCCACCTCACTCATCCACTAATTCTGGGAACAAATTGGCCAAAGTTTGAAAATGTATTAAGGGATGTAATGTTGTTATGTATACCCTGTCTTGTTTCACTGTTGCCCTTTTGTTTGCCATTTTTGTCACTTTTGCATTTCTTAGTTTTCACTTTAGTCCCTTATGTAACTCCATAGTCTCTTTGTTAGCGTTCGTGTTTTCTGTCATTGTTTTCACCTGTCCTCATTAGTTTGCCTTTTGCTTCTGTTAATCACCTTGTTATCTTGTTTGAGTTCTGTTTGTTCATTGGCCCTTTTTCCCATGTTTATGTATTTATACCCTGTTTCTTTGTTCAGTCCTTGTCTATCGTTGTTTGATGTCAGCCTGGTGTGTGTTTCCTTCCCGAGTCCTCTGTTTGTTTACATCGTGTTTAGTTAACAGTTTTTATGTTTGATTTCCCCATTGTGGGTTGTTCCTTTGTGTTTACCTGTTTGTTAATTAAATAAAGTTTAAACTGCGTTTGGATCCGCATCTCCTCGTCTGCCTCGTTGCTCAAGCGTTACATAACGATAGACCACACATGGATCCAGCAGCTATACGGGCTAAATGCCGGCTGCTCAACTTGCGGCAAGAAGACCAGCCTTTGGTAGACCACGCTCTCTACTTTCTCCTCCTGGCAACCTTTACGGACTTCCCGGACTCCGCTTTGGTGTTTTTTTTTAAGGACAGCTTAAATCCCTCGCTGAGGGAGCGGGTGCCACAGGCAACGCCCGGCTGCACTCTCCGTGACTACCTGGAGACGACCCTACTAGCGTGCAGCTCACCGCTCCCTGTCACACCAGCCTCACCTGTCAGCGAGCAACCCCCCACGCCAGTGGCTTCCCTTGAACCTGCACAGTCCACTTCGTCCGCCCGGAGGAAGAGGAAAAGACAGGCTTCCGCCTCCCGGCCCACGCCTGCCCCGGTCTGCGAGCCAGAGCCCACGCCTGCCCCGGTCTGCGAGCCAGAGCCCATGCCTGTCACAGTGAGCGAGCCAGCAGCCACGCATGTCACAGTGAGCGAGCCAGCGGCCACGCTTGTCACAGTGAGCGAGCCAGCGGCCACGCATGTCACAGTGAGCGAGCCAGCGGCCACGCATGTCACAGTGAGCGAACCAGCGCCTACGGCCTCTACCGTCATCGAGCCTGAGCCCTCGTCAACCACGGTCAGCGAGCCTGAGCCCTCGTCAACCACGGCCAGCGAGCCTGAAGCCACGCTGACCAGGAACAGCATCCCAGCTTCGCCAGTCGCATCAGCCCGGAGGAAGAGGAGAAAGGGAGAGGTCTCTGCACTCCAGCCTCTGCCTGCCGCAGCCCCATGCCCTAAACTCCCCTTGGCTCTGCCCTCAGCGCCCGGCGAACCCAAGCCGGCACATACCACGGTAACCCAGCCAGAGCCTGTAGCCTCGACCGTCCCTGAGCCAGCGCCTGTAGCCTCGACCGTCCCTGAGCCAGCGCCTGTAGCCTCAACCATCCCTGAGCCAGCGCCTGTAGCCAGGACCGTCCAAGAGCCAGCGCCAGTGGTCATGCCCGTCCTAGAGCCAGCGCCTCCCGAGCCTTCCAGGGCTCCGCCTCTCGAGCCTACCAGGGCTCCGCCTCCCAAGATTCTCAAGTCTCTCGAGTCTTCCAGGGCTCCTCCTCCCGAGCTTTCCAGAGCTCCACCTTCCGAGTTTCCCGAGATTTCCAGAGCTCCGACTTCCGAGTTTCCCGAGCTTTCCAGAGCTCCGCCTTCCGAGTTTCCCGAGCTTTCCAGAGCTCCGCCTTCCGAGTTTCCCGTGCTTTCCAGAGCTCCGCCTTCCGAGTTTCCCGAGCTTTCCAGAGCTCCGCCTTCCGAGTTTCCCGAGCTTTCCAGAGCTCCGCCTTCTGAGCTTTCCAGAGCTCCGCCTTCTGAGCTTTCCAGAGCTCCACCTTCTGAGCTTTCCAGAGCTCCGCCTCCTGGGCTTTCCAGAGCCCCGCCTTCCTGAGCTTTCCAGAGCTCCGCCTCCCGAGCTTTCCAGAGCTCTGCCCCCCGAGCTTCCCAGGGCTCCACCTCTCAAGCCTCTCGAGCCTTCCAGGGCTCCGCCTCTCAAGCCTCTTGAGCCTACCAGGGCTCCGCCCCTCAAGCCTCTCGAGCCTCCCAGGGCTCCGCCTCTCAAGTCTCTCGAGTCTTCCAGGGCTCCGTCTCTCAAGCCTCCCGAGCTTTCCAGAGCTCCGCCCTCCGAGCTTCCCAGAGCTCCACCTCTCAAGCCTTTCGAGCCTTCCAGGGCTCCGCCTCTCAAGCCTCTCGAGCCTGCCAGGGCTCCGCCCCTCAAGCCTCTCGAGCCTCCCAGGGCTCCGCCTCTCGAGTCTCTCGAGTCTTCCAGGGCTCCGTCTCTCAAGCCTCCCGAGCTTTCCAGAGCTCCTCCTCCCGAGCCTCCTGGGGCTCCACCTCTCAAGCCTCTCGAGCCTCCCAGGGCTCCGCCTCTCGAACCTCTCGAGCCTTCCAGGGCTCCGCCTTCCAGGCCTCTCGAGCCACCCAGGGCTCCACCTCTCGAGCCTTCCAGGGCTCCGCCCCCGAGCCTCCTGCGGCTCCGCCCCCAGAGCCTCCTACAGCTCCGCTTCCAGAGCCTCCTATGGCTCCGCCTCTTGAGCCACTCAAGCCTTCGACGGCTCCGCCCTCAGAGCCTCCCGAGCCTCCTACGGCTCCGCCTCTCGAGCCACTCAAGCCTTCGACGGCACTGCCCTCAGAGCCTCCCGAGCCTCCTACGGCTCCGCCTCTCGAGCCACTCAAGCCTTCGACGGCTCCGCCCTCAGAGCCTCCCGAGCCTCCTATGGCTCTGCCTCCCGAGCCTCCTACGGCTCCGCCTCTCGAGCCACTCAAGCCTTCGACGGCTCCACCCTCAGAGCCTCCTATGTATCTGTCCCCAGAGACTCCAGAGCCTTCCTGGTCTCCGTTCCTAAAGCCTCCCACGGCACCACCTACCTCGGCTCCGCCTCATGAGCCTCCTTCAGCTCCACCTCCTGAGCCTCCCTCAGCTCCGCCTTCTGGGCCTTCTGAGCCATCACCTCCCTCGGCTCCGCCTCAGAGGTCCTCCTTGGCTCCGCCTCACGCGGCTCCGCCGGCCTCCCCTGTGGCCACTCCATCTCCTAGGCCACCAAAACTGGCCTCTGTCCTGTGGTCACCTCCCAGGTCCCCTGAACCGGCCCTTGGACCATGACCACCTCCCAGGCCACCAAAGCCGGCCTCTATCCTGTGGCCTCCTCCCAGGCCTCCTGACCCGGTCCCTGTCCTGTGGCCTCCTCCCAGGGCTTCTGACCCTGTTCCCGTCCTGTGGCCTCTTCCCAGGCCCCCTGACCCTGTTCCCGTCCTGAGGCCTCCCCCCTGGCCTCCTGACCCAGTCCCTGTCCAGTGGCCTCCTCCCAGGTCCCCCAAACCTGTCCTAGCCCTGTGGCCAGCTCCCAGGCCTCCTGCACCTACCCTTGCCCGGTGGCCAGCTCCCAGACCATCGAAACCTGTCCCTGCCCGGTCGATACCACCCCGGCCTCCTAAACCTGTCCCTTTGTGCCCCCATGGACTGCCTAATTGTCCCTTGTGCCCCCGTGGACTGTCTCATCTCCCTTTGTGCCCCCGTGGACTGTCTCATCTCTCTTTGTGCCCCCGTGGACTGTCTCATTTCCCCTCGTGGCCCCCCTTGGACTTCCTGCCTGCCCTCTGTGCCCCTTGGACTGCCTCCTTGTTCTTGTGCCCCCCCCTGGTCTGCCTGTCTGCCCCCGGTGCCATCATTTTGTTCTCTGTGGGTTTTTTGTCTTTTGTCTTTGTCTTCTAGGATCGTCTGGAAGCCGATCCTTTGAGGGGGGGGGCTCTGTTATGTATACCCTGTCTTGTTTCACTGTTGCCCTTTTGTTTGCCATTTTTGTCACTTTTGCATTTCTTAGTTTTCACTTTAGTCCCTTATGTAACTCCATAGTCTCTTTGTTAGCGTTTGTGTTTTCTGTCATTGTTTTCACCTGTCCTCATTAGTTTGCCTTTTGCTTCTGTTAATCACCTTGTTATCTTGTTTGAGTTCTGTTCGTTCATTGGCCCTTTTTCCCATGTTTATGTATTTATACCCTGTTTCTTTGTTCAGTCCTTGTCTATCGTTGTTTGATGTCAGCCTGGTGTGTGTTTCCTTCCCGAGTCCTCTGTTTGTTTACATCGTGTTTAGTTAGCAGTTTTTATGTTTGATTTCCCCATTGTGAGTTGTTCCTTTGTGTTTACCTATTTGTTAATTAAATAAAGTTTAAACTGCGTTTGGATCCGCATCTCCTCGTCTGCCTCGTTGCTCAAGCGTTACAAATGTGTGGATGGGTCCTGCGAAAAAGTGGTCAGATGTGAAATGTGAGATGCTTTGTCAGGGGAGGCGGAGGCCATCTATGTCAGATCCACTTTGGAATGACATGAGGGAGGGAGAGGCATCGGACCCTCCCACCATTTGGGTGTTTACCGAAAGGGATTTCTCTCTGGAGCAGTCAAGAGACGAGACACTTAGACATAACTTTGACCAAGTGAAAATAATTGATGGTCAACGTGTCCAAACGTCACACTTTCATATCCTTATTTTGCCCTAATAAAATAAGTGCTGTATCATGTAAATCTGTGCATGAGGATGCTAGAAATTGGGACAAATGGCTTGATGACCTGTTTTTTACATTGCGAGAGGTCCTGCAAGCCTCCACAGAGTTTTCCCCATTCAAACTGCTGTAAGAGCAGCGCCAGTGTGGTAAGATGGGAACCTGGGGAGGAGGTTCCTTCAATCATTAAGAACGAAATTCAATACGTTCTTGATCTTAGAGCAGAACTCCACACTTTGGGGCAACTAACACAGGAGAATTTGCTCCAAGCTAAGGAACATCAAAGATGCCTGTATACCAGGGGAACACGGCTACAGGAATTTGCACCAGGAGACAAAGTGCTCGTACTACTTCCCAAATCGAGCTCCAAATTACTAAGTGTCAAGGGCCCTTTGAGGTCACATGATGGGTGGGCACCGCTTGATTTTACTCAACACTGTCACAGTATTTGACAAAGGGTTATTGGCAGATCCCTGTGACACCAATTTCCCTTGAAAAAAAGGCCTTCTCCACACCGTTTGGGTTACACCAATTTGTGACACTTCCGTTTGGTTTGTTTGGGGCCCGGGCTACATTTCAGCGCCTCATGGACCGAATCCTTAGGCTGGATGAGACCTCAGACCACAGGATGTATGTCTCCCTGGCCTGTGTCGGGCGGTGGGGATATATGACGGCAGGGGCATGGTCGAGCGTTCGTCTGGAGAGAAAGTATTAAGGGTGCAATCACCTGAGCCAGATTATGACTAACTCCTGTTTCCAATTGCAGTAAGCTTGGGGAGAGCATAATAAAAGGAACCACGCCAGTGCCAAGAGAGAGGAGAGAGCTACATGTCTGAAAAGACTGTGTTGTGCTAATGTGTGTGAAATTGTAAAGTGCTTGAGTTTGTCAATTTGCCTTACATTTGAGTGAAATAAACCAGTTCCCTGTGTCCTCCTTTCCCTCCCTGTGGGAAGTGTGTAATATCCACTAATATCCCTCTCCAAACATCAACCCCACCCTAACCCCCAATGAACAACCCTGTGGTCACATAATATAATAAACATACAAACAATCAAACCAAAAAATAAATACATTAAATATATAATGAATATACATAATTAAACTAAACTTCTCTCTCCTCATCCCTTTCCCGAGAGTCCCCCAAAACCACCACATACCTACCGCACTTTCTGAAAAACAAGTCACCAAACCCCAGAATTCTACCTGCCACCTCCTGAAAAGCTGCCACCCTCCTGCAAATTTATGACCACCCCATGGCCCAAAATACAAAGTCTGTGCCCAAAACGTCACAAAAATATATCAACCAAATATTTGTGATCTTTGCACAAATATTTTACTCTGCCCAGCCGGGTGCCCCTATCCAGAGTAAAATAATCTGAAATTAATAATTTTTTTTGAACAACTACTAAATTAAGAAAAGTACGAAACACGAAAAGCTCCAATAAAGAGTGGGACAAAATCACTTATGCGCATCCTGGATGCTGAATGACGCAATTCAACACATTTTTGGCGCCGCCCAGACACAGATGATGCACTTTAAGTAACTGGAACACTTGAAGTCACATGGTGATTTTCTCCGCATTCCAAGTATAAGTCTTTGCAGAACAGTAATGGGTGTTTTCAAATCTGTGGGTGTTTTCAAACCAGGATGGGTGTTTCTAAAATGTTCAATTAAAGTAAGGAATCTCAGTGTAGAAATCTAATTATTAAAGCAGTGTCAGACAGAATCTGCAGAATGACTCCTGACAAATACTCTTTACAGCACCTCACAAATAAACCTGTGGATTATGCATAGTAACAGGAACATTACGCAAAGCAGAGGATCACCAACAGTGGTGCATTAAAGGACTGTACATAAAATTAAAACGAAACAAATTCTCAGAGAGAAAAGCTGTTCATGTTGACAATGGGGATCAAATTGAGAGCTTGTGAACTGGAAAGGAATTGAGAAATCTTTATAAAAACACAGCCAAAATGGATATTGATAAAAGGATCAATAATCAGCATTATTGATCATGTCAAATACAATTTAGTCTTTGGTACACATCTTTGGTTTTGTGTCCATGAACAGGTACTTCAACTATACTGATGTTCTGTATGTAGCTGTTGGGGTACTTCGGCAAAAAGGTTGGGATAACCTGAATTAGAAGTATGTGAAAAGAATATGCAATGTTGATTACAAAATGTATTAAAGTTTCACTACTTATCACATTCCACCAGAAACCAGAATGCAAATGCAATTGCCGACTTTTCATTCTCTAGACCATTGTGACTATGAAAGAAGTTCAAAACAATCTGCTCTGAAGGTTGAACTTGAGGAATTTAATCTTAGTTTTGATCTGAAAATGCTTCACTCGGAAAATGAGCCCCTTTTTTAGGTTTAACGGAAAGGTGGTGCACTTGTTAGTTATCTGAAGGATCGATACAGCAATCCCACTCGGAAGAAGCATGACTCATAATGAGAGAACTCCAGAGCAGCGGCTGCCTCCAACCGTAATATATGCTGTCAATAAGTCGCAAGCAGATCAAGTCCAGAGAAGGAGAGAAACTATGTTAAATAATGAGCAGGAACCGTGCTTTCCTGACCCATATACTGTATACCTCATTCTGCTTAGTTTATTCTCTATCTGTGTTTCCCATCCTTGTTGATAAAGGGCTAAGTTGCCTAGACCACTTTTGGAGGCAGATGCACATTGTGTACCGTTTGTCAAATCCAAACTCTATTTTTGCAAAGGTTAATAGGCAGGCTTGCAAGAAGAAAAAAAATGTGAAGGCAAATGTTTTAAGTGGAGCCCTTTGCAATTCCAAACAAGGCATAACATTTGGAGACTGTTTTTCTGATGCAGTGGAATAACCTTTGAAAGAATCTGGCCTGATTATACAGGTGAGATAGTCATTGTAATCCTGCCTGAGTGAAATCCAACTTTTAAAAAAACTTTTCTTGAACTGCACAAGGGTTAGAATGAATGTGATTACTGCAGCAAGCAGAGAAAGAAAGGGATACGTGAGCAATAGTACAGGGCAAAATAATAGTATATGCTGAGCGACAGTAGACATGTCAACTGAAATATTTGCGTGGCTGACAGAGAACAGGAAGGTTTTATGATATTTACAAGTGCAACAAAGAAACACTGAGCAAAGCAAAGATATAGAGAGGTACATGTTCCAAAAAGTCAAGATGAGAAAGAACTTGTGCCAAGCATTTTTTATAGTTTCCATTATTTATTATTAATACTACTTTGTAGGTTCTCGTGGTGGTGCGGTTACTCACCTCATTCCGGGTGGCGGAGGACAAGTCTCAGTTGCCTCCGCTTCTGAGACTGTCAATCTGTGCATCTTATCACGTGACTCATCGTGCATGACACCGCAGAGACTCAGCATGAGGAGAAGTTCTATTGGTGTTTATATTGCAAAAGTGTGACTGTACATTATCCGGCTTATTACAAGACTACTTGTCAAAAAATTTATAAATTGGCATTAAATAATGATTTGAGTGATTATGAATCAACATTTTATTATGTGAGAAAAAAAGAGACCATGGGTTCTCCAGAAACAGCTAAATTCAACATCAATTTTGTTCTGTTGCGTTTTATATTGCAAAAATGACCGTTTGACTGCTTATTATGCAGCTTTTTACAAGACAACTGGTCAAAAATATTCTTAAATGGCCATTAATAATTATTTGAGTTGAAATATTGTTAGTATGCGAGAAGAAAGATACCGCAGAGTCTCCAGAAATAGCTTAATTCAACCTCCTGTTTGCATCTGAGTTCTGTTAGCGTTTATGTTGCGAAAATGTGAATACTCATGATTCCCATTATTACGGGACTATTTGCCAAATAAATAAATACTTGGACATGAAATATGAATTGCTCTTAGAATAGTTTTCAGAGTGATTCAAGAAGGAAAGATAACTCACAATACCCGGATGACCGGTGAAATATCCCTTTATCTCTTGATTTGCAGTCCTTAATCAGAAATATTGGACCACTGGTTGGTACGATTGACCAATCAGAATCAAGTATTCCAGAGAGCGGTGATATAAATATCATTATTTTCATACAAAATGTCTCATGCCATGAGATTGTTCATATCATTCATCCCTAGTGATCAGAAAGTTGAGTTGTTGTATTCCATAACCTTTACTTTGGAAGGTCACACAGCAGAGACTGATATAGACAACAGAACGGGAAAGTGTCATAAGTTTATAGAGGTGAATCTTAATCCTCTTTTGCTTTGATTTTGTTAAGTACTGTAAAGCTATCCTGTTTTTGAGAAGTATCACGTGATGGGAACTGTTGAACCATGACCATGAGTTTTCCAGGGAATGTTGATGCTTACCATAGTTATGCATGAGAGATACCTTGAAATGCCAAAGAGTATGTTATTCAAGCCCAAACTACATGCTTGTGTGTTTGCAAACACACATTATTGGATGCCATAAGGACTTACGTCATGAGAACATCAAGGTTTCAGGATATCCTAGTGATGTAATGTCCTTAGTTCCCTTCAAGATTTTCCATACTACATTAAACTTGCATAGACAACTCAACGTGTCAAAACATGTGTGCGAATTACTACACCACCACCAGTGTTCAAATTGCAATGGGGCTGAGGGGTCCTGGATCATTCTGTTTAATTGAATTAAGAAAGGAAGAGAAAACAATAGAAAAAAAGTGTTTTGAGAAGTAACGTACTGTCCTGACACCTGACATGACGGATGTCAACTTGGTATATTGGTACTCCGAACTTAAATTAATTACCTCTGGCAAACTAAGCAATAGTACTCTTAGATGCATTAAAGAATAACATGTTTTTACTCTGAAATAATATCCTGAAAAAAAGGACTAATATGATGGTTAATTTGGCAGTGCCAACTGTACGGCCTGCCCTAGGAGGCCTATTGCCCACCGTAGATCTTAGAGCTGGAGCCTTGCTTGATTTCTACAGTAGAGGCAGTACCAACACAATTCGTTATGTTGATGTCAATGACTTAACGTTCAATTGTCAAACAACTATAATATTTATATATATATTTATCACCATTTACTAAAAGGTAAAGTTATTTTATTGATTGAAATTGAACTGCTATTTGTATCAACTATTGAAATTGTGACAACCTTAGACCTATACATGCGATTTTGTTTCTTTAAAGTTATTTGAAACAGATTTGTTTTTTTTATTCTGTCGAAATGTCTAAACGCAAGACATTTAGAGAATAGGACTATCATTGTGTATGCTTGTCTTCACAATATAAGATAAAAAAATGTATAATTGTTCATACAAAATACAAATATTATTTCTGTGATTGTCTTTGTGCTGTACATTCACTTTTAAAATGTCTGGTTTTTAGTAAGGTTAACCGTAGTAGTTAGCAGTATTGGATGTAATCTGATTACAAAGTAATTTGTTGCTGTAATATAATTGCTTTTTAGTTAAAAGTACTGAATGCATTATATTTTAAATTCTTGTAACCAGATTACAGTTACTTAGTTTCAATTAAGTTATTTTAAAGTTCAATACATATCTCTAAAATAATATTATTTATGTAGAACGCAAATCAAAACATGAATCATTTTTAGGCAGATGCTATTTACACCCCAGGGCAAATAGTGGGAGATATCGTTTGCACCCCAACCTTGGCGCAACTAATGGTAGATTCTATTGCACATAGTGTCAGATACTATTGAAATACTAACACACAGTATGGGCATCACTGCAGTGTGTTTATTGTGTTTATTAAGAGTCCCACAGACACACTACATTAACCCCTAACCCTAAACCTAACTCTAACCCAACAATAGAAAAAATAACCTTGGGCTTACAACTGTAAAAATAGTTTCACCGTGGTATTTTGTAGTAAATTTATAGTAACCACAAAATTAACCATGGTTATATTAGCACCATATTACTGTACTTACACCATGGTTAATTGCATTATAACTATGATTTCTGCCAAAAAACATGGTTACTACAATATTACTATAGTACGATGCAATCTACACACAAGCGATGCTGAGCCGCGGGAACGAGTGCGATTGACAGACACTCTCTGAACTCCCTGACATTCACCGTGACCAAATCACTGCACTGAAATCAACATTTATATTCATCTTTACCTATTATTTTAAGTACTTTTAAAGGAAATGTTAAGAGTTCAAACAGGAAATCAGATGGGTAAAATAATGTGACAAAAGGCCGACTCAAGCCGTGGTTGCTAGGACAACACTACACATTCACACTATCTTTACACCCCATGCCTCTACACCTGTTGTATAGTTTGTAATACAGTTGTGGCCAAAAATATTGGCACCCTTGGTAAAAAAAAAATCACAAAAATCTAACCTTTGATTAAAGTAAAACAATTAAATAGAGGAAATATCTAATTAATAAATACATATTTTCCTCCAAAAAGCATTGGCCATGATTATTGGCACCCTTTTATTCAATACTTTTTGCAACCTCCCTTTGCCAAGATGTCTTCTATAGTCTAGTCTTCTACTATACTATGAGGTTGGAGAACACCTGGCAAGGGATCTGAGACCTTTCCTCCATACAGAATCTCTCCAGATCCTTCAAATTCAGAGGACCATGTTGGTGGACTCTCTTCTTTAGTTCACCCCACAGGCTTTCTATGGGGTTCAGGTATAGGTATTTTGATGGTCATGGCTGAACCTTGATTTTGTGGTTAGTGAACCATTTTTGTGTTGATTTTGATGTTTGTTTTGGATCATTGTCCTGCTGGAAGATCCAACCACGGCCCATTGTAAGCTTTCTAGCAAAGGCAGCCAGGTTTAGATTTTCTATCTGTTGGTATTTGATAGAGTCCATGATGCCATGTATCCAAACAAGACTCACGGAACCTCTGGCAGAAAAACAGCCCCACAACATTAAAGATCCAGCACCACATTTAACCATGGGCATTGGGTTCTTCTTCATCTCTGTGTGCGCCAACCCCATCTCTGGTGTTTGCTGCCAAAAAGCTTTTTTAGAACCTGGTCACATTTAAAGTTCCAGTAGTGTCTGGCAAACTGAAGATGCTTGAGTTTGTTGTTGGATGAAAGCAGAGGCTGTTACCCTCCAAAACAACTTGTGGTGATGTAGGTGATGTCTGATATTTTTTATGAGACTTTCTGACCCCAAGACCCAACAAATTTCTGCAATTCTCTAGCTGTGAACTTTCGAGAATCCTTTGGCAGTTTTCCTTTAGCCTCTTCCCATTTTGTGAAGCTCAACAACCTGTTGCCTCACATAAGAACTATATTCTTTAGTATAACCCATTGTGATTGATGATTAAGGGAATTTGGCCTGTGTGTTACCTCATATTTATACCCCTGTGAAACACGTCATGGCTGAAATATTTCATGTTCCTAGTCACCCAGTTGCGCAATTTTTTTTAAAAATATGAATGGGAATATACATCGGATATATTTTACTCTATTACTATTTAATCTATGCAGATTTTTTTTTCACAGCCTTCTTTTCATTGCTAATATTTTTGGCCACAGCTGTAGATTTCTCTGGTTTCACCAGACTACTTGGGTGCAAATAGCTGGAAAGTGTAGTAGATGCTATTTACCCTGGGGTGTATAAGTATGAATATGTATGTCTGTATGCATTATACAGAAACATTATTTTGAATTCGAAAAAATGTATGATGTTGACTAAAAGTGTCTTAAAGTGTTTTATACTCGTTTCCTTGTAATACGTTACCGAAAAATATGACAAACACTTTGCATCGACAAAATGAGAAAATAACAGATCCTGTGGACAGGGTGCTTCCTGGTCGAAAATGTTAAGCTGTATTTAATACAGGCAGGTTGACTCTTTCTCAGGTTCTGCTGTATTAAAAACAGATTCTGCAGCTGCTGGCAGGCTTTGTTCTTGCGCACATATAATTTATTCAGTGAGAGTGCCGCTATTTTTCTGCTTCATGTTACAGGCGATGTCCCCCTGCCTGCTTCATTTGTATTGAATAATGTCATGCTGTCCCAGCCACTGAAACATTGCCCACAAAAACTCTTACGAGACTCATTTAATTTGCAAGCCCATGTTTGCGTAGGCTGCATTGTCAGTGGGCTGCACCACACAGCAGTTTTGTGGTCATCTTGTGTACTTTAATCATGATAAGACTCATTTTCCACAAAAATGCAGTGCTTTGATTGACTGTTGATAGGAAAAGGCAACTATCAGTTGAATCAGAAGAGTAATTTTTCTCTAAAAGGTAAAATAAACCAAATATGTAATTGGTAAAAACTCCCTCATGTGTTTAAAAACCCAAATAACTTTCTTGGGGTTAGCAAAACACAAAAGGAGATATTTTAATAGATGCTTAGTTTGTTGATTTCAATACAGTGGCAGTTGATAGTGATTCACTTAAAGCTTTAAAAAGTAAAATGTGCTTCTTGTATCATATTAATGAATGAAATTGAAATATTGAGGGTTACTCAAGTTACTAAAAATAACTTAACCCAAAACAAACTGTGATTACTTCTCAAAAATTATTCTTGTGAAAAATGTAATCATGTGACTTATTCCTTTAATTTTAAATTTCTTTCTTAAACACTTTTCACAGAAAGAATTTTAGTTCCCCTTCTGTCGCTCTCTCCACGTTGTGTCGGAGAAGCGACACTAGGGGTCTCTCTTGAGCACCGATATCCACCTCTGATCTATGAAAAAAGGCCAATGAGAGTTGGCAGCCAGTATTTGCATGTCCTGCCCCCGGACATACGGGTATTTAAGCGGCGCAAATACGGGAGTTCATTCAGAAAATTTCTTCGGAGCCGATGGTCTGTCTGCAGTTTGCTGCGAGTTTACACACCACTATTACGTTCCTGTTTCCTCTGACGATCTGCATGCTGTTGGATTTGACGGCGCACAACAGCGGCTTTCTCCGGGCCGCCGTGAGCGTGAACCTTCCATCCTCCCCACAGCCTTCACGGTTGGATGACTGCTTCCTGGGGACAGCGCGCCGTTCGCGGCCACGCATCCCCCCGGTCCCATTTTTCCCGGAGGTGCATGACGAGCTGACGTCTACGTGGAGAGCCCCGCTCTCCGCTTGTCTAGGTGCCACCCGCTCCACTCTCACCACCCTCG
This sequence comes from Xyrauchen texanus, assembly GCF_025860055.1. Lineage (NCBI taxonomy): Eukaryota > Metazoa > Chordata > Actinopteri > Cypriniformes > Catostomidae > Xyrauchen > Xyrauchen texanus. The sequence continues at coordinate 7,738,179 of NC_068317.1, forward strand.
ACGGCGGAGAGCGCCACGGATACAGGGCGATTCCCCAGGTCGATAGGGCAGTTGCATACCATCTATGCCCCGGTAGCCCTACCTCCTGGCGTGGCCACCCCGTACTCCCATCCAAGCCCTGTAGGACAACATCCTCGCTCAACGCGAAGGCCTACAGTGCGGCTGGATGCGCTGCCTCCGCCCTGCATGCGATGGCCCTCCTGCGAGTCCACCAGGCCAAAGCACTCAGAAACATGCACGGGGGTGGACCTGATCCTGACGAGCTGCAGGAACTGCGCTCAGCGACCGACCTCGCCCTGAGAGCGACGAAGGCCACAGCGCAGGCACTCGGAAAGGCGATGGCCACCCTAGTGGTCCAGGAATGCCATCTCTGGCTCAACCTGGTCGAGATGCGTGAGGCCGACAAGAACCACTTCCTGGACGCACCTGTCTCCCAGATTGGCCTTTTCGGCGACACCGTCGAGGACTTCGCCCAACAGTTCTCCGCGGTGAAGAAGCAGACGGAGGCCATATCTCACATCATGCCCCGCCGCACACCTGCCGCTACGGGCCCTGCCCCGTCTGCTCGCCGAGGGTGTCCCCTTGCGGCGAAGAAACCAGCTCCTGCTCCGCCTCAACCCGGGCCCAGCTCTCAGCTCCAGCGTCGAGCACCCCGCAGGTGGCACACGCCCCCTGTCTCACGAACCCCCTCTAGGACCCGGAAGGCTCCAAGCGTTCCTGAGACAGTCGACCCAGAGCCGAAGACGTTAGATCCGGAGGTGGTAAGACCGCTCCGTCCCCCGGTGGAGGGCCGGGAGGAGAATCCTTTGTTTTTTCATTTGCCACACCCCCTGATGGGGGCTGTGGTACCCACATTCTCAATAAAAGAGCTATTTCCTTTGCCTCTGGGTCACCTGGCTCATAAATGCCGTTCTCACGGCAATCTGCTCTCAGATTACGACAGTCCCGGTACACCGGACGCGGCGATCCCGCCTTCCGCCTGTCCACGACTGTCCCCCGGCCGACCGGTTCAGACGAGTCCAGAGGACGCCAACATCAGACCTCCTCCTCAGTCACGAACCCGCCCTCTGCCGGGCGCGCGGAGCAAGGTAAGTGCTTTGAGTTTATTCTCAGCCTCAGGCCGCAACGAAGCCGCCCGACGCTGCATTACCTGTTCCGCCCCGCTGCGAGGCCCCGCCGGGTACGTCCAAAATACTCGTCCTTTTGGTGCACATAGCGCAGAGCTGGGAAGCGTGGTTTTCGCTTCCCAACGCGTCACGCTGGCTGCACCAGACCATTCGACTCGGTTACGCAATTCAGTTTGCCCGGCTCCCGCCCCCCTTCAGGGGCGTCCGTTTTTCCGCAGTACACGGCGAGCATGCCAGTTCCCTGCGCACGGAAATCAAGACCCTCTTAGCCAAGGGCGCGGTAGAGCCCGTCCCTCCAGCTGAAATGAGGAAGGGTTTCTACGGCCCTTACATCATTGTACCCAAGAAAGGCGGCGGCTTACGACCAATCCTGGACCTGCGAATTTTCAATCGGGCCTTGTTAAAACTCCCGTTCAAAATGCTCACGCAGAGAAATATTCTGGCTGGTGTTCAGCATCTAGATTGGTTCGCAGCGGTAGACCTGAAGGACGCGTACTTCCACGTCTCAATTCTGCCGCGACACCGACCCTTCTTACGGTTCGCGTTCGACGGCCAGGCGTTTCAGTACAAAGTCCTCCCCTACGGCCTGTCTCTGTCCCCTCGCGTCTTCACGAAGGTCACAGAGGTGGCCCTTGCCCCGCTACGAGTAGCCGGCATCCGCATTCTCAACTACCTCGACGACTGGCTCATCCTAGCACACTCTCGAGAGTTACTATGCACACACAGAGACCAGGCGCTCCGGCACATCAGCCACTTGGGGCTTCAGGTCAACTGGGAAAAGAGCAAGCTCACTCCGGTTCAGAGCATCTCTTTTCTCGGGTTGGAGTTAGACTCAGTCTCAATGACAGCACGTCTCACGAGCGAGCGTGCTCAGTCGGTGCTGGACTGCCTCGCTTCCTTCAAGCCAGGCACGGTGGTCCCTCTAAAACTTTTCCAGAGGCTCCTGGGGCATATGGTGTCCTCCGCGGCGGTCGCGCCGCTGGGGTTGATGCATATGAGACCACTCCAGCACTGGCTCCAGACTCGAGTCCCGAGACAAGCATGGCACCACGGCACGCATCGGGTAAGGATCACCCCCGCCTGCCTCAAAACACTCCGACCCTGGACAGACCTCTGCTTTTTACGGGCAGGAGTGCCCCTGCAGCAGGTGTCCTGATGCGTTCTGGTCACAACCGATGCCTCCCGGTCCGAGTGGGGTGCCGTGTGCAGCGGGCACGCAGCAGCGGGCCGTTGGAAAGGGGCCCCGCTGCGTTGGCACATCAATTGCCTGGAGTTGCTGACCGTCCTTCTTGCTCTCAGGAAGTTCCTCCCGTTAGTTTGGGACAAACATGTCCTCGTGAGATCGGACAGCACCACGGTGGTGGCGTACATAAATTGCCAAGGCGGCATACGCTCCCGCCACATGTCACATCTCGCCCGCCGTCTCCTCCTATGGAGTCAGCAGCGACTCAGCAGCGTGCCACTCACATCCCCGGCAAGCTCAACGTCGTAGCGGACGCGCTATCACGACAACGCCTGCCCGGCGGGGAGTGGAGGCTTTACCCCAGTCGGTCCAGCTGATTTGGGAACGGTTTGGCAAGGCCCAGGTAGACCTGTTTGCCTCCCAGGAAACCTCCCACTGCCCGCTCTGGTACGCCCTAACAGAGGCTCCCCTCGGGACAGACGCACTGGCACACAGCTGGCCCTTGGGGCTGCGCAAGTATGCATTTCCCCCAGTGAGCCTTCTTGCACCGGTGCTGTGCAAGGTCAGGGAGGACGAGGAGCAAGTCACGTTAGTGGCCCCCTACTGGCCCACTCGGACTTGGTTCTCGGAACTCAGACTTCTCGCGACAGCTCCTCCCTGGCGAATTCCCCTGAGAAAGGACCTCCTCTCTCAGGGACGGGGCACGCTCTGGCACCCGCGCCCAGACCTCTGGAAACTCCACGTCTGGTCCCTGGACGGGATGCAGAAGAGCTAGCCGGCTTACCGACGACCGTTGTGAATACAATCAACCAAGCCAGAGCCCCCTCTACCAGGCACCTTTACGCCCTAAAGTGGCGCTCATTCGCAGATTGGTGTTTTTCCCGAACCGAAGACCCGCAGAGATGCGCAATCAAGTCAGTGCTCCTGTTCCTACAGGAGAGGCTGGACAGGAGGCTGTCCCCATCCACCCTCAAGGTGTATGTTGCCGCCATTGCCACCCACCACGATCTTGTAGACGGCAAGTCTTTGGGTAAGCACGACCTGATCCTCAGGTTCCTGAGAGGCGCCCGGAGGTTGAATCCCTCCCGGCCAGGCCTAGTTCCCTCCTGGTATCTCTCAGTAGTCTTGGCAGGACTCCAGAGACCCCCTTCGAGCCGCTTGAATCAACTGGACTCAGGGCCCTCTCTCTTAAGACGGCCCTGCTGATCACGCTCGCCTCTATCAAGAGGGTCGGGGACCTGCAAGCGTTCTCTGTCAGCGACACTTGCCTGGAGTTCAGTCCGGCGGATACGTCTGTGATCCTAAGGCCGCGACCGGGCTATGTGCCCAAGGTTCCTACCACACCCTTCCGAGATCAGGTAGTGAACCTGCAAGCACTGCCCTGGGAGGAGGCAGACCCAGCCCTTTCGTTGCTATGTCCAGTGCGCGCCCTGCGCATTTACCTGGACCGCACACAGAGCACCAGACACTCTGAGCAGCTCTTTGTCTGCTTTGGGGGACGGCAGAAAGGGAATGCCGTCTCCAAACAGAGGCTCGCCCACTGGGTTGTCGACGCCATCACACTGGCTTATCACACCCAGGCCGTGCCCCTACCCTTGCGGGTCTGAGCTCACTCAACAAGGGGTGTTGCGTCCTCGTGGGCACTGGCCAAGGGCACCTCCCTAGCAGACATCTGTAGAGCCGCGGGTTGGGCAACACCTAACACCTTCGCGAGGTTTTACAACCTCCGCGTTGAGTCAGTTGCGTCTCGTGTTTTCTCAGGTCCGAGCCCGTAGAACTCGGTAACACGTAGACCGACCGGCCGGGTGGATCGCTTGCACCCAGCGCCCTTTTCCTGACGTCAGGGTAAAGTAGTGCGCCTTTTTTCACTCCACTCCGAGTCGGGACCCTGGTCGATTCCTCCCCAGCCCTCCGGGTCCGCGGTTCAGCGGAGGAACTCGCCGACCCAAGCCACTGCGGGTACCCTGTTGGCTACCCTGTACTGGTATAGGTGCTCCACAGGTAAGGCCTCCTGCTCGGACTCCCCCTGTGTGTAATTCCACGGTTCTGTCCCCTTACGAGCGGACCCCCGTGTCTCCCTTAGGCAGTTACAGCTGCCCCGGTCGCCGTGCTGTAGCAACTCCCCCCTTTCGAAGCTGGATCTACCACCGCACCATACTTTCCACACGAGCCCTAAGAGGGCTGTGTGACGAGTCTACCACTTTTCCTCCCCAAGAAAAAGGGCAGGTGTGGTCTCCGCAGGGTCTGGGTAAGACCCCCTTCCCTATATGCGTGTAAGGGCCCCGGCCGTGATTGCTCTATGCGAGAAACATAGAGAGAAAAGAGGCCCAGCCAGGCTGGCCCGTTCCCATGTTGGCAAACATCGCCTTGTTCCCCTCCCAGGGTAACTAGAAGGATCTCGATGTTCTTATGGGGCATTGGGGAAGGGTACGTGCAGCCAGGTACAGACGATGCGCGGCACTGGATGAAATCCCTGCCCGCCTCTGTATCGGCGGTTCACGTTCACGGTTCAGCGCATGGCAAGATTGGAATGGGTCCCCTAGTGTCGCTTCTCCGACACAACGTGGAGAGAGCGACAGAAGGGGAACGTTTGGTTACGTATGTAACCTCCGTTCCCCAAGGGAGGGAACGACACGTTGTGTCTTTCCTCCGCCATGTCGCTGAACTGAGCCACTGTTGTGGCCGGACCATTTCCGGCTCCTCAGAAAAATCCTGAATGAACTCCTGTATTTGCGCCGTTTAAATACCCGTATGTCCGGGGGCGGGACATGCAAATACTGGCTGCCAACTCTCATTGGCCTTTTTTCATAGATCAGAGGTGGATATCGGCGCTCAAGAGAGACCCCTAGTGTCGCTTCTCCGACACAACGTGTCGTTCCCTCCCTCGGGGAACGGAGGTTACATACGTAACCAAACGTTTTTCTGCACAGTGTATTCGAAATAATATCTATATTTCTTCATTGTTCATTGTTGTCAACAAAACAAACAAACATACATATGAAAATAATTCATGTTTAAATCTATTCTCAATAAAATGTTCTAAATAACTTTGTTTAACCCCAATAAGGTTAACATAAAAGAAATTAACATTGTTAAAATTTTGTAACTGTGATCTGATTACACTCATTTTAATTTGTTACTTTTTTCACTATAAACATTAGTTAGATTACAACCCTAACCATTACTAACTACCCAACACTGGTTATGACGTCGTGACAAAAGAACCAATTAAGTTTTATGTTATTGTGGTTGCCATATTTGATTTATGCTCTGCTAACAGAAGTATTCTTTTTTTTAGCACTCCCCAATCTTTCATTGGTTGAACACTAAGATATCAATATTGTGGCCTCAATATGGGAAACAATGCATTTAATAAGGGACATTTTGTACATATCATCACTAAAACACAGGACAAAATTTTGTAAAAAAAAAATGGGACGTCCCAGCAAATATGGGACAGTTGGCAGCCCTAGTTTATTAGACTTAGTTTAGCCCTAACCATTTGCCCTTACTCTGAACTGTCCTTTTCATATGCCATTGTGTTTTTTATTTATTATAATTTAATTTCAACGTGGCTTCGAAAATGGTGATGCAAGCAGTCTACTTCTGGAATCTATACATACTGTGACGAGGAGGAGGACGTGGCAGATTAGGACAATTCAGCACCGGGCATGCATCCCTTGGCCCGGCGCTGAATTGTCCTAATTTGCCAGGAGGGGGATAAAGATGAGCTGGAGGTGCCAGTTTGAGAGAGAGAGAGACACATGCTGCTGCTGTGTGTGTCTGTCTTTGTGTTTGTTTGTATATTTCATGTATACCAGTAAAGTTATGTTGACTGTTCTGCCAGTTCCTGCCTCCTCTTTGCCCATCCTGAACATTGTTACATTGGTGCCAAAACCCAGGAAGGAGGATGGATGTGCTGTCATGGAGTCCTTGCCACTGCTGTCCACCGGGAAGCAGTGGAGCCACTGCCACACGCCAGGGGATGGAGTTGCTACCATCCACCAGGACTGTTAGTAACATGAGGAGCCATTACTGTCTGCCAGGGGTCAGAGGACTCACTACCATCCACCAGGGGAGGAGCGGCTGTCGTCCGCCAGGGGGCGGAGGAGTGGCTGAGGACCAGGCGACGGCGTGTCCGGGGACCGGCGAGCAAGTTTTTCTCTCTCTCTCACTCGGTCTCTCCTCCTCACTCCTTCCCTCTCCCCTCTCCCAGGGCTACAGAGAGTCCAGGGAAGACCTGCTGGCAGAAGAACGGCCAGAAGGGCAACACATCCATTACATGAAGGGAGAGGAGTACGTTAAACCAGAGGTTTCCCCAGCCTGAATCAGTGGTGGAGGAGTGTGACGAGGAAGTGGGCATGGCCGCACTGTGAGGTTGCATGCCCGGTGCTGAATTGTCCTTATCAGCAGGGAAGGGGTTAAAGATGAGCCAGAGGTACCAATGTGAGAGAGAGAGATACATGCAGCCACTGTTTTTGTGTCGGGGTGTTTAAGTTCATTTATGTCATTAAAGTTATGTTGACTGTTCTGCCTGCTCCCGCATCCTGCTTGCCCATCCCAAACCCCATTGCACATACTCTCTTCAATTGCAATTAACAGACCAAATATATATGCAAATATATTGTATATACTGTATGTAAAATTCCAAATATAATTTCACTAGTGGTCTCAGACTTTTACACCACACTCTATATACACTGCCCCAGCTATAAGGCAGTGCAGTTGTTACATACTGTGCTGTAGCATCTGTTTTGGCCTCGTCGAGTTGACATGCATGATGTGCAAAGCTAAGCAGTTCATAAAATGCCTTTCATCAACTTAAAATCCACTTCAGTTTTTATTCTTATGTCAAACGTCCAATGCATTGCAAGCTCAATCAGTGCCTAGATAAACATACAATGGTTTGGGGAGCTAACCACGGCAGATGTATTGATAGTGATGTTCTTGGCCGTATATGTTCAGGAGCCCATCTGCTTGAATATGTTGTAAGACACTACACACAAACACTCTCCTGGCAGCCCTAAAATGATTGTTAATGGAAGGCGGTCTCGTTTTTTTATAACCTCTAGTGTTGGCTTCCCAGCCTTGGCTGCCTGCCAAAGGGTTCCTGTGGATCTTTGCTTGTCCTTGCTGGTGTACTTTACTACCAAGAGAACAAAAAAGGTGACAAATTACACCAGCTCTTAAACCGCTATTATCTCACGCTTACGAGGCTAGTAAAGCATCCATCTCTTACGATTACCCCATGTATCCATGCCCAATTCACAGGCATTTGTAGACAATAATAAATAGGATTTAGCGTAAAAACATCACAGGAAATCACTGGTCATAGAACGTGATAAATGTTTAGTAAATGGCAGAAGTAATCACTGGCTTATTGATGCATTAAAGAAATAGATTATCAGATCAAATAAATGTTTATAAACAGCTTCTATTTCAATATAGAGCAAGTAGATGTAAATTGTGATGTATATTCCTTCAGGCCAGCTGGTAAATCTTTAACTTCATGGATGTTGTAAAAGAGGTACCTCACCTGTCTTTTGGAACATTGCTTATGCACGTGTTTTACATATGAAGTTCATACATGACAACAAATTATAAACCTCTTTAAAGCTAAATTAAGCAATAGGCTCGCTATTGCGAGTACTATATATGCAATATATGCTTGAAAGTGCCGATTTGTTTACAGAAACCACAAAGAGCTACATAACCTCACAAGAAGTAATTTACAGCCTTACTGTAAACTTACACTTTGTCATCGTTGTGCAGTTTTGCTTTAAACACAGGTTTTTCTCTATATATGGATGCGTGTTTTGAACGTGTCTGCCATTGCTCATGCTCTTGTGATTACACATCACTCTGGGCTTTCATTCATATCCAAGTGCAGAAATACAGAATACAAACATGAGCATGTGTCTCTATGCAGCTGCCCGCACAACCTGGTGAAGATTCACAGTGACTACCAACATACATTTTTGTGTTTGATATTTTTTCACTGCACAACGAGGAGTTTTCCTGATGGCTAGCCTAAATAGCATTTTTTTATGTTCTTTAAGCAATATTTCACTCAAAAATAAAACTTCTGTCATCATTTTTTTTCACCCACATGTCATTCCAAATCCATATACTGTTGTTTTACTGTTAACACTCCAATTACAAACTTTTATTTATTTATAAATGTTTTGCACTGTTCCTCACAAGCAGCTGTTGTACAGCTTCAGAAGACCTTGAATATAACCAGAGACTATTTAGCAGAGACAGGGCACTTCAATTCAAATAAATGTGAGAAATTAGAACGGCCAACATATGTAGAAAATCAAGTCCCGCCTAGGTAAAATAGCAAATCAACTTTTAGATACAGACATCACCTGTCAGTCAACTCGAGAATGCACATGCAATTAACATCAAAATAGGATTTTGTCCACTCGAAAGGGACTTTGATATTGTGCACAAGTCATATGAACTAGGCCTGGGCAATAAACTGAATATTTACAATATAATCGTGATGATTTTGATGCAGATTTAAAATGAAGAAATATCGTGAATATCCTGATGATTTTAATGAGCTTTTAATGTGGCTACTAAGTTTCCTAAAGAGTGATTTCACGACCCATCTGGGCTGCACAATTAATTGAAATAACATAAAAATCATGATTTGTAATAAAGAAACTGTAAAAACGTTTCAGCGCTCTCATATCTCTTAGGTCTCATGTGCTAAAAAAGAAATAAATACTTTTTTTATACAAACTTAAAATTGCAAAACAGCATCAGAGCAAAGGAGGAGATGACAGTGTCAAACTAGATTTGTAATGAGAAAAATGGTAAACTCTCAACTCCACACTGCACTTTCAGTTTTCCACCAAAATAAAAGCTCCAAGTAAAGTAATATGACAGAAATGCATTATTAGTATACACTCTAAAAATCATTTTAAGGGTCATGCATTTCAAATTCATAACAAAAGTATAATCTTAAATGTAAAAATTTAAATAAAATGAAAATCCCAAATATTAATAAAATTTTGTCAAACACAATTTACACAAGTCAATTTGATTCATTTTTGTTATAAAATCAAAATGTGTGAATCTAAAAAAAGTATTTTTTTAGTGTATACTACAAATCTATTTCTCATAATAATAATAATAATAATAATAATAATAATTCATTATATATTATAATAATTAACTTGACTGAGTCCCACAATCATAATAATTTGGTAAAATAATACAATAATAATATAATACAAATAAGTGAGTGAACTTGTAGTTTTTGCACTCCCTGTTCATTCAAAAAAAAAAAATTTTATAAAAGTTTTAGTTAAAAAAAAAAAAAGCTTGATGCTTAATGTAATTAAAAAATGTAATTGAAATTTACAAAAAGTAAATACAAAATAAATGACTGTTCCTTGTGTTTATTTAGTGAAAACATTTTAAAATGAACATTTATTATTTTTAATTACACACACACGACATGAGAGTGAGTCAATAAGGACAGAATTTACTAATTTTTTGGGGGTGAAAAATTCCTTTAATTTACCAAAGCAGACTCTAGATGATTTGTTACAAAATGTAGCACCTTGAACATTTCCTGGATGTCTAAAGTTATTCAGAAAGATACAGTGCAGACTAGCGTTTGCCCTCTTTCTCAGGCTCCACTATGACACTGACTTGCAGAATGACAGATTTAACAAATCTTACAGGGCGAGAAGGGGACGCTGGGATAGATTAAACTTGAGCAGTCATTGCATACTCACAACCCAGTTATCTGAAGGAAAAGCAGCGGCCCCATGGGAGGTTCAGGCTTAGGTAAGGACAGGAACGGTCAAGGCCCTGAAATCAAGTGTGTGTGTTCTGAATGATGTTGGAAGGCTTGCCGTAAGTCAGGTCAGATGTGTTTCTGATTAAAAGTGTTAATAGAAACCGCCTGTTGAAAGATCAGTGTGCGGAATGGGGTGTACACACACATTCAGCACACGTCCCAAATTCACAACACTGAGTGCAAGAAAGATCTAGAGCATAGGTGAGGCAGATCTCCAAGTCTCACCAACAAAAACACACACACACACATCGGGACTAATAAAGCAGTAATGGGACAGTTCTGCAGATATGAGAGGCTGCACGCTGATGTAATTGGGCCATGTAAAGTTAAAACAGTGCATTTTACTACAACCAGATGAAATGCTGTTCCTATGATGCATTTTTAACAGGTTCTCTAGGGTTGCCTGTGCTTTTAACATCTGTAGTTGGGAATAAACCCTTTTTTTATTTTGGAGGGCTGTGACCAACATTAAAGAAATAAGACCCATCAATGGTAAGCACAGCTCTGCATGAGTTCCTCCAGTGGGATATTGATTTCCATTGAAGAGGAACTGATGCTATAACAAATCGACCACTTGATAACATGTGTGAACACGCAGCACATTCTATCCTATTGCTATTGCTCAATTTTGGGGTTAGGGTGGTTTCAAAATCCCTCTCCCTAAGTGTTCTCTACTCATCCTGCACTGTTTGTGCAATGGACATGAATGATACCTCAAATCATGTGGCTTGTTGAGGTTAAGGAGAAGTGTGTTATTAATCTCCTAAGCAACAGTTTACACCTGGTGGAGAAAAATAAAAGTGGACGAAAAAATCCCCAAAACTTCCCAAAGACATTGTAGGAAGCTGTATTTAGGGACCAGAGTGTTATAGAAAATTAGGGGTTGGCAACCACCTAACAACCAATCTGAATACCCTAAACAACATGATCATACTGCAAATTCAACATGTTGTTTCCAAAAGTTAATGTACCCTGAAATCAACCCCATTCAGCCAAATTACCGACAAGCACCATCCCCCATTAGATATTTTTGTATCAATTTCAGTGAACACATTTCCTTCTAAGCAACCGCTGAGACATGGGTTCTGGTCCTGTGAAAACCAGGTAGCAATCTCATTTACATAAACAACATTGTGCGTGATTCGGAAATTGCATTAATGCCCTAAAGTTGATTTTTACTCCACTGTTGGTTAGGTTTAGGGGTTGCAGCTTAGTTTAGGTATTGGGTTAATTAAAATATGCGTTCCTGTTGACTATTTTTAATCATTTTAGAACTGGAAACAGAGTTCACTTTTGGCACCCCTCTGTGGAGTTCACATGCGTCCACACATTCAACAGCACTTTCAGCTTCGGCCACTGGGGGCAGTGGTTTGAATTTCGGTAAACACAGACCGATTTCAGCAGCGAAACCTTTCGACCTGCTGTCATCGAATTCACAGTGAAATCAGTCTGTGATCACCCACAACACTATATTATACTATATAACAGTATTATACATTATATAATATTAGTATATTATACTTACACTGATACAGTAGTTGGCTGTTTTTTGAGGTTCTGAATAAATAAATGCATGCTTTCCTACGTGGTTGAAATTTCACAGTGTGTAATTAAATAATCATTTGAGCCTCATAATGTTTGGAGTGGATCGTGGAAAGTTCTTTGCTTTGGACCACTTTTTTCACAAAGGTCCCTGTCCCTGACTATACGATATACGATACGATGTTTACATCTGAATAGACTGGGTTAATATTTGCTTTCATGTTTCACATCCAAAGTCCATCTTGTTAATCAGCAAATGTCTCTTGTATTTGAACAGTCACACCTTTTTTGAAAGAGACGTTTTAGTGTTAGTAATAAGAATATATTTGCTGTGTAGTTTTGGCCTTGGGTAAGACCTGAGAAGATAGCGTAGAAGCTCAATCAAGGGTGTATCAGCACACATGTTTATATTGTTGATTATGTAAGACTTTGGGCTTAACACCAGCCAGATGTTATGCTTGACTGTTCTTGACAGGCATTTTAAGTAATAGTTTCATTAAAATTCTGTAATTATTTACACTCATGCTGTTGCAAACTAATTTGTTGACTATAAAATATAGACAATGGAATATAGCGCAGGAGTTTATGAGACTTTGTGGTGCTTTCTGGTCCTTTTTGGATTTTGTCAGCCCCTGGTCACTAAAGATTTAATTGTATGTTAAAAGTAGCGTGGGCATTCTGCAAAATGTTCCTCGGAGGAAAAATTTATGAGAATGAGTTAATGATGACAGAATTTTAATTTTGATGTGAACTATTCCTTTAATTGGAAAAATAGCAAGTGCTTTGTTTACCTCTGAGAGCTCAGAGCCTTTTGTGTGAGTGTTTTCACACGTTGTAGGTGTAGACTCAAAAAGAGACCAAAAAAAAATCTTTTGTTTGTTTATTTGCCTCAGCAAACATCACATAGATGCGTTGTATTCCTCAGAGGTGAAACGGTTTAATCAGCAAACAGCACAGCACTCTTTTCACGATTTTATCGCTATTTGTTTACATTTGTACTTTTCTCTCACTGTTTTGCTCTCTCTCTCTCATTCTCTCTCTCTCGTCTTCCTCTCTGCTCTCATAAAATTGGCACGACCGAGTCCCACGAGACAGATTCCACCTTCAGTCGGAAAGGATACCCATCTGCCCTGCAGCCAAATTCCTGCCATGTTTTCTGGGAACATGACTCTGCTTTTGAAATCCTCCCATGGTAGGTGCAGGAGCTTCTCTTTCAGGGCCAAACGCTACAAATTATTTAAAAGTCAGACACCAAAGTGACAGTCTCTGGTGGGCCTTTATCTACACAAGAGAAAAACTCACAGCATGAGTGAGTGAAAGACCAGGGAGAGGAAAAGTCCTGTGAATATTTGTGTGGAGGCTTGAATGTTGCACTGAGATAAAACCACACTGAAAAGATTACGTAAGAGTGATAAATAGAGACAATACGGTTAAACTCTTTGTAGTAACTACAAAAGTCTGTGCAGAAGGTATGTTGATATTTTGAGAAAGACTCAGGCCTTTACAAAAGATATTTGAGACATACTTAACTTTATAAAAGCAGAAAAATCTGTATATCAGAATGTGACTGACATAAAGGAATAGTTCACCCAAAAATGACAATTCCTTTACAGGGGACATTTTATGCAAAATATTTTTTTTTTTTGTTTTAACATAATATGTGTCCCCAGTGTGTGAAGACAACCACAAAATATGGTAAAAGACCTTCCTCAATTTCTTTCCCCATAAAGAACAATCAGTATCTCCGAGCGAGACGTTCAAGTTTGCAGCCGCTTATGACGTCAAAAGGGGAAAGGTACCACCCATGGCTAGCAAAGAGATCCGTCCGAATAGCTTAGATCCGCCCTCATTAAAACCTGAACGAGCATCGCACAGTCCGCCATGTTTATTTCCTCGCTAGAGCCGCTTGTGCTAACTCGGACTGCTTCATCAACGATGGTCAACGCTTCAACGCTAAGGATCAAGGATGGATCTTTAAGTTATGAGTAGGTTGTAGCTTAGGAAGCTACTGTTTCAAAGTAGCTACCCCAACACTGTTAAAGTATCATAAAAGTAATTCATATGACTCTTAAATTGCATACCTAATTATTTAATTATAATTAAAGTTGTTTTTCGCCTGTCTCCGTAACTCTCAAATCTCATCCTCACTTTCGCATATTCAAACTTGGTGTGTCACGTCTTACAATATAGTGCACAAGTTGTATTGGCAACATGTAAGGTACTTTATTGGTAATATTTTGTTACAGTAATTACATTTTCATTGTATAAATAATAAATAATAATAATAAACCAAAAAAGTGTAACATTATTAAAAATGTCTTCTTTAATGTTCAACAGAAGTCATACAGGTTTTTAACAATGTGAGTCATTTGTGTCAGCATTTTTATTTTGGGTGAACTATCCCTTTAAAGTGTGTTTATGTGAGTAAAAATGGGCCTCTGTTAATGTGCGTGATAGCCTTCACATTCTTCCTGAGGTCAGTAAGATCTGTGGGATTTGCCTGAGGTTCTCCTGGTTGGCTTCAGCCTGCAAATCTTATCTACAGTGTTGAGCCCTCCTGACTTTGACCTGGCATACATCAGCATATATTCCCAGAGATGTCACCACATATGACCCCTATGCTCAAGATCGACACCCTGTCGTCCACAGTTATCAGACCTGCCCTCCCTTTTGTACGTAAACCCTTTGTGACAGCATCTAGATGTATAACAGACATACTTCTCCATGAGCAACACTTCTAACAACATTTTATGGCAAACAGATATAATTAGAGGGTAGACTTTGTAACATACAATGAGAACAGAGACATGCTCAGTTAACAAGTGTCCAAATAATTTTTTGTCTTTGTTTTGAACAATATATATTTTTCTTTTTTTCCCCCTCAATTTAAACCTAACAAATGTCTTTTTGTGAAATGTCTTGCTTGAAATGTGTACTTGTGCTATGTTTTTTTTTTTTATAAACGTCACTTGGATGATATTCTGTTATAATGCAAAGACATTCATGCATTTTTTTTATTGTGGACTTAGTGTCCAAATACTTTTGGGGGCCACTGAAATTAAAATAAATCCAGGGAAATAGTTGTCCCAACATGCATAAAAAGTGAATGAGGAAAGATGTTTCACAAAGTTTTAATTGATGAATTGCTTTCTTGCTGTCAAAACATGCCAGCCTTCTCGAAGACTCAATTTGTCATCAAGTATGTGGTCTGCTGTCAGAGAGTTTAGCCACCCCTACTGTGAGCGAAACCTCTACAGTGTGATTAGTGGCAACAGAGGATGAATTGTTTGTTGTGCTCAACAATTTCTTTTGTTGCAACGATTTCCATTAATGCAGCATGCATGCTCTTTTGCGGGGGCACTTTTGGTTACATATTAAAGGAAACAGATAGTGAAATGATTTCCTCTTAGCAGGTTTCGATGGCGTATTGTTTTGTATCCTGGTAACGGCACTTTGACAACATTAGGGTATGCTTATTCATGAGTCCCTCCAGGATTTCACAAGAATTAACACAAATTCAACCAATTGCGAAGTAATTGTTCTGCATAAAACATTACGAAAGGCCGTGTTTTCCATTAATTCTCACATACAACTAAATTATGTTTCTGCTGTCTGAATTTAGTCACTTCAGGCCAATGTAATAAGAAAAATGTTCTGCAAAATCCTGAAGGCATTAGATTTTATGTTCATTTGATTTTATCTAACAATTGATTTTTGTTATAAATAATGGAGCTCTCATTCAAAACTTCAAATGTAACAGACCAACCAGCTCTAAGATGTATTAAAACAATTACAAGTTTTGATTTAAAGCAAAAATGTATATGAAACCCAGAAAAAGACAAAGGTCTTTGTACTAAACATATTTATAAGGGAATAAACTACTTATCCCAAACAGTGTTGGGTAGTAATTGACTACATGTAATCTGGATTATGTAATTAATAAAAAATAAAAAAAAGATTACGAAATTGATTCACACAAATGTATTATATTGTGTTACATATTTACATGGGCATGTTCAGTTTATTGTTACTTTTTATGGATTATTTGATTACACATTGTATCAGTTAAACTACTCATCAATTTAAACTTGATTAATCTAAAAGATTACATTACTGATTAGGGCTAGGGAGGAAGGACATACATGGTCCATAGCTTTGAGAACTCGACTGGGGGTAAAAGCGTACATTTTCACCTCAGGGGAGGGAAGGTGCTATATGCAGGGATTAAAGTGAAAAAAATTCTTCTGACTGAACATTTTTTTCAGGCCAAGTCATATTCCTTAAACTTTATTTAAATAGTCGAGACCAATAGCGTTTTAAGGGGAGATGTTTTAAAACGCTTTAATATTGCCAGTTTGCGTATTTTAAAAGCTATTTTAATCTAAGAAAAATTTTTAGTTAGCTTGACAAATAATCAACCATCTACATAACTTTTTCAGAACATGTTTTTATTTATAAGACCAAACAATGTTTTGCAAAACTCTTAATTAACAGAAAAAAAAAGAAAGTAACAGCACCACCATTAAAGTGCTATTTTTTGCAAACGTCTCTACATTGGTTTTCACTTTTTCTGCCTTTTGGCTGTGAAACCATATTCCTGAAGCTTGGCTACACCTGACACCCGTTTCAGTGTTTGACTAGCTACATGTGCAGGAGTTGCTCCCGGAGAGGTGGAGGCTGTAGCAGCAGTTTTGGCTTTAACTCCAGGGATGGAGGAGGTGGAGGCTGTAGCAGCAGTGCATTTAACTCCAGGGGTGGAGGAGGTGGAGGCTGTAGCAGCAGTTTTGCCTTTAACTCCAGGGATGAAGGAGGTGGAGGCTTTAGCAGCAAAGCCTTTAACTCCAGGGGTGAAGGAGGTGGAGGCTGTAGCAGCAGTTTTGCCTTTAACTCCAGGGATGGAGGAGGTGGAGGCTGTAGCAGCAGTTTTGCCTTTAACTCCAGGGATGGAGGAGGTGGAGGCTGTAGCAGCAGTTTGCCTTTAACTCCAGGGATGGAGGAGGTGGAGGCTATAGCAGCAGTTTTGCCTTTAACTCCAGGGATGGAGGAGGTGGAGGCTTTAGCAGCAGTTTTGCCTTTAACTCCAGGGATGGAGGAGGTGGAGGCTTTAGCAGCAATGCCTTTAACTCCAGGGATGGAGGAGGTGGAGGCTTTAGCAGCAATGCCTTTAACTCCAGGGATGGAGGAGGTGGAGGCTGTAGCACAAGCAGAAGAGGTGGAACATTTCTTTACTTTTTTAACCCTAACTGCTGAGAGGACCTTTACAGCTTCCCTCAGTTTCATTTCCTTTTGCTTTTCAAGGTTTTCCTTCTTTTTCTTCAATTGATTTTGGTATGTCCCATAAGAAGACAGGCACAATCTCCTCAATGCAGGGGTAATTTGCATGTTGGAGGCTGTTTTGCCAATTACCTTCATGTGGGACTTGATAATGGCTAAGCCGTCATAAGTCTCAATGTTCAGCCTAACCCTGTCTTTCTCAATTATGTCATCCATGATGTTAAACGATCCTTCTACAAGAGGGCCAGTGAACAATGACAGAAGAGCCTTTACCAACTTCCCTAAGATGGGGAATCTCAGTCCTCCTCCTGGCATCTTCATGGCAAAGATCTTACTCCACCAGTCAACATCGATTCAGTGCAATGTTCTCCTCAAAACATTTGGCCAGTGCTCCTAGATCTGCATCAATCTGATAGGCTCGCACCTCTTCATCCAGTTGACCCAACTCCTCAGACTTCACAGCATTTGGCAAGGCCTTGGCCAAGGTGTTGAATGCACCTTGGACTGATTCGTGGAGAATCAGTGATGGTGTCAGCACAGATAAAGAGGTGATGATGTTGTTGTTGAGGGGAAGATTTTTCAGGAGGAATGTTGCTGCCTTTATGTAGCCTTCTCTGAGAGAGCTGTAGACCTTCTGCACCCAGGGCTTCTTTTCCACTCTAGCCTTGTTTAAGGCAAAGAAGCTGAACCTCCCCACAGACAACCTTTTGTCAGTGTACTGCAGGTCTCTCTTGTGAACATTCAGCTTCAACAAGCCATTTGCACTCAAGGGATAGTTTCAGGCTTCATAAATTTGGAGAGAAGTTCCCTAACCAGTAGCAGCATTTCAGCATGCAGCACATGGATCATGGGCTTTTCATGCTGCAATTTCTTAAGGAGCACTTGGAAAGTTGGAAGTACACCTGAAAAGCACAATAGAACCTGATTAGAAATGTGTCTGAATATTTTATCCATTTATTCATCATCATCATATTCATAGTAATGTAACATACTCTTCCTGGAATATTACAACCCTTTATATATATATTATTAGCTTTATTGTTGTTTATTTGTTATCTTTATTATTTTACTTTGTTTTGAAATGTGTTGTTTAAATAAAGTTTAGTAGTTGCAGTAGTATTAACCTAAGTGATCGGATTAACAGTGATCTAAAAACTGCATTTATGGTTAACTTAGATTCCATTCCAGGATTCCAGGAAAAATAAGAATATAATAAATATACCAATAAAGGGATTTCAATACTTAAGAAAACTCTTTACTTTTCTTAACATTTAAAGTGAATAAAAAGTGAACATACCTCGGTATAAATCAATCATGGTTGTGAGCTTGTCAAACTCTGAAAAAAGCATACAGATGCTGCGTCTTCCGATTTTTGTTGACATCACTTCCGATCTTAGCAGATTGTGCCATTTGCTGTTGCAGAAAAATGATCCTGGCCTTCTCATCAGATGTAACTGCATGCTTATCAAGAAGCTGGTTTAGGAGCCATCTGCATCACAAAAAAAAAAACAGGAGAGAAAACAGACATTGCTATTTCTAATAGCCAATACTTCATTTGTCATCATATAATTTTTGTGTTTAGAGGTCAAAGCGCTTTCCATCCCTCATATGAAGGTTATTTAATAATTTGATTGCATCTGTAATAAAGCTGAGCTACTGTATATCTATAACTTGATATAACCTGGTTCACATTGAGCAATCTCCACCACTCGGTTTAGATTTATGTTAAAAAACATTCTACTAAATTTCTGCATCTTTAAATATTATTTAAAATATGTTTTACTTATATACATATATATATATATATATATATATATATATATATATATATATATATATGCCCTCTGGAAAGTATAATCATGCATATGTATATAGTTATATACTAAATATATTAGTTTCACCTTTTAATTTGAATTCCTAAAATACACAAACTTTTCTATGATATTCAATTGTTTGTTAGATTATTGCCCCAAAGAAAGAAAAAAAATCCATTGCTTTTTTCTTTAACACTGAAGGGCTAATGAGATCTTGAAAACTGGGCCTACTAGCACAGAAATTAAATAATAAAAACAAGACAATGTTATTGCCATGTACCTGTGTTTGTGTTGATCATGAGGAGACAGGATGCTGTAGAAGTGCACAATCAATGGATCCATAAGCTCCCGTATTCTGTTGCACACATCTAGCATTTGCAGGAACCTGCTGCTGATGGGACGTATTAGGCTCTTATTCGCCAAATGAAGTAAGGACTGAAACTCAGAAAAAACTTCTTTCTGTTTGGGTGATTTTTCAATGTCATAGTATACATCAGAGCAAAATTGTTCCACAAATCCCTGGAAAGGATTTAAAAGGGCCTTGGCTGCATTTGAGATCATATGGACAGTGTCTCCGCTGATGTCCAGGAGTGATGGATTTTCTCTCCTGACTAGTGTCTCTACTCCAGACTTTTTCCCTCTCATTACATTGCAGTTATCCAACAGTATACCAACAACCTGATTCCAGTTCAGGCTATATGACTGGAGAATATCTGTCAGTGTGTGTGTGATTGTTAAGGCATCTGCAATATTCATTTTCCTTGAGGCCAGATGCTGGGTTACCACTTTACCCATATCCTCATCAAAGTATCGAACAAGAACATTCAGAATCCTGTCCATGTTTCCATCTGTTGACTCATCTACATTTAAAGAAAACATCTTCGTTTTCAGCTTAGTTGCTAATTCATTTTTCCAATGAACAGCAATGCCATGTGTGCACAAGTAGGAAGCGTGTGCATTAGATAGTCAATCTTGAAAGTGCACTCTTGTCTTTGACAACTGATTGCATTAAATTAATTAGCGGTTGTGAGACTGTGAACGACAGGTCATGCTCCGCTATGAAAGAACATATGCGCACTTTTAGATCGCACACACGGTCGGCCATAGATGCATGATCCGTTGTGGTATTTGTCAAACCAGGCAGGGAGCTTGTGTACTGTAGAGCACGAACAGCAGCATTATGACTAGATTCTGATTGATGACGTGCCAGCACTTTTTTGCCATTATTGCCATATTGAAGTCTCCTGTGACATACCGTGCAAAGACACGTACCTGGCTGTTTTATTTTTTTAGCCCACGAACTAAAAGGCTTGCCATTCTCCCCCATTTCGCTAAGCCAAGCCCATCTCCATTTATTTTTAACACTTCTATCGATCTCTGAAACATCGGAGCCTTCCTGCACTATAAGTGTATCCATGGTAACTGAAATATATTTGTACCTCAGCTCAGCTGTAGCCTGACATGCACTTCTCCAAAACTGCGATTAATTGAGTGAACACGGAGTGAGCGGGAATTGAAAACCCGGAGTGGACCATGAGCCGAAGTGATTACAGAATGCTTAGAGTGGAGAGAGGAACGTGCTGTCGCCTCCACTCCAGGCTTTGATCACATCCCTCTCAGCAAGGTGAATACACCACGTCTTTCCTTAATTTAAGACCTATTCAAACTAAAATTTAGACATTTATTACACTATTTGAGAAATGAAAGCCTATTTACAGCCTTAAAATTATGAAAGGGGAATTTAAGACATTAAGGACTGATGGGAACCCTGCAATTGACGGAAATCCGTCATAGACTCGATGCAATTAACGGAAATCCATCGTAGCGACGGAGAACTTTAATCCCTGTATATGCAAGCGATACACCCAGCCAGCTGTTCTGTGTTACCAAACTATACCTGTTTGTACCTGACAAAGCATGGTCCGAAACTGGCTCAACTCAGAGATTGTAAAATTTCACTAAGGTATTGGGTGTTGCCCAGCCAGCTGCTCTGCATATGTCTGCTAGAGAGTGCTTTCCTAGAGAATTACCGTCCACTGCGTCATGGTGGGCCACTATAGCGCCTACATATACCTTCAAGGTGGAGGGGGACAGCCGCCCCTCCAGCATCTCTTGCAGGAAGGAAAGCACTGACCAGACTGCGCATCATTGGGGGTCTTCGGCTCGGGAAGAACACCAATTTGTGAACAAACGCCACTTCAGGGCATAAAGCTGCCTGGTAGAGGGAGCTCTGGCTTGAGTGATCGTGTCTACGACTGCTGATGGTAGGCCAATTAGATCTTCCGAATCCCGTCCAAGGGCCAGATGTGGAGGTTCCAGAGGTCTGGGCACGGATGCCAGATGGTGCCTCGTCCCTGAGAAAGAAGGTCCTTCTTCAGGAGCGTGAGGTTTGAGAACCAAGTCTGGATTGGCCAATTTGGGGCCACGAGGGTGACTTATTCCTCATCCTCCCTGACTTTGCACAGGGTCTGTGCAAGTAGGCTCACTGGGGGGAACGCATATTTGCGCAGCCCCTGGGGCCAGTTGTGTGCCAGCACGTCTGTCCCGAGGGGGGGGGGATCTGTCAGGGAATACCAGAGCGGGCCGTGGGAGGATTCCCCAGAAGTGAACAGGTGTACCTGTGATGAGGTGGAGTCTCCACTATCCACTGAGTGTTGTCTGCCATGGCAGTGCGTCTGCTGTGGCGTTGAGGCTGCCCGGGATATGACCTCAGCCGCTACTGACTCCAGAGGAGGAGATGGCAGGCAAGTAGTGACATGTGATGAGAGCATACACCGCCTTTGCAATTTATGTATGCCACTGTTGCGGTGTTGTCGGATCGGACCAACACATTCTTGCCCTGGATCCACGGCAATAGCCTCCGCAGGGCAAGTAGTTCAGTCAGCATCTCTAGGCAGTTGATGTGCCAACCCAGTCGCGGTCCTGACCAGAAACCGACGGCTGCATTGCCAGCCTAGTTTGGAGGCATCTGTGGTGACCACGACAGGTCTGGAGACTTCCTGTAGGGAACTCCCGCCCGTAAAATGCCGCCATTTTGCAGGCACAAGTGCATCGCAACTGGGCTAGTCTCGTTTTGGAACCGGATGGGAGCAAGCGAGCATGCTGGGGAATGGGAAGTCAGCAAGAATTACCCTGTGAGACCATGCCAATTGAACTCACCAAATTGCCTCCAATGCCAGCCGGGCCGGCCACATACACGTGGGTAGAAGGTGCAGCACGGGGCAGCTACCCAGAAGAAGGAAAGCCGCGACCACAATGTTGCCATGGTCATATTCTCGCAATGAGAACATGAACCATCCTCAAATGCTGCCTCAATGTGATTGCTGCCCAGACACGTGAGGCAGTGCCCCTGGCCGTCGGAAGTGGAGAGATGATGACCGCATCCAGGAATCACACAAAGATGGAAAGGCATCTTTGAAAAAGACGCATCTTTAAAAAGACGTTCAACGTCAATGTGTGTGCTCTAATAGAAAAAATATACTCTTTTTAATAAGGAATATACATTCTTTTAGCGCTGTCGAAGTGCCCATGTGCGAAATCTGCACTCGTCGTGCAGAAGGAGAGAAAGCCGCTGGAAATGCGCCATATATCCAACAGCATACACTTCTTAAGAGGTGAATGGAACAGCAGAAATATTCAGCTCATTGATCATACAACCGCTCGGCTTCGAACAGAAAATCTGAATGGAATGGGCATTCCAGGTCCTTTTATACCTGTATGTTCAGGGGTGTGGCATGCAAATTCCACTCGCCAACTCTCATTAGCCATTTCTCCAACCGTTGAATGGGAGGTGTTCGGGGCTCTCAGGAGCGACCCCCTAGTGTCACTACGTCTAAACAATGTCGAGTGAGTGACAGAAGGGGAACTGTGAGTGGTTTGTCACTCAGTAAAACAGTGATGGTACACATTATACACAGAGAGCAAAAACAGCAAGCGGGGAAAGATGTAGGTTTTAAGTATGATCTTAATCTATGGTTTGAACAACACATTCTCACCCCGACTCGTCACATACAGACGCTAGAGCAGTTTCGTCACATATTGACGCGCCGGGTATACCTTTGGCGTCATTTTTCGACGCGCAGGGTAGTCCGATAGACTTCTATGTATCTCCGAACCGGAGCGTGTAGCGTTGAAATGTCACATCTCAGGTAAGCTCACGCCGCGAATGGGTGGAGAGTAGAGACCGCAATAAATAACAGTCAAAAGGAATAGGCTACAATGGCCCTCCAACTGTTTTTTGATGTTTAAAACCCCGGACACGTCGTAAAATGACGCCGTTCTACATATCTCTGAACCGGAGCATGTAGCGTTGAAATTTCACGTCTCGGGTAAGCTCACGCCGCGAATGGGTCGAGAGTCGAGACCGCATTCAATAAAAATAAAAAGGAATAGGCTACAATGGCCCTCCAACTGGTTTTTTATGTTTCAAAACCGGACGCGTCGTAAAATGACGCCAAAGGTACACCCGGCGCATCAATAAGCGACGCCAAGGGGTCCTGCCCTAGCGTCCGTATGTGACGAGTTGGGGTGTGAGAATGTGTTGGTTTGAAAGGGGCTGTCTAAAAATTCCACAAATTGTGCTAAAACATGGTGCCCAAGCGTTCATTCAAATTACTTGCATATTCTAACATAACAAACACTGTTATTTAAAAAGCATTTTCACATTCTAAAGGTTGCAGTAGACTGCTGGCGTGATGGCTCACTTTCTACATTTGAATCCAGCATGTCTTATTATGAGTACAGAGTGCAATTATTTTTGAAAAACAAATAGCAGAAATGTTACCAATATATTATTTTCTTATTGTAAAGGTTGTAGAAGGCTGCTATTAGATATTCTGACTTACTCTAGGTGACATTTTCCCAAGATGTGGAATTATTCATATACTGTATTCAATTATAAAAAATTTAAAAAACACAATGTAAGTTCAATGTAAGTCATTCACACCACTGGCACCCGGAGTTTTTTCTAAAATAATTGAAAACTGTATCCATATCATTATATTTGGAAAATCTATCCATTGGCAGCGACTGAAACCTTTATAATTTTTTATATAAATGTTGTTTTTAAACAACAGTGTTTTTTAAGTTAGAACATGCAAATGAACATTTGGATGCCACCAACGTTTTAGCACATTTTGTGGACTTTAAGACAGTCCCTTTCACAATAGATTAACCATGCGACCATAGATGAACATCGTACCAAAAACTAACTTTTCCCGCTCACTGTTTTATAGCACTCTCTGTGCTATAAAGTTTTCTGTTACTGTTTTCCAGAAGCATATATCATGATTTAATTTCTGAGCTGCTGGTACAGGTCTGACTTCAAATGATGTTAAAAATCAATTTCTCTATGGAGAATAAGATTGGGATTTTTACATATGGGGTCTTACATTTTCCCACTGTTTACATAAAATAATGGATGCATCATCTTGTATCTGGTTCATTTATGGAAAAAAAAGATATATATTTTCGTATTAGATGGTTGCTTTGGAATGATCGTCCACAGGCCTGCGGCAACATGCAAAAGGATCAATGTGTGTATCGGTGAGTTCTTAGTGAAAGAGTCAACAGAGCTCTTATTTCACTTCGATAAAAGGCTGATGTCAGATATACAGAGAGAAAGAGAGAGAGAGATGAGTCAGACTCAAATGATGATCAGCAGTTTATCAGAGCTTGTTCTGCATGATCATAAATGTGCTTAACACATGATAGAGTTAAAGGTGAAGTGTGCTATTTTGTTAATATTGAAATCGTATCCTATCTTAATTTGCAGAGACAACTTCAAATAAGCTGTTTGTAGGCTGATTCAACAAAAAGTGTAAATACTATGTACAGTAGCTATTAAAATGTGCCCAGTTTCAGGGATGCAAACTATATCTAAACCAGGGTCAGAAATGAATTGGTGCTCGAGGTAAAAATTACCCCTGAAAGAGGAAAAAATGCCCCTAAATTGAAACTGTGGAGGCAAAAGATGACTGGCAATAAATACCTTTGTGGGGGCATCTTTTGCCCCAATATTGTGAATTTAGGGGCTTTCTTTCCACTTTATCCACTTAACAGCTTCTTCCCCCTCTTGATCGCCCAAAATACATATATCAGCACTGCCCTTTATTAGCCTCAGACTGGACTCACATTTTATACTTCGCTTAATATCACACTGGCAACTGACTATGAACTGACAGCTGAATGTGAACAGAACACTTCATATTTATATCCACCGATTATATTGTGTTGTGTAACAAGATGTGTAAACTGTGTTAAGTTTAAATCAGATGTTTATTGTAATTGTCATACTGCTTGGAACTGCAACCAAGATTTTCACACACTGTTACACTTGTGTATATGGTTGAGTGAAAATAAAGGGATTTGATTTGATTTTGATTGTGTATGTGTATGTTCTATTCTATGTTAACAGATGTATTACATTTAAGAATTTTGCATTAAAGGATGCCAAATATTTTCATATGATTAAAAAACACGTCCTCATTAAGCAAAAAAATGAACCTTACATTAAAAATGGTAAGTTAATAATAATAATAATAATAATAATAATAATAATAAAATTCAGAACTTAAACTACTTCAAAGAGATCTCATCAAAAATCCTCCACGTGCAGCAATGACAGCTTTGCAGATCCTTGGCATTCTAGCTGTCAGTTTGTCCAGATACTCACATTTCACCCCACACTTCCTGTAGCACTTGCCATAGATGTGGCCGTCTTGTTGGACACTTCTCACACACCTTACAGTCTAGCTGATCCCACAAAACTCAATGGGGTTTAGATCCATAACACACTTTTCCAATTATCTGTTGTGCAATGTCTGTGTTTGCCAACTTTGCCACCTTTAACCTTTTCTTTTTGTTTTTCTGTTTCAAAAGTGGCTTTTTCTTTGCAATTCTTCCCATAAGGCCTGCACCCCTGAGTCTTCTCTTTACTGTTGTACATGAAACTGGTGTTGAGCGGGTAGAATTCAATGAAGCTGTCAGCTGAGGACATGTGAGGTGTCTATTTCTCAAACTAGAGACTCTGATGTACTTATCCTCTTGTTTAGTTGTACATCTGGTCTTCCACATCTCTTTCTGTCCTTGTTAGAGCCAGTTGTCCTTTGTCTTTGAAGACTGTAGTGTACACCTTTGTATGAATCTTCAGTTTTTTGGCAATTTCAAGCATTGTAGCCTTCCTCAAAACAATGATTGACTGATGAGTTTCTAGAGAAAGCTGTTTCTTTTTGCCATTTTTGACCTAATATTGACCTTAAGACATGCCAGTCTATTGCATACCGTGGCAACTCAAAAACAAACACAAAGACAACATTAAGCTTACTTGAATGAATCAGATAGCTTTCAACTGTGTTTGATATAATGGCACGTGATTTTCTAGTACCAAATGATCAATTTAGCATGATTACTCAAGGATAAGGTGTTTGAGTGATGGCTGCTGTCTAGATTTAATAAAAAAAGATTTTTTTTTTTCAAAAAGTGATGGTGCTTGTAAAATTTGTAATCCACTGTTACTCCCTGCAGACTCAGCAAGAAAATACAAATAGTTTGGTGGCAGCACTGGGGCCGAGAGAGGTCAAAGGTCATGATAGATTACATGTGCTGGGAAGGGCTGAATCTGTTGGCACAGTGCTCTACCTGGAATGGCATGACCATGCCTGATTCACATGCCAAACAATGTGAGGAATTTGACCCTGAAAGCCGCAGTCTATCGGTTTCCAGATTCAAAAACATATGGCTTACTTCAGTTGAGGCAAACAACACTATTACTATTGCTCAAAGTTACTTTATAGAATTAGTATTAGAAAGAAAGTATCTTTATTTCTAACTAAAATAAATCACTTAGTTTAACAACTGAGGATAAAACTCAGATACACTTTACAGTAAGTTTCCATTCATGTTAACAAATACAACTTTTGATTGTATTAATATATGTTTTAATTCATATTAACTAAGCGTTGTAAAAATATTGTTTATTGTTAACTAATGTTTTTTACTAATGTTAACAAATGGAACCTTATTGCAAAGTGTTACATAAAACTCATCAACAACAAAAACACCAAAGAATCTGTTATCATTTTTGGGGCCTTCAATTCAATATAATTGAGATTTGAATCGATAACAGTCGTAAGCAGTCGTAAGTTAAGTTGTTTCAGCAGGTGCCATTTCCTGGCAGTGTGCACCATAGGGGCGAGTGGGAAGTTGGGGTTTTGGGGGTTGCTCTGGAAGAGAGATTAAGGAAGAATGTTTCCAGAGTTGTAAAGCATGGAGGAGGCAGGATACATGAAGAGAATGCAAAAACATAGTAGGAATGGAGGAAGGATGTGGGCTGAACCTCTGACAGTGGAGAGGATGGAGTTGTTCATTAGTGCCAGCGGTGGAGGGGCTCTAGAATTGGGGGAAGTGCACAGGGGACTCATTGTCTCACAGTGGGACCAAAGATGTGGGAAGAGGAACTGTGAGGTCATCAGCCAACATGAGGGGGAGTCACAAACCGGATGAAAACATTTATGATGTAAGACATAGGCTTAAAGGGATAGTTCAACCAAAAATAAAAATTCGGTCATCATTTACTTGCCCTCGTGGTCATTCCAGATGTTTTTGTTTTTTATCCAAGCAACACAAAAGGAACAATTTAAGAAATTTGGAGAATCTTCTACATTTACTATACTTTAATAGATGTGAACATGAATAGGATTTGAGAGATGCAACTGGATATTAAGTGGATGCAGAATATATACATATAATATAGTTGTAATAATTTTATAGGGCTTTTTTATTATTATTATTTGGTAATTTCTGGAGACAGACAGTCTCGATTAACAGTAATTGTATAGGAAAGAGTCATTGTAAAAAGAAACATTTCCTTTTGTGTACCTTGGAAAAAAGTGTCATATGGATTTTGTTTGATATAAATGATTGCATAACTTTTATTTTTGGGTGAACAATTCCTTCAAATTTTAAGAAGGTTGCTTGACTGATTTAAAAATGCACCATCAGACGAGATTACACATGAATAGGATTTTATATTGTGGAGAACCCCAATGACTTCTGTTATTCTTCAGTTAATCTATTTATGTTGGCTTGACGAACACAACTTAAATTTCCTCCTTAAGCTTTCAAGCTACATCCAACAAACTCGGCACAGACCTTCAGATTGTTCTGGAATGTTTTGCTATATCAGAGACTATTTAGCAGACAAGGGCCACTTTTATTAAAATAAATGGGAGAAATTGGAACACCCATCCAAGGAGCTAGCACCCAACGGTCAACATGTGTAGAAAGAAAGTCCCGCCCTACAGGAAAAAGAGCCAGTCTCCCAGGGCCAGATCTAGGGGGGTGCCGGGGCTCCTCCCTAGACCTGAGATAGAGATTTGGATTACAATACATCCAAATCTCTGCAGCTAGATTTCTCACTAACACCAAGTGTTCTGCACACATTACTCCCATCTTGTTTAGTCTTCACTGGCTGTCTGTCTCATGCCGTATTAAGTTTAAGATTCTTCTCCTGACATACAAAGCTCTCAATGATCTGGCACCTCATTATATATGTGATCTGCTGCATCCATACACACCAGCATGCACTCTTTGTTCTTCTGATTACAAACGGTTGTGTATACCCAGATTTCGTCTATCCACTTTTAGTGGGAGATCCTTCGATGTAGTTGCACCTAAACTGTGGAACTCTCTACCTCAGGGCCTCCGTGACATCTCCTCTATTTCTATCTTTAAATCTCAGCTTAAAACACATCTTTTCTCAGCACATTAACTGTCTATTACTGATTGACGTTTTATTTGCCTCTTTGTAAATGAGATTGTAACTTTTGTTGCAATGTATATTAATGTACTTTGTCCTGTTAAATGTATATGGATTGTAAAGTGTCCTTCAGCTTGTGGAAAGGTGCTATATAAATAATAAGTATTATTATTGTTATTATTATAAGAAAAAACACATTGTGCAGAATGAGACTTCAGTCTGGAATCACAGAAATGTTCCCACTGTTGACAGAGGTTTTAGACACAAACAGTCTGTAAATTTATGTCTGTAAATTCAGATAACATCATTGTTCATCTTTTAGCATTGCATGACTATTTTACTATGTACTTTGAGGACATTAACATGGAAGAATGGGACTGGATCCATGACCCATTAAACCAAGTTGTCATGTGCACTTGTAAGCTCATCGGCAAAGCTGAGGCGCAACGAACTGAACAGCGATCGGACACTAAAAATGCCCTTCATGGAGCAAGACATGCAGGATTTCTGGTGTGGTATTAGAACAAGATACCCAGAAATGGCCAGACAACCCAGCAAATTTTGTTGCCATTTCCAGCTACCTATCTTTGTGAGGAATCATTTTATGCTACTACGGCAATCAAATCTAAGTTTTGGGCAAGACTGAAATTGGAAAATTACATGAGGGTTTGACTTTCTAAAATCAAACCAAGGCTGGATTTACTTTGCAGGGCAAAGCAGGCCCATCCTTCCCATTAAAAGGTAAGCCCCCTTTTATTTGAGTAGCCTGTGGTATAGTAAAAAAATTTAAAAGTTGTCTGCAGAAAAACAACCTAACAAAAAGGGGTCTGTTGGTCAAAAAAGTTTAAGAATTACTAGATTAAGTGATAGCAATTGGGCAATTATCAAGTCATTTTTCATTGTGTTGTAATATTAGTTATGTGAGCACAACAAAACCACCCTAGCATCCATTTAAGCAACTTTGCTCAGGACAAGTAATGCCAGGTAGGTCACATGTTTTTTAATATCAAAAATATTATGCAATAATATGTTATGTCAAAAATAATTATAGCCTATATTTTATTGATTACAATATTTGATCGCTCAAAATGGTTTATATGTTTTTGTTTTATTTTTTCCTTAATAAATGTAATTATTATGTCGATGTCATGTGTTAAATAATATTAAATAAGTAGCATTTTAACAAATAATTATATTTGTTAATATATTATAATAATTTTCATATATAGCCATTAGAATAAAATATGTGACAATTGTGACAAGTCTAGGATTGTCCCAAATGCAACACTTAAATTATTATTTTTTTTTACTACACTAAAGCATTTGTCTAACAGCTTAAAAGCATTTAACAGCTGACAGAATGAACTTTTCAAGCACACACACACACACACACATATATATATATATATAACATTCAAATGTAAACAAACCCACTAAAGGCCTTTGATCTGCTTTGAGTTGCTCTCTCTTACTCTGTCTTTGACTATCTACAATCTGTCTGAATATCTGTCTAGCTAGCTAATTGTTATTCTTACTGTAATGTCTGTAAATCATCAACTTAAAAATTGTATATTTTATTTTGTTTTCATTACACACAAACATGCACATTCTCTCATTAGAAAATCTGTCTTACTGATTATTTATATATTCGTAAACATAAGAGACAGAAATAGCAATTCAGGAAAACAGACATTTCTTAATTCAGTCCTCCTAGTTAAATTGGTAAGCAGTTAGAAGTTTTCCAGTTTATTTGCTCATTAACATGATATTCTGCCTGATTATGAGGTCAAAACAGTTAAGACACCAGCTCTAAATATGTAGATATTTGAATGAACGCATGTTTGCTTAACACACCATCACGTATCCTGTGTTTAGCTGAGACATCTATGATGACACAGCAGTATCATGTTTATTGACTGCAAACAGGAAACTGTGCACAGTAAACAGAAACAGAGAGCATAAAGAACTGAACACTAGGTGACTGTGTTGCCGGTGGTGTCTGGTAAGGAGCTGTCTTACAACAGGCCAACAAGCCCTCAGTCCAGCTTCTCTCAGCCTATTGTGGACAGTCTGAGCACTGATGGAGGGATTGTGTGTTCCTGGTGTAACTCGGGCTGTTGTTGTTACCATCCTGTACCTGTCCCGCAGGTATGAAATTTGGATGTACCGATCCTGTGCAGGTGTTACACATGGTCTGCCACTGCGAGGACGATCAGCTGTATTTCCTGTCTCCCTGTAGTGCTGTCGTAGGCGTCTCACAGTACGGACATTGCGATTTATTGCCCTGGCCACATCTGCAGTCCTCATGCCTCCATGCAGCATGCCTAAGGCACGTTCACACAGATGAGCAGGGACCCTGGGCATCTTTCTTTTGGTGTATTTCAGAGTCAGTAGAAAGCTATCTTTAGTGTCTTAAGTTTCTATAACTGTGACCTTAATTGCCTACTGTTTCTAAGCTGTTAGTGTCTTAATGACCATTCCACGGGTGCATGTTCATTAGTTGTTAATGGTTCATTGAACAAGCATGGGAAACATTGTTTAAACCCTTTACAAGAAAGATCTGGATTTAAAAAAAAAATATCTTTAAAATACAATGTCCTGAAAAAGGGATATATATATATATATATATATATATATATATATATATATATATATATATATATATATATATATACAGTATGGTACATATACAAATGACAGAAACTATTCAAGGACATATTATTATATTTGGAGACCTAAAGTTTACAGTAAATTAAATGACAGCATTGTCCTTCTTACAGTAATACACAATCATGGTTGTGTAGTTTTAAAATAATTAAGTTGAAATAATGACTGTTGGCTTCAACAAATGTATAACATTGATTAACAGATGACTCCTATCTGAGCTTATGGCCGGTCAATCTGTAATGGTTTATAAATTACCGTAGAAAATTATTTTGAATATGGGTTTTTACTTCTGGAACCAGACTGTTGTGCTGTATTGTGTAAGTCACAAATCGTCCTATTTTTCAAACCATCCCCTCCAACCAACTCCATTCTGCTACAAAATTCTATAAAATTCCATTCTGCTCTGTAAAAATTCCATTGCATAAGAGCTAAAACAAATATCAAATGGCATTTATCAACAACAACAAAAAAAGGTTAGTGAAAGTACTGTACACCTTTAAGGATAAATTATTTTTTTTTAATGGTAAATTAATTGATTTACTGAAACAAAACAAAGACAAGACATATGTGGACTCTTTCTGGTTGTCAAACATTATTGAAAAATGTCTTGCGTTACTTTGCTGTAACCCTTGTCCCTAAAAAAGCAGAACGAGATGCTGCACTTGATTTAGCGCTTTTGGGAATGTCTTTTAGGTGTGACCAGCTGTGAATATGTGTGCAACACGTCAATTAAATTGACTAGTATTTATAGCCTGTGTTGGTAACATCATCAGAATGTGCCAGTTCCAGGGCTATAAATAGATGCACCACAGGTGCATCGTCAGGTATTTGTCTGAAGAGCAGTCCTGAGACATCCTCAATGCGTCACTGAAGCGCAGCATCTCGTTCCGCTTTTTCATGGAACAAGGGTTACAGCAAAGTAACCTGAGACGTTCCCTTATCAAAATCTGCACAAAAATTCTGCACTTGATTCAGCGCTTTGGGAAAGAGAATACCCATGTTGCCGCACTGTGGGTGTCTGGACCCCTTAGGGTTGTGTTGTGTGTGATCACAAGATTGCAAGAGGTCTCAAGAAGAAGCGACCCCTCTGGTAAAATGAGCCCTGATACCTGCTGGTGAAGCTTGACTGCGTGCCTCATAGGCCAGGGCAAAAGCATCCCTCACCAATGTGATATTGTCTGTTTTGTGGTGGCTGCCCCCTTGTTACGGCCCCCATGGCAGATTAATAGTTGCACTGACTTACGCCACTGGCTAGTGCGGTGGACGTAGGTCTGAAGACACAGTCTGTGAAATTTATCCTGATCTGCCGTTATAAAGGATGACAAGAAGGACAGAGCCTGCAAATCCCCAATTCTTTTAAAAGAAGTAATAGCCATAAGTAAAACCATCTTTAGAGTCCCATGAAGGGATCCTGTTCCTAACGGGAGGCCTCAGTTGCCTAGCTCCAGGACCAAAGCGAGTGAGCAAAAGATGTTTCCCTAGTGGCACTCCATCAATCAAGGCGTGGCAAGCCGATAGAGCGGCCACATAAAACGTGAGAGTGGCAGGGTATGTGCCCGCTGATACTTTTTCCCAGTTTACCTCAGTTGGTACCCTTCAGGGGCTAAACATGAAGATTCCACAACTCAGGCCGGGGATGAAATATTGTCCCCAGCGCTTGAGACAGAAGGTCCCTCCTTACCAGTATCGCACAAGGCGACTGTCGAGGAGAGCAATTATCCATGTATGTGCCATTGCGTCCAGATCCAGGGGGGCTGGATGACTCAGAGAGAAGTAGAGGGGACATTGCGCTGTCTGTTTGGAGGTGAAGATGTCTACTTCTGCTTCATAAAATCTTAGATAGATTTGTTTCACTACCTTGAGTTGGAGTTTCCATTCTCCCATTTTTTGTCTGGAAAATAAGTCCACCCCCACATTCAGGCATCCAGGGATATATACTGCTCCGAGTGACAGGAGCTTGCCCTGGGCGCAAAGGAGAATCTGTCATGCCAGTCTGTTAACTGGCATGACCGCAGACATCCTTGATGATTTATGTAAGAGACTACCACTGTGTTGTCCACTCGCACCAGGACATGGCAGCCTCTCAAATGCTGGAGGAAGTATTTCAGGGCCAGAAATACAGCCATCAACTTCGACACAGTTGATATGCTAATCGAGCTGATGGGCCTCCCATTCCCCTTGAGCTGGATGACCACTTAAGACCGCTCCCCAGCCTGACAAGGAGGCATCCGCCGTTAGCAATCTGCGACAGCAAGACACACCTAGAGTGCACCTAGAGATATTCCTGTGCTGTAATGCCAGTTCTCGTGACTGTGCTAGAATCAGCCAGTCATCTATAGAATTCAAAATACGGATGCACCGGAGTTATAATGGAGCCAGTACTACATCCATGCACTTTTTAAATGAATGAGGTGATAAGGCTAGGCCGAATGGAAGAACCTGATATTGGAAAGCTTCGCCCATGAAAGCGAACCTTTGGAACTTCCTGTGTTGTGGCAAAATGAAAATATGAAAATATACGTCTATGAATAGATTGTGACTAAAGATCACGATGTTGTATTTGTGACACAACCGTTCTGACAGTTAACATGATGAACTTGGGTTCCTTGATGGTTCAAGCCTCGAAGATCTACGCAATCCCTCATCCTTCTTGGAAAACCAGGATGTATCTGCTGTAGTAACCTGACTCTCTCCCTAGAAGGGAAACATGTTCTATGGCCCCTCTGACTAGAGGATATTGCAGCTCTTGTGACAGTAAATATGTTTGTTCTGGTTTAACGGTTGTGGGAACTATGCCATTGAAATGCAGATGACGGCAAACAAATAGAATTCTTTAGCCTTTTCTACTCTCTTTAGGACCCACGTAGAAAAACTCAGCGGCAGCTTTCAAGCTGCCAGGTTCTCTGAAATGGGTACCAATTTTGATACTTCCCATTGAGAGAATGTCAGATGTTCCGCATCCTGGGTGACAACAGGAAGCAACAGAACACCCAACATTTAGCTGGAAACCTCTAGCTCCCGAAACACCGAAGGTGGCGGGAATAGAGAGGTTCTGTGGGGGTGTCAGGAAGGTTCTGGCATATGTTTTGCATGCTCAGGTCCTTCAATAGATCAGCCTGGTATGCTTGTAACACCACCATGGTGTGTAGAGCGGCACCAGCCTGACCTGCAGCTTGATAAGCCTTCCCCATAAGCGTTGAGATGGTCCTACACGGCTTTGTGGGGAGAGTTGGTCCTTTTAATGATGATGCCGAGAGATAGCCCACAAGTGTCTCTTCTACCCGTGGCATTGTCGTATACAGAAATCTATCTTCTAATTTTGATTGTTTTGGGGTCTCTTGTTCATGCGGCCAGTCTAACTGTAGTCTGGCCACCGCACGGATAACTACCTCGAGCAATTCCTCAACCGCTTTATTATTACGCAAGTAAATAGAGTAAATCTGGAGTCCCAAGAGATTAATCTTCCCTCTCATGAACTGAAGAGACGTGCTTCAAGATCACACGAGGCACCGGCTGGATCTGGAGAGAGAGCGAGTGATAGGGATGGACCCGTCTCTCGCTCCTCAGCCAGATCCATACGTGAGACCCACAATGAAATGGTGGGGGCTGGCTCTTGGATATAAGCGAGGCGAGCGCGCAGCATTTTAACTGCGAGAAGCTCACAATGCTCAGTGTCTGATTCCGCCATACCAAGTAGATAGGGAGACACACACCGTTTGTTTTGGTTTTCGCTCATTTTCTTTGTCTTTCACAGGTAAGTGATAGAAGAAAGAAGAAACGAGGAGGAAAAGATTTCAAATCTAACTCCTATCAGAGGAAAATATAGAATTTGAAAGGCTTGAGAAGCACAACACATCACAGAGTGGTCTGAAGACAAAAGACCTGACGATGCACCTGTGGTGCATCTATTTATAGCCCCTGGTACTGGTGCATTCTGATGATCTCACCAACAGAGGCTATAAATTCTAGTCAATTTCATTGATGTGTTGAACACATATTCACAGCTGGTCACTCCTAAAAGACGTTCCCAAAACGCTGAATCAAGCGCAGCATTAATGCAGCTTTTGATAAGGGAACTGACACTGACTCTTGTCTGATCAATCGTATGCAGATGCTACTTGATTTTATATTTTGTTAACTAATGCAGTGACATTTGGAGCCACTGTAAATAAACACTGCTATTTCTATTGGATCAGAGGTTTCATCTTTGGTTTATCGATAGATTGAGGTTTCATCTTTGTTTTATTGATGGCTGTTCAAAGCAGCTCTGACAGACTAATGTTAAAGTAATTGAGACAATGAGTTGTCTTAATAACTGTTTTTGAATTACATTTATTTTGATGATGAATGAAAATTGGCAAGCCATTTGAATGGTGGTCCAAAAGAATTAGCAACATGTATTTCTGAAATATGTAGGCTATGAACACATCAGAAGAGTAACAGAATTTAAAAGAATATTTAAGGACTACTTTTATTGTACTTGTATGATCCTTTTTAGTATTTTTGGAGCTCAACAGCATCCGTCACCATTCACTTTAATGGAAAAGAGCAGCATGAATATTCTCCAAAAGATCCACGATTCCATGAAGAAATAAAATCAGGTTTGTATCAAAAAGAGGGTGAGTAAATGATGACAGAATTTTGCTTTCTGGGTGAACTTTCCCGTCAAATTAGTATAAGCGCCCAATTTGAGATTCAACTTCGCAGAATCTCTGTATGCTTCACTGGAAGGCTGGCTCTATTGTTTACTTTGGGCAGAAACAAAACACACATTCTCCATCTGAAGGTTACCATGTACCTTTGGATTTATGTACTACATTGACCAAGCAAGGACTTTTTATGTTGCAAAAAATCTTGGCAAGTAAGGCGAAGGTCAAACTTGTAAGATTTCCTTGATTTTTTATAAAATCACACGCAAAAAAATTTAGCCATGGAGGTTACAAACATCAGATGCCAGATTCTTGTGAAACTTGTGGTGTGTGACAGAGAGAGAGAGAGAGAGAGAGAGTGAGAGGAGAGAGTTAAGATGATCATCCTTGTAGATGGTTTTAGCTCACTGACTATAAGCATAAGTCTCTTGAGAAAGGCTGTTAGCAATAGACATGGGGCGAATGAGGGGACCCCCCATGCGGACAGCAGTAATGTGCTTTTTCATCTTCCCTATAAAAAGAATAACAACTTCAGCTGTTCCCAACATAATCACTGTGGTGGAGCGCCCACTCAACTCAGAATTGGGCCAAAACAGGTGAGTTGCATCCAACTCAGGTTAAATAAATATCCCAAGAGTCACATTTACCTGCTATACAATACAAACCAAATGTGTCTCCAGTTATATGTGGCTCTGTTTCTATTAAAAACAAGGCAGAAACAAGCCACACCAAGAATAGGAAGAAAAATGTGGTGCTTGCCCATGCAGAATTAACTACCCCGGAGCTACGGTGCTGTGAGTTTTTGCCAGGACATTGCCATGTGGTTGCTAATGTGTTCTGAGAGGTTCCTAGTGCATTGCCATGTGGTTACTAAAGTGTTCTGAGAGATTAATAGAGCATTGCTATGTGGTTGCTTGGGTCTTCTGGGTAGTTTCTAAGTGGAGACTAACAATACCAAGTCAAAAGAGCCCAACCTCAAGTGTCTATGATATTCTGGTCCCAAGATATGGCTCAACTACTAGGAAATTGTGGGTGGTTGCCAGGGCATTGCTGTGCAGTTACTAAGGTGATATGAATTGTTGTTAGCATGTTGCTATGAGGTAGCTAGGGCATTGCTAGGTAGTTGCTAAGGTGTTCTGAGTGGTTGCTAGGCCGTTGAAAGGTGGTCGCAAAGGTTTTCTGGGTGGTTTGGTAGGATGTTATGGTTAGCTATTAGGGTTTTCTTGGTGGCTGCTAGGGTATCAACTAGTGGTTGCAAAGTTAAATTTTTTTTCATAACCAATGCATTGATATGTGGATGCAAAGATGTTCTTGGTGGTTGCCAGGGTGTTTTGGATGGTTGCTAGGTTGTAGAGAGATGGTTGCAAGGGTTTTTTTGGGTGGTTTCTAGAGCATTGATAGGTGGTTGCAAGGGTTTTCTGGGTGGTTGCTAGGGTGTTGACATGTGGTTGGGGTGTTGATAGGTGGTTGCTAATGTGTTCTGTGTGGCTGCAAGTGTGTTGAACATGAGGGATGAGTCGAAATACATTTTTTTTGTAATCAGTAATATTACACAAATGCTGTTGATTGAGTTTAACTTGTATTGGACCCTGAATATTCCGTTAAGTCCCTCTTTCAATGGTAAACTTATGGAATGTAAATCCCATTGCTTAAAAAAGTACTAACACACAGATTAGCACACCAAGCCACACAATGTTAGGGTTCGTTCATGTCCACAGCATAAGGTTGCAGGATGAATTATGCAACACAGTTTAATACTTAGGGTTAGAGGTTTGATTAAACCCCTAAACCCAAGTATGAGCAACAATCAGTGATACCAAAAGGACTATGGGGTGTCCATTTTTCATGTTGACAGCCATGAGTTCTCCCATTTTGGCCCAGTTGACTGATTTGTGTCTCATGTTTCTACTGGGTAATGACAAAGGTTAAAGGTGATGGGCTATTTCCTGTGAAAATCTGATATTTGGAGAAAATCATAACTTTTAGAAAGCTAGATGTTTTTCCTTATGTTGGTCTAAAAAAAATGCTTTTCTTCCATGAAACCCAAAAGGAATTTTATAATCTCTTACTATAATTCTATAAAGAATTTTATAGGAATATCCACATTGCTTTTTTTTTCATACAATGAAAGTGGATGTTGATTTTTACTGTCAAGAATTGTAAAGATATCAAATACTACATTAAAGGTTTCTGAAGTCATGCAATAGGCTTTGTGTGAGGAATGGGACGACATTTTGTTGTTATTCACAAATAATCTTCCCTTTTGCCATAGCTCTCAAATGTCATTCTTGCACATTAATTTTGCACATTAAGAGATGTTGCCTCAAGACACTGGTCATCAATGACTTTTGAAACATGTCGGCAACATTCTCTGGAACAAATTTCAAACATGTTCAAAAAACCCAAATCCAAACTTCGTTTTTGGTCAAACATTAGTTATTTATATTTTTGAGACTTTCAATACCTCCAGAAGAAACCAAGGCAGAACTCCGTAACTCCAGTTACCGCTCTTTGACTTTGTTTTGGAACGCTCAAATTGAGTTAGGGTAATCTGCCTTTGTTTAGCCTGTGTCAAAATGAAGTTACTGTGCCAGCATGGAGTTACCTAGTAGTCTACCTTTGTTTTTACATTAAAGTTTGCCGCGTTTAAATTATGGTGTAACATGTGTACTGTCATACATCTATTATTGAAGCAATCTGACACACACGACACCTGAATAAAGTAATATTTTGAGTGTTTTTACTATCGCGTTTAACCCTCTGGGGTCGATGGACAGGCCGGTGCATCCTGCAGGATTTTTCCCTCATAACAGCGGAAACAACTTAAAATACTCCGTCATTTTGGGGCATACAGATGTAAGACATCATTAGAAACTATAAAGGGTCTACCTTTATTTGTGTAAATTCACAATAACAACAAAACCTTGTGCTTTTGTAAAATAAAGAAAATAAACAGAGTCTCTGTGTTCACAAGCATATTTCTGAAACACGTCACAAAATTGAACTGAATCTCTGCGAATACTTATCACACAAACATGAAACATATGTCTAAAGAAAGCTTAAAATGTCTACTTTTAAATAAAACAATTCAAATTTAAAACAAATATTCTCCTGCAATGTAATCTGTATTAAACAAAGCAATGTACATTTTCTCCCGGCTCAGCTAATTATCCGTAATGTGATCACACCCACGTGCAGAGGGCCCTATTCATACGCTAATGTGCTGAGGTGATCAACACAAATGGTGAACGCCACCGAGAAAAGTTCAAAATAACCAAATTTATCTGAAAACGAAAGCTTTTGTAACATTATACACTACCGTTCAAAAGTTTGGGCTCAGTACAGTTTTTTTTTTTTAAGAAATTAATACTTTTATTCAGCAAGAATGCATTATATTGATCAAAAGTGACGGTAAAGACATTTATAATGTTACAAAAACGTTCTATTTCAGTTCAAAACATTGATTGTGATCCAGCACCCAAATGAAAAACATGGACAGGATATTAGTTTGATTCTCACCACCCTTGTTGGTCTTATGGAGATTCCCCTCACTCCAGTCACAGCACCACTGCCAGCACCAGAGCCCGCCTAAATCTATGTCCTTTTATGCCCCCAAACAGGAGGGCTTTCTGGTGTTCACTGCCTTTGAGCAATGTTGTGGAGGATGACGAGTAAGAACACCATGATACAACAAGAAATTAACAGGATTCCAAGTTCACTTACTTGTACATGATTTATTATCTCTTATTACAATCCCATGCATCTTAAATTTGTACATGATTTGTTATATCTTTGCATTCCATTATTAATTAAATTATTATTTTTATTCATTAGAAAAATGATTATCTTATTTATTCATAAAATTCAGTTTCACCTATCTGCAGTCAACCTGTTAGTTTTGCTGCACACCAATTAAAGATGTACTTTACCGCTATGGAGGTATGTGTCATGTCTAATGTATTAAAAATGCCATCAGAATATACTGTAAACAAAGCACAGGATAGCAATAAGTACAGGTGTTACTATAATGATTTTGTAAATGGTGATCAGCAACCAAATATTGATAATGTGGTAAATACTGCCTTTTGCCTTGGCGTGACTTCTCACTTTTGGCTGACAATACAAAGGCAGAGTACAGTAACTTCAAAATAGGGATCAAAAGTCAAGTTTTGTTTATGTAGATAAATTTCATTACTAAAATATCTAATTCAGTGTCCTACCTATAATACATTTGGCTGGACAACTAAAAAACTTTAAAGTCATTTTCTCAGTTCTACACTCTAGTGAGTTATGGTCTTTTGCCTTTGTATGGCAGTACTGTACCTCCAGGCAAAATCATGTTTGCTTCTTACACAAAGCTATCAAATGTATTCAGAAAACTTGGAATATATTGTGCAAGTCATATAGGACTTACATAAGTAATTCAAAACAACCATACTTCATTGTCCTTTTCCGAGCTTGACAGAAAGAAAATCACACAGGTTTGGAATGGTATATGGGTAAGTACATGATGACAGACTTTTCATTTAGTTTTATTTTTCTTTTTTAACTATACTTTAAAGGGCATTGTGGAGCGGAGGGGGGCGGTGCCGGGTCGGAATATCGCGCGCCCGGTCCCCAATCGGCCTGATGAGGCGTGCGAGGGATAAAGGCGGCCGGTGACAATGGTTCGAGAGAGAGAGAATTACGGGCATGTCCGTCGTGTGTGTGTTTATGTCCTTGTTTTAAGTTTATCATTAAAATATTATTTATGTTGACAAGCCGGTCTCGCCTCCTCCTTGCCCATCCTTTAACTGTGTTACAGGCATGTTCACACTAATCCATTTGTCATCTGAAAACTCATTGATTTCTTTTTTCTTCTTTTTAAGTTTACGCCTTTTACTGCACTTTCGAAAATGATCTCATTACTGAATACTTTGGAAAATTATAATGACAGGAACCTTGTGTGGATGTGGGCTAATGATGAAACCAGGAAGCACAAATGTTGTATGATGCAAGTTCACTGCAAAGCACTGATAAGGGTCCAAATAGTGAAAGATTTCTTTGGTCAAAAAAGGATTACAACACATTTTTATTCAGGCATTCATGTGTCATTTGTCAGCAATGTTTTTACCACTATAGCTTGACTTCCTAAGAACTGAGAGATGCAATAGTTTTTTCCACATAGGTTTGTCACAGAATTCCTCAGAATAAAGACAGAATGGTGTTAGGGTTTACCAAAAGTTGCCCCTCCTCGTGTGAATAAAGTCACTGTAGCATATCACAAACCAGCCAAATAAGAATAAGGAGGTTGAGATAAAGGGGGAAAACTCCGACATTTCAGGAGACAGATCACCTCTTATTGTTTTCCACCAAGCGTAGACTCCTTTTTATAAGAGCGTTTTCAGAAGAAATAAAAAAACATTCTACCGCACTCAAGCATGTAAGGAGACGATGGCAAATTGATGCTCCTGCTGCAAGTGTCGTTCAGGCCCTTAGATACAATTTATGTGTAGAAGCTCTGTTTTAGCTTGTTTACCAAAAGCTTTTCTCATAGAGTGGATAACAACCTTGAACAAATATGACTCTCAGCTGATACTCGGCCCACACGACGAGCGCATGGAGATGATACTCATTACAGCCTTGGCTTTAAACAAAAAAAAAAACTGACACTGTTCTATCCTCCACTGATGCCTGGAAAGTCTTTAATAAACCCTCTTTCACAACAGTGTCAGGAAGCTTCTTTGAAACTGCAGTCAATTTACATGACAAGAAAGAAAGAAAGAAAGAAAGAAAGAAAGAAAGACATATCACGTCTAGGGCACCAGAATCACCACATATATTTTTGGTTCCCTTACCTCCCTGGACACAATTATTCAGACCCTTTTGCTATTTTTGGAGATCACACATGCAGCTATGTTCAACACATCTTCCAGCTTCGGCTACTGGAGGCAGTGATTTGACTTTCCGTATGTGCAGACTGATTTCAGCTTAACAATTGACCTACTCTCACCGAACTCACAGTATGATCAGCCTGTTTAGATAATTACTGCTCCAAAAAATAAGAAAACAGTTTGATCTCCCACGTAGCATGATTATGCAGTTTTAGAAAGAGTTGATTTTCAAAGAAAAGCGCATGCGTTTTTTTCTAGAGGCGGAAGCTCCAAGTAATGGCAGCACTCTGAGTAAGTTGTGGCTCTAATGATAACACAGGCTTTTCTGAGACATGGTGATGGAGATTTTCTGTAACACTATATACACTAATTAGTGTATATTTTTAAATCAGTGCAGCAATAGATCAGTGCGCTTTGTCCCACATCCTGCATGTCATGAGCAGCATTTACACATTGTTTACACGCCCTCGCAGGGGTTCTGGCAACTATCGCAGATACTTTGGGCTGATTATCTGTAAAAATCCATATAAACATCCAAGTTAAATGTAAATGCCTTTTGTTCTGCCATTCACATGATTGACAACTGAAGCATTTCTGCAAGTGCACTTTAGGATGTGCAGGCGCGAGGCGATCGTATGGCGAAGAAAGTGGATGTGTCCTGGGTGCATAGCACCCTCATCCGACCACAAATTATCTTAACCTACATGTTATAACCGAATATTTAAATCATCCACAGAATTATTATCTCCACTGTGTGCAGTCTCCTGAGTTATAATAATATCACCTCAGTGAATTATTTAGTAAATAAAGAATTCTTCAGCTTAATGGCAAAATTCTGTATAAATATAGAGTACATTTTAAAAAGTATCTGTATGTTTTGTCTCTCCATATGTTATTATGTTATTTTAATCAGAAATTATTTATCAAAAAGTAATTTAATACATTCAACATTAAATAAAATATTGCAGGAGTGAAGGAAGCAGTAAACTCCCAGCTCGTACATCTTTCCTGCGGTGGATTATGGGAAATTAACCATCGTCGAGTGTACATCAAATTCACACTCTAAATTAGAGTGCATTGTGGGTAAGAATGAGTGAACAAAAGTAGGGAACGAGTGGCTCACTCAGAATTTGACACTTAAAGACACCCAAAATAGTGCAATATATAGTGGATAGGGGCGGTTTCAGACAACACGAGTGTTCTGCATCAGGGTTGAAATGTTTCCAAAACTCTCTTATTATTGAGAAATTCATCCTGATCTGACAAGAGCCCTTAAAGGGATAGTTCACCCCAAAATGAAAATTCTCTTATCATTTACTCACCTCATGCCATCACAGATGTGTATGACTTTCTTTCATCTGTTGGACACAAATTAAGATTTTTAGAATAATATCTCAGCTCTTTTTGTCCATAAAATGCAAGTGAATGGGTGCCAACATTTTAAAGCTATAATAAAATCACATAAGTCAGCATAAATGTAATCCATATGACTCCGGTGGTTAAATCAATATCTTCAGAAGTGATATGATAGGTGTGGATGAGAAACAGGTCAGTTCTTATTCTTTTGTTTTTGTTGATTCACAGAATGTCTAGCTAAAATGACAAATATTGATCTGTTTCTCATCCACACCTATCATATCACCTCTGAAGATATGGATTTAACTACTGGAGATATATGGATTACTTTTATGATTACTTTATGTGCTTTTTGGAGCACCCATTCCCTTTGGATTGTACTGACCTACAAAGCAGAAATATTCTTCTAAAAATCTTAATTTGTGTTCTGCAGAAGAAAGGAAGTCATGCATATCTGGGATGGCATGAGGGTGAGTAAATGATGAGTAAATTTTCATTTTGGGGTGAACTATCCCTTTAAAGTGATATCTCAGCCATAAGTTAATATTCTGTCATCATTCTCATTTTCTCACATTGTCATTCTCATCAACTCTCATGTTGTTCCAAACCTGTGTGACCTTCTGTATTCTGTGGAACACAAAGTCTCAGTCACCATTCACATTCAAAATATATATAAAAAACACATTCATTGAAAGTAAATAGTGACTCAGTCAAACATTCTGTCTAATATCTCCTTTTGTTGCATGGCAGAAATAAAGTCATATGGGTTTGGAACAACATGATGGTGAATGATGACAGAATTTCCATTAATAATAATTATAAAAATTTTGTAATACATGTTTAATGTGTATTATGTAATGGAATATAGGGTAGATAACGCATATTATGTCAGTTGTGAAAGTAACAAGTTACTCACTTCTTGAGTACTCTTTTAATTGGAAACTTTATTACTCTTACTTAAGTAATTAAAGTAATTTTTAAAGTAATTGTACTTTTACTTGAGGACAGTTATTGGCTACTCTACCGACCTCTAGTTGTTTCCCCTTTAAACAGAAAGGTGACCTCAAGGAACAATTCAACTATGTCCAAGCCAGCATGCACACTTTAATACACTACAAGCGTGTGGGGGAAGTTCCTAGTGTTTTAGATGATACTGAGATTGCTCCTGCTTTTTAATATGATGTCCTGCATGCTCTCATAATATGCAATCTGGTTTTATCTTTACAAATGTCTAGCAAACTCATTCATCTGCCACAGAATCGTTACAAATGATAGGAAGTGAACAGCAACAGTTGGACCGGGTCCAGCCCCAACCGGAGGATTTAATAAATATGATCTTTCGTACTGTAATATTTCATTTCTGTTATCATGTATGCCATTGCATGTGTATGTCTCCATGTTCTCCCCCTGCATCACAAGTGAAGGTGCCCTTTAAAGAAGGACAACAGAACCAAGTAAACATCTCCAAACTCCTGCTAAAAGTAGGGCATGCTTAGTGTTTTCTTTGTACTTTTTTGAATGCAGAGGAATCG
The DNA here is from genome assembly GCF_025860055.1 of Xyrauchen texanus. Lineage (NCBI taxonomy): Eukaryota > Metazoa > Chordata > Actinopteri > Cypriniformes > Catostomidae > Xyrauchen > Xyrauchen texanus. Next base: position 7,782,772 of record NC_068317.1, read on the forward strand.
TTACAATGAATGTCACTAAAGAATCATGAATTGCCTACTATTAATTAGAGGGTGTAAAATACTACACAGGGAGTTCAAGGAACACAAATAAGCGATAATTCAAAAGAATTATCGATTAATTTAATCTTTTATTCATTAACTGTTTGAATTAACCGTTTCACTTAAACTAATCAGACTTCCCATTTTTGTCAGAAACATGCCTCAGAACACTCAGTTATAAGGTTGCAAGCAATAGAGTGTAACAAAAACTGCAATGTAGCATTGTTACCGTTCACCGCTACTTGGGGGAAAATAGCTTGTTAGCCTACTAGAAAAGCATTTTATTACAATGCTAATGCTAATCACATTAGCATTTCTGAAAACAGCTAAGCTACTAGTCCTATTCTGCATTCCCGTTGTGTTGGAAATAGTTGTCATTCTGAGATTCTGTTCAGAGCTGTTCACGTCCTGGGACCTCAGAAGTTATTTGTTTCTTAAACACTTAAAACACTTAAAAACACTTAAAATATAAAAACAACTTTGTTATTAATAATAGAGATTTCACAAACTGTAATTACAAATTCTACTAAGTCATGAATGTTTTTTAAATGTAGGAATCTGGACCAGCTATCCATTCGCTAACTGTATGATGCATACTGCACTCAAAACTGGAAAACGATTTATCAGTCTAGTACACTGTAATATGATTGGCTGTTTTAACACACCAACTAATATTCGGGCACAAGATTTTATATCAGTCCACCTGAAAACAAAGTTGTATTTACAAGGTACCAGGTTGATACACTGAGCAACCTTGAAGCTGGAATAATCACTGGAATTGCAGAAATGTGTAAGGGTAACAAAACTTTGAAGCTCCAAAAAGCACATAAATGCAGAATAAAATAATCCATAAGACTCCATTGGTTTAATCAATGTCTTCTGAAACAATCTTATCGATTTTAGATGAGAACAGACAAAAATGTAACGCCTTTTTCACTGTACATCTTGCCATTGCCGTCTCTCGGCCCAATCATGATTTCAAGAACGATTACATTACATTTGACACATGCGCAAATGGAACTAGGAAGTATAACCGAGCTTGAAATCATGATAGCAAAGGAGACCGCCGATGTCAAGATTCATAGTGAGAAAGGATACGTTTTAGTTCTGTTCTCGCTTCAAAATCGTTTGGATCGCTTCAGAAAATATGGATTATTTTTGGTGTGGTGATGGCGTAGTGGGCTAAAGCGCATAACTGTTAATCAGAAGGTCGCTGGTTCGATCCCCACAGCCACCACCATTGTGTCCTTGAGCAAGGCACTTAACTCCAGGTTGCTCTGGGGGGATTGTCCCTGTAATAAGTGCACTGTAAGTCGCTTTGGATAAAAGCGTCTGCCAAATGCATAAATGTAAATGTAAATGTACATTTTTATGCTTTTTGGAGCTACAACATTTTGGCCACCATTCACTTGGATTGTGATGACCTACAGAGCTGAGATATTCCTTTAAAAATCTTATTTGTGATCTGCAGAAGAAAGAAAGTATACACTCTCAGGGAAGGCATGAGAGTGAGTAAATAATGAGAGACTTTACATTTTAGTGTGAATTATGCCTTTAAAGCTGTGCAGGGCTAAAGTGAATCAGTGTCTTGTTTATATGAACCAGTTCATTTAAATGAAGCATCCAAAAGAACCAACTCACTAATTCAGATAGATTCATTTATATAAACTGTCTGAAAGAATCCATTCACTTAAATCATTTGTTTTTTCTTAGGGCTAAGAAAAAGAACGGTTCAGGTGAACGTGTTTGATCACTCCCTTGGCTCCATAGCTGAGTTCGCAACACAATGTGACGAATGTTGGAATTTGTTAGAAAATGTACTGTAGCTTGTTACTGGAAAAGTATCACTGTGTCAAGTATCAAGTCCCCACCCTTTGTAGAATGACTACAGAACCAAGTAAACACCTACAAACAAACCTGATACTGAAAGTAGGGCATGCTGAAATTTTTTTTTTTCTCTCTTCTTTTTTTGAGTGCAAAGGAGTCATTTCATGAATGTCACTGGAGAAACATGGATTGCCTACTAATAATTAGAGTCATAGCAGATGACTTTGTAAATGCTCAAACATTACTACAGAGAGGAACAGACTTCAGACATATTAAATAACCCTGACGGCACCATCAGTCAAACTAGACGTCAGAGATTAGAATCAATCCAGTTAATATGAGAGCCATATGCATCGGGTTTATCTACATATTCATATGGGTACTTCATGCCCTGTCATTAATAATAGTATAGTATGCCTCATATGCAGCATGATGTCTCCATGGCGATGCAATATGATGCAGCAGTGTCCTCACGGCCTGGAAACAGAGTAGAACGACTGATGAGAGGGAGAGGGGGTGAGAAAATGGATAAGACGACGTGGAATCAGTCAGATCTTTGGCCTCATGGGACAAATAGGGACCAAGATGGATATGGATTTTCACAAGGGAGTGCGACGCATTCTATGCAGCCATTTGTTCTATAATATCTGTCAGTGAATCTCTCCATCACTTCCGTCTTTCCGAAGTCATTTGCGAGACTAGGTTTTCTTTCCCTGTCTTTGTCCCCCAGGCGACAGCGAAAATTAAAATGCAGTTGAGTGAAGTGGCAACTAGCAATCACCTCATCTTTTCTCTGCACCTCTTGGTATCTGATGAGATACTATGCATCATTTTATCATGGATGGGGGAGAAAAAAATTTATAAAACAAAAACGTATCCCTGCCACACTTCCGAGAGTCTGTTGAAGTGTCAGTTGTGACCTGGTGCTAATGATGTCTCATCAAAGCTTGGGTAAGATCCAGATCGTGAACAGGCATAGTGGGTGCCTGCAGCAAGAATCACGATGAGCCGATAACGAAGCATGTCGTACAAAATAACACCAGTCTACCTCTCTCCAGAGGACTTGATGTTATCTTGAAATACACACATCATGGAAATTCCTGAAAATAGCTCAGATCAGTGAGCTGCGCTTGCATCATAGGGTGCCAGCATCTCAGGAAAAAGTGGTAGTGGAGGTTTTCTGATACCAAATTCCTTGAATTACCTACCAGCCACCAGACATGAAACACTGTAATATTCCAAAAACAGGTTTGAGCTGGTCCTCTCGTTGGGACGGTACACATTATACCTATATGGATTCTGACAAATTACACATTCCTCGCTAACCACTAGTGTCTCATTTCATAGAGTCCTTTGCGATGTCAGTGATCCTAAGTTTTTCATGATTGCAAAATAGTACAGTAATTTGTACCCTGAGGTTGGATATTTGTAATGGATATGGTTTCTTAGATGTCACAGGGTCATAAGACAGCCTTAGCATAAAATTGTGTCTTAACCTGGTGCAACTCAGTTTCCAGCACTAAACAATTTGTCTGACCAAACTAGGAATGGTAATCATACCGGTTCCATTTATGATTGATGGTGGGGTTTTTTTATTTATTTTTTTTTATACAAAACCACTTATTATTATCCAAGGCGTGCTGAGTGACTCCAGCCAGATCTCCTAAGCAACCAAATAGGCCAGATTGATTGGAGGGTAGAGTCACATGGGTTAACCTCCTTGTGGTCACAATTATGTGGTTCGCTCTCTGTGGGGCTCGTGATGAGATGTGCGTGGATGCCGCGGAGAATAGCGTGAAGCCTCCACATGCGCTATGTCTCCATGGTAACGCGCTCAACAAGCCACGTGATAAGATGCGCGGATTGACGGTCTCAGATGCGGAGGCAACTTAGATTCATCCTCCGCCACCCGAATTGAGGCAAGTCACTACGCCACCACAAGGACATAGAGCGCATTGGGAATTGGGCATTCCAAATTGGGGAGAAAAAGAGGAGAAAATCGAAGAAAATACAAATATATTGCCTCATAAGAGTAATTCTTTTGAGAATCAGACTACACTGGTTGTTCTGTATTTGTTGCACTGTTGATTCAAAAGAACCGTCTCATAAGAGTCAATTGTTTGGTAATCAGACTACACTGCTCGCACTGTATGTTTCCTGCTGTAGATTCAAAAGAAACAGCTCATAAGAGTCATTTGTTTGGGAATTAGACTACAGTGGTTGTTTTGTATGTTAGCACTGACGATTCAAAAGAGTCAACTCAGATGAGTCATTTGGTCAAGAATCAGACTGGTTATTCTGTATGTTTGCGCTGAGAATTTAAAAAAACATTAACTCATAAGCATAATTCGGTAGGCCAGCTGTCTACACTGGTTGCACTCTACAGTATGTTTCGCTCTGCAGATTCAAAACAAATGAACTGGTTTATATACTAGTTGTTCTGTATTATTTCACTCTGTTTATTTTAAAGAACCAACTCATAAGAGTCATTAATTCAGAATATGGACAACACTGGTCACGCTGTATGTTGCATGTTGCTGATTCTCAATGATAGCGCAAGAAACAATATCGGGAGTACTTTAGCATGGTGTTCAATCCGCATCATAGAAGAATGCATGTTCACAAACCTTTAATGGGACACAAATTCATCATTTGATTCTGGTATTTAAAAAAAAGGTTCAGAATAAGAACCAGATCTGTTTTTCACAACCCTGGTCCACACTGAATGTGAATCTAAGTGATGCCACACTATCACAGCAAATCAGTAGATTTTTGATGTTTAATGTATATTTCTGATGAGCTATATATTTATTTAAACTGGATAAACGTAGCCTTACATGAAACATATAGCTTTTTTCACTTGTTGATTTACTGCATTGCACCTGCATGCCTACTGTTGAACCGACAGATGTTGATGTCTTTCAGTTTGTACTTTCTTAGACAGTCAAGCAGCTTTTCAGCAAAAACATGCTGGGGTCAAGAGTTTATCGCAGAGAATCTAAAGCCCCATTCTTGCACCAAGAAGTCAATGGACAATGACTAATGATGTAGATAGAGCATAAACAATGTGGTTGGCCTCAATTATTGTCCAAATGAAGGAATTCAGAGTTTTGTTTTCAGACTAGAAGCATGGAGCAGAAAACCAGAGATAAGCTAAAGATAGAGCATAGATCAGCTCAAATGGATAACAACTCTTTGATTTCATTAAAATTTAATATTTCCTTCATGTCATTTTGGGGTTTTAGTATTTCAAATCATGATTGCTGCCACCTTTACATTTGTGTGAATTAGTACATTTCATAACTAAATGCTGCATATACGTAATTCTCTAAATGTTTAAGTAAATTATGTGGCTTTAAGGAGACAGGCAGCAAATATATATATATATATATATATATATATATATATATATATATATATATATATATATACACACACTACTGGTCAAAAGTTTTGAAAAACTTACTCATTCTTTATTTAATTTTTTTCACATTTTAGAATAATAGTAAAGTCATTCAAGTCAATGGAAATATGGGAATTATGTTGTGACTAAACAAAATCCAAAATAAATCAAAACTGTGATATATTTTAGCATTTTCAAAGTTGTCACCCTTTGCCTAGAATTTGCAGACATGAACTCTTGACATTTTCTGGGATGATTTTAAACAGTATTGAAGGAGTTCCCATCTATGGTGGGAACTTATTGGCTGCTTTTCTTTATTATTTGGTTCAAGTCATCAATTTCAAAAACTTTTTTTAATACAATTTTAGTTATGAAATAAATTAATATGGTGGCACAATTATATTTTTGTCTACAAAACTAATTTCAAACATTTAAGAATACGCCTTCAGCTCAACAGATTTTTAAGATCATGAGAAACATTTCAGTCAAGTGTTTCAAAACTTTTGACCGGTCGTGTATACATATTTTATATATATATATATACACACTGATCAGTCACAACATTAAAAGCCACCAAAACTGTGCCAACCCGCATCTCAATATATCATTCTGAGATGATGTTCTTCTCAACACAATTGTACAGAGTGGTTATCTATAAAAAGTACGGGACAGTACAACAAATTTCTGACAATGAACAGGACAATAGACACGTAACTCAGTAGTGCAAAAAGATGACAGTTTCTAAAAATGTAAACATAACATACTATGAGATAGTGTTCTATGCACTATTAGGCAGGTGTATTAATGTTGTGGCTAAATATAAATATAAATTATATATATATATATATATATATATATATATATATATATATATATATATATAAATATATAAAATTATATATTTACAATATATATCTATATATCTATATATATATATATATATATATATATATATATATATATATATATATATATATATATATATATATATATATATATATATATATATATATATATATATATATATATATATATATATATATATATATATTAGGGCTGTAAATCGATTACAATTTTTAATATAATTAATTACATGGTGTCCCTATTAATTAATCTCGATTAATCAGATATTCAAATATTTGCTGAGAAAGGCCCTCATATAAGAATAATTCAATATATAATGATTATACATATTTATATCAATATATAATTATACATAGTTTTCTTAAATATTAAAAAATTATATATATATATGTATATTCAGATAATTAAAATGCATTACATTCTTGTGGCAGAAGAGTTAATCATTGATAAGACAATACAAAAAGCACCTTTAGAATACAATGTATTGTTTACTACTGTCACGAACGCCGGTGAAGGCACCTCCTCCTTCGGCCACCGGAGATCGGATTACTCCTTCATTGCGAAGTCTTGTTTTGCTCCGGCTATATTTCGAAGCGTTTTCCTTTATTGCATATTTGATATACCGTGTACCAACCTTGCCTTGTTTCCCCGACCACGTTTGTTTGCCACCTGCCTAATTTATACTCTCGCCTGTCTTCTGATTATTACTGTTTGCTGCCTGCTCTGACCTTTACTCTGCCTGCCTACGTTAACTCTGTCTGCCTGTTTCTCGACCCTGCCTGTACGACCTGTGTATTCCTCATTAAAACTGCTTATGGATCCCAACTTACCTGAGTCTTCATTACAACTACCATATTATTGATCATAAGTCAATCATTGTCCTACAGTTCACAGCAATCCATTTCACAAGTGAATTTGTCAATCAGTTGGAGATTTATTATGAGGGCTTGTTTAAGGACCCGTCAATTTACACTTGCGTCAGACATGCTTGTGTAGCATTTCGGGTGAGTTGCTTCATAAACATAAAATGTTTAGGTCACTGTGTCAAGTTAAATATAGTTTAATACTCAATCTTTAAACACATCTCGATCCCTTAGTTCACATTTGCTCTACTTCAAGTGTTTTAAATACAAGAACGTAATGCATGTTTGTGTTGTTCTGCCTACTGAAGTATTTTCTTCACTGTATAAACTGTGCGTTGCTCATACAGCTGAAATTTCACTTACTGCCCTCTGGAGTAAACAGGTGGTAATACAAGCTTGCATTCCTCAGGAATCTTCCTTATTACGGTCAGGGGGGCATTGCGATTAATTGCGTTATTTTTAGTCAAATGAATCGCACTGAATTAACGCGTTAAATCGACAGCCCTAATATATATATATAAGCAATATCATGATTGCTAGTGTGATATTGCTTATATAAAACAGTATGCGAGTACGGTCATTAAAACGCATTTGTGCACGGAACTACTTTCTTACAAGACGGATCAGAATCTGCATTTGCTGGTTCAAACCGAATGATGCGTCCAAGCCTCCATTAGTAATTAAAAAATGTCACTTCAGAAATAGTATAATTGCTTGTGCTGTTTCTAACAAGTCATTGGATAAACAAGGATGTGTGTGTGTGTGTGTGTGTGTGTGTGTGTGTGTGTGTGTGTGTGTGTGTGTGTGTGTGTGTGTGTGTGTGTAGAGAGAGAGAGAGAGAGAGAGAGAGAGAGAGAGAGAGAGAGCAAAATGGAGCGTGTGCAATCACCTGTTACCACTCCTAAGCAGGGATGCTGTCAGCTTTCTGAAGATCAGCATTAGCAGTGGTAAAATAGCTGTCCAAGTGGAGATATTTCTCCCTATTTCACGGTAACTGGTGCGCAAGAGTCGATCACTATATAAATCGCAATATCCTCCGCCATTTTCAGCACCCATTGTGTAACTAATCAGTCTGTTGTGTCTCTCAGCTATGATGAGCCATAATGCTGAAGTTGTTCTCCTAGCTTTAGTAGTGTAGTAGTAATACAAGCGATCACAAAGAGCTGTTTTATGTAAAAAGCTGATGCGGATTCACTTCACGTCAACTAACTGGCTCATATTACACACAAAAATTATTTTTGCCACCACCTGCTGGATAACATATGTAATGTAAAAAAAAAAAAGACATACAGTAGCTCTTAACATATATGCATGGCTCTTACACTTTAGTTTAGAACAGCATGAACACAAGCAGAGTGATACACACACACACACACACACACACACACACAGTGAAGCGTTGGAGTGCTGATCCTGTCAGACCATAAGTGCTCTTGGAACGTCTCTCGTCCAATCAGATTTGAGGACCGGAACTAACTGTTGTATATATATATATACTGTATATGTAATTTTTTGGCACATCCAATCAAATCCATGTTGTTTGCTGTCTGAACAAAGCATAAATCTGCATGATTTTTACACAACCTATACAAACCACATTTGTATGATTGTTTCAAATTTTAAGTAGTTTCTTCGTCAGTCAGAATGTGATGTCTAAATTCCTCTTAATTTTCGCACAATCTTTCACCATTTAAATACCTATGAGTTTTCGATATTCACTATATTGTGAATTACTGAACGAGGGAGCGGTTTCGGTATTGAGTGCAGTGTTAAACAGAGCTTTTTTGACCACTAACACGCTTTAACACAAATGTCCATAGAGTATATTTTATTCAGTACTTCAAACACAGAACCCATCGTAACACATTCCTCCTTGCAATGGATACTTGAATGATATATGGCGTGAGTGAGATAAGACATACATGTTTGACGTTAATAATCATGGGGCTGTATGTTCACAGTGGAGCATGACGAAAATGACACCCAGGAATGTGAGAAACATGAATCCATCATACTCTATCTTCATGTGTTTATCTCCACATCCATGGATGTAGAAAAACTAAGGTAAACAAAGATAGAATATGGTGATGAGAGAAGGTAAGCTGCTGTTACATAAGGCACTTCTCAATTCTGCACAGTGTTGAGGGAGTTTTTCTAACCTGTCTTTTGCAGGGCACTCTGGAGACATACAAAAATGAAGGATGGATCTTTAAGCTGTCAAACATGCTGCATACCGTGGCTCGGTTCCAATTTACACTCCAGTGTTGCAGAGACCCTTTGGAGAAAATGTTCCACAATTTCCACCTTACACATTTAGTTCATCCAAAACACAACACTGACTGACAATGACGATGATAGACAAGGTTTTCCATGAATTTGTTGCAACACAATCGCTCCTGATTGGGTTCATGTTTGTTAATTAGCTGGTAGGTGTGTCATAATCAGTGTCGAATACACCATCAGCAAAGCTCCTGCAATTTGATGAATATTTTCATGTATGTGCATGTTAAATGCCAAAATGAATCATAAATGTAAAATGTATTACCTGACAGAAACACATCTTGCCAATATTTTATTAATTGTTTTATCCCCTTTTCTCACAATTTGGAATGCCCAAAACATGCTACTTAGTAGGTCCTCGTGGTGGCGCGGTTACTCACCTCAATACGGGTGGCGCAGTTGCCTTTGCTTCTGAGACAGTCAATCCGTGCATCTTATCACATGGCTTGCTGTGCACGACACCGCAGATACTCACAGCATGTTGAGGCTCATGCTACTCTCCGCAATCCATGTGGAGCTTAACAAGCACCCCATTGAGAGCGAGAACCACTAATCGCGACCACGAGAAGGTTACCCCATGTGACTTTACCCTCCCTAGCATCCGGGCCAATTTGGTTGAATGAGAGACATGGTTGGAGTCACTCAGCACACCCTGGATTCAAACTCGCGACTCCAGGGGTGATAGTCAGCATCAATACTCGCTGAGCTACCCAGGCCCCCCACTGTCATTGCCAATAGTAATAATTTATGTTGAAACTACAAATAACCAGGTAACTACCATTACAATCATACACTGTCGATATACCGCATTTCAGTGATGGTGTTAACATATGGTTAATAGGAGTGCTAAATGTCCCATATTACCAGGGACGTCCCGTATTTTGGGTGAAATTTAGACACCCCTACGGGCCGCCTATTGTCCCAAATGTTAGTGGAGAAATGTTTGGATGGCAAAACATCCAGTATTGAAGGCAATGTGTTGAATTGAAGTGGTGAAATGCTTAAGAAAGACACACAACCTGTACTAAACACTCTTAATTTTCAAGCATCTGATATTCGCATAACGGAAAGTTGGCAAGCCTAGATGGTAATACTAGACCTGGGTAAAATACAGATTTTCCGATTAATAGCAATTATCATTTGAATGGTCCCAGTATCGATTTTTATATACCTCATTTACTTTAAAGTTTACTTCACTGACGGTTTTGCTGATTATTATATCTCTAAAATAAATAACAATTGTTTCATAAAATGAAAGACTGAGCTTGACTATCGTGGTTGGAATCCAGTCAAAGTTGCACGAAAGTGAAAGTGGCATAGAAGCGAAATGGAATGACATGGTTGCTTCAGTAAATATATATATATATATATTTTATTTTTTTAATTTGAATTTGCATTTTAAAACTCTATCAGTTAGGGTTAGGTGTTAGTTAATGGTAAGGATGTCTGTTTTGTTAAACTCTCATTTATCTTTTCAGACACTATTGGTAAGGTTTGGGGTAAAGTTTTAGTTTAGGGAGGTCCGTTTTACCCCCACTGGACATTTCACTTTGAAACCGCAGCCTAACGTGGAATGAAGAATGTAATTTCATTTTCACGCAAATTTCATGAGACCAGGCTGGTACTTGTAAGGTAATTGAAACTGAGGCCTTAACATTGCACACTGAACTCCAGCTGAGCGAGCTGCATACTTTCACCCAATTTGCTGAAAAATGTGTCAAATTCTTTGCATCACTAATGCAGAGTTAACAGAAGAGAGCAACTATTTTTACTTTTGCTCTTCTTTGTACCCTCTGTCCAACAAATATGTCCTTTGTCAACCCAAATAGCATTGACATACATCCTTTTGGTATGTGTGCATACACACTCGCCTGCTCCCACGGCACCTTCTGGCACGAAAACACACTTCACATGTCTTTCCAAAGTGATCCTTCTGTTTTCTAACCACCCTATGGAGGAGAGACAGTTAGAAGAAGGGAAAGTGGGGGCGAGGAGGGGGGTCTTACAGGCAAACATTAAAGGTTACTGCACTCATTCCACATTAAACAATAAGGACAGCGGTAATTGCAGCACCCTGTTGTCAGGTTCCAGGAGCACTGTGTGCCATCTCATCCATCTAACCTTGGGAATGAGAGAAAATGGCTTCTCCGCTGATGGGGAACCATTTGGAACAAATGCTGCGACGCTGTATTGTGGTTAATTACTTTACGTCTACTGTACCGCTGGTAATTGTGTGTCAGATATGGCCCTTGTTGTCTAAATGTATGAGTTCAGCAGGTGATGGATCTCTTACAGGTTGCAACCTGTGGTACATGCAATGAGCTTTTACTGAAAACAGGGTGTACCATGATTGAAGCAGGGGGAAGCTTAATAGCCGCAAACTTTAGCTCCAATTGGAAAGTTTCAAACTGTGCTCAGATTTGCCAAGATATAAATGTCTGCTATCAAAAGTCAAGAGATTTCAATATGAACTCATTCTGATCATATGAAACATTTCTCATCAACTGCTCCCAAGTCTGAGAGAAAGTTGATACTTAAGAATAACTGAAATCTTCAATAAGTCTTCTAAACTTTTAAAGAGAAATATAAGTTGCCTATGGGCTTGTGGACAGAGAAGTATGAACAAGAGGTGGCCTAAAAAAGAATAAGTGACGGTGTGTAATTAGCACCATTCCATTGCTCAGCCCCGTCAACGAGGAGGGACTTCACCATTACACTGCAAGTGTGTGAATTGTCGCTAGGCCATTGTGGGAGTTGCTCAGCGTTTAAATATAGTGCCCTGGTGTGTCAACGAAGGAATGTGGCTGGTCTCTGGTTTGGTAGGGCAAGGGACACAGTTAAATGCCAGGATTAGAAGCAACTGATGGGAATTGTAACTGAGTCAGCCAGCTGCAGTAACCGTGCCAGGGTTTGTCCCGGACTTATCGTGGAGTCTGTCAGTGGTTGATAGTGTGAGAGGAGGCACAGACCTCTGGCACAGAAACCTCAACGTTCTCCCAGCCCTACTGACACAGATTTTCGCACCTCCTCTCAGAAATTCCCAGAGAGTTGCTTCATTCAGCTTGGCCTGGGCTGCTAATTAAGTCACAAAAGAGAAGCCAATCCAATGCCGTCAAGGCTTTGACATAAAATTCCATGGTGGAATTTTGGAAACACCTGATTTATTGTTCACCCAGACACATGATTATTGGATTCTTCATCATTCCATTTCTGTAATCCATCTGAAGTTAAAGGGCAATTTCGCACTAGAGCGTCTAGTGTGGACCTGAGTCATTCGATGGCAGAGTTTGGTTTGTTAGTTTGGTGTGAAAGCGGCTTTACCAAGTTATGCGCACACTAGCGAACTGCTGGTTCGAATTCCGCTGAGTGTTTTGACATCAAAAGCAGAGAATTTGGAATAAGCGAACCAAGCAATCGGAGTGTGGAAAGTATAACTAGCACAGTAAAGCAATGCACGCAGTAACATTATCAAGAAAGTGAATGACAGGTCTTACTTAATTTCTCAAACATCTCATGTGTCATGTTTCATCAGACAAGAAGTACAGATAAGTGTTGTACAAGCTCTGAATGACATTTTCCTCAGAACTCCTTACCATGTCGCCTCTTCAGCAGGAACACCAGCCTAAAACCCTTTAGATGTTGTCTGTAACCTTAAAGTCATTTGAGGTGACTGCAGAGGTTAACAACAAGTGGATGATTCCTATTAGAAGTCACCTGGGTACCTATCTGTCAGTAATGATTTGTTTTGTTGTTGTCCTTGTTGTTTTGGAGCAGAAAAACTAGGTCTGCTGGGAAACAGAGTTTAACGTCAGCTATGTGTTTTTTACTTTCTTCTCTCTCCGAGGACAGCTGCAGCATCTTCATCCATTAGCGATTGGATGAGTGAGGTGTATGGCACTGTGTTGACACACTCGGCTTCCTTCCGGCCAGTTTGATAGGAAGCCATGTCTGGCGGCTCTCTTGAGCATAGGCGATAGTCTCCTGCAGTCTCCTGTCTGCCACTCATCATGGCTGGATCTCTGTCACTGTTTGCTGTCAGTGCGATGAGCAATGAGGACTGGTAAAGTGTCTGCAGAATGACATTTTTTTTGCATTCAGTGTAGCCAACGTGCTGTCAAGATTTATTTATCGTAAATGGACATTTGACCCCTTTGATGTGCATCACAGGAGCATCAGAAGAAGAGGAAACTGATCTCTCGCTTGTTTCGTTTGACTTGACACTGAAAAATACAGTTAACGCACAATGGGTATTTCATAGCCAGTTCCTTGAATTACACTGCATTTTTAGCTTGTTTGCACACTGCAATAATTTGTATTTACTTAGCAATATGAAATGCATAATTCTAAAAACCACATGCAAGAGCTATAAAAGGTTGCACAGTTTAATTATTTTGCAATTTTTTTAACCATTACTGCTATGGAGGTGCAAATAACTAAAAATTATATAACTCAAATAATTATTGTAATATAAATTATTAAATAAATATTTTTTCAAAAACTATAAAATTATTAAATTAAAAATTTAATCAATCAATAAATATTCCTTATATTTCATTTTTGCATTATCTTCAATTTTATGTAGTTACGCATAAAGTTAAATAATTTAAATAAAATTATTTTTAGGGCTACGGGTCTCAACACGTCACTTTTGCTCTTCTTCGTACCCTCTGGCCCACACGTATTTGTCAACCCAAACAGCATTGACATACATCCTTTTGGTAGGGTATATAGTGTGCATACACACTCGCCTGCTCCCACGGCACATTCTGTCACGAAAACACACTTCACACGTCTTTCCAAAGTGATCCTTCTGTTTTCTGCTTAAAACCCAAAGATAATGCTAACATGAAAATGGACCCAAACTAATGAAACATTGAAATGCAATGGACATTTATTTGTTTATTTAGTGATTTAATGATTAATTTGATTATTTTCTAGTTTTTAGACAATTTCAATATTTATTTTTTTGATTTCTTACAATATTTATTTAATGATTTAATTCTGAGTAATTTTCCCTCCATATACTGCAACCAAAATTTGCAGAATGACACTATTTTTGTTTTCAATGTCGGTCAACTTGTTATCAATATTTTATCGTAATTTTTTATCGCGGAGAGTAACATGAGCCTCCACACGCTGTGAGTCTCCACGGTGTGATACACAAGGAGTCACGTTATAAGATGCGCGGATTGACGGCCTCAAAAGCGGAGACGTCTGAGACTTGTCCTCCGACACCCGGATTGAGGTGAGTAACCGCGTCACCACGAGGACCTACTAAGTAGTGGGAATTGGCCATTCCAAATTGGGGGAAAAGGGAATATAAATATATAAAAAATTAACAAAACAAATTTACTACCATCAAAAAATATTATTATTATTATTTATTTTTGTCAGTCAACATGCTTTTGATTTCATTTCATTTTCCTGTTGGGTGTTAACCTGTTATTTGTTTCTTTGATTTAATTTGAAGCTAAAAAATAAATTACATTTCACACACAATGAATACAATCATGTATCTAGGGACACTTTCCTTATTATCAGTTGTTTTATTATGTTTCGATTGCTGCATTTCAGTATTTTTGCAAACTTCTCTAATTTCTGTTGTTTGCCAAAGCAGGCATTAGTATTAATATGGCAACCAACTCACAAATAAGGAAATAAATATGACAGAGATCCGTATGTAACATGAAATTGTCATTCATGGTCATATGAAATCTGCCCCTTTTCTTATGTCATGTGCTAACCTAACAGTCTGTTTTCTATCTATGTTCCTGAGGGCTTATGTCTGGGTGATGGCACACATCATGCCTCATTTCATGGATAATGCAGGACTCAGGGCTCGCACACTGCATGCCAGTCATGAGATATGGGTTACTCATTCTCAGGTGTTTACACAGAGACAGGGGCTTTTCTAGAGACTCTGGGGGCCCTAGGCCCCCCCATAAGGCACATTAATCACAGCAAGCTTGTATAATGGGGGCCCTTTAGGGGGTTCTGGACATGTCATTGCAGTGTCTTGTACCATCAATTAATTTAAGAGGGTTTCATGTTGTCGTTGCTGTGGTCCACTGTAATCAGCCATCCTTGAAGGGGGCCCCCTTCCAGCTCGGGCCCCAGGCAATTGCCTGGTTTGCCTACCCCGTTGCAACATCTCTGCACAGAGAAACAGAGGAAGAGAGATAAGCAAATGCTACAGAAATATCACTGGTAAAAGGCTGAAAATTATAAATATGTTTTTTTGAAATGTGTTCATTTCAGGGATTTCTATTAGCTACATAAATTTGCAACATTTAAAAAAATATTGAAAATTAGATGAAATTGCCTCAGAATCAACCTTTAGACACCACAGGCAAATATCTCATGGAACAGGAAATGTTGCAGTGTATAGTAACAAACAGGTGTTTAGGAAAGTCCTGTGGTGGTTTTTGTTGCTATTTAGTGTTTTGGGAGAAAATAAAATCAATGGAGCCTTTTACCCCACGGAGCCTTTAGCCACGTTGTACCCTATTCTGCAGCGACTGTATCATACTTCACGAGAGGCCAGAAGCTTTTAAATAGTGGTTTTATTGGGTTACAATTGTGATGACAATGATAGGATCGGTGTGAAATGGCTCATGTGCCCTATTTGAGATTTTCAAGGGGTTCTATCGCAATGAATTATTATATACTGTTTATTATCACAGTTTTACACACTCCAGTAGCAGCATGCACATGGTTTATACTATACCTATGTACTATTTTATTAGCTGTGTCTGCTGCCAGCCCTCTATAAAGCACACTGTTAAAGACAACATGAAATGTGTTTCATAGCCCATTTCTGAAATGAACCAGGATATTCATAAAAAAATAAATGTAGGATGGGACCTAATTTTATCCACTGACAATTGGTTGGATTTGTGCCAGGGAAGGCAAAGCAAGTCATTTTTCGGGATCATTTTGAAAGATTATTATAACTAATTTTTTTTTTCTAAATGATTATAGTTTGCAATAACATGCACTGAAAAATTGTACACAATAAGACATTAAGTAAATAAATACTAGTAAATAAGCAAATAAAGTAAATACTGTCTATTTTAGGGTGTGTTCACACTTGGCAGGTTTGGTTCGATTAAAACGAACTCTGGTGCGATTGCTCTGGTTGTGCGGTTCATTTGAACAAGTGTGAACGCTGCCATCCGAACCTTGGTGCGCACCAAACAAGCAGACAGAGACCCGATGAATAGTGGATCTCGGTCCACTTCCAAACGAACTCTGGTGTGGTTCAGGGCGGCTGTGTCTCAGGTGGTAGAGCGGGTGTTGGCTGCTAATCGCTGGGTTCCGGCCCAAACGACCCCACATGCTGAAGTGTCCTTGGGCAAGACACTGAACCCCAAGTTGCTCCCAATGGCAGGCTAGTGCCTTGCATGGCAGCTCTGCCACCATTGGTGTGTGTGTGTGTGTGTGTGTGTGTGTGTGTGTGTGTGTGTGTGTGTGTGTGTGTGTGTGTGTGTGTGTGGGTGTGTGTGTATGTGTGAGCGTGTATTTATCACTTTGTGGGGACCAAATGTCCCCATAAGGATAGTAAAACCCGAAATTTTTGACCTTGTGGGGACATTTTGTCGGTCCCCATGAGGAAAACAGCTTATAAATCATACTAAATTATGTTTTTTGAAAAGGTAAAAATGCAGAAGGTTTTCTGTGAGGGTTAGGTTTAGGGGATAGAATATAAAGTTTGTACAGTATAAAAACCATTATGTCTATGGAAAGTCCCCATAAAACATGGAAACACAACATGTGTGTGTGTGTGTGTGTGTGTGTGTGTGTGTGTGTGTGTGTGTGTGTGTGTGTGTGTGTGTGTGTGTGTGTGAATGGGTGAATAGGACACAGTGTAAAGCGCTTTGGTAACCTCTAAGGTTAGAAAAAGACCATTTACCATTCGATTGAAATATGAACGCAGCATGGACCAAGTGTGAACACACCCTTAATTTCATGTTGACATTATATAGACACCGATTCAGTGTCTGGTGAGTCAACAGTCACACCTGAAACCCCAGCCTATGGAAACGCACACAGGTGTTTGCTCAATAACTTTGATCCATCTACGAGTGTGCTGACCTGGCCCAGGCAAAACAATACGGTCTGAATCCTTAGTCATAGGAAAATGACAAATGACATCATTCATGAGATGGGAGCAGCACATGAAAAGGTGAATGACACATTTCTCAAACAAATGACAACATGGTCCAAAGTCCATCCAAGAGGATGAGGTGATGTATGTGGGTTTAAATGGACAAACAAAAACCAAGTCAACACACATTTGGAGTAAGAGGTAACCTAGAATTATGACATATGTGTCAACCACTGACCTCATGTAAGTGGTTTGATACAGTTATGCTAAACCAAACCTTCTAACCACACTAACAAACAGTAAACAAACTGTGATTAAGGAATTAAAGATGATTCCAAACTCGTTTAAGGTAGATTCTCCTGTTAAGAAACAGACTTTAGTATAAATACTTTACCATTTGTAGTGTGTCATTTTGTTGCGGTAATGATAATATCATGACCATATTTTTGGCGTCAATTCAAATTGGGGGGTAAATTGAGTGTAACTGTCATGAAAATAATGTCAGAATTTTTACATTTTCCTGACAGGTTTCTTGAGAACTGTGCATGACTCTCTTCTGTGAATAAAAAAATATATAATTTTTGAAGAAAGTACTGGTTGCCTGTTTCCATGCAGTTACAGTGAATGGGGACCAGAACTTTTAGGCTTTAAAAGGATTCAAAAGCACCATACAAATACCATAAAAGCAGTCTTTGCAACACATGTGCCATATTCCCAATCTGCTGAAGTAATATGTTAGCTTTGTGTTATGAATAGACCAAAATGTAAGTTAACCAATGCTGAGTAGATTACTTTTAAATTATAATCTGGTATTGATTACAAATTACATATTACAGAATTTTTTTGTTACAGAAATTGTAATCAGTAACATTCTCTTGGATTATATTTTTAGCCAATCTAATTTGATTACATTTGGATTACTTTTGGATTACCTCTGATTTAACTCATGCTTATTTCATATCACATGAACTTAAACTTAAATGCATTAAGAAAACATATAAACCAAAATTTGAGAATTGATAATAGTTTGTGTTGTACTTGCTAGTTGTTTGTTACTGAGTGAAATAACAAAAGACACTTAAAGGATTGTCATGAAAGCACAAAATATTGTGTATGTTTTAACCAAGATTGCTGAAAAAGAAGGTTTGAATGATTCTTATTTAAAATAAATAATAATAATAAAACAAATGTAACTACTGTCTTCCTGGTTAGATTTTTTTCAGACTTAAATAAATAACGATTATAGGTCACTGGATAAGATTTGGACATGCTTAATTATGTGTCACGAGAAGGCATGTTCTAACATATATAGATTTAGAATGAAAAATTTACAAGATTTAAAAAAAGAAGATTTAGGTACCGTATTTCTGGAAATAAAGTCGCACTTGAATATAAGTCGCACCTGGTCAAAATCATGTTGTTGCATTGACAGAGGTTGTCAAAAAATGCATTGACAGAGGTTGTATGCGGCAGGCACTGGGACACGGGAGCAGCCGCCCGACTTTCATTTAGTGTATTCTTCCAAGTATTCTATTCATTTATTACCTTTAGCAACTGTCTATCTGTGAACATTTCAGATTTTTGAAAGCCTGTTTGCTATGCATTAATTATCCTGTTCACTGATTTCATGTTTTAATGTTCTCTAAGAGTGCGAAGAAATGTAATTTTGTGTGCATGAGAGGAGTGCACATTGTTAGAACAATAATGGCATGATGGGACAGAATATTTAAATTGGCTGCATAAAATAATTTGTAAAAGTAAAATACTATGAATAGGGAATTTTAAAACACTATTTTACCATCTCTACGACTGATGTTTTTATCTGTTTGTGTGTAAGCGTGTTTTGTTGTGCAGCCTGTTTGACCGGCCGACATCAGTTACTAATAAATGATGTAGTCGTTAAGTCGCAGGATCTTTCAGATGATGAAAAATCATCTATATTCCGGAAAATACGGTAGTTCAAGTAATTATGAACAATTTACACCCATTGCCAGATTAATATGTAATAATGTAATCCATAAAAAGTAACTGTAATCTGATTATGAGATTTATAAATATAATTTGATCAAATTACAAGTGCTTGCGTTTGTATTGTGATTACCTTATCCAGACTACATGTAATTCACACTACCCAGCACTGCTGATATCTTACATCTTGCTCTCTAGTTAGCTGTTAACTCGAAAACAGCATTAGTCAGATTCATTAATTAATCATTTAGACCAGCTTTGTGAACTCAAATTGATTCGTTGAATAGATCTGACTTAGAAGAACAATTCGTTAATAATCAGGCATCACTAATTCTTTTGTGAACTCTAATGAAAGCCCAAGGAGCGTGAGATGTCAAGATTTTCAGTGAATATCATCGATCTCAGTCTGTTCCTCACACAAATCTATCATGTGACTTGGAATATAGTGCTGATGGATCTCTTTTATGGTACTTTTATAACCTTTTTGAAGCATAAATCCACATTCATTGAAATAGTGTGAAAAAAACAACAATCCCAAAACAGTACATTCTTCAAAATGTCTCATTTTGTATTCCAAGCAAAGTCATATGGGTTTGGAATGGCAAATTATGACAGAATTTTCACTTTAAGGAAGAAAAAACAAAAAAAACAAAGAATGTGTGAAATCTGACAGCTTTAAATCACACATCACCTCTCTGTGCTCACAGGCTGCAGTATCAGATTCAGCCTAAAACAAGAAGCAACCTGAAGGTTTTGAAACGAAAGAACCGTCCAATATGTCATACTGTCCTAATGTGCAGAGAAAGTCTGCCTTAGTCATTGTGAAACTAGCTAAAAGAAACTTTCCTTGATTAGAAAGTCCCATGTGAGTTCAGGCGTGAAGTTTTTCACTTAGTATTCACTATTACAATCTCTCTATGTGTACTCACTGTTGCTATTGTTACCATGACAAAGGGCCTCGAAATCCTTTTTGAATGTCTTATCATGATTGGTTAAATTACTTGCTGTGTTAATACAAATCCAACTCCCTCCAAAATCTCATTTTCATTCTGTTCCCTGTCATTATTCCTAATTCTGTCTCACTCTGTGGATTCGGAAGCCATGTTGCTATGGTGATGGAATTATTAATTTGCCTGTTTTACCCTTCCAAAACTGAGTGAATGCACATGAGCAGTACATGGAACTGATAAGATGAATGAGTGTTGTTGCGATGGATTTAACAGAATCTGATGGTGTGCTAATGAAGCAAAAAGATTGTGATTGTAGATTACAAATCAATTTAGTCTTTTTTCTCTAACACATTCCATCACAGGCTGTTGGATTTTGCACACAGACATCCTAAACTGCATTATAATGAGCATCTGTGCAATAATATGGTACATTATTCACTAAACAGTGGTTTCAGAACAGGAAACAATGATTACATTTAAAGATGAAGTGTTCATTTCAATTTTATCATCAAAATTGTGTTTAAATTAATTAATTAATTAATTAATTAAAACTTTAATCAAATGAAAGTATAAAACATTCATTTTCAACATGTAATTGTACTATTTTTATCAAATGAAGTGATTTTACAGCACAATCCTAAATACAACATTGGAGTTATTTTTGTCAAATAAAGTACTGCATAATTTATTATTATTAGTTTGGCTTGAAAGAGCCATCCTAATGATATATTATTTATATTATGATATAATAAGATTATATTATTATTATTTTATTCTTCATCTTAGACACAATTATCAAGAGTAACTCCTACAGTTTTTAAGCGACAACCTCCAAATTTGCAACAGACCTTCGGGCTGTTCTGAAGTTTTATGTACCAGACTTCCAAACATGACTGAATTTAAACTGACTTTTAAACTGAGTCTACTTCCTATCACTCCACAACCCATACTTTCTATCTATCACTCCATCCGCACTTTCTTTTCTATCTTTCCATCACTCAACTCTTTTTATTCTATCTATCACTCCATCACTTTAACACCCTATCAACTGCATACAACCTAGCAACTATTTAGTTCACCCTAGCAACCAAAACCCATTGACTGACATTCAAAATGGCTTAGGTGGATAGCTCCTGATCAGAAAGTCATAGAGTCTTCGGGTATGACTCATTACTGCAGAGCAACCAGATGGGGTTACCCTAGCAACCAAGTAACAAAACATATATCTGTGCACCAGAACATCATTCATTTGACACAGGGTAGCAAGAAACCATTAAAGTATCACCTTGGTAACTGTGTAGCAAGCAGATGGGATTACCCTGGCAACAAAGTAACAAATCACATATCTCTACAACAGAACATCGTAGAGACTTCTAGTTTCGTTCATTTGACTCAAGGAAGCAAGGAGCCTTTTGAGTATCACCATGGTAACTTCCTATCAACCAGATGGGGTTACCTAAGCAACCAAGTAACAAATCACATAACTCTGAGACTTCTGGTTTAATTCATTTTACTGAGAGTAGCATGGAGCCTTTTAAGTATCAGCTTGGTAACCGCTTAGCAACCAGATGGGATTACCCTAGCAACCAAGTAACAAATCACATATCTCGGCACCAGAACATCATAGGTTGGGTCATTTGACTCAGGGTAGCTGGGAGCCTTGTTAGTATCACCCTAGCAACTAGATGGTGTCACCCTAGTAACTGAGTATCAAAACACATATCTCAGCACCAGAAAATCATAGAGACTTCCAGTATGGGTCATTTGACTCAGGCTAGCAAGGAGCCTTGTAGTATCACCTTGGTAACTGCCTAGCAACCAAATGCAAAACCCTAGCCTAGCAAAGCAACATGCTATCAACATGTTAAAACATGCGATCAACATGCTCAAACATGTTAGCAATGCCTAGCTAAGCATTCTATCTATCAATAAGCTTTCAGACTAGGCTTTTTCAAGCCAACTTAAAGTTTGTCCTGACAAATGTTACTTCTCTAGTTATCATCATAATAATTATTATTAATATTATTATTATTATTATTAATAAGGTAGTATAACAGTGATTATTACATAACAATACAGTTATTTCTGTTATTTAAATTTAGCTTTTATTTTGAAGTGTTTCTGAGTTGTTAGACCAAGTAGCTCTGACATAATGACAGCAGATTCCCAGTCCGGAAAAGCAGGTCGCTACATGAATTACAGTAATTCTTAAACCGCATCTTTTGCTGTTAAATAATCTCACTAGGAAATTACATAATTATAATCTGTGCACTGAATGTTTACGTAATGACATTTGAATGTCAGATGGTAACGGTTTTTGGTATCGGAGCATTTTTACGAGTACAAGTACAAGTACATGAGTGTGGTATCTGACCCGATTCTGATACCAGTATCGGTGCATCACTGTTTCAAACACTCCTCTCATCTTCCATTGGTCAAAAGAAAAATGTAAGTAGTCCCACCCCAGACTCACCACATTTGTTGAGCCAATGTTGTTGTATAAATATACAATTGCTCTTATGGTTCAAATAGTGCTAACAACACAAGGTCATGGGTTTGAATCCCACTGAACATACTGCATATGCACTGATAATATGTTTACCCTGAATGCATTGTAAGTCACCTCTGCAAATGCATAAATGTAACTGCTGTTGAACAAAAATACCCTCCTTGTTCTGAATTAACAAACAAGCCCACATCGAGACTGTTGTACTGAAACTCAGGCTAGACACATATTGCAGTGATACACAGTTGATGTGGAGCTGAGATTACAGATAAGACCAGGAGATATATTCTGTTGCAGTGAGAGGACGAGGACCTGATTGCTAGAGATCAGTGGTCCTGATGGACCGGATAGACTGGAGGGAGGGGGGCTGATGGCTCACACCACTCCACCTTGTATGGCTTGGCTCAGTATCAGATTTTCTCACTTTTGCCCACATCAGTTGGACAGTTAGTTGACCCATTGGTAATGTGCCCTGAATGTGTTATGATATACACAGCTTGCACACAGCTAAAGGTTATGCCATGTAGGGAGTCAAGCCAAGCCATACAATGTTAATATATTTATGAAGTTTAAAACAATGTTGCTAGGTTGTTGTGGGTGGTTGTTTCTGGCTCAATTCAAAAGAGCTCATACTCAAGTATGGGCTCAGGTCCATCCTTTAATTTACTGTAAATCTGTGCCATTTCATGCCTGTTTTATTCTCTACCAGGCAAAACGTCTCGGGTTATGACTATAACCCTTGTTCCCTGAGAAGGGAACGAGACACTGCGTCGTTGAAAGCGACTCTTTGAGAACAGCTCCTTAGCGTCGCCTCTGAAGTATGAATGAAACTATTCCAATCTTGATTGGTGTTGCGTCATGGCGTAACATGTGGCGGCATAACGGATGCATAAAAGTGGCGCCGGCACACATACACATTAGCCTAGCGATGAAGCAAGCCGCTCTCAGGCCTTGAGGGCGTGGCAGGGCGGCGCAGTGTCTCGTTCCCTTCTCAGGGAACAAGGGTTATAGTCATAACCGAGGCGTTCCCTTCGAGGGAACTTCGCACTGCGTCGTTAAGCGACTCTTTGAGAGCGAATGCCCACTAGGCCACGCGCGAAAAAGGCCTGCCCTAGGGTGAAACTGAACTCAGGCACTCAGCTAGGGCGAGAGCACACGTCGCCAGGCGTACTAGGGAGGTGCAGACTGTAAAACCTGATGAAAGTGTCTTGGGGTAGCCCAACCGGCTGCCTCACAGATCTCCTGGAGGGTACTCCCGATAAGAGAGCCCTAGAGGGCGCCATGCCTCTAGTTGAATGAGCCCTCACGGCCAAAGGTGAAGGCAAATTCAGCACCTTGTAGGCCGAGATAATAGCCTGAACAATCCAATTACTAATGGTTTGTTTCGAGGCAGGGAGCCCCTTCTTAGGTGACCCAAAACACACTAACAGTTGGTCCGACCTCCTCCAAGAAGAGGACCTCTCGAGAGTAGCAGCTCAAAGCTCTGACAGGGCAGAGCAAATGGAGCCTCTCTTCTTCTGCCGACACATGAGGTGGAGGATGAAAAGCCTGCAGGACCGTGGGCCGTGCGTGTTAGGCGGCACCTTAGGCACTATAGCCAGGTCTCGGGTGTAAAATGGCTTTAACTCCGCCAGGGGCAAACTCCAAGCAAGCTGGCGTCACTGCCAGGGCTTGAAGATCACCCACCCTCTTTAGAGAGGTAATAGCTAAGAGAAAAGCCATCTTGAGCGTCAGGTCCTTGGTGAAGCCGACTGAAGGGGTTCGAAGGGGGCCAGGGATAACCCTCCGAGAACCACCGCCAGGTCCCAGGCAGGAACCCTGGACCTGGTTGTCGGTCTCATCCTCCATGTACCACGGAGAAAGCGAATGACCAGCTGGTGCCTCCCCAGAGGCCCATCACTCAGTGGTGCATGGAGCAGCCGAAATGGCAGCCACGTACACCTTGAGTGTGGAAGGGGAGAGACCACAGAGAAGCGATCTTGAAGAAACTCCAGAACTGAAGCCACCGGGCAGTTAACTGGATCTACTTCATGTTCTCTACACCAAGTGGAGAACACATTCCACTTGAGGCCATATAATCTCCTAGTAGGCGGAGCCCTAGAGCTAAGTATGGTTTCAACCACCCCAGCTGATAGACCAGCATTTGGGTACTGAACCCCTCAGGGGCCAGACCCACAGTTTCCACAGCTCTGGGCGAGGGTGGAAGACTGTGCCCCCGCCTGAGACAACAGATCCCTCCTCAGAGGAATCTGCCATGGCTGAGCTATCAGGAGTGAAATTATGTCTGAGAACCATACTCGGGCGGCCACATGGGGGCAACCAGAAGTAGACTGATGCCCTCTTGGCGGACCCTTTCCAGGACTCCGGGAGCAGAGCGATCGGGAAATGCGTACAGGCTGAAGCCTCGGCCAAGCCTGTACCATGGCGTCCAACCCCAGTGGGGCTGGATGTGAGAGGGAGAACCAAAGTGGACAGTGGGGCGTCTCTCGAGGCGCGAACAGATCCACTTCTGATGGTCCAAATTTGTCCCATATCAACTTCACCACCTCTGGATGAAGTCTCCATTCCCGGGCCTCAGCCCCTGCCTCGACAGGATGTCTGCTCCTGATTCTGAACCCCGGAATATACATTGCTCTGATAGACAGTATTTTCCCTTGGGACCAAAGAATTATCTGATCGCCAGTCTGCACAGAGGCGCGATCTGAGTCCTCCTTGTCGGTTCAGATAAGCTACCACTGATGTATTGTCGAGCGTGCTAGGACATGGTAACCCTTGATGTCTGGAAGGAAGCTCCTCAGAGCCCTGAACACAGCCAACATCTCTAGACAGTTTATGTGCCAAGAATGATGATGGTCCTGCCACAGACCCCTGGCAAGCGGCCGTCCATGACCGCGCCCCAGCCAGTGAGGGAGCGTCTGTCGAAGCGGTTTTCGGCGACATGGCGCTCCCAACACTAGCCCTTGGGACAGGAACCAAGGTTTCTTCCATATTAGCAGAGAGCGAAGGCACCTGCGGCGTTACTCTGATTATCACGAAATGGATTCCGCTGGGGAAAACCCTTGGCTTTCAGCCACCACTGGAGGGGCCTCATGTGTAGAAGG
This sequence comes from Xyrauchen texanus, assembly GCF_025860055.1. Taxonomy (NCBI): domain Eukaryota; kingdom Metazoa; phylum Chordata; class Actinopteri; order Cypriniformes; family Catostomidae; genus Xyrauchen; species Xyrauchen texanus. Next base: position 7,808,680 of record NC_068317.1, read on the forward strand.
CCCAGCGGTACAATGTTGGATGCGCTGCCATGAGGCCCAGCAGTCTTTGAAATTGCTTTACAGTGATGGCCTGGCCTAGCTTTAACCGGACACCATCAGCCATAAGGGACTCGATCGTGCAGGAGACATGCGTGCCTGCATCGTAACAGAGTTCCACACAACGCCAAAGCGTTGTGCACTGGGATGGTTGTAACACACTCTTTTTTGTGTTGAGTCTCAACCCCAAACTTCGAATGTGGCCAAGAGCGACATCTCGATGCCGAACCGCCATTTCTCGAGACTGGGCCAGAATGAGCCAGTCGTCGATATAATTCAGTATC